>NC_135884.1:34053862-34764986 GCF_964194155.1 Cetorhinus maximus | reverse complement strand
GCGCTGTGCACACTCTCACTTGTGAACACATTAATTTGGCAAGACTATCCCTTTTTGCTCTCATTGTTGTTAGAAACCCTATTAAAAAACTTCCACCTCATTCAGGCATAACTGGGGTGTTTTTTTTAAAAAAATGCTGAACTGAGTAATAGCTATTGATGAAAAGATCAGACTTTGAAAAAAAATTGAGAGTTGTAATTATCATAATGGAGTGTTTTGACAAGAGTTTCAAAACAATTTTTAAATTATTCTAATTAAGTTTAACATTGGAATTCCTACTTTACCCCATGCGAAGGTCCCAATTGTTATTTTACATTGTAATATTACAAATTGATTTAATTTTATTACTTTGTTTTCTGGTTGACTGTCAGAGAATTCTTCAATGTGGTTGATTAGACAGCTTGATAACATATATCACAGTTCCATGCTGGGAATCAGTTGAGATAGTTAAATTTCTTGCGAGATCAGTGAAACAGATCAAGGAGTGCCCCTGTTTTGTCACAGGTCACAAATGCCAGGCCATGTAAAGTCAAATCTAGGCCATTGGAACATGTCAGTTTTCCAAGCTTTGTCCATCCTTCTCTCTCAGCTTGACTTAGCAATCTCATCCAAATAAGAAGTTGTCTTCAGGGCTTTAATATAAATCTAGGCAGACATGTTCTGACACCATGTTGCATTGATGGAGGTGTATTCTGAGGTTAAATTAAGGCCCATCTGCCTGGTAGAGTGGATTGAAGTCTTTGCAATCCTCCAATTCTAGTCTCCAGCGCATCAGATTTTCAATGTTACACCATTGGTGGATGTGCCTTTTGGCTGCCTAGGCCCCAAGCTTTTGAATTCCCTCCTTTAACCTCTCCACTCAATTTTCCTTAAACCTACCTCTGCCCAAAGTTTTTGATTGCCTGTCCAGGAGATTCAGTGCCAAACTTTGTTTGATAATGCTCTAATGAAGTGCTTGAGGACAAGTTTGGGAAGAGATTCAGAATAAGCTAGTCAAGATGGGTTTAAGTATTGTCCATTAGGCACATCAGATTTATTAGAACACTTTAGAAAGCAGCACCTTTAGTCTTAATTTGCATAAATAGAGAACAGAACCCTTACTGCGCATCCAAGTTACATTGTGTTGTATAAAAAGGAAGCAAGGTGAAGGATCTTCCACGTGTAGCACACCAGTTTCTAGAACAGGAACTTTGTCGGAGGGGATATTGAACTTCGTTTAAATCTGCGCACCCTTTGATGCCAGCACCAAACCTTCACCCACCCCTTTCAAATTTGTTCATTGATTGATGCTGGAAGCGCCATTTAGTTTTACCCTGGTTAGCTGGAGGTGGGGGATATTCTCCTAAAATTACTGCACTTGGGCTAATAGCACCAAATAGGGTATTACAAGATCTTACGTATTAAAAAGGAACAGGATGGTGCAAGATTCAAAGAGGAATAAACATGTGGTATTAATGTTCTTATCCTTCTGTGTGATAGGAATCACAGGGCTGAGATGCTTTTGAAGCAAGCCATTATAACCAGTGTTACTTTTCCAGTCCTATCAACCAGGTCCCCAGGTACCAAAACAAAAGCAAAATATGGCAGATGCTGGAAATCTGAAATAAAAAAAAAATGTTGGAAAAACTCAGGACTGACAGCATCTGTGGAGAGTGACGAGTTAACATTCGAGTCTGTGTCTCTTCTCTGAAGAGTCATACAAACTAAAAACATTAACTCAATTTCTCTTCCCACAGATGCTGTCGGACAGGAGTTTTTCCCAGCATTTTATTACCCCAGATACCAAAATTGGGTTATGGCAATGACATCAAGGTGGTCAGGAAAGATCCCAGGTCTTTTAGAGATTGTACTTAGCTGCGAGCTGTCAACTGGGTGTTATCCAGGTTCAAATGGTTCAAGCTGCTTTATTAGAGGAGGATGATTATGGATGGAGCTGAACACAAAAGTAAAGTCTCACTCCTTGCTAATACTAAGAGGGAAAGCCATTCATTAAGCAAACAAAATTGGTTTTTGGGATATCCTGCAAATGATGACTTAATCATGACCATTTGTCAGGTACAACATGCACTGACTTGTTTTACTGGGGCTCCTTGGGTGCCCTACTTACCTTGATGCAAAAGGAACGCACCCTCAGCTCTTGCATTTGTGCTTAGATTAAGGCTGATCAATAGGCAAACCTAACTTATCATGAGCAACACAAGATCCACCAAATCACAAAACTGACCTACAAGAATGAAATTCTACAAACGCAATATTCCAGTAGCACATCCCACTGCTCTTCCAGCATTAACAATGCTGTTGCAGCATTTCAAGAGTAACATTAAAAACTCTGTTCAAGGCAAGAGCAAAATTATGAGCCATGGCCAAAAAAAGATAAGGTTGTGTTCAGACATTATCACATTCAAAAGCAAGATAAAGCAATCAATTGAGTTCTCTGGTCGGGCGGGGGGGGGGGGGGGGGGGGGGGGCGCGCACAGGCTCTGCCTTCCATAAAATCTAGAGCTTGTTTCAGATCAGGACTGCCAAATGCCAAGAGATCAGGAACTGGGCAGGATTGTAGCAGAGCTCCAGACATATTCCAGTCCTAATACAAGCTATTAGGTATCCAGTAAATTAGTTTGGCATTTAATCAATTAAACTTGTATTTCAGTGCACAGGAGCACTAATCTGGCCAAGTCCTTCAACTGGTGGGCATGCAACTTGTAGTGCCAAATGTTCAGATCTGGAGAGTACTGTCGTCAGGAGTGCAATGCCGGGATAAAAATACTTAATTTTGGCAGATGAACAGCAAGGTCATTAGATGGTTTGGGATTCAGCCTCTCCATTCAGGCAGAGATTAATTTTGTCTATTCTAATGTAGTAGCAACAATTGGATGTCAGACCAAGTTACAAAATCAAAACACTGATTGCATTTGATCACGCCATAAACAGGATGGTTGTGGCTGTATTTTTAAATGCAAAACAGAGTTGGGTGCGCACCCAGCCCAGTAATGCCAAACCAAGAATTGGCATTTTTATCCGTCTACCTATTGTTCCACTGAGGGCTTGAGATCTGAGATTCATTGCACTGAATTACAAATAGGTTATGAATTCAGTTAGCTCATGCATCAACATTTTATAGTGCAAAATATTCAGTTCAAAAAGCCACTTTCCTCAGTCACTGTAGAAAAAGCTTCATTGCATTGCCAGTAGCAGGCAGACAATATTAAAAATCACTTTCACAGCATCATAAAAGAACAGATCCGGAATCACTTCTATAGATCATGTATTTAACAAACTCAACCCATGTTGATTGGAAGATAGTAATAATTGGAACAGAGGATGTCATTTTACAATATATACACAAATGCGAAACACCAGTTAAATGAAGCAAAGTAAAAGGCCATTTGTCCCAGAGATCAAGGCACCATTTTTTACTGCCTCAAGTCAGTTAGTGAAATTCTGCCATGAAGCGCCATTATTTCTGGCTCAACTCAACTTGTCAGGAGGCACTCTTAAATGCTCAAGTTGTCTAGATACGGCAAGCCATCAGTCTTTCAACAAGAAGTCACAGCTTCAAGAAGTCAGTGGTTGGTATGTACTTGCCCAATATCTCCAAGGACTGGCTCTCTATCCAGCTCCACCTGTCCCACCCACCCCCCTTAAACCAGCTTATATTTCACCTCTTTTCTATTTTTACTTAGTTCTGTTGAAGAGCCATACGGACTCGAAATGTTAACTGTGTTCCTCTCCGCAAATGCTGCCAGACCTGCTGAGCTTTTTCAGGTATTTTTATTTTGGATTTCCAGCATCCAGAGTTTTTTGCTTTTATCTCCAGGGGCATAGCTTTAATTGCTTAGCTCTATTAAAAAAGGTTTCTATGACCTGGTAGATAAAGCTATGTTTTTTTAAAGAACAGCTGTATTTGCTATTTTGTAATGCATCTCCTGACACAATGTGATATTTATTTTCAAAGTGATTGGGAACAAATCCTTCTACCACTTATTTCAAGTCATTTTGAAAGGTCAGTTTCTTCCTCAATTCCTTATAACTTGACATTTTAAAAAAAAGTTAAAGTTAAAAGTTGGACAAAATCTTTGGTGACATTCAAAATCCAATGTTTTTGGTGAACAATTTGTTCTGTAAAAATTCTTAAGGCTTGGGAAAAGCTCCATCAAATTATAAAGTTTAAAAACCCAAACCACATGAATTATCACATCAAGGAAAGTAATTTTCAAATTTCTCAATATGAGCTGCAATGACATCATTTCCAGGTGGTCAGAGATGCTGTTCCTCAGGGTAGGCATCCTAGGCCCAACCATCTTCAGCAGTTTCAATGACCTTCCTTCCATCATAAGTTCAGAAGTGGGGATATTCACACAATGTTCCACACTATTCATGACTCCTCAGATACTGAAGCAGTCCAGGTCCAAATGCAGCAAGACCCAGACAATATCCAGGCTTGGGCTGACAAGTAACATTTGCACCACAAGTGCCAAGCAATGACCATCTCCAACAAGAGAGGATCTAACCATGACCCCTGACAACCAATGTCATTACCATTGCCAAATCCCCCATCATCCTTGGGGTTACCATTGACCAGACACTGAACTGGACTAGCCATATAAATTCTATGGCTACAAGAACAGGTCAGAGGCTAGGAATCCTGTGGTGAGCAACTCAGCTCCCGACTCCAAAGCCTGTCCACCATCTACAAGGCACAAGTCAGGAGTGTGATGGAATACTCCCCACTTACCTGGATGAGTGCAGCTCCCACAACACAAGAAGCTTGACACTGCCCGGGACAAAAGCAGCCTGCTTGATTGACACCACATCCATAAACTCCCTCCACCACTGGTGCACAGTGGCAGTGTACCATCTGCAAGATGCACTGCAGAAACTCACCAAGGCTCCTTAGGCAGCACCTTCCAAACCCACAACCTCTACCATCTAGAAGAGAAGGACAACAGATAGATGGGACCACCACCACTTGGAAGTTCCCCTCCAAGCCAATCACCATCACAACTTGGAACCGCATCACCTTTCCTTCAGCCACTGGGTCAAAATCCTGGAACTCCCTCCCTAACAGCACTGTTGGTGTACTTACACTACAGGGGACTGCAGCTGATCAAGGTAGCTCACCACCACCTTCAAGGATGGGCAATAAATGCTAGCCTAGCCAGTGATGGTCACATCCCGTAAATGAATGAAAACCAAACTCTTACATTCCCATGTACAGAAGCAGCAACCCACAATAAGCTTCTGACAATGATATGTCCAAGTCAAGATGATGAGAATGGTGATCCAAATGCACCTGTTGTCTTTGTCCTACAAGGTGGTTGTTTGGGAGGTGTCAGAAGAGCCTTGGTAATGTATTTATTACAGAATGGACACTACAGTAAATTTAGAATAGCAGAGCTGGGACTAAAACTAGCAGCTGTATAACTTCACAAAAAAAAACTTTAAAACTTCAACTTCATATATAGATTTTAGAATCAACTCCAGAGGATTTAAATTGTACCAGACTCGAGTAGTTTTGTTATGCAATAGGCATCAAACCTTTAAATTCAGACGACAGATTAGACCAGTTTTTAGGAAAACTTGACCAAACTGCATCACTGAACTTAAACTCCAAGAACTCTTCCATTGTAATTTCCCCAATGCAGCTCTCCCTCCCCTGACTGGTTGGCAGAGAAAAAGGAAATATTTCATACCCAAGTTGGGAGTATTTAGGTCAGATTACCTTTGACCATGAATTCTTAAATTTGACATAATTGCACCAAGAGAAAAATGTCAAACTTATTTTAAGTTTATAATACGAGTAGCACCAATGCATTTAGAGGTAACACTAAAGCTCAGTTCAATATTGTTGGTGTACAGTAGAATTAAAAGAATAATCAGACTGTGGAGAGATGGGGAGTAGAAAGAGTAATTGAGAGGAATTGGCATCAACCTTGAAGAAAAACTATTGATGACCAGTCGCTTTTGCTTTTAATCTTAATCATGCCCATTGTTCCCCACATTGTAAAACAGGGACCAGGTGGAGTATGTCAGGCAGAGGGTTAGAAATCCTACTGTTTAATAGTGTGTGTAAGGATGAAACGTCAGGTCAAGAAACCCTTCACTCCCAAATTAGACTTGTTCCATAAGATACTTCACCTAATGAACATTTTCAGGAAATGGCAAGATGGTGATCCTCTCACAATAGTCAAGACATTAAGTTTTTAAAAAGCTATAAATAGGAACTTTTCACTCAGTGCATGGGAGATTTCTGTACAGGTGAACTGCAAAACCAAACTGTTGGGCAAATTCCCGTTACTGTTCAATCATGCAAGAGTTAACCATTCCACAAACTTATTGAGAACACATCCTGTGCACCAAGCATCCCAGAACTTTGTGGCACTTTTCTCCAGAGTTTGGTTACAAATACGAAGTTTGTAAGTTTGTTTTGAGATTCTTTAGATTTCTTAAAGTAAAATGGAAGAATGAAGGGGCACTGTGACCTGCTCTGAATTTTTCCTAGCAACCAAGCCACCCAGGCTTGAGGACATGAGTCAGACTTGCTGAGATGCAAGATGCTCACATCTGGCCAACTTGGGCTAGAGAAGAAATCTCCAGTGTAAACCCACAGTGAAAGTCAGTTGTAATGGTTAGTTACCCAGCTGGGAGAAAGGGAAAAAAAAAGCAGCAGCTGGGAGAAAAGGAAAAAAAGTAGCAGCAGGCTATCGAGTGTGAAAAATAACTCTTCAGGAGCAAGTTTAAAGTTAAACAGACACATTAAGGAAAAAAAAGTGACAGCATAAAATATAATCGCAGCATGGGGATTTTCAGAAAAAGGTCATGGGTGTTCTTTTCTGTAGTTGCCTACTAAATAAATAGTGATTGACTCACCACTAATGTTGCTTTTTACAGTAAAAGTCTCAACTTGAAATCATGTCAAGTGAATCTTCTATGCAGCCACTGGAAATTCAAATTCTTTGTAAAGTTGGCAATCTCTACAGGGGCTATTGTAATAATTCACCTTTGCATAAAGACATGAGCAAATGCTACCAGCCTTTTAGCAGGATTAGCCAGCTGAATGGAACTATTAATTATCCCACTTACTGCAACCCTTCAACTCAAGTAGATATGGAATCTACTCCTTTCCCCATTCAGATCTAAATATTTAAACAGAAACTCAGGTAGCATCCAATTTACGTTTTAATTTCACATTAAAACACATATACAAATTAGGAGTAGACCGGCTCCACCATTCAATAATGGCTGATCTGATTTTAACCACAATTCCATATTCCCATCCACCCTCTGTAATCCCTTTGCTCATCAGCCCGAAGCAGTGCAGTGCAACAATCTTTTGGATAATTCTATGGATATAAACTTTTTAAAAAGTAGATACTTTTCCACATGTCAACTGCAAGAATTTTGCAAATGCAGAAATTGGATTGAGTCACATGATAAATTGTAGTTCATCTGCTTGATGTCTTTGGGGACACGTGAAAACAGCAAACATTCCTTTCCAAATTAATTGACTCAGCAGTTCAAGGTCTCTGGGCTAAAAATATATAGCTAGAGAGAGACAGGAAGTGTACGCTAGCAAGAGTTCAATATCTTTACCCTCTAGATTTTACACTAGCACAATTCCTCAATGGATCTACTTACAAGTTCAAATGTATAAATATCAGAGTGGAAGTTAATTGGACAGGATGCATCACCACCTATTCCACAGGGATAAGCTCAGGCTCTATTCCTTTGACACTGGGATTATAAACAGAAAGCTTTGCTCACCTTTAAATTGCTGACCATTAGAATTGAAGTTCAAAAAGGGATCAGCATTCCACAGATTAGATTCATCACATCCTACAGGTCCTAGCAATATACTGGGCATTGACATCAACTAGAAACTGAATTGGACCAGGCATATAAATACTGCGGCTACAAGAACCAGACAAAAGGATGGGAATTCTGCAAAGAGTAACTCACTTCCTGACTCCCTAAAGCCTGTCCACCATTTACAAGGCACAAGTCAGCAGTGGGATACTCCCCACTTGCCTGGGTGAGTGCAGCTCCCACAACACTCAAGAAGCTTGACACCATCCAGGACAAAACAGCCCGCTTGATTGGCACTCCATCCCCCACCTTCAACATCCACTTGCTTCACTAGTGGCAGCAGTGTGTACCATCTACAAGGTGCACTGCAGCAACTCACCAAGGCTCCTTCAAAAGCACCTTCTACACCCATGACCTCTACCACCTAGAAAGACAGGTCAGCAGACACCTGGAAGTCCCCCTCCAAACCACACACCATCCCGAATTGGAACTATATTGCCAATTCTTCACCTTCTCTGGGTCAAAATCATGGAATTCCCATCAATGCTGCAGGTGCATCTATACCACATGATTAGTGGTTCAAGGCAGCTCACCATTAAGAGCAATTAGGGATGGGTAATAAGTGCTGGCACTGTAGCGACATCCCATAAATCAATTAAAAAGAAATGGGACCATACAATTTTTATTTTAAAAATATAGGTCTTAAGCATAAAATTTGATTGGTTTTACAAAGTTTAACTTGCACCAATTGAAGAACTAGCTAGAATGCTAATCAAATGGCATTTAACTAGTCTGTAGATATCTCTACAAAAAAAGTTAACGGGTGCACAATTCAACTTAGGAAGGTACCTTCTTCTCTTCGCCCCCCCCCCCCGAATAGGTTTGAGCCAGCACCTGTATAGTTAATGCAAATCCTAGCTCCGAAAACATTTTTAAACCATAAAGTTCAATTGGAAGTGAAAAGCAAATTGAAGTCAGGAGCACAGACTTGAGATATCAGCCTAAAGTTGGACAAATAATTGCAAAAAAAAAAAAAGTGGCCTTTTGAAAAACTGTTGGAGCAAATTGCTGAGAACTGGATTGCAAGTCAATAAGATTCATTTGGAGATGATCTGACTTCTATGCACTATTCGTAAATTAGACTAGAACCTTTCACCTGTACATTTGAGTGTGGTTGACAAGTAGATAGCCTGCCATTGGCTGTACTCAATGTTAAAGTTCAAGTGGGAGCTCAGCATTATCCTATTGAGTTATCAACAGTCACAGATTGCAACTCTTTTGAGTACAATCACAGTTCTTGGTTTCCAGGAGTGGGACATGAACCCACAACCTTGTGATTCAAAGGCGAGGGTGCTATGGACTGAGCCACAGCTGACACCGCATTGCGAACACAACTTATAATAATCACTTCTGGAACAAAATTAAGCAAATATTGGAAACGTGTGTGGTCAGGCCATCTGTGGAATGGTAATTTGATTGGGGGGGGGGGGGGGGGGGGGGGGGAAGAGAAGAGAGAGAATGTTTAACACACTGAAAACCTGAAAATTCTGTTTGCCCCATGGATGCTGCTTGCTTACTGTTTCCAGCATTTTTGTCAGCATCTGCAGCAACTGACAGTGAAGTCACAATTTAATAGGGGCTTGGTTTGTAACAATCTAAAGATTCACCATTTTAGAGATTCCTACATGGGAAAAAAAGTCTGGACAGGCAAAGCTAGTTTTGCACCCCCAGCCCACCCTCCACATCTTCAAAAGCGGAATTTAGGGGCCCCAGCCAACGTGAAGTGGGAAGTGCGGAGGAGGAGCTTTTCATTTCAATAGTATCGGAAATAAGGTTTGCAGGAGTGCAAATGTGTTACCAACTTTTGGGCTTCAAGGTTGATGCATGTTGGAGGAGAGAGGGGGTGGGAAGGGCTGCTCTGTGGCGGAGGGTAGCGAATAAGCATGTGAAGGATGGGCGATTGAAACGGTTATGCATTAGGGAAAGCTTGTATGAAAAAGGTGACCATTCCTCTGCAGCCAAGAAATTCAGGCACAGCCACGTTGATGTGACTGGAGTTGGGTCTCTAGCTTCCCTGCCCAAATCAAACAACGCAGAACAAAGTGCCACCAAATGCTCCAGAGATTTTCACCCCTCAACCACATACCGCAAAGTAATGAGCGTTTTAGTGAACTGCAGAACAGTTGGATGACTGTGCAATGAGCCTAATCTCCATGCTAAAGTTGGCTGTGGAGCAGTCACAACCCCTTGCAATGGTCATCCCAGTTTGAACCAGTCTTCCCCCCTTGGTTCAAGCTAACAGTGCAGCCTTGCAACAAAAACAAAAATAGCTGGAAAAACTCAGGTCTGACAGCATCTGCTGAGAGGAACGCAGTTAATGTTTCGAGTCCGAATGACTCTTCAACAGAACTAAATATAGAAATGTAGTGAAATATACGCTGGTTGAGGGGGGTGGGACACGTAGAGCTGGATAGAGGGCCAGTGATAGGTGGAGGCAAAGAAGAGATTGCCAAAGATGTCTAGACAAAAGGACGAAGGGGTGTTGATGGTGGTGATATTATCTAAGGAATGTGCTAATGGTGACAATAAGGGTAGAAAGCAGGACAAACAAGTGATTGATGGCCCTAGTGGGGGTGGGAAGAGAGAAGGGACTGAAATGGGCTAAAAGGTGGAGATAAAACGATATCTCGTTTTATCGAAATAAATTTAATAGGTGGGAAAAGAAAAATATTTTTAAAATATAAATTATTGGAAAAGGGGGGGGGGGGGATCGGAAAGGGGGTGAGGATGGAGGAGAGAGAGAGAGTTCATGATCTGAAGTTGTTGAACTCAATGTTAAGTCCAGAAGGCTGTAGAGTGCCTAATCGGAAGATGAGGTGCTGTTCCTCCAGCTTGCGTTGAGCTTCACTGGAACATTGCAGCAGGCCAAGGACAGACATGTGGGCTTGAGAGCAGGGTGGTTTTGAAATGACAAGTGACAGGGGAGGTCTGGGTCATGCTTGCGGTCAGACCGAAGGTGTTCCACAAAGCGGTCAACCAGTCTGCGTTTGGTCTCTCCAATGTAGAGACAACCGCATTGGGAGCAGCGAATGCAGTAGATTAAATTGAGGGAAGTGCGAGTGAAGTGCTGCTTCACTTGAAAGGTGTGTTTGGGCCCTTGGACAGTGAGGGGTGGGTGGGGAGTAGTAAAGGGGCAGGTGTAACACCTTCTGCGGTTGCATGGGAAGGTGCTGTGGGATGAGGTTGAGGTGTAGGGGGTAATGGAGTGGACCAGGGTGTCCCGGGGGGAACGATCCCTGCAGATCAGCTTTGCAACTCAGGTTAGGAGAATGCCTGTGCCTAACAGCACAGCATGCAGTCCTATGGGTAAAGCGGCTGCCAAAATCAGTCACGTGGAATGACGCAGAGGTGGGTGGGGTTTTGGGCAGCCATGCAGCGCACTAATCCCAGGCCACCCAAGTGGTGGCCAGCACTCTCCAAGATGCATTAAGGATCCTTCAGACTCAACCAAGACAGGTTCTCAGTACACCCATGTGTTGCTCTTTCATCCTGCAGAATGATGACTTCAGCATCATGGAGCCTGGTGACCTAGCTGTATGTCTCATGGCTTAGAGAGCCAAGATGATGGAGGAGGGTGTGACTGGAGGTGCCTGACTGCACAGAGGGAGGAGCAGCACCCTCTAGAAGAAGGAGGGGGGGGGGGTGCCCACAGCAGGCCATTGGTTGGCACCTAGCTAGACCAGGGTCTATAGATGCCACCTGCCATTTCTACAGATGACCAAGAACCAGTGTCAGACTGCACTTGTCTAGGGAAGTGCTTGGTCACATCTACTAGCTGCTGCAGGATTTAGCACCATAGGGACATGGAGGACATCCACTGCCAGTGACTGAAAAATGACAGCGGTGCTCAATTTCTACACCAGTGACTTTTAGGCTCCACAGATGACCTTTGGGATATCACAAGCCTCTACCCACAAATGCATCCATGAGGTTAGGAATGCCATCTTTGCGAGGGCACAACTTTGTGCATTTCACCTAGGACCAGGACAGCCAGGGTGCAAGAGCAATTGGATTTACCCAAATCTCTGGTTTTCCACAGGCAGTGGGCCATCAAATGCACTCAAATCTCCATTGCAACAGTCAATTACGTCAACTGCAAGGGCTTCCATTCGCTGAAACCACAGCTGGTGTGCAGTCAACACAAATGCATCCTGCAGGTCTGAGCACACAGTTTCCACGGTACCGACATCCTCAGTCAGTCACAGGTCCTAGATGTCTTCCAGGGTTGGCTCCTTGGGGACAAGGGCTACCTGCAAAGGATGTGGCTGATGACTCCCATACGGCGGCCTTGGACTGCATAGTGAACCTATAAATGAGGCTCATGCGGCAACTCAGTGGAGAAGACCATTGGGATGCTGAAAATGAGGTTCCGGTGCATAGGCCTGACTGGCGGAGTCCTACATCTAGTCCAGAGGGCATCATGCATAGTAGTCTGCTGTGCCCTTTACAACCTGGCTCTGCAACGGCGAGAGGAGCTGGAGGTCTCCTCTGTTGCAAACACCACTGTCAGGGATGAGTGTGAGCAGGTCCTTGGAGGTGACAATGACTGGGATGAGGCACTCGCACTGGCCAGACGAGGCAGGCATGCTCGGGAGACCCTTATAGCTGCTAGATTTGTGGAGGATGACGACGTGCAGTGAGGAGACGCCATAGATCTTCACATGGCCTGAGAATGTTTGACTCCTATCTGGCTGAGGGCAGCTTGCTTGCACTTGGTTATCAGGGTCACACCATAGAGAGAACCATGAAACTTCAGAAGCACCTGATCCTTTGTCCACCTTCAGTGCCTGACCCCTTCAGGAGCATAGTGTCACTGATCACAGATGCCGAAGAGATGGGGGCCAGCCACACCTTAAACAGAGAGCACACAGAATGATGGAACACTGACTTCTGCCCACTACATTCTGGCAGCAATGACGAGCACCATTGAGGTGCAGGCATCAGTAATGTGTCCAGGGAGTGAGAGGCTAAACCATAACTTTGCTCGGAAGGCCGCACAGAGCATAGGGAATAGGCCCTGGACTGAGACACCTGCCTTTATCTTGTGCAGAAAGGTTCCACATCCGAGTGACCTGAACATTGCTCATCAGAACAAGGAGCCATAGGCAAGGAGACATTTTTGGGGTGTTTATGACAATAGTGAACAATATATACAAGTGATTAACAGTGGTGCCCAGGCTGTGTAACTACATCTTAACCACTACACAACAGAAACTGCCGGCAAAGTTATCACGTTCACCTAACACGCGAAAGGTCCCCGGTTCAAAACCGAGTAGCAGCGTTACTGAAACTTACTCATTAAAAAAAAAAGGATAATTTGATGGGGGCCCTCTATGGAGGCGTCCTCCCGCTTTCCATCGGAGACCTGGGGTGGAGGCTGTTGCATGCAGCAGTTCCATACAACCGCAGAATGTGTAGGTTCACGGACTCCGAAGATACCTGCTCTTTTTGCGGTCTTGTGGAGTCCATGGACCACGTTTACATAGGGTGTTGTAGGCTGCACTCCCTTTTCAGTTATTTAAAAAACCTTTTATTACTGTTTTGTTTGCACTTCGGCCCCACGCTCCTGATCTACGGGCACCCGGTGCGGAGGGAGGCCGGGAGGGAGAAAGACCTCCTCGTGAACCTGCTCCTGGGCCTGGCCAAGTTAGCCATTAACAGGTCCAGGCAGCGGGCAATCGAGGGGGGTCATCCAACCCAACTGTCTGCCCCTCTTCCGCGGCTACGTTCGTGGCTGGGTGTCCCTGGAGAGGGAGCACACGGTGTCTGCCGGCATCCTCGAGGCCTTCCGTGCCCAGTGAGCACCATGGGGGCTGGGGTGCTTTACCGACCCTCTTAATCGCATTTTGGTTTGATGTTGTAAGTTTCCTTTAAGTTTTGTCTTTGGTTTTGCAATGACCCTAACTTAGGGGCTGTGTTTAATTTATCCCTTGTTTTGTTAATTTAGTTTAATTGTTTGACTCCAAAAGGAGGTACATCTTAAACTTTGCTAACCCTGCCATTACATCCACAACGGAGGTGGAGGCAGCCTGCTACACCCTGTCTGTGATGACCTTGGTGGGCGTCCTCTGGAGCCGGAGACTGGAGGGGCCCTGGTTTGCTTTCGGGGACCTGCAGCGTGGCAGGGGCACCCTCTCGGCTTGTGGAGCTGGAGCTGCTGAGGGTCACAGAAGAGGGGATTCAGATGGGCTGGACAGTCATCTGTATGGTTAGTCCCAGGGTTACACCTGCTGATCCTCCACCCCACGGGTGCCTGGAGGTCTCAGGCTGACTCCTTAAGAGGTAGCTGGAGTGAGATTGAGCTGCCCAGCACCCAGTACACACTGTTAGAGACCAACAATGACATTAACAATAGAGTTCAGCCACGCAGGAGCGAAGTTCTGGATCAAGTTCTCCATGGCAGCTGCCATCCTCTCCAGGATTCTGCCATCTTTCCTAATTTAAGTCTACCACTACAGCCTTCTATTCCCTTCTCTCTCTCATGTGCTTAAAGTCTAGTTTCCCTTTCAAGGCATCTATACTATTTGCTTCAACCACTGTGGCAGCAGGTTCAGTATTCTTAACACAACTAGGGCAGAGGTCCTATCCTGGTTCTGGTGGAGCCTGTCCTATTAGTCAGCTCCTTCCTGTCCCAGAACTGGTGCCAGTGTCTCATGAAAAATAACTGGACCCACAACAACATTTGAGTCTTAATTCTCCTGATGTGTTTGATCCTATGCCAATTTGAACATGGCTCAGACAATAATCCAGAAGTTTTTACCCTCAAGGTCTGCTTTAAATTTTAGAGTCTAACTCCTGAATCTTTTCAGTATGACTTCTTCCTGGCTCCTACCTACCCAGGTCATTTGTTGCAAATTTACCACAAATTTGATTTACCCCCTTCCCAAGTTGTTCTCCAGCTGCTGAGATATCTCACCTTGGCAGCAAGTAGGCAACATACCCTTTGGATTCTCATTCTTGGCTGCAAAGGATGCCTTCTAGCCTCCCCAAAATTATATAATCTCCCATTACTATCATATTCCGATTCTGCTCTTCATCCCCAGCCTTCTGAGCCACAGCGCCTTGGTCTGCCCTGCAGTCTCAGTCCTCAAGTACATTATTAAAACGTCAGACAGGACCAGTGCCTGCAGGATCCACTTCTCAACCTCTCCCAAATCCCTTTACCTGGCTCCATCAGTCACACCCTTCCTTGAGGGGGTGTTTTGCTCTGGGGTGCGAATTCCTCCCCCTTTCCTCATGTGTCAGTGTCTCTCCAGCTCAGGTGACTGGGCTGGAGGTTTCAAAATGGAGCCATCCCCTGCAGGTATACTTGCATGGGCAGTCTTGCCGTCATGGATTTCCCCATGAGCGAGTGCTTCATCAATATCAGGTGCAGAGGGAAAAAATCCATCCCACTCTTTCACCAACCAACTCTTCCCCCCACCACCCCACCCCCAAAAAAAAACTTAAGATATTTCATAGTTTCTTTATAATTGGATTCAAATAAAGAATGAAGCAATAAATGTTAACCTGGCCAACACCCACATTCAGAAAAATAAATAATTGGTTGCAAAATTTAAATTTGCACAATAAGTTTAAAAAAACTTTATTGAACCTGAAGCATTAGCATAAATGAGAATTTTTAAATAAATATCACTCCTTCAGCTTCCTCTCCTACACACCCCAGATAATATCAAATGTAAAAAGTGCAACCTTGTTGCACAGGAATATTGGCATGAAGGCCAAGTGCATCTTGTCTTTTAAGTGTCCTTAATGCTGATTATCAAGTTTTAATACATGCCTGGGGGTATAATACAATCTTACAGAGTTATGCCAGAACCAGATCAGAACACCAAAAACAGTGTTATTTAGAAATATAGCAAGATGGAAAAATTCAGTAGCATTTAAAGGACTAGTTCCCATTTTAGAACCAAACACTGCATTCTAAATTACGCTAATTCCAAAAATCCCACCTTTAACCAATTATACCCCACACTATAATTGAACACTTTTCAACCACAAGGGGCACAAGTAATGGTAATTCTTTGATTTTTAATTTCAAATCCAGATGCTAGGCAACATGTTTGTATTCATGACAAACAAATTTAGTTTAAATGGATGAGCTAATGATTGATGGTAGAGCCCTGGCATTTCCAAAACAATTGTTCAAAAGTCTAGTAGCTCATGTAGAAAAGGTTAAGAGTTACCAAAATATCCACAAAATTTGTTTTGTGGGTATACAACTTGTGCTCCATGCTTCAAAATAATACCAGATGCTGGCTTCAAAGTCATGGACAGACAAGAAGATAACTTCATTACTTGAGCAATGCTTATCTATTCACACAGCACAAATCCATACTTTCAAGAACTGTTGAGAAGCCAGTTATTTACTCTGAACAGGAAGCAGAATAGAATAAAACACATCTTGACTGTCATATCATTGCTCAGTGGTTGGGATCTAAACCATTTAACAGTAAGAGTGAAATGCAGCAGGAAGAAACCAAGAAAACCACACAATTGGAGAATTTCTTGAAAAAGGTTGGATTAATAATTAAATCCACCATTCAAAATTAAATTTTCCTGTCGTATTTGATCAAAAATATTTACATCAGTTAAAGTACGCACTAAATACAAAACAGAGTTATGCAATGAGTGTGAAACCTAAAAGAGGATCAAGTTACCTTACAAATGCAAGAGAGAGAGAGAGAGAGAGAGAGAGAGAGAGAGAGAGAGAGAGAGAGAGAGAGGGGGGGAGAGAGAGAGAGAGAGAGAGAGAGGGAAAAAAGAAAAAAGACTTTTCCTGTCTAACAGGAAAATTTAAAACAGCATCAACTGGTGCAACCTTCCCCTCCTAAAGCAGGGTGGGTGGAGTGGAGGAAATAGGAAGTTACTTCCTGAAAGAGGAAACATTGCCAATGTTTAAGAAACAGACACCTCTGCGAGCTTTGAATTTCAATAGTAGTTTGTTTTTGACAGCTATGATGCAACAAGATCATCAATGCACATCATCAGGTCTTGTTTATGTATTTAGTCTATTGAAGAACTAAAGCGGTCTTTCAAAAAAAATAATCTAAATTCATTAAATTCATGCTGGGGTGGAGCAACATGTTTATCTAACTGTTTAAGAAAGCCTTTACCATTCAGCAGCTCATCAAGTGCTGAGGTTAATTTCCAGCAGAATGTATTGAGGGACACATCAGAATGTTGACAGTAACAATAAAACCCGCATTTTGCCACCAAGGAATTAACTGCACATCCGGGCAAGTATGTTCAAACAAATTTAATTTTGGGACATACAATTTTAAATTAGTTATACACAAGTGGGTCTAATTCTCCTTGCTTAAAACAAATCTGGGTTGTAGAGAGAAAAAAATCTTGAAGAAATGTGGAAGTTGCTATGCAAGTTGTCAGGGCTTGATCTTATTACGCAACACTACTGCCAACCATTCAACAAAAGCAGCTGTGAGTGAAGCTCTTTGTACCTAGCTAAATGCATTCCATGCTAGTGAAATCACTTTTCCTGCAAGTGGGAAATAAGCTCAGGTCAGCAACAGCAGACATGCAATCCAACTGCTTGCAATTTGTCCTCCATCCAGAGTTCAGAAACAATGGATGCAAGAGGAGCTGAAGCCTCACATGGATATATTCAGTATGGAGAGGTCCGCAACTTGTATTTATAGAACTCCTTTAAAACAGAAAAACATCCAAAAAAGGAGCTTCACATTGAATCAGGAAAAAAGTAGCTACACGGCCAAAGGAAGACAGTTCAGATGATCAAAGAGATGGCTTTGAAGGGGGGTGTGGGTCTTGTACAGATGAAGGCATGATCACCAATGAGGTGGCTTGTGCGTGGGGAAGAAAGCACAAGGACAGAGTTGAGGGCTGGAGGAGATTAATGATGCAAAGCTATGAGAATTTAAATCATGAGAATAATAATTTTAACAGGAAGCGTTGGGGAGGTTAGAGCCACTGTAGGCAAGAAAGGGCACAAGTAAGGAGTGAGCATTGGAGTAGGACCAGAGTGTGTAGGATCAGAGACCAGCCTGGAGACCAGTTTAATAGTCCTTAGTCACATCTGGAGGGGGACTACCTAATTGAACACAAAACAGGTGTTTATGCTCAGTCTCTTCCGATTCCATCTACCTTATCTCAGCATCCATATATCTTTCCCTCATGTCTGTTTGTTTTCAAAAGGAAACTATTGAAGCTATATGCTTCAACCATTCCCAGTGGTAGAGTATTGTACATTCTATCCACTTGATTAAAGACAATTTCTTAAGTAAGGAAACAATTAAAAAAAGGACCAAACTGTTCAATATTTCCCCAATAGATGTAATCATAGTTATGCGACATTCCCTCCTGGCCACTGTCCCAGTGATTGCATAGTTCTGGTCTTAATGTAAGAAAGACAGAGTCCCCTGAAGTGTAACCTGGACGTTACTACTTTTGAAATCTATAACTCTAAAAAATGAATCCCAGTACTTTGTTAGCATTATTAATTGCTTCACTGACTTGTAATGCAGCTTTGATTTGTTCATCTGTATCCTGAGATCTATTTGCTCTCAGTCTCTTCAAGCTAGAGGTGATGTTTCTATTTTCCTACCAAAGTAGATCACTTCAATTTAATAGTAAAGTTCATCTGCCACTTTACTGGCCAGTCTGCAAGTTTCTAATGCCTTCTTGCATTTCGTATTTGCCCATGTTCGCTACATCAACACCTGTGCCTTCACACCCCAGCTCCACCCACAGGTCAGTGTTTCAATTGCATATGGGTTGAGACAGGTGATATGGAGAGGTGGAAGTCAGCTATTTGCAATGGACAGAACAAGATGGGAGGCTCAATTAAGGGTCCAATAAAAATGGGGCCAAAGATAATGACTTCAGCCTTCCTGATATTTGACCGGAAGAAAGTCTGATATCCAATCATGATTGTTCAGTCTGAAGCAGTGGATGAGTTGGGAGTGCGCAAACATGAGAAGACAATCCCATGTCTGGGTGATGTTACTGAGGGGCAACCAAGAATAAATCCATGAGGATACTTCAGGAGATGGTGAAGACAAGAGGAGAAGCCATTACTGGAGATGCACTGGCTACAACCAGAGATAGGCAAGAGGGGAGCCGAGGGCAACCCCACTCAGCTGGAAAACAGGAGAGAGGCATTGAAGAAGGATGGTGTGGTTAATCTTGTTAAAGGCTGCAGACACAAGGAGACAAGTGCACTGTCAGACAATGCAACTTGTGACTGATTAGAGCTGTTTCAAATCAATGGTAGGGGCAAAGGATTCAAACAAAGCTGTCGGAAACATGGGCAGGCTTTAGGAGGTGGCAACATGCTCAATTTCCCTATTCTTGTCATCTACTCTGCATCACTTAAAATAGTACCTCATTTTCCCCCTCTAGCATCACCTTATTGAATCTACAACGTATGTTCTTATGGCTTTAGGTTCCCTATTTTAAAAAAAGTACTTTAAATCAAATCAGGCCCAGCATTTATAAAACCCAAAAAATTCAACTACCTGCATTTCTTCCAGGGAATTATTTGACTAAAGTGTCTTCACATACTTCAGCATCGTTGATTATAAATCAAAGACAACTTGATAACTCTTTTACCAAAAGAAACAGCAAGCTGTAAAGAGCATATCTAGAAATTCACAACTTAAATCCAACAAGATGGAACTGCTTCCAAGGTTGGCCAATTAAAATAAATAACTGTTGTCAATAGCATGTTCACCAGGTGCCTATCTAGGTTATAGATAATTACATTGAATCTCTTGGTTCCTTCACTGCATACCATTTGATAAATCAATAGCATAAACAATCTTTCAAGATCCTGCATTAGAGCCAAGAATCTACCCAGGGAGATGCAATCCAGATTCTATTACATTCATATTTCAAAAGCATTCAGGGTCTGGTACAAGAATTGATCAAAAAGACAGAAGGTAGGATTACACATGACTGAGGCCAAGTTTTACAGCCAATCATCAAGTGGGAATTCAGAAGAAATTACTTTAATGGTATTTGGCGTTGGGTGGAGTACAAAAGATACTAATCAAGTTTAGGGTAATTACTTGGTGCCACTTTGACACAACTAAATTTTTTGCTCAGTAATTACACCCAAAACATGTAGTTAACGTTAAAAATATTCCAAAGCTGGCAAGGCAGGTGGGGCATATATTAACATTCCAATGTTGAGTGACCTGCCTCTGTAGACTGATGGCCAATTCTCTGCACTATTCATCCAAGTAGCAGTTACAGGTTTTAAAAATGAGGTAACCCATGCTGTAACTTTCCAATTGTGAAGCTGCACAAAAAAAGATAGCATTGTAACTAGCAAGCATTTTTAAAATTTGTTTGTGGGATGTGGACATCGCTGGGGTTAGGCCTGCATTTATTCCCCATCCCTAGAGGTGAGTGAGCCACCTATGCAGCAGTCCCTGTGGCGTTGGTACACCCACAGTGCTGTTAGGGAGGGAGTTCCAGGATTTTGACCCAGTGACAGTGGAGGAACCGTGATATTAGTTTCAAATCAACATGTGTGGCACTTGCTGCTAGTGTTCCCAAGCATCTGGTGCTATTGTCCCTCCTAGGTGGTAGAGGTTGTGGTTCTGGAAGGTGCTGTTGAAGAGTGCCAGCCAACCAGGCAGGTTTGAACATTAAATCTGAACACTGGCCTCAGGTCGCAAGAAACAAGTGCAGCAAGGCAGTAACACCAGGCTTATTGGTTTTCAAGGGCTTTATCAAAACCAGAAGGAGTAAGCCAACAGTAAGTGAAATTCCAACTGGTTATACAATGAAAGCTAAAATTTTAGTTCTGAAAAAATTGATTTCCAATACCATCACGTTTTCCCCCTAAGCAGTGACTGCAGTAATCAATTCCCTCAAATTCTTGCATAACACTAAATTCCAAATCTCAGCTGCATTTATCCTTCACAATCCAAGGAGAGAAGACTACAGAATTTTAGCACACATGCCACATGGCATTCACAAGTTTTAAAGTTTTCAATTTAAAATTTCAGAATTTAGATAATGTTTACTTAGTTTAAGAATACTGGATATAGTTTTATATTGTGTACTGGAGGAGCCACTCAAAAGTATACTTCAATGAATGAACTATAAAGTTGGGTCCTCATCTTTTGCACAAAACTTCAAGTCTCCTTTTATTGTAAAATATCTGCATCGCCTGTCAAACTTCACTGCACCACCCATTTTCTGGTCTCAAAACATTACAAGATGTTCAAAAGGCAGCCAATTAAAGTTTGAACAATAGAAAGTACACCAGCAGGATTTTACTTTCCATTTGAATTTCAATGCACTCAAGTGGCTGGTTACTCATGGGTACTCTTCCCTAATAAACACCGTGCAAAGCAAGCACCAAGAAAAAAAACAAGAGATAGGGCTGGATTTTCATCAGAGGTGATTAGGAGGGGTCGGGAACATTCCCGGCCTGCCTAACCTCCAAAGATAATGCCAGGAAGACAGAATTTTCAATGTAGGGCGGGGGATGTTTCATTGTGGCTGCTGTCAGGCCAGCTGCCCCAGGAAAAAAAATAGTTATAGACAGCTACAGGGGCTGCCAGGTGCTGAGGCAGGCTTTTTAAAGGCCCACCTCAGTGTTGAGAGACTTTGTCCCAGTCATAACAGCAAGGCCCTGTAGCCCTCACCACCCCCCCACAAAACACATTCCCCATCCATACCATGTCATGTCCACCCACCATGGCCACTCATGCCACTTATATGTCCATTCACCCACTATACACTGTATGGAACCAATGAGCCCTATAATGACAATGGGATGCTGTTAGAAAAGGTTTCCACTTTACTACAGGCCAACAGAAGTGTGAATTATCCAGACCTTCTTGGCCAAAAGCCCTGAAATTCATTAGCCTGTTGAAATACCTGAACCCCTGGTGCTTGATTTTGAAATTGACATGAGAGCAAGGTCTGTCAATGTTTATTCACATAAGATGAAGAGGTTAAGTTCTTGCAGTTACAGCTGATACTAAGTGTCAATCATCCAGACCCTTTTATTGGCCTATAGTTAAAAAAAGTGGAAAGTTACCAATGATGAGACTTTTTATAAAAACCATCCTGTTGCTGCCATAGGGTTCATTAGTTCTATGCAGTGAATGGTGGGTGAGTGGGCATGGAAGTACTATATCTTGGCATGGAGCATGAAAGGACCTTTGAACTTAACTTTTCAGGAAAAAAAGTTCCTCATGCAGACTATGGTATATGGCACCGTGAACCTCGAATTGAATTGCAGAGGGCAATCTCTGCAATGCAGCTGGCCAGGTCAGATGTGCAGGCTTAAAACAAAATCACATCCATCTAGTAGCAATAGGAATAAAAATCAGATTAAGGATTGGGGTGGGGTGGAGGAGGAGGAAAGCCAAACTCAAAAGGAAAACAATCTGGATGTAAAGTAACTCAAGGCAGCCAGAAACTGAACCACTTTAAAATGTTGCTCTGACATTAATGTACATGCTGAAATTGGTTAAGAAACCTCAGCATGAATCTAGTTTTGGTAACCCCCACCCCAACTAGTGTTTATACTTCATATCTCATTGCCTAGGCAATAGGTATGATAAAGTTATTCAATTCTCTCTCCTACCTTCTCGGCCATTAGCTGAGAATGACTGACTATCAGCTAATAAAAAGACAAAAAAGGAAAAAAGGATTAGTTAAAGTGGAAGAGTGCACATACTGGGGGAAGAGATCTCAATCCAAAGAAGTCTGAACTGCCTTAACTATTTTGAGCTCAAAATTTTGAATGTACAGAAATTGGGAAGCTTTTGCTGCAAGTGCTCTTGTACATGTTTAATTCTCAATAAGCATGCTTCATAAATCCATGAGTCTCTACCTGTAAGTGTTATAACCAAGTACCTTTGTTTCTAGAAAGTTAGTTTTCCAGAAGACCTACACAGACAACATTTGACAAATTCTACTTGTTGTCTACAGCTCAAGTAGAAAATAATTTATTCTTTAACAGAATGTTTTAAAAAGTCACAAACCAAGCCAACTTGAACCATTCACTCAGAGCAGACCTACCAAATTAACCTTTAGGGATGCAATGAATCTGCTGGTCTATCCAAATGCAAATCAAGTATGGAGAAGCTGCAATAGTGCTAAGCAAAAGGGTTACTCAGTATGGAGATACAACTGATGAATTAATTGTTGAATCCCATTCAATGAACAAAATCAGGGTGCACTGGAGCCCTACAGTTGTCCCATTTAATCGATCTGCTGCTGTATCAAGGCATGTTTTCAGCAACTAATTACAACCAGTCTTTATAGGCCATCATGCCCTCAGGACATCCCAAGACACTGCCAGTGAAGTAGATCAATTAGTTACATATAAAAACAAAAAACAGCCAAAATATCTCAAAACAGCAAATAATAATGATCTGTTTGCATGGCTGATGTCAGTGATATTTGACTAGTGTCATGGGATCTTGTGGACAGATGGGATCTCACCTCAGTACACTTTTCAGGTTGTATCATTTCTACTGCATTGAACATGTCCAGGCCATCAAGATTAGTCCCTTCTAAGATTCAAGCTAAATCACAAAAATATGGCTTTTTTTCTAAGTTAATTTTGATTTCAGAGTACAGTTCCTTCCACATTTAAGCACTGAAGTTTAGACAAGTGAAAAAACTCACCTTTCAATTATGAATCAGAAGCAAAGTGACCTTCACTAAAAGCAGAGGTTAATTTAGGTCAGAACAAGAGTCTTCATGATGCATCAACTGGACCCACAAGCACTGCGGATATGAAATTCTACTGCAAGCATGTTACACCAGTTACTATGCCACCCACATTCATTGTTCAGCCCAACTAAAGTCTCCGAGTTCAGTAGAGATGGGCATTTTAAAATTGTGATTTGTCTAACCACTTATTTCCTCCCACCAATTCTCATGATTTTCCTTTTGTAACAATTTTTCAAGCCTGCACCTGTTGGCTTTTGCTTCATTTTCTAGCATTATTGTAAAATCCTCTATAGAAATGTCAGTATCCACAAGACAAGAAAAAGGTGTCTATAAGCAGCAGATGACGAAAGTACAAAACTCAACGAAGAAAATAATGAAAAACAGCAAAGTGTAGTGACAAGGGAAAACCTGCAAGACTTATTGTTCATGTTAATGCATTATTAGAACCAATGTGCACGCTGTAGCCAATGCCCATAGAATATGCCTGGGTTCAAATAAACTCGCAAAACAGATGCTTTACGATTTGGGGGGTGGGGTGGAAATATATTTAATGAAGCTACACTTGAAGCAGATAGAAGCTTTATTCACCATTTATTTGCAAACCAAAATAAAACAGCTAACTTTAAACAGAAGTGGTTGTTTGTTTCATCTCGAAAGATTAATGGTTTTGACAGCTCCACATTATAAATCACAACCAGTAGAAAGATGGGAATGAGCCAGTGAGTTGCAGACAATAGTTCTATTCAGTTTTAGTCCTAACAACAACCAACTTCAAGGGATGTTATTTGATGTGTAAATGTAGACAAATAGCTTTCCATTAAAACAACTTTTCAAATTAATATTCAACTGAATAATTCAATTTTATAGCATTTATATCCTAATGAGTGACATTCTGCAAATTTATGTTTACAGAATGAAATCTAGAAACCATCAAGTGACTGAAGTTCAAATTCTGCCAAGTGCAATCAAGGAACATGAATGAATAGTTTGAGGTTTGTTGTACATGTGTTTGTTCATTTATTCTGAAGGCTAGTCTGATGGAATGTGAAACAGGATTTATTGAAGCTACCACTAATTCTGACAAGTATGCACACCAGCAAAAAAAAACCAAATAGTTTTGCTTTAGTAGAATGCATTTGGTTTTACCATCCCCATAGGAGGCCATGAGTGAGCAACTGTACATATTTACTTAGGTTTTTTGAACTGCTAAAAGAAACCAACTTTCAATACCTAAGGCACATTTTAAATTGGTACACTGTTATTAACCATTTGGGTGGTTAAATGTTAGTATTTATCTCCCACTGGGTTATCACGGTAACATAATATTCAGTGAAATATAGCTTGTGAAAGTCTTACTGACAGATAATTAAACTCTAAAATGAGAGATTAGAGCATAATCTGCTTTTAGGACACCAATTTGTCAGGGCAATAAACTACACAAATTCAAAGCTATGACTGAAATGAAATTCTTATTCTAACATTCTATGAACATAAGCAACATAAACCTGGCAGAGGCAAATATCACCATTAAGCCAACAACCCAAAGTCTATATAGAATGCGCGCACAAGAGAGCAAATTGTGCTGCAAGCAGGATTGAATACTGTATTTCTTCCATGCCCGATACGGAGAAAGCCTTTTATTGCAGTTAAGTTTTACATGTAATTAATTGACCAAAGCCTGGCAAATGAGGCAAAAATGGAAACGAGTGTCTACTTTAATTAGTTTCAAGCAACTATAAAAGCCAACATTCAAAGACTGCAGTTAAAAAAGACCCATATAGTCATCACATCTTTTAGTAAAATTAATAGTGCATCTATCCAGGGAGTTGAGCAAATACACTTCATGTCAATTATATAAACAGGTTGTGATCAACAAGAACTTAAGACACAAAAACCCTTCAAATATTTCATTCAAGACATTGCCACAAGGTGTGCCATATTTATATTAAGTAGTAACAGCCACAGAACTTAAACCAAGCTGCAACAACTCTGAAGAGTCAGACTTGAAATGTTAACTCTCTCTCCACAGATGCTGTCAGACCAGCTGAGTTTTTCCAGCATTCTGTTTTATTACTGCAAAAGGTCTAATTCCTCTCAAATGTCTACATACTCAAGACCTCCCCCACTTGGTTTATTTTTCTTTTGTTTATTCAACATTGAAACCAATTACATTTTAAACATGTCTTGTTGGCTTCTTTTCTTAAGTCGATTCACAACAACAAACAAAACCCGAGAGAT
Source organism: Cetorhinus maximus (assembly GCF_964194155.1). Taxonomy (NCBI): domain Eukaryota; kingdom Metazoa; phylum Chordata; class Chondrichthyes; order Lamniformes; family Cetorhinidae; genus Cetorhinus; species Cetorhinus maximus. The sequence continues at coordinate 34,739,195 of NC_135884.1, read as the reverse complement.
AATGGACCAGTCTTCACAGATGCAGGAAATGCCATAGGAATGTAAGCCAATGGGTTGAGATTTGTCGCACATGCATTTGTTCGTATAATCTGAAGGCTAGTCTGATGGAATGTGCAATGGGAGTGGCCATTTTGCCACTCCCTTATGCTACTTCAACCTGTATACAATATCTACTGTTCTTGGTATTTTAAGTTGATATTTTTATTTATAAAATTTGTACAGTAATGTCAAATTTCTCGTAAGCATTTTACAATGTTGAAGATGTTTTGCACAATTGTTAACTTATGATTCACACTGACTTTACTTAGGAAAGCTGCAATGCATCATGACATTATTTCCACTGACTAGGATACTTTTACTACATGTTATGTAAGTTCACAACTGGAATTTGTTTAGTGCTTCGCTTATAATAGTTTAACCTTCATGATCTGTTGTACAGAGTCTTAAGTTAAATAAGCCATGAATATAATTATTTTGGCATCTGAAGTTTATAATAGATTGCGAAGCTAGGCTCACTAGGGGTGCTTAGATTATTAGCCTTGTTAAAGAAATGTATAAAATAGCATTGCAACGAATTGGTATTTTTTTATTTTGGTGCTTTTGGGGGACGGGGCCAGGCAGATCACTGCGCTGCGGCATCCCACAAAGTAGGCGGGTCACCTGCAGGGCGACCTTTACCCACTCAAAAATTCCTCTCACACGAGGCGGTGAGGACCCAGGCGTCACCCCGGACCGTTATTTTCCTTACTCATTAGTTTTGATTTGTACTAGTTAATTTCCTCAGGGGCCTCCCCAGAAGACTGTTTATTTTCCAATGATTTACAATTGAAGTGCATCATCACTCCCAATCTCAATTGGCAACTTCACAATTACAGGGTAACAATTGTCACATGAAAACAGTTAATGCATTAAATAGAGAGCATCTACCTTATTGCTAAAGGAAACAATTATGCCCAGTGCTCAATAAGAACATTGAACAGCAAGCCCCAAGGAAGCTCCTTCAAGAACAACATTGAGGACAAGCAATTTTTTTTTAAAAAACTGATTAGACGTTTGTTGAAAACTCATTAACTTTTAGGCCTGAAACATGAATCAGTTGTTTACCATGGTTTTCTTGTTCCATTAAAGTCACCCAACCAGCAGTTGGATGCTTTTAAATGCAAATATTTTATCCCCCTGCTTAAATTAAAACGTTTTCCAGGAAGCTTCCAACTTCACCTTGTAGAAATCAAGTCAGGGGAACCTTTCAACGGTCACTTTATTACACACCCCCACCCCCAAATTAGTCAGATAAATTTAAATCTTGGTCAGCGCAACATCACTAGATGAAGGAGGTGTCAGCTGTGGCTCAGTTCATAGCACCCTTGCCTTTGAATCAGAGGGTTGTGGGTTCATGTCCCACTCCTGGAAAACCAAGAACTGTGATTGTTCTCGAAAGAGTTGCAATCTGTGACTGTTGATAACTCGAAAGAGTATCACTAGATGAGCCTAAAGTTCAGTATTCATTAACTTTGAACTATTATACATATGTGATAAATTTCTGCATGAACCTCCTGTTTGAGGAATGCTTCAAGATTAATACAAATCCAAAAAGTGTTAATGGGAAAAAAATAGGATAATGCTCTGCTCTAGGATACAGGATTATGTTCATGGAGTAAGTTAGAAATCTCAACCATGCCACTCCTCCCAAGAGGATGTACTCACCAAAATATCCATTAGCCGCCAAATAGGGCAGAGGCCTCACACACACAGGTAGCATGGGAAATCCATGAAAGCAAGTGTCTCCATCAGGAATGAGTCACAAAGAGGGTGCTAATTAATTTCAATGTAACTGTAGCGAACCACATAAATGAAGTATACTCCACCTTCATTATGTTTGAACTGAATGTTGGTGTACAGCATTATATGCAATATAGCCACGATCTCACTAAGTTAAGCAGGATCTATCATCACAGGTTCAAATTTCTGCAGATAAAAATTTGTGATAAACATTTCAAAATTCTTCATCTTGTACAAACAGGGAGAATGTGTCACACATGAATCAGAATAAGAAAACCATGAGAAATAACTATTAGTCACCTAACCAGCAGTTAGGTGCATGCGTTAACACAAATATTTCATCCCTCTGCTTAAGCTAGAAGTTTTCCTGGAAGCTTCCAACTTCAACTTGTAGAAATCAAGTCAGGAGAGCCTTTCAACATTTTTGTCCCCTCCCACCAAATTAACCAGATAAACTAGAGCCCAACAGAAGCAAACATTTCCATAGAACGTTTAATGGCAGATATAAAACTACCTTCATCTAGGTAGTCAACAACTAACAGTTGGAGGCAAGCAGCAAGCCATTGCTCAAATGGCTGCTTCCAGCAATTAGCTAATTTGTGAACTGTGCTCCCTTCCATTATTACCTCAACCTGAAAAGAAGCCAAGAAAATCATTTACAGATATTTGTCACAACTCACACCTCAAGATTTCAATGTTACCTATATTTGCATCATGCAGCATTGTAAACAGCTTTAATTTCTGCCACTTTTTTGAACCAAGGATGAAAATTCTCTCCCAGCACCCCATACAAACTAAAAAAAGCAGCAACTAAATTTGAAACTAGTGGAATTAAGAAAAACTATCTTGGCAGTAGATTAAGGATGATACCTAAAGGGACATTAGTTAACAACTGCAGTTGTAAAACCAGTCAGTGTGAACACCAAAATAACCAGGTTACAAAGTTGTTCCTTCCAAGAGATAAGTTTAAATCAGTTGGTGCTCCTACATTACCTCCCTTGACAAACGAATCCCAAACATTTTTCTTTAAATTGTACTATAACTTTACTTGCACCAAAAAAGGAAAAGGAAAACAAAGTGGCAGTATGAAACTACATTAATGCTGTGGAAGTGACACTTTTTCTGCACAAATCACAAACTCAAATGAACTAAAGTACCAGAGATTAGAGCAAAATATGCATTCCCAACACAAGTAGGTCACTGAAATTCTCTTTCACCTTTGCTCCTGTTACGATCCAGCACTTTAGATCCTGTGGCAGCACTGTGGGTGTACCCACACCACATGAACTGCAGCAGTTCAAGGCAGCTCACCACCACCTTCTGAAGGGCAACTAGGGATGTGCAATAGCTGCTGGCCCAGCCAGCAAAGCCCACATCCCATGAATGAATAAAGGGAAAATAAAAATAAGGCTCTGGACAAGCCTCCTCCTTCAGCCAGGACCCCAGCCTCCAGCAGGCATGGCTGAGGCTCATGGTGTGGTTCCAGCTCGGCTGAAGGTCCTACTTCAGTTCCAGAATTGGCAGACATACCCTCTGAACTCAAAAACAAAATCCTGGCCGTGGTGCAGGAAGTAGGGCACAAGAAACCCAGGAGCTGACCCCACAGGGCTGCAACAACCCACCCTTCCTGGTGGGAGAGGCTGTAGAGGGAAATATTGAATACAAGTCTTCGGTCTGGAGAGTGTAAAAGTAGGTGTGTACCAGTCTTACTGCAAGGCCCATTGTATTCTTCCAGAACCAAAGCAAATCAACAAAGTTCTATTTTTGTTAATGGACAAAAAAAGCACTGACAGGACACTTGATGCAGAAGGAGTGCAGGGGCTATGCTTGAACTTGGGGCCATTATTCCCAGTTCATTTGGCCATGGGGCAGGATCTGAGGGGGGCACCAGGCAAGGTGGCTCAAACAGCCTGTGCACCCACATGCAGAAACCTCTGCAGCAGCTGCTGAGGTCAGGCAGATCACCATGGGAGCCTCAAAATAGTTTAGCATGACTTTTTTGGGGGGGGGGGGGGGGGGGGGGGGGAGGGGGGGGGAGAGAGAAAGAGAAAGAGAAAAAGAGAGAGAGAGAACAACAACACTACAGCTGGCCTTCATCGACTGGGGGGGGAGGGGGGGGGAACCTGAGTGAAGCAGTGTGTAACCAGCTCATTGGACTTAGAAATAAAATTACCATGGATACGCAGAATGCTTTCACTGGCTGTAAAGATGTGACAGAAATCTCTGATGAAATTTTCTGTGCTTGTAATACGCTGTTTCCATGCAGTGATAGCCACTTTGTTAGCTTTACTAAAGGTGGCACTGCAGCAACCCAGGATTTCAAATTTCCAAATGGTTCCAAAGAAGAATCACACTAGACTCCAATGTCAATTCTCTCTCCACAAATGCTGCCAGACTTGGAGTTTTTCCAGCATTTTCTGTTTTAATTTCAGATTTCCAGCATCCACAGTATATTGCTTTTGTGATTTTGACCAAATTTATTGAAGATCTGGGGTTGCCCACCATAGTTGGTGGGCAGGATATTTAAGACACTCCCTTAGATCCTGTTTCTACTCAGAGGAAGATGGAAAATTAATCCATTTTCACCTGAACACAAGTGCCATTAGTGGAGTTCTTGCTTACTTAAACATTTGCTCTGAATTTGAGAAAACAATAAGTTACTTTGATTTACACAAAACTAAAACGTGCCTACTGAGCCACCAGTAAGTTGGTTCATAGAAAGTCTTCAAAAGATCTCTATTAGGGTTTTTGGTAGGAGACCTAGTGCAAGGATATGGCCGGAAGATTGCAAATATATAAAGTTGACAGTCAGCTAAATTACAAACTCAAAAAAAAAATTCCCTTTTGCAGGTTACTGAACATTGAAGCATTCTTTTGTAGGTTAAAGCTGTAAATAAAGACATTTGACAATTAAAGTGTGGTAAATTTAAAGACAGGGTGGGAGGAGAAATGCATTATGCCATGCCATAGGGAACATGTTACTGCTAATGGTCTCAGTCACAAATCAGTGCAAGAACAGATTTTAGGGAATGGTAAAGATTCATCACTAGGGTATCCTCGAATACCTCCACCTAAAACTGATTTAAAATAATTCAATGACCTGGTATCAGTTGAACAGTCCAGAAAAAAATATTCTGATAACAGATCAGGACTTCCTGCCCCACCCCAGAATATCATGTTACAATCTTGCCAATCACTACAGATTAAAAGAAGGTGCTTTAGTGTGGGCAGTAATTTACTGTTAACAAGCTTTTTCCAGCATGGAAAGGTTAGAAATTCAGGCCTATTTACATACAAGATATTTCAGCACGTTAGGAGACTTAGCTATAGTCTTGATTCTTGTGTATACATGCACAAACAGTAAATAGTGACATTACCTACAAACGTGTACATAAAACTTGTCTGCTAGCTGAAAATCTAGAAAACTAATTTAATGGTTGTTATTTAAATCAGTTTTAAACATTTCAGATGCTGTTTAAACCACTAAATAACAATCACAATCAAAAGGATCAGATGGAACTTGAATCTTCTATATCGTTAGCATTTACTTACTCCCAGGGCTTCATCAGTCCTTTAATATTGTCTTAATGTTTGTATTGCTGCATTATATTTATTAATTCAAAAAGGGAGATGGTCAAAAAGAACAAAGTAGTGATTTTTCCAGTTCACTGATCACATGACTAATGATCACATCCACCATCAAACTCAATGGCTGCTGGTAAGCACACAACTAATACCACAACTACCAGAACAGGCACTGGTGTACTTTCAGTCAGCACAGGAATTCAGCAGGTTTTAACTTGTAAAGTCTCATCTTCAAGTAACCACATAACTTCTGATCAAATTATTTACTTTGAATTCTGAAACTGGGCCATTGGGTCAAGTGGCAAAAAACGAACATAATTTATCTTAAGCAGTTGCTATTAGTCTCCAGTAATCACATAACCATAACAAGGAATAATTCTTGACAGGACAAGGGGGGAGGACAATTTTATTACACAATGCAGGCGGTGGTGGTGGTTGCGCTTTCAGAACATGAAAACGCTATAAGAATAAGTAGCGATTGCTATTTAATAGCAAAGCTTTAGTGACAAAGTACCCTTAAAGAATAGGCTACAAACTGCAAAGAAAGTTCACATCATAGACATCTCATACAAGTAGGGAAATCCGACAGCCCAAAATCTGCAGTATTAACCAATGTGTGGCTGTTATGGTAGTTCTTGGAGCTAATGCCACTTGAGGCCCATGGAGTAACTAAAATAAAATTGCAGAGCTTCACAAGATTCAGAGAAAAGCCTCTGCTTTGCTTTCAATTTGGTTAGTCGCTCATAGCAAAAACTGGAAGCTATAGATTCTATCCAGGTTATATGCTCCAGTTGCAAAGACATTTGCAATAGTATTGGAGGTGCGCTTAAGTCCTCATCACCCACAAGTGCCATCCAGCACATCATGAGCATGATCATGCATTTCTGAAGTATTAACAGTTTGCAGTGATAGTCTAGCAGACTCGTTACAAATGAATTGAAAAATTAGGGATATGATGCTTGGTACCCCCTTCCCATCCAGATTCAGTTACTATAGCTTTCAACAGCTCAATATAGTAATTGGATGATAAAACCGGCTGGATTTACCAATGATTGGTAATCTCATCACGTTTCAGAAGTTGTCAGTAAAACTAAAAATCTTACATTTCTTCCTTAAAGCAAAATCCCAATGCAGATCAAGCTTGGGCACAAGGGTGTCATGTCCAAATAGTTATTTTATGATTCAGAGCTCAAGAGCCATGAAAACAGAGGCCTCCTCTAACCCATGAGATCACCACATCTAAGCAGCAAGGTGGATGGGCGGTAAAAAGCATCTGCAACTTATGCCTTGGACACCAAGTCCCTTCCATAAGGATCCTAATTAAGCAATTGATGAGCAAGCCCAGCTAAGGGTATAAAACTTGAGACATATGTTTGTGGTCAGGTGTCCCTGGAGAGGGAGCACGCGATGACTCCCAGTGGGCACCACAGGGACTGGGGTACTTTATGGACTCCTCAAATCACATTTTCATTTGATGATGTAAGTTTCCTTTAAGAAAAGTTTTTCTTTTTGCAGTATCTGTTTAAGGGGCTGCTTCTTAATTTGCTCCTTGTTTTCTTTAATTTAGTTTAAATGGTAGCTCAAAAGGGCAACACTTGAGACATCCAAAGTAATTGGCACAATAAAAAAAGTGACTTTGCTTTTGCATCAATGATGAAACAGTTGTCTAGTTTACAGCTGTATTAACTTGCTGCTTGGGAGGTCAGGTATGAAAACATTCTCATACAATCTTATACGCTGCTGAATGAATCTGTTTTGAGATCTGTTGTGGAATAACTGGGGGAAATAAGCATTTGCTTTCCCTACCCCCCTCCCAAACCATGATATCCTCAGGAGGCCTGCAACTATTAGTGAAGTCTCACATCTGGTGGAACCACGCTTCAATTGTGTCTGTTCATGATGGGTCAAGAGAATGGTGGTAGTGTAGTCAGTCATGTTTTACATTGTAATGATGAGTAACAATGCAATGGAGAGCTGCTCACTGCATCTCACCTAGAGAAGAACTTGAATCCACATTAATCAATTATTTATAAACAAGTGAATCCGTCAAGGGGGGGGGGGTAGGAGTAAGGAAATGGGGGGGAAAAACACTTATTGGGGAGGGGGGGGGGGGTCTGTTAATCAAGGTAACATGCCTAAATTAAATTCAAAGCCAAGTCAATTTTCTGTAATGCTACACTCAAGCTCAGTAACTCTGCAGCACCAACATGGTTGAGCTTGGTTATAAATAAATAGATTTGAGAGAGTACACCAGTTGTTCCCAGCATTGCCTTCGTTGGTCAGACACAAGTAGCACTCTTTTGCACACTCAAGAGGACCAAAGCCTTGGTTTAGTCAACTTGCAACTGTATTAAAAGACAGATTACAACTCATTGGAGAGTTTGCATACTCTTCCCAGGCTATCAAAATTCAACAAAGATTTCTCAACACCCCAGCTTTGCAGTTTCTAATGAGTTTCCACATGGGACACAGCTGACCAAAACAAAAGTCACAGGCAGGTTGGAGCATCAATATTTTATATACAGGTCCTTGAGTAATGTTATGGGTCAATCATTGCCAGCGAATAAAAAAAAAACTTGGGTCACTCATTTCACTGCCAGAAAGCAGCTTTCCAGATCACACCCTCCAGCTAATATTCAACCAAAGCTTGGTTTATGTTTAATGGCAGATAAAAGCAAGTTCTAAAAGGAATGGCAGCAAGTGGTGAAACGACTAAAGTTCAACAGCTTATCATCTGTTGAATTAAAAGTTGCTCAGTGTCACCCAAACTGTATTGAGATTTGTTTACCGCCAAGATTAATATACCTCAAAAGTCTACATTGGGCGGGGGGGGGGGGGGGGAGAAAACAAATGCTTATTCCTCCAGTTATTTCGCATCATCAGGACTCAAAACAGATTCATTCAGCAGCGAGAGATCGTTGGGAAATGGGATCAGGCGGACAGGGGAGTGACTCGGCCACCTACAGGAGTGGCTGCGGGAATCTCAGTCTGTACCTGAAGCTGCCACGCCCTATTCCAATAAACGACTGCAGACCTGAGGAGAATGTTAGTGTAAACCAGATCATTCCGGATCTCGAAGCTATACTTTTTAAAATATATATATTTAATTTAGAGAATACAGTTGTTCAAACTTCCTGTTCACATATCGGAGTTTAAAGTAGGACCTTCCTCTTCGAAAAAAATTCAGCTCGGTCAAAGGCTATGACCTCCCCCACCAGAAAAAAAAAATCAATATTTTACACAAGTCAGAGTAGAATATGTGGAACAACTGAACTTAGCAGCTGATTATTTCAAACATTTATAAATAATACATGGGACTAACCCAGGTTAGTCTCCAGTAAACTTATTAGTCAATCAATCAATCAGCCGCGGACATGTGCAGAGCGGAGGGAAAGTGGCCAAGTTTACTGCTCCAGTTTTAAATTCTCATTTATAAATCCTCTGGTTTTGGGGGAGACATAAAACAATTGCCACGGTTCACGAGATAATTATTTGGAGGATCAAGTTCACGAAGCTGGAGGTGAGTTGCCCAAAAATCAAACAGAAAAACCGAGACGTCCCTTGTCGAACAAGGGGGTTGACGACCAACTTTTGGTCTAAACAAGAGACAAACTAGGGCGCACTTTAATCCTGTGCGGAAAGGAGGGCTTTAGAAAACGCGAACGCTTCGAATAACGGGGGAGGAGGAGGAGGGGGACTCACCGATAGACACCAGTCTGATACTCTCCTTGTCGAGGAACTCGAGCGCCACGGACACGTTCTCCAGCTGCATTTGTCTGAAGGTGGGTCTCTGGTGATACTTGCGGTACATTTTCTTCTGGCTCAGCACCTCGAGCAGGGCGATGAGCCGCAGCCCGTCCGCCAGGTCGCTCTGCAGGTTGTGGATGCGCTTGTTCACACATTTCAGGTGCTCGTTACACCACCGCGTGAACGTGTTCTGCTGAATCCGCTTCCACGGAGCGTCGTCTGCCAGATCCTTCTCGGTCACCGGCATCTCGGCGTCTTTGTCCCCTTGTTGCTGCTGCTGGAAATACTGCTCTGGCTCCCTCCTCTGCACATGCGTGCTCATACTGCCACCTCCTTTATAACTCGCTCCACTTCCGGGAATTTCACAGCCTGCAGCTTCGGTGTGTAGCCACCCTGTTGGGGGAATTGAGAACAAGTGTTAGCCAATGCTTTTTATTTCCCCACCCCACCCCACTTCAGAAGAAAATGTAGGTAAAGCATGTGAGCCCGCATGTCTGCAGTATGAACAAAACGATTCAATCCTGCTCTTATTTTCCCTGGTTAAAATAAACCCATTGTTGCCAAAATCATTTTCGGGTCAACCTGAACTACTGTCGCTGGTAGAGTTCGCCAAACTTACGCCTTTATCCCACAGATCCTTTTAACGATTTTTTTTTAATATATATATATATCAACTATCAAATTGGGATACCAGCAATCGAGGACAAAGCAGTATCCCAGCACTGGGGTCCCATTATAATTTGTTTTCACAAACTTTGGGCTGTCGAATGGTATGTTTTCCCCTTTAATCCTTTTAACGTTAACATTTTTGAAACGCATGCTAACATTTATACTGAAGTTTAAAAAGTACATTTTTTAAAAGTGTAACGCGGGGGAGAAGTGTACTCGAGGCCAGAGCTGTGTTTCATCATCGAGGATCACATCGCAACTCAAGAGGAACTGTGTTTCCTGTCTTGTAAGGATGATATTCCAGAACGAAATGTCATCGGGATTTACGGTGTGCACTTCATCTATTTTCTTCCGATCACAGCGATAATTCATTCTTAACAACCGCTGACAGACTCTGCAGATGGTTGTCATAGCGACCATCAACCTGGCCAGTAAGTGCTGCTCGGCTATATGGGTTATCACAAGCAATTCTGGCACAGTCCTGCCCTCACAACAATTTTCAGCAGCTGTCACTGGACGGTGAACAGGAGTGAGAAGGGCTGCTGTTTCCGCCACACACCAACATCAATCTACTGGCATTACACTCACTGCAGTCTCCTTACCCCTTCCTTAGCTGAGAATGTTAACTCAGGTTCAAATCTGAGGGATGTGGATCAGTACTACGAACATCAGATACTTATCCACAACCCAGCATTTTATCTTCATCCTAAATTTCAAAGTTCATTCATAAAAGAATAAAAGCTGCTCTTAGAATTGTATGGGGAAAGTACAAAGGAGTGGGATTAAAAATTGAGTGTTCTTTCAGAAAGCTGGCATATTAGGCCAAGTAACCTCCTTGTGTACTGTAACAGACCCCACTTCTTTGTCTAACCTACATTTTGGTGTTTCTGAAACTGACACCAATGGAGGCCCAATGATTACTTAGTGCTGTCAACATAAGAACATCAGAAATAGGAGCAGGAGTAAGGACATACAACCCCACGAGCCTGCTCTGCCATTTAATAAGATCATCGTCGCTCTGCTCTTGGCCTCAACTCCATTTTCCTGCCTGTTCCCCATAACCCTTGAACCCCCTATCGTTCAAGAATCGGTCTATCTCAGTCTTGAATATATTCATTGACTCAGCCTCCACAGCTGTCCGGAGTAGAGAATTCCAAAGATTCATGACCCTCTGAGAGAAGAAAAGCAACAGAGCTGTGTGAAATCAGTGGTATGAAAGCATGGCACATGCCCAGTGTGAAAATCAGTGATTTATCTTTAATCTGGAAATAATGATGTGATCGTTCTTTAGAAAAGTTTAATTTGGCTCAGAGCTGACATATCAAGCAAATACTTCTAGAACTTTTGATTCAGTGAAAATTTGAATGCTGTTTTAAAATAGCTTAGGCATTTATCAAAAATAATGTAATTAAGAACAGTGAAGATCCTAAATTCAATGTCAAAATGTTATTATCCGTGGTATGGAATGCCTGTAAAATATCTGTGGTTGGATAGTACTATAAAATAATTATCTGTTGGTATCATTCTCTTCCCCTCCCACTTCCCTTTTTCCTCTCCCCTTACCACCCACTTCCCTAAGTGAAAATAATGGCCATCTGATATTTTACAGAGCACTGAATAAAGGATTTGCAGGATACCTCCATCACTCTCATTTACCTCATTTTAAATATATATTATCTGAGTATACAAAGGCTTAATCAATTATAAAATGACATTTTTACTATCCAGAATCACAGAATTGTTACAGCACAGAAGGAGGCCATTTGGCCTGTCATGTCTGTACCAGTTCTCCGATTGAGCAATTCACCTGGCACCATTCCCCTGCCTGCTTCCTGTAACCCTGTACATTCCACCTTTTAAGATAACAATTCTGTGATTCTGAATAGTAAAAATGTCATTGTATAATCGATTAAGCCTTTGTATTCTCAAATAATATATATTTAAGTTGAGATAACAGTCTAATTCCCTTTTGAATTCTCTAATTGAACCTGCCTCCACCACACTCTCAGGCAACGCATTCCAGATCTTAACCACTCACTACGTGAAAAAGGTTTTCCACATGTTGCCATTGCTTCTTTTGCAAATTACCTCAGATCTACGCCCTATCATTCTCGATTCTTCCACAAATGGGAACAGTTTTTCCCTATTTACTATGTCCAGACTCATCATGATTTTAAATACCTCTATCAAATCTCCAATCAGACTGCTCTTCTCCAAGGTTAACAGTCTCCAGTCTATCTATGTAACTGCGTGACTATTGTGACCGCTCCGCTGAGATTCTGTTAAATGAGAAACATGGGCCCCAATTTTAACCCAACCAGCCAAGCAGGAATAGAGCAGTTGAGCAATTAAAATAACACAAATTAACTTAGTCTTAGTCTTCTGTTCCCGCTGGAAACCTGAGAACTGGTACTGGTGATAAACAAACCTGAAGGAAACAGACAGGTGCTACATTAACTGGAAATCAGGGTCCTAGGACATTCAAATGAAGGGTGACCAACCTGCTGCCAAAGCTGCTGAGTATTTCCAGCATTTTCTGCTTTTATTTCAGATTTTCAGTATCTGCACTATTTTACTCTTGCCTTAGAACGTAAATAAGGCCCTGCGGTCATTTTTACAGGTCAGTAGTCCAGTTGACAAACCTATCAACTTCCCACCTAGAACCAAATGGAGGTTAGTTGATAGGGCTGAAAGTTAAAATACCATAAGCATAATTTCTGGAGCAGTGAATGAGATTTTTACTATTCTCACCTATCCAAAACTGACCTGAAGTTAAAATCAGGACCCTTATATCTGCTCTCTAAAATTCTCTTCATAATTTTTCTCACTTTACTGCTGTGAACTCCTCCTTCAAAGGCCTGCATGAAATCTCTGTCTCTGAATATGCTTTCAATACCCACCCCACCCCACCCCCCCCCACCGCCCCAACCCCCCACTACCTCTCTGGCCCTTAATCATTCATGCTCCTCTCTTGATGAACACTATTTCTGTTGTAAAGTGTTCTGGCAGGTGGATGATAAATGCCAAGCTGCCCAAATCCCAGAGGGAAACTTGAAGCAGCTGCCACAACTATTTGCAATTTGTACTTATTTCAAGATGCGGGCTTTGATTTGAATTCAGTAAAAGGAAGGCCACCAAGTCTTACAGGTTTCTTAAAAATCTAAATTGAACCATTAGTAAATAAAAAAAGGTTTTAAGCACATACATAGGTTTACAAATTACTACTATAATAACTTCTAGCTCACCTGATTAATCTAACTCCCAGTTAAGGCAACAGCAAAAACACTTATTTTTAAAAGACCCAAGCAAAGTTACATGATATCCTAAACAGTCGAATTCAAAGTGCGTTTTCTTAACTTCAGTTAAAAATGCAAATGTTCCCTTTACACCTCATAGTCTAAGACTTCACCCATGTTTACCTACTTAACGTTTCAAACCTAGCTTATCTTCTGATACGCAAGTCTTCAGACTAGCTGCCTTTAATTCAATTAAGTCACACACACACACACAGACCCATAGGCATAAACCCCACTATTACTCTACAATATGAAAATTATTATGAAACATTATGAAAATGATTATATCTTCCTGACATCCCCCTCCTTATTAAAAAATGAACCGTTATAATTTAAAAAGACGGCTTCATTTTCTGAACCCAACTTACATTACCTCCTATACTAATTACACAATTACATTACCAGATGCATGCATTAACATAACAACATATATACAAATCCTTGGTAGCAACAGAAATCATTCCAGTCCAGTGTCCAGGTTTGAAATGTCCAATTTTCCCTTTAAACCCTTGACAATGCATCTGCAGTCAGATTTTCTCATCCAGCCACATGTATAATCTGTAGATTAAATTGTTGCAGTAATAAACCCCATCTGAATAACTTTGCACTTCTGTCTTGAAATTTGTCCAGAAACATGAAAGGATTGTGGTCTGTATAAACAATTGTTTCTGACAAATTGTTTGCAACATAAATTTCAAAATGCTGCAATGCAAACACCACCCCCAAAGTCTCCTTTTCGATCGTTGAATATCTTCTCTGTTGTAAATTCAATTTCCGAGAAAAATATCTTATCGGTTTTTCAATTCCTGTGTCATCGCTTTGTAACAGTACAGCCCCAATGCCTGTATCGCTTGCATCAAAGGTCAACTTAAATTGCTTGGCATAATTGGGTACTGCCAAAACTGGTGCCGTAGTTAATTCAGTTTTCAAACTGTCAAATGCCTCTGACACTCCTGTGTTCATTGAAACTCCTTTGTTCGTTTTTAATAGTTCAGTCAATGGCGCGGTTAGAAAAGGAGGAAAGACAAAAAGAGAGAATTCCAGCTTAAAATGCAGGCAGTTAAAAAGGAGAAGGTAGTAGGTGAGGAAGGACTTACTTCCAGGTCAGAACCCAGTGGGGAGATGTTTAAATTTGTACAAGCTCTTCAAATTTTGAGGAAAGAGATGTTGAAGCATTCTTTATTTCATTTGAGAAGATAACTAAACAGATGAAATGGCCACAGGAAAACTGGACATTGTTGTTAAAATTCAGGTTTGTGGGTTGAGCACATGAGATTTATGCTTCACTGTCAGAAGAAATGTCGGTGAGCTATGATGTGGTAAAAAAGGTTATTTTGAGTGCATATGAGTTGGTTCCTGAGGCATATAGGCAGAAACTTAGGAATATGAGAAAACTGCCTGGTCAAACCTATACTGAGTTTGAGATAATTTTGACCGGTGGATACGGGCATTAAATGTAGAGATAACATATGCAGCTCTTAGAGAGGTAATTCTTTTGGAAGAATTTAAACTTTCATTCCCTTCGGCAGTGAGAACTCATGTGGAGGAACAGAGGGTTGAAGCGCCAAGACAAGCAGCAGAGATAGCTGCTGATTATCAGTTAGTTCATAAAGCTAAACCTTTCTTTCGTCATCCTTTAAAATCTGAAAAGGATAGAAAGTGGGAAGGTGGGTAGTCAGGAAAGAGGAGTAGGTGGAAATTCCCAGGAACTGTTTTCTCAAAATAAAAAGGTGCTGAGGGTAGAAGTGACATTTGAAAATTGAGGTGTTTTCATTGTAATAAAGGTGGACACACAAAGTCAGTATGTTGGAAATTGCAGGGAAAATCTATTGGAATTATTGGGGTACAGAAAAGTTCTGGAAGTAAAAGTACTGTGGGTTCTGAGGTTCAGGCACAGGAGAAACCAGTGGTTTGTGTACAAGTAAAACAGGAAGAATCAGTGATAGGTAAAGAAGTGGGAATGTGTTCACAATTTATCCAAGAGAGTTCTGAGGAGCAGGTTGCAGAAATGTTTAAAGATTTTGTGTGTGATGGGAAAGTTTTTCAATATGTACAGGGTGGAGTAGGTAAAGACGTTAAAATTTTAAGAGACACAGGGGTTAATCAATCGTTAATGTTGTGGGATAGTGACATTTGTTGTTCAGTGGGAGTGTTGCAGGAACGGATGATAATAAGAGGGGTTCATGGAGGTGCTAAACCCATTCCATTGGGGAAGGTAAATTTAAAGAGTAAGTGGAAAGCAGGTGAGGTGGTTGTTGGAGTAGTGGGAATATTGCCCATTACAGGGGCTCAGTTTATTCTGGATAATGTTATAGCTGGATCACAGATGTGGGTGATGCCTATGGTAGTTGAGCAGACTGTAGAAGTGTTTTCAACAGAAGTGTTGCAGAGAGAGCATCCTGGATTGTTTCCAGCTTGTGTGATAATGAGATCACAGGCTCATAGGTTGAAACAAGAAAAACAGGAAGTTCAAAGGCAGAAAGAAGGTGTGGAAGTCCAATTAACTGACACTGTGTTTGATAACATTGTTCAGCAGGAAAGCACAGAGGACAACTCAGCTGTAGTGGTTAAGCTTACACCTTTAATTCCCATTCCGGCATTTGAAGAACCTTTTACTAGGATCATGATTGATTGTGTAGGACCCCTCGATAAGACTTAAAGTGGAAAACAGTACTTACTGACGATAATGGATGTGTCTAACAGGTTTCCTGAAGCAATACCTTTGAGGAATATTACAACAAAGAAAATTGTGGAAGAGTTGACTAAATCTTTTACAAGATATGGTTTACCTAAAGAAATACAGTCAGATCAGGGTTCAAATTTCATGCCACAACTGTTTAAGCAAGTAATGAATAGTTAGGGAATAAAACAGTTTAAGTCAACAGCTTATCATCCTGAGTCACAAGGGGCTTTAGAACGATGACATCAAACTCCAAAACTATGATGAGGGTGTATAGTCAGGATTATTCACAGGATTGGGTTGGAGAATTCCATTCTTGTTATTTGCTATTAGGGATGGTCCTAATGCATCAACTGGTTTTAGTCCCTTTGAACTAGTTTATGATCATGAGGTGAGAGGACCACTGAAATTGATACATGAGAAATTGATGTGTCAAAATTCAGAAATTACTCTCCTGGATTATGTATCAAATTTCAGAGAGCATGTGAGTTGGCTAGGGAACATTTAAAGATATCACAGCAAGTGATGAAAGTGAAGGCAGACAGGAATGCTGCAGCTCATAGTGTTGTTGCTGGGGAAAAATGCTAGTTCTGTTACCAGTACTGGGTGACTCATTGAACGCAAGGTTTAATGGGCCTTACAGGATTGAAAAGAAACTGAGTGAAGTAAATTATTTAATAAATACTGCAGAAAAAAGAAAGAAGCAGAGGGTATGTCATGTAAATATGCTCATAAAGTATTTTGACAGGGAAGAGGACCAAAAGTAGGTACTTGTGTTAGTAGATATTGAGAAAGAGGTTGAAATGCAGGATCCTGAAATTGATTTTCCTCTAGTCAAAGTGGATAATGAGGGGTACTTGAAAATTTAAATGTAATATTGAGTTTCCTTCCAGGCAAGTGTCAGTCATTTGGAGAAATATTGTAGTCACACAAATCTATTTGTGGAAATAAGTTGTGGAGGACAAATTTAGCTATACATGATGTATGTGTAGAAGTTTCATCTTTGCTAAGGCAACATCCTTATAGATTAAATCCGGCAAAGTTATCACAAGTACAGAAATAAATCAAATTCATGCTTCAAAATGATGTAATTGAATCTAGTTGCAGTAACTGGAGTTCACCTATTGTGCTGGTACCAAAACCGGATGAACACAAAGACTGTGCATGGACTATCAAAAGGTGAATGGAGTGACAAAGGCGAATTCATATCCTTTCCCATGGTTGTAAGATTGTATTGAGAAAGTGGGACAATCAAAATTTATCACAAAGCTTGACTTGCTAAAAGGATATTGGCAAGTGCCGGTATCGGAGAAAGCAAACGAGATATTGGCTCTTGTGACACCAGATGGATGATATCAGTTTAAGGTCATGCCATTTGGTATGAAAAATGCATCTGCAACATTTCAAAAACTGACTAAGTCATTGCAGGTTTGAGCAATTGTGCTGTTTATATTGGTGACTTGATAGTTTTCAGTCAGACATGGGAGGAGCATTTACAACATCTGGAACAATTGTTTACTTGGTTACAGGAAGCTAATTTGGTGGTGAACTTTGCTAAAAGTGAATTTGCAAAAGCACAAGTTACGTATCTATGCCATTCCATTGGACAAGGTAAGGTGGCTCCGAGAGATGTGAAAGTCAAGGCTATCGTAGATTTCCCCATGCCTCCAGTAAAACGAGAAGTTTTGAGATATCTGGGCATGAGTGGGTTTTATTGAAAATTTGTACCAGATTTTAGTAGTGTGGTTGCTCCATTGACTGAGCTATTAAAAAAGAACAAGAAGTTTCAATGGACACAGGAGTGTCAGAAGGCATTTGACAGTTTGAAAACTGTATTAACTATGACACCAGTTTTGGCCGTACCCAATTACGCCAAGCAATTTAAGTTAGCCGTTGACGCAAGTGAAAAAGGCACTGGGGCCACACTGTTACAAGAAGATGACACTGGAATTGAAAAACCAATAGGGTATTTTTCATGGAAGTTGAATGTATAACAGAGAAAATATTCAACGATCGAAAAGAACACTTTGGGGTTGGTGTTAGCATTGCAGCATTTTGAAAGTTATGTTGCAAACAATTTGTCAGAAACAATTGTTTATACAGACCACAATCCTTTAAAGTTTCTGGACAAATTTTGAGACAGAAGTGCAAGCCTATTCAGATGGAGTTTATTACTGCAACCATTTAATCTACAGATTATACATGTAGCGGGACAAGAAAATCTGATTGCAGATGCATTGTCAAGAGTTGAAGCTTAAAGGAAAATTGGACATTTAAAAACCTGGACACTGCACTGGAATGATTTTTGTATATATTGTTATGTTAATGCACGCATCTGCTAATGTATTAATAAGTGTAATAAGTATAGGAGGTAACGTAAGATGGGTTCAGAAAATGAAGCCGTCTTTTTAAACTATGACAGTTAATTCTTTAATAAGGTGCGGATATCAGGAAGATATAATAATTTTCACAATGTTATTGGAATTTATTGTAGAGTAATGCCTGTGGGTTTGTGTGTGTGTGTGTGTGTGTGTGTTTGTGACTTAATTGAATTAAAGGCAGCTGGTCTGATGGCTTTAATGTATCAGAAGATTAGCTAGGTTTGAAATATTAAGTAGGTAAACATGGGAGAAGTTTTAGAATGTAAGAGTTAAAGGGAACATTTGCATTTTAAATAAACAAGACTAGCTTGAATTCAAAAGAGGGTGTGAAATATTACACCTATCCAGGAGAAGTTAAGAAACAGTGTGTTTACGTCTCCCAAAGATTACTGGTAAAATTGGTACTATGCTAGATTTTATTATTAGAGATGTAAAAATCCAAAGACATAGGGCAGAATTTTGCCCTTGATGGGCGGGCGGGCCCCACCGGCTCGGCGGCAGGCGGGCAGCCGATCGCCACCGCTGAAAGGGGCCCTGCCGTTATTTTAAGTGGGCGGGTCGCCCAACAGGAAGCGCTATTCCTGTGCGGGGGGTGGGGGGAGAGATTCCCCAACTATCAGAGTGCGCTCTTTCGCGCATGTGCGTGAAAGAGCACACATCTCCCTGAGACTAAGTGCTGTCTTAGGGAGATTGGTGAAATGTTTATAAACTTCAAAAATAGAAAAATAAAAAAATTATTAACGCATCTCCCTCATGTGACAATGTCACACAAGATGGGACGTGTTAATAAAAAGCACAGAAAATTTATTAAACTTTTTTAAAACAGACGTAAAACCTCATCCCGCCAGTGGATGAGGTTTCGTGTTTTTTCAGAAGCCCGCTGGGGCTCCTGGCCTGCCCACCAACCTTAAGGTTGGACGGGCAGGGCCTTTAATTGGTTTAACTACCTTGTCAATGGCCTCAATTGGCCATTGACAGGTCGGCGGGCAGACAGCTGATTTCGCTGTCCACCCGCCTTCCCGAATATTTAAATGGAGCGGGATGACGTCGGGCGTTTCCCCCGACATCATCCTGTGTCATTTTTGTGTCGGCGAGCAGGCCCCACCCCCAACTCGCCGACGGAAAAATTCTGCCCATAGTAAAACAATGGGAATTTGCATTCAAAGGGGAAAATATGTATAAAGGAGCGTAAGTTGTGTGTAAGGGTAGGCATTCTAAGATCTAACAAGTGTGAAAAGCCTCCAGCATCTAAGCCTTAAGCTGCTCGCTACAAAGAACTGAAGTTAAGAAAACTCACTTTGAATTGGATTAATCAGAATATCATGTTTCTTTGTCTGGGTCTTTTTAAACTCTATGTGTCTTACTGTTGCTTTAATGAAAGTATAACTGGGAGTTAGATTAATTAGGGGATTTGGAAGTTATCATAGTAGTAATTTGTAGACCTATGTGTGTACTTAAAATCATTTCTTCTATTAATAAAAGTTTAATTTAGTTTTGTAAGAAACCAAGAAGAGTCAGTGGTCTTATTACTACTTAATTCAAGGCATGCATCTTGAAATTTATACAAATTGCAAAACAGTTATGGCAGCTGTTTCAAGTTTCCCTTTGGGATTTGAGCAGCTCAGTACTTACCATTGGCTGTGCCATAACGAAGTGTTTACAAATGACTACTGTGATAACTATTATCCCCCCCTGATTAATCTAACTCCCAGTTACACCTCTGTGAAGGCAACAGTAAAAACACATATTTTTTAAATACCCAGGCAAAGTAACATGACACCCTAAATAGTCGAATTCAAAGTAAGTTTTCTTAACTTCAGTTGCTTTAGACAGCAGCTTGAGGCTTAGATGCTGAAGGCTTTTCACACTTGTTAGATCTTAGAACTCCTTCTTTCCTCCACACAACCTCATCTCCTTTATACATATTTCCCCTTTGAATGCAAATTCCCATTGTTTCACTATGTCTTTGGACTTTACCTCCCTAATAATAAAAATCTATCATAGTACTAATTTTATCAGTAATTTTGGGAAAAATAAACACACTGTTTCTTAACTTCTCCTGATTAGGTGAAACATTTCACCCCCTCTTTTGAAATCAAGCTAGTCTGGTTTATTTAAAAATGTAAATGTTCCCTTTACACCTATGTTTACCTACTTAACATTTCAAACCTAGCTTATCTTCTGATACACCAAAGCCTTCAGACCAACTGCCTTTAATTCTATTAAGTCATGCACACACACACCCCAACACAGACCCACAAACACAGACCCCACTATTACTCGACTTTACAATTAATTCCAATAACATTATGAAAATTATTATATCTTCCTGACATAAAGCACCTTATGATTTTTTTATATTAAAGATGCTATGTAAAATTTATTGAAAGTGTACTCTACTGTAGTTAATTTCTCACAGTATCAAAATATAGTTCTGTATATTTTTACGGTTTTTAACCCTCAAGTTAGTTTTCAGGTTTTAAACGCCAAAACCATTTTTTATGCATAACATCTGGAAAGCATTATGCTTTCACCGTTCATTGCAGCTGGGTACAGAGGTATGAATTTGGTTTGTGCCTACAATTACTCAATCAGTAAATCCCCAAAAGGGTGATGCTTAGACAGTAGGCAGGCTGCTTCCCATAGAAATGAAAGAAAATCAAAGGGAGCGGTTACCCCAGGCTGTTCTTGTGTACTTTCTTAAGCCGTACATTGTGCATACATTTAGGTACAGATCACTTGCTTGCTCTTCCTATTGGATTGGATTTTGGTGAGACATACAAAAGGAACATCAGAAAATTACTGACAAAGTATCAGTCAGACAAGAATCTGGAATAAGTGATTTTGGACGTTTCTGATGGTCAGCATAAACACATAGAAAGTACAGAATTGTCAAATTTTATTTCTTGGGTAAAGAAAAACAGAATTTTTAAATGTATATTGTAATAAAATTATTGAATATTACAGCACAGAAGGAGGCCATTTGGCCCATCATACCTGTCCCAGGTCTTTGAAAGACCAATTCAATTAGTCCCACTTCCTCATCTTCTTGTAAATATTTTATTTTCAAGTATACATTCAATTCCCCTTTACAAGTTACTTTAAAAAGTGACCAATGAACCTGCTTCCACCATCCTGGCAATGCATTTCAGATGATAACAACCCGCTGCATTTATAAAACATTCTCATCATCTTCCCTCTGGTTCTTTTTCCAATTGTGTTAAATCTGTGTCCCCTGGTTACCAACCCACCCACTAGTGGAAACAGTAATGTATTTACATTGTTTAGAAATGCCTTATTTTGAAGCTCCTTTTTCATATGTTAGTTTTTTTATTGTTCATGTTGTTCATGTGACTTGATTAGAGAGTGAGTTAAAGAGCTCTGCATGTGGTAAAGCATCCAAAACCTGGGAGGAGCAGCAGGTACTGGTGGCAGGGACAAATTAGGCGGTTCTCGAAAGGCAAGGTCCTCTCCCAGCTCTGCTGAGGAGAAAGCGGATGAGAAAGAAGTTCAGGAGCCCCTGAAGTTCAGGAGCAATGAGAAGAAAACTGTTTGCTTCATATAAACAGGTATTGGAAGGACTCCCAAGGAGTTTCAACACTGTGGCTGAATGTATGGAGATGCCTCAGTTTTAAAATTCTCATTCTTATTTTCAATCCCTCGATGGAATCGCACCTCCCTATTGCTGTAAACTCCTCAGCCCTACAACCCTCTGAGATCTCTGCACTCCTCCATTTCTGGCTTCTTGCGTATCTCCTATTCAAATCACTTCACCAATGGCTGTCAGATTTTCAGCTGGCTAAGCCTAAACTCTGGAACTCTCTCCCTAAACCTCACCTCTCTTTCCTCTTTCCAGATGCTTCTTACAACCTACCTCTTTGGTCAAGCTTTTGGTTATCTGTCCTAATACCTCCAAGGCTCCATGACAGATTTTCTTTGCTAAACCCCTCCTTTAAGGTGTTTTGGGATGTTTTACTAGGTTAAAGGTGCTATATAAATGTAAGCTGTTGTTGTCTACTTCTAGCCTATGTGGTCTTCCGTTTAACCGGAGAGCGTTAACATCTCCAGGGACACTACACCCAAGCTCTCAAAACAGGAATCAATACTCATAGTCTTTGCAGTTTAGATAGAGTCTCAAATGCCTGCCATGCAGCTTGTGGGCTCCACCTTGGACAGACAGATTTTTGAGCCACATAGAAAGTGATTTTCAAGGATCACCCTTTTTCTGCATTTTGGTCTCCAGAAGATCAGTGGAAATGATGAGCTGCAGTCCCACGGGAGTAGCAGTGGTGCAATGAGAGCGGCACAGTTATCCTCTCTCAGGTTGTCAGCACATCTGCTTCCTTGCCACCCTCTCAACCAATACCAATCATAGTACCAGCAAGTCAATTGGGATCTGCAGCAGATCTCTTGTGAGATCTTACCCTTTGGTGAGCTGGTACCTATGCTACCCTTTCCCCTGCATTGACTGCAGGTCACTTGTGCCCAGTATCTAATCACATGCAGATCCAGTCTCTAGGCTCCCTCTAAAGTACATGCAGAGTTAATATCTGAGCTGATGGCTGCAAATGTGAGAGCGAGAGATGATGTTTCTTCATCTTCACTTCTTCTTTCTGCAACAATACCTGGCCAGGTGGCATTTCATGGGTATCTGATAGGAGAGAGGCACATGGGGGAAGTTGTGTGAGGGCATGGAGGCAATGCGAGGGGTGCATATTTACACCATCTACAGCTTGTAAATCAGAAGAGATCATGGGATGAGAGGTAAGTGGGATGTGAGAAGGAGGATTAGGTATGAGGATACCACCATCTTTGATCCTTTTAGCCCCGCCACTAGCTACAGCCTCAGTTGTGGCTGCTCCAGTGATGTTTAGCACTATCTCCTCCATGAGGACATACAGCTTGTGTTTGTTCCTCACCGGTGCACTGCAGCCTCCAGTTGTGTGCCACCTTTTCCTGTAAGAGAGGGGAAGTGTATCATTGAATGTGATGCAATGTGTTTGGGTGATGTGCCTATCACGATTGAATAGCTGGCAATGTGTGAAAACTGTGAGATGTGAATGTAAGACTAAGGGTGAGATTTTCCAGTCCTGTGCTGGGCGGGGCCGGAAATTCCCACCCAAAGCCAACAGACCTTTTGCTGGTCTGTCAAATTTTCCGTCCCACCCGTGATGATTCCCACAGTGGGTGGGACCAGAAAATCCCACCCTAAATGTGTGAGGATGAGAAAAAACAATGAACGTGAGGTACGTGTCATGGTTGTTTTTTGTAATTGTTGGTAATTAGCTTCATTAATGACTTTCCTTCCCTCCATCATAAGATCAGAAGTTGGGATGTTCACTGATGATTGCACTGTGTTCAGTTCCATTCGTAACTCCTGAGATGCTGAAGCTGTTCATGTCTGCATGCAGCAACACTAGATAACACTGAGGTTTGGACTGAAAGTGGCAAGTAACATGTGTGCTGCAACAAGAAAGAATCCAATCATTTATCCTTGATATTCAACAGAATTACCATCACCGAATACCCCAGCCTTGGGGGGGTTATTATTGACCAAAAACTGAATGAGGATTGTCACATAAATACTGTGGCTACAAGAGCAGGTCAGAGGCTGGGAATTCTGCAACAGGTAACTCATCTCCTGACTCTCCAAAGCCTTTCCACCATCCACAAGGCACCAGTCAAGAGAATGCTGGGATACTGCCCACTTGCCTGGATGACTGCAGCTCCAACAACACCCAAAAAGTTCAACATTATTCAAGACAGAGCAATCCATTTTATTGACATCCCATCCATCCATCCATCTTTGATCTCTTTAACAACACCTTCCAAATCCACAACCTCTACCTGCTAGAAGAACAAGGGCAGCAAGTGGGAAGACCATCACCTGCAAGTTCCCCTCCAGTCACACATCATCCTGACTTGGGAAAATATCACAGTTCCTTCACGGTCAATTAAACCCCGGAACTCACTCCCTAACAGCACTGTGGCATACCTATACCACATGGCTTGCAGATGTTCAAAAAAGTGGCTCACCACCATCTTCTCAAGGACAATTAGGAATTGGCAATAACTGCTGGCCATGAAAGACTAAATAAAATGTGAGTGAAGAGATGAGGGTGGTGAATTGAACAGTGTGTGAGGCTAGGAGTTCATTTGTAAGGATATGGCATTTGATAATGCACTCACTGACCTTGCCCATTTGTGTAATGTCATTGAACTTCTTTTGGCACTGCATTCAGGTCCTGAGCTACAGTCCACTGCTCTCATTGACCAGGACAGTTATCTGCTCCCACTGCTTTTACAGTGTCTCTCTGGAGGGCTTCTTGGTCTCCAAAGCATAGAAGACCTTTCTCCCCATGTCATCTCTCCTCCTGTCCATCCTCAGCACCAAGACCTCCAGTGTTGCACTAGATAACTTTGGAGCACATTCTCCCCTGTTGTGCTATTTTTCCATGTTCTTCCTGCACACTCTTCATCAGCCATTTCTAGTTCCTGCTCCAGTCAAAGTGTACCTCCACTTTGAGAGACTCAGACTGGTTTGAAGCAGGGCAGGCTAGCATTAATTGGTGCTGGCATCTCACAACTTTGCGTCCCCTGCTCAACTGTGCAGCCACCTAACAGCATGCTTAGCCCTGACTGCACAATATAATTGTAGTATTAAGCAGGCAGCACAGTTGCATCTCATCAAATTTCACAGCCTTTATTTTTAAAGTATTGAGAAAGTGCAAATTCCACAGATAAAGCTACCTGGATTGTCATTTTATCTTGGTTGGGTTGTGTCCAAATACAATATATGAAAACAACTATTGGAACACTGACTCGCTCTGATATAAACTGGAAGGGGTATACATTACGAAGTCACAACCGCAGGAACACATGTTTAAACCTATGTGTATCAGCAGGTAAAATTTAAGATGGATATCTCAATTACAAATGTTTGGTTCCTAATTATTTTCTATCTCTCGTCCTGCACTGATTGGCCAGGAAAGTAAGCAATACATACAAACCACGTTACTGTACTATAAAGGTATCTGACATAGCAAGGGTTAATATAGGTTGGGAAACAGTGCCGCCCACAGTGTGGTGTAAAGGGACATATGACCTGAGACTAGGGTCAGTTGTGGACTAGACAGAGACCTGGGTAGAAGCAAGCATGGAGTCAGCTCATAGCCTGAACAGTATATAATTTGTAGCTGTATATATGTACATAGTTACGTGTTATCAGTAAACGGTTAGGGCGGAAACGTCCCAGATTAGCAATAAGTGCGGTCCCGAGCAGGTAAAATGATGTTTTACCCACCAGCCACTATGGCAGTTTTTCACGCCATAATGTCCCAAACCCGCTGCATTACTTATGCATTCCTGGGAAACATGCTATTTCCATGGCGGGTGGGCTCTCATTCGCCCACCACGCCATCACCTCGCTGCTTCATTATGCCAGCCGCCATATTTAAAGTCCAGCCGCGTGCACACACATCTCAGTGCTTCCAGCCCACAACTGCTACAGGGAAGATATCCACGACAGGCAAAAAGACTGCAGCCCCCAGGTTCAGCGACGTGTCACTGGAAATCCTTTTCGACGCATGGAGTCCCGCCGTGATGTCCTCTATCCCCGCTCTGGCCAAAGGATGGGCAGTGGCATGACCAATCTGGCTTGGGAGGTGGTGGCAGCTGTGGTCAGCGCCAACGCCCTTCAAAAGAGGACAGCCACCCAGTGCCACAAGAGGATGAATGATCTCCTCCGTTCCACCAGGGTAAGTCACTCTTCTCATCACTCTCAATGCACCACACTCACAAGCCCATCACACATTCACAGGGACCTCACTCACTGCCAGTTCAAGGGACATCACCATTCACTCTCTCACACACACACACCATCATTGGCCTCATCCCATCTATGGGACCAGTGACCACTCGCACATGCCAGGCGTACTTATCATCTGGCCTGGCAGGTATCCTGCTTGTACTTTCTCCACCTCTATTCATGCAGGACAAGCTGGCACACAACAACGGGGAGAGGTCACAGACCGGTGGAAGAATGCCTGAAATCAAGGCCCTCACGGACTTTGAAAACAGAGCCATCCAGCTGGCCAGCATGATCTGGTCGTATGCTGATGATGAAGTCGGTGGTGCCCTACCAAGTGAGGATCCACCAGTGCAACATCCATCAAACAACCATTCTGTGAGCGATGTGTCCTGTTTCACAGGCCACTGCCATCCGCTAATTATCTCCCCTTGCTTTGGGAGGCACATCTGGGAAACAGCCGATGGGGTCCAGGGCCTCCGATCAAGCCCCGAAGAAACCTCTGAAGAAGAACCTGAAGGCACCCTCGTTGATGTGCCATCGCAGCGCTCACCCACACCCCCCACCAGCACAAAGACACACACCTCGGTGGGACCTAGCTTTAGAGTAGCCTTGGGATCACAATCTGGTAGCACATCGCACTTTTTGATCCACAGCAGACAGCGGCAGGGACTTTCCAGGTGTCCGGCACTCTGATTGTAGGAGGCCAGAAATTTGCTGAGTCTGAGTCAGATGACGAGCCTCTGGACTTGGTCATGTCACAGTTTCTGGAGCTGCAAAGGCAAGCTCAGGAATATCAGGAAGGGATGTCCACTGCACTCCTCAGATTGCAAGGCAAGATAGAGGAGTCCGTCCACCTTCAGGCTGAGGTGATAGCGCCAGCATGCCAAAGCACCAAGGTCAACGCTGGTAGGATGGTGGCCACCATGGAGCCCTTGGTCCAGGATGTCACTCCTGCACTGCTGCGCAGGCTCAGCTCCATCGCTGACACCATAGTTGGCCTCTTGTGTATGCGAGAGGAGTGCGGGCCAGCTCGACCTCACTCCAGCTACCCCTTCTCCTCAAGGAGTCAATCTGGGGCCCTTGGGCATCCATAGGGAGGATGATCAGCAGGGCCAACCTTCCAGGAGTGTCCTGCCCATCGAATCCCCTCTTCCTGTGACTTCAGCAGCTCCAGCCCCACAGGCCGAGGAGGGTGCCACTGCCACACAGCAGGACCTGGAAAGCAGGCCGGGGCCGTCCAGGTCTCAGCCCTCCAGAGAACGCCCACCAAGGTCATCACAGACAGGGCAAAGCAGTCAGCAGGATGTCTCCACCTCCGCTGTGGATGTCCGGGGAGCACCAAGATGTCACGGCAGGGTTAGGAAAGTTAAGAAGATGAATTTGGACAGCCTGGGTACGGGTGTTAATCACTTGTACATACTGTTCATTATTGTCAATAAACTCCCAAATATGTCTCCCTGCCTATGGCTCCTTGTTCTGATGAGCAGTGTTCATGTCACTCAGATGTGAAACCTTTCTGCACAAGATAAAGGTAGGTGTCTCAGTCCAGGGCCTCTTCCCCATGCTTTGTGCAGCCTTCAGACCAAAGTGATGGTCCAGCTTAAACGCTCCCTGGAGACATCACTGATGCCTGCACATCGGTGGTGCTTGTCATTGCTGCCAGAACGAAGTGGGCAGGAGCCACAGAGTTCCCTCATTCTCTCTGTGTGCTCTCAGCACCTTTTAAGGTGGGGTTGGCCCTCATCTCTTCAGCATCTGTGACCAGTGATGCTGTGCTCCTGAAGGGGTCAGGTGCTGAAGGCGGGCAAAGGATCAGATGCTTCTGAAACCATTGTTGATTGCTATAAAAACCCATCTGGTTCACTAATGTCCTTTAGAGAAGGAAATCTGCCGTCCTTACCTGGTCTGGCCTACATGTGATCCAGACCGCCAGCAATGCGGTTGACTCTAAATGCCATCTGAAATGCCTTAGCAAGCCACTTAGTTCTCAAGGGCAGTTAGGGATGGGCAATAAATTCTGGCCTAGCCAGCAACACCACCATCCCATGAACGAATCAAAAAAAAGTTATACAGGGATTGGTGAGACCACATTTGGAGTACTGTGTACAGTATGGTATTCCTTATCTAAGGAAAGTTTACTAGATTCATTCCTGGAATGGGCAGGTTGTCTTATGAGGAAAGGCTGGACAGGCTAGGCTTGTATCTGCTGGAGATTAGAAGAGTAAGAGGTGACTTAATTCAAACATATAAGATCCTGAGGGGATTTGACAGGGTGAACTTGGAGAGGATGTTTCCTCTTGTGGGAGAATCTAGAATTTGGTGTCACTGTTTCAAAATAAGGGGTTGCCCATTTAGGACAGATGAGGAAAAGTTTTTTCTCTCAGAGGGTTGTGAGACTTTGGAATTCTTCTTCTCAAAAGGTGATTGAGGCAAAGTCCTTGAATATCTCTAAGGCAGAGGTAGACAGATTCCTGATAAGCAAAGGGGTGAAAGGTTATTGGGGGCAGGCAGGAATGTGAAGTTGAGGTCAAAATCAGATCGGCCATGTTCTTATTGAATGGCAGGGCAGGGTCGAGGGGCCAAGTGGCCTACTCCTGCTCCTAATTCACATGCGCGTAAGAAAAAACTCCAGTGTGCGGCTGAAGACTCTACAAGATTTCATGGAGGTTTATTGTGAATGCCCACAGAATGCAGAGTCAAAGGACCTAGCAGGGGTGAGCACA
The DNA here is from genome assembly GCF_964194155.1 of Cetorhinus maximus. Classification (NCBI taxonomy): domain Eukaryota; kingdom Metazoa; phylum Chordata; class Chondrichthyes; order Lamniformes; family Cetorhinidae; genus Cetorhinus; species Cetorhinus maximus. The sequence continues at coordinate 34,710,525 of NC_135884.1, read as the reverse complement.
AAATTCAATTCTAAGCCAGTTTAAAAAGCTTCAGTGATGTAAAGAAGTCAGAGCAGCCTATTTCCAAAAGCATCGCAGCCAGCCATGCATACCACATAGCGGCTGAGCTCGTTGTAAGAAAAAAAAAGAAGCGGAAGGTTTAAATACTTCAGCCAAAGCTGGGAATCAATTGTAAAATACCTGAAAATCATCTGATATCTCAGGGAAGGCCCACAATTGTTAATTTAACAAATTGTTGCAAAAAATGAAACACCAAAGAGGTTTGGGCTGCCATCGCTGCGGGAGCCTGCCAAAATGCAAAAACATGGGAAGACTCTGAGAAAACAGTTACTGCGGCGCCATCTTTAAAACCTGCATAGCATTTAAAGCTGTAGTCACCTGAATTTTAAAGCAACCATGGACAACAAATCAACATTACTAGACAAATTTGGACTGATCCAAAGACCAGACCAAACACAAAAGCTGGGACTTTGGCAGAAAAGATTCTTTAGATACATGATAGCTTCAGGATTAGATAAAATTACAGAACCGGAACAAGTGAGTCCACTACATTATTCAGTAGATCCAATAGCCAATGATTTTGCAAAGCAAGGAATAAACAAATCCTCAGATAAATATGATGAAGTTCTAAGATCACTTGATACATATTTTAATTTGAGAAGCAACAACATTTTTGAGAAAGCAAAATTCAACAAATGTGTCCAACAAACCTGGAGAAACGGTTGACTCTTTTATAAATGAATTATACAGATTGGCTGACGGCTGTGGCTACAGTGACTTTAAATCAGAACTCATAAGGGAGAGAATTGTTGTTATAATGGCTAACGATTCCCTTTCAGACATACTATAGGCCAAGGAAGATCTGACTCTAGAAAAAGCCATCCAAATGGTCAGTCTGAAATTCGCAAACAGCACCAATCAATTTTACGTGGCGAAAGCAAGCCATGGTGCAGAGCAACCTCAACTGTCCAGCTCGTTAAGCAAAAAAGGAGCAGAGAGATTCCAGCCCAAGGAAGGCAATACCCAAACCAACCACATGTAGGTGGGAGACCATGTCAGTGCTGTGGAACCAGACGACCTCACAAGTGAGAGCAATGTCCAGCAATCTCAGTGCAGTGTTTCAACTGCAATCACCTGGGACACTTTGGAAAGCTATGCAAAGCTAAAATACCCAGATGGGCAGAGGATCCCAAGACAGCCCTTGAGATTGAGGTAGCACACAAGGAAGAGACCCAACCGCGCTTCTTGGGTGAGGTCAAGGATTCTGGATTTTCTTTTTGGAATGCGGACATCTCAGTAAACGGTCACCTCACCAACTTCAAATTGGACACAGGAGCCAGTGTTCGCTCCTCTCAGATAAGGAACTGTGACTGAAAGACCTCAGGCTACAAACAACAGACACACCACTCGACGGGCCTGGAGGAATCTGACTTCTGGTCATAGGCATGATCCTTGAACTACTGAAGTACAGCAGCAAGTAGATGCTCAAAGTCATGAATGTCATCCGCAACTAATCTTCTTCTCTCTTGAGCAGAGGTTCCTGTGTTGCCCTTAACCTTCTTAAAATGGCAGAAGATGTCAAGACAACTACACGGAGTTCCCGAGAGGCCCACCAGTCAGAAGACTCAACTGGAACTTCAGCTTTGAATTGTCTTCACTCCTCACAGAGTTGCTTTGTCCAATTTCTTTGTAGATGGCAGAAGCTCCTCTTAGGTCAGACCAGCCAAACCTTCAAATAATTACCACTGTACAGAAAGTGGAAGACACACAGGAAAATGACCAGCAACAAAAGAACGAGCCCAAACCCAGGCTCCAACGTTTGCTGTCAGACTACCTGTAAACACCATGGCACAGACACTGCAACCTCCAGCCAATGCACAAAGCTGCAAGACGATGCTGGACCAGAGCAAGCAACCATCAACTCGCCACAGTGCACCTTAGAGAGGCACTGAGACATGTACGAACACATGGAAGAACAGTGTCGCAATAAAAGCCAAACTACGAGGTAAGCTCGCTGATGAAGAACATCCAAATGACAGGGAGAGACACCTTCAACCCCCGCATGGAAAAAGAAAAACCAGGCTTGTACCACACATGAATGGAGTGAACACTCTCTCCAGAAAGAACAAGACAAGCTGGTGGTCCCCAAGCAGAGCAGGTGGGGAATTGACAAAGAGAAGTTCAACTCTAAGCAGCAGAGAAAGCAAATCAAAAGAAGGCAACCAAGTGCTAGAAACACAGACTACAACCCAAGTCCCAAATCAACAAAGATTGCCCAGATCAACAGAGTCTGCTACTCTCCCAAATGTGACCAGAACGAGATCTGGAAGAATCATCAAGCCTCCAAACTGTCTGAATTTATACAGTCAGAGAATTGAGTGGGGCGAGGGGAGGGCAGTGGCGCAGTCAGTGAAGAGGTAGCACAATTGTAATTTAAATACGTTGGGTAAAGACTTCGGGGGAGGTGTTGTATAAGGATATCTGGCATAGCAAGGGTTAATGTGAGACTGGGAAACAGTACCACTCAGTGTGATGTAAAGGGACATATGACCTGAGGTTAGGATCAGTTGTGGAATGGACAGAGACCCGGGTAGAAACAAGCATGGAGTTAGCTCATAGCTTGGGCTATACCCAGTATATGTGGACATAGTTACTTGTTATCAATAAACGCTTAATGTTGAACAATACAAGACTTGGAACATCTTCGTGAGACCTACTGAACAAACGTACAACAGTTATAATATTAATGTTCAAACTGGCTCCGAAGCAAACCCGGACAAGTTACAGTGGCAGTTTACTAGGTTCAAAATTATGATACATGAGCTGTATTTCTTTTCACTGCACAATACCTGAAGGCAGATGACGTCAACTTTTCCTTTTAAGGCTAATATGAAGCATAGAGATCATACAATAGGCCCACACCTTGAAACCTGATTTGAATCTAGAAACTTCTGCCAATGATAAGAGTGTTCAGCAGTGTCTGGCTTATAACAAACATTCATGTTACACGCCCTTTACAAGAAAGCGCTCTTTAACTCACAATCCAGACTGAGAGCCTTTAATGCTGCTCTTAAACTTTCTGTGTGGAGGGCTGCTTACACACAGCAGGGAGGATTTTACAAATGTGCGCCTCTGCTGCAAAGCTTCACGTACCAGTTGTCCAGCAGGCCTCGCAGGATTTTCCATCCATTAAAATTAATAGATGTAAAATTCTGCAGACGTACTGACATTTGACCTTTGTGTTAAAATTTCCAACCTTTCTACCTTGCATAAGAACAGACTTAGCAAAGCCCTATCCTAATTTCTGAAATTCAGCGTCGGCTTCCAAAAGGAAAATACTGCTGTCATTGGAGAAGAGGTATTTTACTGGTATACCACAACAGAGGTAAGGACTGAATTTCACTTCACATGTGCTCCTTCCTGGACATCGCACCTCACCTTTTCCCCAGCCAGATCTTTGCCCCAGGCACAACATCCTCTGCCCCCCGCCACCCCCCCAACCCCAAGCCAGATAGCACATCTGAAGTGCAGTCTGTCCATGAGACCTGAAAGAACCCACACTTCCAGTTGAAGATCCCCTGACATCGGAACACCTAAGAGGCTCATAAAGACTGTAAAAGCTGCCAGCTTTGGGGCCTTCTGGCAGCTTTCCAAAAACAGCAGCCAGAAGATCTCCAGCCCAGATGCGTAATCTGTTGCCCATGTAAAATAAAAAGCACTTAGCATTTTGGTGCCTCAAGGCGTTTGCTGCCTGCCTCTTCTCAGATCCTCCAATCTGAAGGGGCCGGGTACACACATTAAGGTCCAAGGGCTGCGGGTGCCATTCTGTTTTTGTCTCCACCAAATGGAGGCTCGAGATAATGAAGCAAGGTGTGTGGTCCTGTCATTGTGTCCACTTCATTTACTTGTTATACTTCTGCACGCTGCAGATGTTCAGACCCTCCATCAGAGAAATCTGCTGATGCGTGTGTGAAATATAATGGGAACAAACACCCAGCATAATGGGTTTCTATGGCCTGAATTATTCCCTTGGCGGGTGCATGCGATCGGCGGGCCTGGGAGCAGTCGGGAAACAGGCCCCTAACGGCGATTGGCCCACGATCGCAATTTCACGCTGGCTGGCCAAATAAGGCCCGCCCAGCGTGAAATATGTCTTCCCAATGGTCGGGAAAGGCCTTGCAGGGGCAGGGGCCTGTCAGGCACCGGGTGCAATGGCGATCTGGCAGGCAGTTTAGAATCAGCAGAGGCAGCTCCCTGAAGGCTGCCAGGGGAGAATCATTCCGCGGTCTGGAGACTGGACCAATGGCCTCAACAGTGGCTGGAGACGTCAGACGGGAGGGCAGGTCAGGTGGGCACTCGGCCCCCCCGTTTTTCAGACGAGTGCCTCACAGTCCTCGTGGAGGCGGTGGGTGTCAGACGGCACACCCTCGTTCCCAGGAATGGCAGGAGGAGGCCACTGCATCAGACCAAAAAAGCCTGGGAGGAAGTGGCAGCCAAGGTCAGCAGCCACGACATCAGTGAAGCGCACATGGGTGCAGTGCCACAAAAGGTTCAATGACCTGCTGTGCTCGGCAAGGGTGTGTATCCTGTTGGCATGGATCAGTGTAGAGATGGTAAGGGCTGACTGCCCCCCGTGGAGCTCAAGGTGTTAGAGTCTGAGTGCCAACTGTCAATGGCGCCGGAGCTGGCCAAGGGGTGAACCCTGGCTGCTTGGCCTGAGTGCCTTGCAGCTCGAGGTCACGGCTCGGATGTGCCCTGCAAGGTGCTACTCAGGTGGGGTTGGCCAAGCTGCAACGGCGCTGCAGGTAGAGAGTGGACTAATCAATGCTCCTCTGTCCTTTCAGGAGAAGAGGAGCCATAACAATATAGAGAGGTCAAGGACAAGCAGAGGCCCCTCAAACCTCCTAATCATGATCAGGTTTGAAATGGATGCTTTGGAGCTGGAGAGCTGCCACCCACCTTGTTCAGCCAGTCGTGGAGAGGCAGGGGTCTCTGATGAAGGGATGAGTGCAGCGCACAGAGGTGAGTGTGTCGGATTGTGCAAACATTCTTGTGTAGTCTCATCATTAATGAGAGCCTTAAACCTGGAGGTCCCATTGATCATTGAAAGACGAGGGTACCATGATGCAGATCTCCATTGTCTCACCAGGGTGCCTGGTATGCACAGTGACAGTGTGATGACTTAAACTAATGACATGTCCTTGTTCTCCCTTAGATTCGCCAGCATGCACTTTTTCGCAGGACCCCAAGGAGTGACCCTTGACACCAGAGGACTGCCGGGTTTCAGATTCACCTGCATCACACTCGCTCTCTGAACCAGGCACCAACGCAGATGCCAGCACCTTGGTGGGCATTAGATCAGCAGCTAAAATATCGGTGCACAGTGGTGAAGGCACTTCACACTCGTTTGAAGGGCAGGCAGAGGCAGAGAGAGCCCAGGACGCTGGCAGTCAAAGGACTGCTGGAGACTAGGACGATGTTGAGTCAAAGGCAGATGATGAGCCTCTGGAGTCGTCCATTAAGCGGCAGATGCTGGATGTCCACTGGGATGTGCGGGAGGACCCGCGGATATACATGAAGGTATGCATTCCATGGTCTCTGGTGTGGAGGAGTCCATGTGCAGTATGACCACTGCGTTGATCCTCATGGCCAAGCGCACTGCCTCCTCCATTGACAGAGTGGTGCCTCTCATGGAGAGGAGGCTCCAGGGACAGTATTAGGGGTTGCTGGGGTTGCGCTTGGACCTGCAAGCCCTCACACAGGCAATGACCTCAGGTGGTCAGTACCAGGGTGGGAGGTGGATGAGGCACCCAGTATCCCATCTAGATGCCCATCAATCAATGGCCAGGGAGATCCAGAGTGACCTCACTTTGGCACATGACCTGCTTGTCGTCTCTGCGGGCTCCTCTCAGGTTGCTCTGGATGACAGCAGCAGTTCCTCCACCCCTCTGTCAGCGACCATGGCATCTGATAAGGCTGCAATGACTGGGGAGATGCCAGCCATGGCACTGGCCGGTCCCTCCCAGGCGGGGCCAGTACAGGCTCCACTGACCAGAGGACAACTGCCAACAGGACAGCAGAATCAGAAGGCTGTCTCCAACGCTGCTGCCCGGGAGTTTGGTGGGGGGGGTGGGGTGGGAGGGGAGGGAGGGGGGGGTTGCATCAAGACGCAGCACTCGTAAATGTAAGTTTAAGACACCATGAGCACAAGAGTTACTGTCCAAGGGTAATCTTCTGTTCTGCCAATTTTTGTTTCTATGTTCACCGGTATGCACGTTAACACCAGATTGGTAATGTTCATTTGATTTGAGTGTCAAAATTATACAAATTTTGCTTTTCTCTTAATGGTCTGAGTATGCTTCACCTTTTTTGTTTGATGCATGTCACAAAGATAAAATAATTTTCATAATGTTATTGGAATTTGTTGTAAAGTGATGGTGGAATCTATGTCTGTGAATGTGTGTGTGTGTCTTAATTGAATTAAAGGCAGCAGGGCTTAAGGTTTTGATGTATCAGAAGATAAACTAGGTCTGAAATGTTAAGTAGGTAAACAGAGGAATAAAGGGAACATTTGCATTTTTAAATAAACCAGATTAGCTTGAATTCAAAGGAGGGGTGAAATGTTTCACCTAGCCAGGAGAAGTCAAGAAACAGTGTGTTTATTTTTCCCAAAGATTACTGGTAAAATTGGTACGATGAGAGATTTTTGGTATTAGAGGTAAAGTCCAAAGATATAGTGAAACAATGGGAATTTGCATTCAAAGGGGAAAATGTGTATAAAAGAGCAAAGGCTGTGTATGTCAGGGTAGGCACTCTAAGAACTAACAAGTGTGAAAAGCCTTCAGCATCTAAGCCTCAAGCTGCTTCTACAAAGAAAAAATTAAGAAAACTCGCTTTGAATTCGATTGTTTCAGGGTATTGCGTATTACTTTGCCTAGGTTTTTAAAAATTCATGTGTTTTATTGTTGCCTTAACGAAAGTGTAATTGGGAGTTAGATTAATTAGGAGATTTAGAAGTTATCATAGTAGTAATTTGTAGATCTGTGTATGTACCTAAAATCATTTCTTCTATTAATTTATACAAATTGCAAAACAGTTGTGGCAGTTGTTTCAAGTTTCCCATTGGGATTTGAGCAGCTCAGCTTTTACCATTGGCTGTGCCATAATTCAGCTGGGGGCTCTTTGCGGGATATTTGAAGTTCCTTGATTGGGTTGGAGTTGGTAAATCTTAAGTTTACAAGTACGAGGAGCACTTTGAATTCAGGAGTTGGTGTGAGGTTTGTTTTGAAGTGGAGAGACTGCAATATGTCTTTGGCAGTTGCTAAGGCTTGTCTGGGAGTTGAAGTTACAACTTTGGCTGGTTTAAGTAAAGTTAACTTAATGTAATTGGCAGATAAGTTACAATTGTGATGACCTGCAGGGGCAAAGAAATCAGACATAATTGGAGGTATAGCACAGCATTTGAAATTGGAAGGAATACCCGAGAGACTGAGTTCTGCAAGGGGTGTTTCAGTTGCAAATGAAAAAATTGGAACTAGAGGGAGCAGAAAAAGAGAAAGAAAAAGAAAAAGCATTTCAAAGGAAACAGGCAGAAAGGCAGGAGAGAGAAAGAAAACAAGAAAGGGAATTAGAAATGATGAGGTCAGAAAAGGAGAAAATAGAAAAAAAACATGCCTATGGTAGTTGTGCAGCCTGTAGAAGTGTTTTCAACAGGAATATTGCAGAAAGAGCATCCTGGATTGTTTCCAGATTGTGTGATAATGAGAGCACAGGCTCATAGGTTGAAACAAGAACAGGAAGTTCAAAGTCAGGGGGAAGGTGTGGAAGTCCAATTATCTGACAACAACATATAGTTTACCTAAGGAAATACAATCAGATCGGGGTTCAGGTTTCATGTCACAGCTGTTTAAGGAAGTAATTAACAGTTTGGGCATAAAACAATTTAAGTCAATAGCTTACCATCCTGAGTATCAAGGGACTTTGGAAAGATGGCATCAAACTCTAAAAACTATGATGAGGGCATATGGTCAGGACAATCCACAGGATTGGGTTGGGGAATTCCATTCTTGTTATTTGTTATTAGGGACACTCCTGATGCATTAACTGGGGGCTTTTAGTCCTTTTGAACTAGTTTATGGTCATGAGGTGAGAGGACCACTGAAATTGATTCATGAGAAATTGATGGGTCAAAATTCAGAAACTACTCTCCTTGATTATGCATCACACTTCAGAGAGAGATTGGACAGAGCATGTGAGTTGGCTAGGGAACATTTAAAGATATCACCACAAGTGATGAAAATGAAGGCAGACAGGAAAGCTACAGCTCGTAGTTTTATCACTGGGAATGAGTCACCTAGTCCTGTTACCAGTACTGGGTGACTCATTGAAAACAAGGTTTAGTGTGCCTTACAGGATTGAAAAGAAATTGAGTGAAGTAAATTATTTAATAAATACTCCAGATAGAAGAAAGAAGAAAGAAGCAGAGGGTGTGTCATATAAATATGCTTTAAAAGTATTTTGACAGGGAAGAGGACCAAAAGGAGGTGTTACTGGTGGTAGGTAATGAGAAAAAGGTAGAAATGCAGGATTCTGAAATTGAATTTCCTCTAATCAAATTAGATAATGAGGGGTACTTGAAAATTTAAATGTAATATTGAGTTTCCTTCCAGACAAGTGTCAAAGTCATTTGGAGGAGCTATTGCAGTCACACAAACCTATTTGTGGAAATAAGTTGGGGAGAACAAATTTAGCTATACATGATGTATGTGTAGAAGATTCATCTTCGCTAAGGAACTTCCAGCAAAGTTATCACAAGTACAGAGGGAAATTGAATTCATGCTTCAAAATGATATCATTGAGACTAGTTGCAGTAACTGGAGTTCGACTATTGTGCTGGCAGCCGCTTCTGAGATTATGCCCTCTGGTCCTAGACTCTCCCAAAAGGGGAAACAACCTCTCAGCATCTACCCTGTCAAGTCTCCTAAGAATCTTATATGTTTCAGTAAGGTCGCCTCTCATCCTTCTAAACTCCAATGAGCACAGGACCAACCTACTCAACCTCTCATAAGAAAATCCCTCCAATGCCAGTATATCTTTCCTTAGGTAAGGGGACCAAATCTATTCACAGTATTCTAGGTGTGGTCTAATTAGTGCCTTGTATAGTTTTAGCAAGACTTCCCTGTTTTTATACCCAATTCCCTTTGAAATAAAGGCTAATGCTGGAAGTGAGTGGCTCTAAACTTTACTGCACAGGCACTGACTGGACTTTGGGTTCAAATGAAAGGGTCGTTTCAGACATCCAGGATGGAGGCGGCAGCCCTGGGATGAGGTGGAAGCAAACCTTTGGCAGCCTAGCTGAAGGAGCATTGGATCAAGGCGCGCCTGGTGTCCCTACCTCCCTGAAGGATACATAGGTCTGCCTCCACGCCCTCAATGTTCTCCTCACCTTGCTCCTCTTCTGACTCGCTACTGGATTCATCCTCTGTGGCCCGTGGAGCTGCCTCAAGATCGTCTTCCTCCAGTGGGTCTCCCCTTGCCAGTGCCAGATTGTGGAGAACACAGCATGCAACCACTATCAGAGACACCTGCTCTGGGAGGGGGGGTATTGTACTGCTCCCCCTGAACAGTCCAGGCATCGGAAGCACATCTTCAGAAGACCTATGGTCCTCTCTACCACTGCCCTTGTGAAAGCATGACTCCTATTATAACACTGCTCTGCCTCTGTTTTTGGGTGGTGCAGAGGCGTCATAAGCCACCTTTTCAACAGATAGCCCTTGTCACCCAGCAGCCATCCATCCAGTCAGGCTGGAGCACTGACTAGCCTTGACACTTGGGAGTGTCTCAGGATATAAGTGTCATGGGAGCTGCCAGGGTACCGTGCACAGACTTACAGAATCTGCATCTTGTAGTCACAAATTGTTTGGACGTTCATCAAGTGGAATCTCTTCCTGTTGACGAAGGCACCCGGCTGACCCACTGGCGCCTTGATGGCCACATGTGTGCAGTCGATTGCACCCTGGCTGCAGGGGAACCCAGCAATCGCTGAAAACTCTCTGGCTCGCTCAGCCTGGCTGGCCTTATCCATATGGAAATGAATAAATGTCATTACCCACCTGAACAGAGCTTCTGTCACCAGCTTCACGCAACTGTGGACAGATCCCCCACTGACCCCTGGAAAGAGCCAGAGGCATAGAAGTTAAAGGCCACTGTGACCTTCAGAACTACTGGCATTGGGTATCCACCCACAGAGTTGGAGGTGATCTCAAGCCCAATCATCTGACAAATAGAGGTCACAGTCTCCTTGGAGAGGTGGAGCCTCCTTCGGCATTGCACCTTAGACATATTGAGGTAGCTGCATTACTGCTTGTAAACCCCGGCAGCAGGATAGCAGCGTCTTCTGCGGCCCCTTCCGCCTTGGACTACCTGCTGGCCCTGCGTCCCTTGGCCTGCACCTCTCCTCCCACAGGTCCCTCCCCTGGAAGCTGCATTGAGACACCTGGCCTCCTCTCCCTTCTGCCCCTCTCTTCCTCCTCAAAGGAGATGCCTTCAGCGGAGACCACAATCCCCATTCCCAGGGTTACAGGAGGCTGTCGGATACCTGGAAGGGTCCGCATGGTCAAAATTCTCTGGGGCCTAAGAAACACCAATGAGTCCTGAAATGAAGCCTGGAAATGCTAAGACTGAAGCTCAGAACAGAGATGAAGCTGTCATGTTCAAATAAGCTATCAGCAGCAAACTATGTCCTAAATTCCTCACTACTCACAACATCAATGCTGCTGACCCATTTTATCTCACCCTTGGAGGAGGTTTAGCGAAAAGTGGTCTGCGAAATTGCACGGGCAGTGTGAAATCGGGATCAATTACCTTTTCAATGGCCTTAAGAGGCCTTTTAATTGATGGCGTGCGCAGCTTCAACACCCGCATGCACCCGCCAACCTGAAGATTGCGCACGTGCAGGATGCAGTCGGGATGCTCACCTGACTTCATCTCATGCCCGATTGGGGGTCGGGCACACACCCGCCTGCGAGGCATAAAATTCTGCCCAATGCCTTTCTTCTGTTTTTTTTCCCAGGAGCTAGGCACATTCTGGGAGCAAAGCAGAGGAAAATTGACCCAAATATGAATGATAGATGGAGAAAAATAAGATAGTCTGTGGAACTTCTGGGATCGCCTCACAGACTCCCTAGGATTCAGGGGCTGCTATCTGATAACTTGTGCTTAATGACACAATAAAGAACAGAACCTTCTGACCTGGAGACCAAGCCCAATGGCGAGCGGGAAAGTCGGAGTGTTTCCTGTTGGGTGCCAGGACGGGCGAACATGCTCGATCTTCTGCTGTTCAGCTCATTAATTATGCATCCGCGAGGAGCCTGGTAAACCTCATGGCGGAGTGTGCAGGAAGTCTCCCATCACATCATTACCTCTTGGGGTCAAAGGTCCTGGACCATATTTAAATGGCACCCAGACAGTCTCTCACCATTCCCCGGGCAGTCTCCTGAACAGTCGTTCATCCTTGCCCTCTGGTCCTTCCCCCACCCCCCAACCCCTTCCTGCCTCTGTCTCACCCCCACCCCGCTGGATGTGCCTCCCGTGCCCAGCCTTGGCGCAGCTTGTGCTACAGGCACCCGATATGTAGCAGCCATGATTTAAAAGGAAGGAGAAAGCAGTGTCTCGCGACCTCAAAGTTGTGGATGAAGTGAAGTGTGCCAGGTGCGCACCCCTTACATACAGTCGTAAAAGAAAATGTTTTAATTACTCGCTGACGGGGAACTTAATTTGGAGAGGGAACTTGGTTCCAGTAAGTTGACCTTTTAATGAGCATTTATGAGATGCTAATTAATGCAAATAGGGTTCCCAACAAAAACCCGCCTTTAACCTGCCTTGAAAGTCAGGATAACAAAATTCCAAACTATTTTCCCACTGTCAGGAAACTTGATTTTTTGACACACGCCAAATGAGTTGCCCCCGCATCCCGCCATGATTCCTGCTGCTGGCGGGAGCAGAAGATTTCGCCCGAAATATTCCAGCATTTAAAGACAGGCCTGCAAGATGATAACATTTATGAAAAATCTGTCTTGTAGAATCTTCTGGTAACTAAACAGAAGATAATCACTCATGGTACATAATATTAAAGCGTTAAAGTAAAACTTGTTATATGTCTAGTGAATAATCTAGGAATCTACTATAAGGAGAATCTTCTCTGAATCATTTTTACAGATTATAGTAAAAATATGTAGAAAACTGCTACACTTACATTGATTTAAATTTAGTGTGGTATTAAATCAACATCGACATATGACCAACTTAAAGCAAGGTTCTTACTCCTATACTTCTCTATTGTCAGGTGATACATGCAATTTAGTGGCAGAACCACTGAAAATTCACACCTTCATCACCAAATAAAAGCCCAACACTGCCAGGAACTCAAGACAAGTAATGCCTCCTCTTAAACAAGGACTATGAGGACAGAGAAGGGAGGCCAGTTAAAACGAGTATAATTATAACAAAATTATCTGTAGAACAAGGTAGTACATTGCATATTATCTGGCATCCTTTGATCTAAGTCCAAAACATACATATTTCTTCTGTCTTTCTGTACCTTAATTATAAGATAAACTGACTTGTGGGAATTAAGAGTTAACCTTGAGGCATTATTCCAAGTGTTACTTCAAAGGAAGGTCTTGCCACTTAAGTTAAATCCACACAATTACAAATAGGAAAATGAAACCTTAAATATACATGTATAAATAGCATATCAAGTGGCTGTATCCAGCCTTGGAGGTCAAATGGTATGTGTAAACTACACAAATTTGTTCTAACGTTGATAATATTATCTTAAACTTTCAACCAGATCACTCACAAATCTAGAAGACCTGAGGAAGACCTTTATCAGAATACACTGCTGTGAAATGGCTAGGGATGTTTTCCTGTATTAAAGGCATTGTATAAATGCAGGTTGTTATAGAAAGATTGCGTCAAGTTTCTCCTGAATCAAAGTCAAATGTCCAATTTATCTCACGAGATCACATTTGTCCCCTTTGACCTTGAAATTAGTGATATCTGGCAGAATTACCATATCTCTGGCCAACACTACATCTGAGCAATATACCTATAAGACTGCTAAAATGATGTGTTAAAATTTTAAGGACTACATGAACAATAAAAAAAAAGTAACATGAAAAAGCGTCTAAAAATTAGGGGATTTCTAAAGAATGCAAGTACATTACTTTTCCATTGGTAGTTGGGTTGGTTACCAGAGTACATAGGCTTAGTTGGGGCAATGAGTAGAATTTTGTTATGATTGCACTACCTGCTTGGAAGCAAATCCAATAGTAATTTTCAAAAGCAAATTGGATATGTGCTTGAAAAGGAAATGTTTGCAGTGTTATGGAGAAAGAGCAAGGGAGTGGGACTAATTGGATAGTTTTTCAAAAATCTAGTATGGACACAATGGGCCAAATGGCCTCTGTGCTGCAAGATTTTATAATGATTCAATAGTGATTAGCATTGCAGTGCTAACAATTTCTGTTCACCCCCAATATCTTATTTATCATCATACACGTTGCTAAAGACTGCATTAAGGAGCCTGATGTATGCTTAGTTGTCAAATGTCGAGGGGGAGGGGCACGAAATGTTAGAAGATTCTTTTTGTGCATCTATGTAGATTGAAATGAAACTTAAAACAATCCATCCTATACTCTCAATCTTTCAACGATGTTTGCAGTGGGGAATGGGTGGCAGAGTAGGTCAGAACAATGTTGAATACATTAGAGTAATGTAATTAGACTTTAGGGACCTGTGTTTGAACTCAGTCCAGACAGATGGTAAGATGATTGTTAAAACACTAAAATGAAACAAGTCAGGGCACGTTCCTGTCACAAGCCTGACCTAGTACACCGATTCACTAATTGGGCAACTTAACTCATAGGGCCTGTAAAAATGACCGATGTAGGATCTTGCATTAATGCAGGTAAGATGGAGGAATCCAACTGGGACAAAGTAGTAAAAGCTCGTGTGACCATGCATAATACATCAAGTCGGTGAATGCCCAGTCTCCTGGCAGCAGCTGCGATGCCTTCGTTCTGAGGCAGTCTGTCATTCCTCACACCTCCAAGAACAAGGAGAGCACTGCAACTTGGGTACAAAGGCCCTGTACATGCTGCTGATGAACCCCTTCTGCCAACAAAGCACATGAGGACAGCGAGCATATAAAGAGAGCCAGGGAACCAACAGGAACATAGTGGAGCAGACCATTGGGGTGCTAAAGCAACATTTCTGATGTCTGGACCATTTCACAGGGGAGGGGGGCTCGGGTGGTGGCAGCCTGCAGTACAGGCTGGGATGAGTCTCCAAGTTGATCATGGTCTGAGGCATCCTCCATTACATTGTCATCACGAGGGCACATCCATTGCCAGCAGGAATCTGGAGGTCATCTCAGGATGGAGAGGTGAGAGGAGCAAGAAGAGCCTTGGAGGTGGAATCCGGGGCACCTTTACTCCAGATGGGTTGTCCAAAAGCACTTGCTCAGATTCCACTTCTCTTTACCACCATCAATCCTCTATTCCCCACCTCACCACTCATCTGGGACACCCTGTTGCAGCCAAAATCCTGCAATAATGGCAACCAAAAATAATCTTTCCATAACATCTTTAACCAACAACACATCCAATTATACAAACAGAAATGAACTGTTCATTATTGTGCATTCCCTTAGCGCCTGTCTTGTGGGCACCTTTGCAAGGCCTAGTACTCCCATGCAATGCTTCCCCAGTGGCTGCAGCATGCTGGCGAATGGCTGCTGATTTTCACTGGGGGAGACGACAGGTCTCCTTGTAGGATAACCTTCTGCAACTCTGGGCATTGAGGACCCGGCTTCAGACTGCACCAATCTGGCATGGGTGGCAGTAGTCTTGGCTGACTGACATGGGCAACAGCAAGGGCACTGATGGTATGGCAGTGCTGGGAAGATGAATGCTGTCATCCTGAGAGAGAACAGAAGGTTTGTGCTCTATGGACTCCTGCCATTCCCACAGGGCAGCTGCTCAGCAATCGCAGTAACATTTTGGAGAACAGATTGCCAGACTGCTGCCAGAACATCTATGTCCTGTGGAGCACTGAGATCTGCAGTCATGATCGCAGCAGTCTGAACCTGTATAACAGCAGGCACCGACCTCGTGACTTCTAAGTTTCCACTGCAACACTCAGGCTTGGGTGGTTTCCATCTGTGCTGGAATGGAGGCTGAGGCAGCAGCCACCAGGTGCCCCATCAAGGTGAGCTCTGCAAAAGCTGCCATGGAATTGGTTATCACTTCCAAGCTGGAAAGGATCGGATCCCAGCTCTGTGTGATGCCCTCAACCAAGTTGGAGCTGGACTCCTTCATACTCAGTGACAGTGACAACAGGTAGTCCTTATACATGTTCATCAGTGTTTTCCTGTACACTGCCTCATCGAATTTCTCATGAGTTGCTATTTCCAAGCTCATCTGTGACCTCTCCCTCTGGTGAGCTGGTAAATAAACTATCCTTTCCACTTGGATAAAAGCAAAAAACTGCGGATGCTGGAAATCCAAAACAAAAACAAAAATACCTGGAAAAACTCAGCAGGTCTGACAGCATCTGCGGAGAGGGATACAGTTGACATTTCGAGTCCCCCTGACCCATGACCGAAACGTCAACTGTGTTCCTCTCCGCAGATGCTGTCAGACCTGCTGAGTTTTTCCACGTATTTTTGTTTTTGATCCTTTCCACTTAGCCTGGTTTCAGCCTACTCATACCCAATGACTTACCATATGCAGATCCTGACTCGATACTAGCCTCTAAGGTGCCTGTATCTGAGCTGGTGACTGCACTTGTCCGATCAAGTGAAGGGGCTTCTCCACCAGTGCTGCAATGTTGCTCTCTCTCTCTCTCTCCTGGGTTTGTAGTGGCTGGGCACGCAACAGTTCTTGGGTATCAGAAAACAGTAAATCAGAAGGGGAGACTTGGGGTGAGGGGAGGGGGATGCAAAGCAAGAGATCCATGGTCATACCATTAGCAGCTTACACATCATGACAGATAGCAGGATGAGAGCGAGTTGGCAGTTCAGAAAGGCCTAAGGGAGTAACATACTGTCATCCTGAATGTTCTCGGCAACACGAGATGGTGCAGACTCTGTCACAGCCAACTCATGATGCGCAGCACTAGCTTCTCTGTTGGGTTCAGTGGTTGAGGCATCCTTCTCGTCCACCAGTTCAATTTTCCTCCTTCCCACTGTGGGCAGCCTTGCCCTGCAGGAGAGAGAGCAGAATATCAGTGAGTGTCCTGCACTGTGTTTGGGCAATGTCCCTGCCGTAAGTGCAAGCAGTGAGAGGTGGATGTGAGGCTGGCAGCATTGGTACATGAGTAGGGGTGAGGTGGAATATCTGAAAGTCAAGCGGAAGTCCTGAGTGCTAGGAACTGCTGCTGGTTGAGTGATGGCGGTGTAGTGCATTGAGCAACCTGAGAGTTTGTGGCCCAATGGTTTTGAGATGTCCTTTGAAGATGCAGTCACAGACATTGACCACCCACGTGTAGCCATTAAACTCTTTCCAGCACTGCTGCCAGGTTCTCTGGGCCAGACTCTGGAGTTCACTTCCCTGACCTCCTATTTCCATTCCCTTTGGAGGAAATTCCTTGAGGTCCTTTGAACCCCCTGAGAAACATAGTTTCTCTCCTCCCGTTGACCTCTATGACTAAGACATGATCCACAAATTATGGATCCCTTTCTCTGCCCCGGTGCTCCACTTCCTTTCTCTCCAATTGCAGCACTGACAGCAGCAGCCTCCTTTCATTCAGTGCAGCTGATAAGTGGCAAGTAACATTCATGCCATACAAGTGCCAGGCAATGACCATCTTCAACGACAGAGAATCTAACCATCTCCCCCTGACACTCAATGGCATCACTGAATCCCCCACTATCAACATCCCGGGGGGGTTACCATTGACTAGAAACTGAACTGGACCAGCCATATAAATACTGTGGCTACAAGAGCAGGTCAGAGGCTGGGAATTCTGTAGTGAGTAACCCACCTCCTGATTCTCCAAAGCCTGCCCACCATCTACAAGGCACAAGTCAGGAGTGTGATGGAATACCCCCCACTTGCCTGGATGAGTGCAACTCCCACAACACTCAAGAAGCTTGACACCGTCCAGGACAAAGCAGCCCGCTAGATTGGCACCACATCCACAAACATTCACTCCTTCCACCACCAATGCACAGTAACAGCAGTGTGTCCAGTCTACAAGATGCACTGCAGGAATTCACCAAAGCTCCTTTGACAGCACCTTCCAAGTCCGTGACCTCTACCATCTAGAAGGACAAATGCAGCAGATGCATGGGAACACCAGCACTGTGGGTGTGCCCACACCACATGGACTGGAGTGGTTCAAGAAGGCAGCTCACCACCACCTTCTTAAAGGCAACTAGGGATGGACATTAAATGCTGGTCCAGCCAGCGATGCCCACATCCCGTGAATGAATTTTTAAAATTGAACACCCACACCTGATGGGTGCAAGCAAATTTTTAGCCACTTATTTTTAATGAAACCACATCTGACGCAGAAGGTGCAAAATTATAGAAAAAGAATGTCCTGATTTGATTTCATAGTTCAGTGGAACTTTAACTGATTGTATAGGTGTGATCAGACATAGTTCAAATAGTTAGGAAATTACACAGGCATGTTTGTACAGTGATAAATAGATGAAGCATAAGGTACAGCCCAGTTAAAGTATTGTCTTTCACTGTGTAAACAGAGATGTATTTGGTAACGCTGCACAACATAATTTTCTGTGTCAACACTACAAAACAATGAGTCAACAGAAACTGGGTAGGGAGAAGTCATTTCTTTGAGCTTATTGCAATGCTACCCCCTACTGGTATTGAAGTGTAATCTACCTTAAATATAATAATCACACAGGGCAGCTGTTAGCACCAGAAATCTATCAGAAATCTCACAATAATACAAGAATGGAAATTTGTGAGAAGTAACAGGTGGCACTAATTTTCCTTTGTGCTAAGCTGTTAGTAAACACTTTAAAATTTGCTTTGGCGGTTAAGAAATCCCAAAAGAAGTTTTCAACAAATGCAATTGTACTTGTCACTATAGTACTGCATTTAGAGTAGTGATGTTTTTTGGTCCAAATAATTCTGTTGTAGGGGCAGTATAGCTGTGGTCTGCCCTCATGAAGCTATGCAGAACATACAATTTATGCATGATTAAGAAAGAACTGTTTTAAAATCATGGTGAATGGCATTGTTGGATTCTAGAGCAGCTGCTTCACGATGTGAGGCTTTAACTTCTTGAAAGATTTCATGTCATAAAGAAAATTCAATTCAAAATATACCACCATTTGTAAAAATGTACCAGGACCTTTTTTTTAAATCAATGAACACTTTGACAATTTCTCATCAACAGGCTGTCTGGTGTTAAATACAGGAATACTTTCATTCTTAATTTTTTTTCATAAACATCTACCTAAATGTTAAGTTTCTCTTTTTTCCTTGTTCTTATCTCTCTCTTGATAGATGTGTTTTTTAAAAGGATACTAAATTCTCTTAACAATATTCAGTTGGAAATTTGATGTGCTTTAGCCCTAAACTTCAATGAAAAATGGCATTACAGTTTGCACAGGTACCACCAGATGTTGGTTATCATAGTGGACTGCCAACCTACTATGTCAATTTAATTTCTATCATTGGCAAGTTGCGAATTTTAATTCCATAAATCTGGTCATTTGTGAGCAGGCAGTAGAAAATATTTATCATGAACATTGTAAAAACCCCACCAATTTAGGAATGTTGGGAAGGAAACCTGCCAGTCTGGCCTACGTGTGACTCTAGTGGTACATCACATAGTTGATTCTTAAGTAGCCTAGCAAAGCCACTCAGTTTAAAACCAGGGCAGTCTGGGTGGACCTAAATATTTGTGGAGAACCTTGGTGGGAATTCAAATTAAGACAAGAAATCCCGAGATCATCATTTCCCAATATTTACAATGCTCAAAGAGAAAGCTCATCTTTCATAAGACCATAAGACGTAGGAGCGGAAGCAATCTATTCAGCCCAATGTTCTTGCTCCTCCATTCAATGAGATTATGGCTGATCTGATAATCCTCAACTCCACTTTCCTGGCTTTTCCCCATTACCCTTGATTCTCTTACTGATTAAAAAACTGTCTATCTCAGCTCTGAATATATATAATGACCCAGCCTCTACAGCCCTCTGCAGTAAATAATTCCACAGATGAACTACCCTCTGAGAGAAGAAATTCCTTCTCAGCTCTATCTTAAATGGGTGACCCCCTTAGTCTGATATAATACCCTCTGGTCCTAGACTCTCCCACAAGGGGAAACAACCTCTCAGCATCTACCCTGTCAAGCCCACTAAAAATCTTATATGTTTCAATAAGGCCACCTCTCATTCTTCTAAACGCCAATGAGTACAGGCCCAACCTACTCAACCTCTCCTCATAAGAAAATCCCTCCATTTCTGGGATCAACCTACTGAACCTTCTCTGGACTGCCTCCAATGCCAGTATATCTTTCCTTAGATAAGGGGACCAAAACTATTCACAGTATTCTAGGTGTGGTCAGATTCCTTTGTCAACGTCGGTTGTGATGCTCTGTATGTATGAGTGCTGCTTATCTTGTGCTCTGAGACTATTGAAAGTTGGGAGAGTAAAGAAAGAATTAAAAGAAATTAAGGAAATTTGAAAATGTCTTGAAGAAAAGTAGAAAGATAAAAAAAAACAGCAGAAATGGAAATAAAAGAACAAGAGGTGAAAGAAACTAAGACAATATGATAAGTAATCAGAAAAGACAACAGGAGAAATACACAAAAAGATTGAGAAGAAATATCATGAGAGTAAAAAATGAATCACATGAATTTGCAAACAAAGTTCTGAATGCATGTAAACAAAACACAGCGGGGGAAAAGAATGGAGACAGTTTTATCATTTCTTTCCTTTCTGTTGGTATGCTCATACTTGTGTACGTATGAAAAAGTCTTCAGGAAAAAGAGAACAAAATCCTAAAAGGAATAATGTGATAAGCACAAAAAGACTGATCACAATATGGCAGCATTAGATTTCGATTGACGAGAATACATATACTGTATTCTGAAAAGTTCAAGTGTGCATTCACTTCTGAATTTGCACAACAAATAATAGGACTATTATGAGGATTTAATAAAGAGGGAGTGTGATGGTATTTGCGAAGGAGGAAGTTGGAAAGGAGGTGACTGGTAACTTTATCGTGAGCCAGTAGAGAGGATGATTCATTCTAAACTGGAAAAATGATTATGTAGAGGTAAAGAGATGGGTCCAGAACAACAAACTCTCAGAAAGCGGCAAATGTTAGAAACATAGTAAAGTTGCAGCGCAGAAAGGGGCCATTCAGCCCATCATGTCTGCACTGGCCAAAAAGAGAGAAAAAAAGAAACTAGCTGCTCATTTTTAATCCCACTTTCCAGCACCTGGTCCGTAGCCTTGTAGGTTACAGCACTTCAGTTGCAGGTCCAGGTGAGTTGAGCGTTTCAGCCTCAACCACCAACTTAGGCAGTGAATTCCAAACACCCACCACCCTCTGGGTGAAAAAGTTTTTCCTAATGTCCCCTCTAATCCTTCCACCAATTGCCTTAAATCTATGCCCCCTGGTAATTGACCCCTCAGCTAGGGGAAACAGGTCTTTCCTGTCTACCCTATCTAGGACCCTCATAATTTTGTACACCTCAATTAGCTCGCACCTCAGCCTCCTCTGTTCTAAGGCGAACAACCCTAGCCTCTCCAATCTTTCCTCATAATGTTCAGAGAAAACATTTCTTTCTCCAACCAAGTTGTACATATTCCACTGAACTGTCAACTACCTACTGCGCTGCTCTTGATCCGTAGACAAGCTGATGAGGAACATTCAGGATTGAGTTGATTGATCTGATGTCCTTTGACAAATCTTTGATTTTTACTGAACAAAATCTAATTCAAAGAAAGAACACTCTTACAATTCAATAATATTGATGGTGTAGAAACTCTTTTTGATTGTGTACCATAGAATAGAATAATGTAATCTTACAGCACAGAAGGAGACCATTTGACCCTTCGTGCCTGTACCAACATTTTGAAAAAGCTATCCAACTAGTTGTACTCCCTATTCTTTCCCCCAGGTCTGTATTTGTTTTTCCTTTTTGAGTATATATCTAATTCCCTTTTGAAGGTTACTATTAAATCTGCTTCCATCATCCTTCAGGCAGTGCATTCCATATCATTAGAACTTCATGTGTAAAAACCAAATGACATTCAGACATTTTTGACTGACTGTGACTATCACTCTGTTCTGCAGCTATTGAAAAAAAAAACAAAAAGACAGAAGGTGAAGTGTGTTCGTGCCCCAATAATGTGAAGGTGATGCTTTCCAGTACCCCTAAATTACATGGTGGGATTTTGAGCTTGGCACAAGGAAGATGCAAAGAGTATGACAAGTAGTTTACTCTGGGTTACTTTGTGCTGGTCAGGTTCAGAGTGTTGTGCGTTAGGGGCTGAATTTGATACATGTAACAGAAGGGGGAGTGGTGGAAGAAATGTGAACAAAGATTTTTTTTAAAATTTCAATGGGTACTGTAAACTACAATCATGTATTTGACACGAGACAATAACTTAATTTATACTTTTATTTTTTATCATGAAACTTAAATTAAATAAGCTGGTCCATCCTGTCAGCGAAAATTATTCCCAGGGTAAGCGCGGCTAGAAGCTCGACTTTAAAACTAAATCCAGCACATAGGCAGAGAGGAGGAACTGACTCACCCTTCCACCCAGTGATGTAATTAAAATAGAGCAAGTGGTGCAATCACATCAGCACAACGCAGTTATGGGGCCCAACCCATTGGCAGCGGAATATCGGGACTCAGATTCTTTGTGAAGGTGACAACTCTGCTGCCAAAATCAGCCGGTTCAATCAGACCTAAACCAAACTGAGAGATCAGACAAAAGGCAGTGGGTTCAGTATTTGGGCCACTTCCAACAGTACACATTGTCCTAAAAACGGCACAGCACACATGGGTATTGATAGAAATTAGAGCACAGGAGGAGGTTATTCAGCCCTGTTGCTTGTGCTCATACAGGTGCTCGCTCCTCTAACCCCATTCTCCCCATTGTTTTCCAAATATTTATCCCATTTCCCTTTAAATACCCTAGGCTTGGCCTCAAAAGCCACTTGCGATGAAGCATCCCATGTCTAATAGCCCTCAGTTCAAAAACCTTCCTTCTCCCCCCACCGCTCTTTGGTTCTTCCAGCAAGAATCTTCAGTCCCTGTTCCTTTGCTCCCCATTCACCAAACGGTGAAAACAATTTTTTTATTATGTACCCATCGTAAGGTGCTAAGTGTTATGACATGGCAGATGATGTGTGTCAAGTGGACCAAATCCACAAGGGAAGCTTGGTGGTGCTTTCACAATGGTTTTGCAATTTGTTTTCATTACGAGAAGATATATGCACTGAATTCAGAATAAATAAGTCCACCAAGACCTTTAGAGATTTTAAAAATTAAATTTAAATATTTATTAACAAAATAAAAGATTTCAAGCACATATATAAGACTACAATTACTTACTAACTTACTATAATAACTCCTAAAATTCCTAATTAACCTGACCCCAGTTACACCTCCTTCAAAGCAACAGTCCAAAATAGATTTTAGATTTAAAACAGAATCAGCAAGTTAACACAACACCCACTTGACAGTGGAATTCCAAATGGCTTTTCCCAAACTTCAGTTTCATTATATAGCAGACTTATGCACAAATGCTGGAGGCTTCATTAAGGTTATTTCACACACTCCTGTTAGATCTTACATGGCCTTCTCCCACATAGCCTTTCGTTCTCCATTATATAGGTTTCTCTCTTTTTAGTATGTAAATTCTATTGTTCCATATGTCTTTGAAACTATATCTTCCTCATAATATAAAAACTTTCATGTTGCCAATATTGCCTTTGTGAAAAATAAACACACTCCTTAGCTTTGCTTATCTGGCTAGTTGTAAACAAACTAAGATCCCTTTGAAATCCAAATAATCCCTTCATTTATCTACAAATGCAAATTCCCTTTACACCTTACATGTTAAGCCAGCATCCATGTTTACTCATTAGCATGTCAAGCACCTAGCTTCTTTTGATGATTTAAACTTGCAGTCTACTTGACTACAAATGTAATTAAATCACACAGACAGACCCAACTATACTTACCCCCATAAACCTACTTCACCATAAACCAGAAAAATATTATGAGGATTATTATACTTTCGTCACACCAGGTTTCATTCGCCCCTTCACTGACAGCTCTTCTCTCGGTGCCATTCCCAATCACTTGCGTTGCTGTTGTTCCCGGTTCTGCAGATAATGCATGCCCTCCCCATTCCCTCTTTCTATCTGGCTGGAGGTCTGACCTCTCGAACCCCAAATCCCTTCTTTCCCAACCGGCCAAGCCCCAAAACCCTGATCCCCTGAATCCCCCTTTGTCCCACCTGGCTGAGCTGCAAAACCCTGACCCCCCCCATGCAATCTATTTCCCTCTGATCCCTGAGCCCTCATTGCCACCTCTCCACAAGCCCCCCATACCTGATTTCATTCCCCGGCTCCTATGAATATAATGCTTTCTTTCTCCTGCTTTCTGGGTGTCCGTTTTGGTTTTCAACACTAAAGCACCCTGAGGCTTGAGTTCACTGTACACTATGCAAACTTATTTTAAAGTTGGATTCCAAATCTCCTGTGGACCTTATCTAGCTCCACAGTGAAGCTGTGTGAGACCCTCATGCTAGGTACAAAGAATTTAGTTCCAATGCAATTACAAACTCTGTTTAAAAATGCTTGGGGCTTGTGGTTATTTTTGCATCTAGCAGGCCCATATGTATACAGCTCTCTCCTGGGCATCAGAGTTGTCTCTAAGAATCTCTGTTACTGCATCTACAGCTAAATGTTCTATTTTAAATCTGAAACGAATTAAAAACTACCTTTACACTATAACTAAACAAGCTATCAGGGTGAGCAGTTCTTTCAGTGAAAAATGAACAAACAAGGCCCAAGAACGTCCTGAGTTGTTGTCCGCTGTTGCTGCAGAGTTCCTGTCCCACCTCCATAGTTGTGGTGGGGAAGGGGGAGCAACTCCAAGGAAATTAAAGGTGATATATATTCCTTTCTCCCGAATAAATTTATTTAACTTCCCTTTAAGTGCATCTATGCTAATCACTAATCTTTGTGGTAGAAGTTCCACATTCTAACCATTCTCTAGTTAAAGAAGTTCTCCTGAATCCCCTATTGGATTTATTCGTTATTTAGTTTATATTTATGGCACCTAGTCTCCCCTGCAAGTGCAAATACCTTCTTTACATCTACCCCGTCAAAACCTCCAGTAATTCAGCTCAGTCTCCCTCTCCTATAGAAAAGAACCTCAATATGTTCAGTCTTTACTGTTATTACTACAAGTTCAATACAAGCTTAAAATAAGGTAAAAACAAAAAACTGCGGATGCTGGAAATCCAAAACAAAAACAGAATTACCTGGAAAAACTCAGCAGGTCTGGCAGCATCAGCAGAGAAGAAGAGTTGACGTTTCAAGTCCTCATGATCCTTCAACAGAACTCAGTAATATTAGGAGAGGGGTGAAATATAAACTGGTTTAAAGTGGGGGGGGTGGGGGGAGAGAAGTGGTGGGGGGGGGATGTGGTTGTAGGGACAAGCAAGCAGTGATAGGAGCAGATAATCAAAAGATGTCACAGACAAAAGAACAAAGAGGTATTGAAGGTGGTGATATTATCTAAACGAATGTGCTAATTAAGAATGGATGCCAGGACACTCAAGGTACAGCTCTAGTGGGGGTGGGGTGGAAAGACTAACAGGGCATAAAAGGTATAGATTTAAAAATAATGGAAATAGGTGGGAAAAGAAAAATCTATATAAATTATTGGAAAAAACAAAAGGAAGGGGGAAGAAACGGAAAGGGGGTGGGGATGGAGGAGGGAGTTCAAGATCTAAAGTTGTTGAACTCAATATTCAGTCCAGAAGGCTGTAAAGTGCCTAGTCGGAAGATGAGGTGCTGTTTCTCCAGTTAAAATAAGGTAACCATCTTTCAATTCTATCCCTGTAGAATTGAACCCCAGTGCTTTGTTTCACTTTTAATGGCCTTTTCAACCTGCCACTACTTTTAGTTATATGTGAATCTGTACCCCAAGATCCCTTTGCTACTCTACCTTATTGAGACATATTTTCCAAGCAGTAAGTGGCTTCCTTATTCTTCCTACCTATACCACTCCAAGTTTATCTGCATTGAAGTTCACCTACCGACTATATGCCCATTCTGCAAGTTTATTAATGCCTTCCTACATTCTGTTGCAGTCCTGTGTATGATCTACATCCTGACCCCTCCTCCCCCCACCCCTTCCCCAAACTTACTGTGGTGGGCAGATTTTGAAGTTGTACTTCCGATTCCACATATATTCAGTTACATTTTGTATAAATGTGTAAAAACGTTTTTCCGTGTAGATAATCTGAAAAAAAAAATGTTAAGACATAGCCTGCGCCTTGTATCTGTGCATTTTTGGATAAGATTCTGATTTTCTAAAAGGGAAGCAAAAGTTCAGATTTGAAAGTCCGAAGAGCGGCCCAATCTGTACTTGCTCTCTGGGGCTCTCTGTTCCCGGGCTGCAGTTAATGGTTAACTGAGAGCACACCGCCTAAAGCCCGCCCAGCCCTGAAAACAGAAATCAGATCTGCTCCCCTCCCATCCCCCTTTCCGACCTTTGATCGGGAAAAGTCCAATGGCGCCGAAATATGCTGCAGTTTGTATCTACCCCTTACAAATTAAAACGAACAATGAAGTAGCCACAGAGATAGAGGGGGGCAGGACTACAGTGCATAGACCCAGAGGAAGAAAGCGGCTGGCTTTAAACATGAAGCAATGGGAGATAGAAACACACAACAGATCACCAGTGACTGAGACCGATAGGCATGTAGTCAGCGAGACGGCAGACAGCCAAGCCAGAATAACAGACAGGCAACGGGCAGTTGAAGAGAGAATAACAGACAGGGAAGAGACAGACAGCAGAGGTGAAGAAAGGCAGAGATCCGGGGAAAGAAACAGACGGGCAGCAGAGAGAATTTGAGACAGCAGCGAAAGAGATGAATGGACAATGGAGAGATCATGGAAACGAATAGTTAGCACAGCATTGCCGAATTCTATTACTTAATCTGAGCAGCGAATTTTAATGTAAAAATCAAGCAAATTCTTCTTTTGAGCTGGAGAAGTTACTCTTATTTATTATTTATTAATTTAAATCTAAGGATTGGTTCTGTTGGCATTCGACATATTCACAAAGAAGGTTTGATTGTGCTGATAAAATTAATGATTTAAATAACTGTTCAAATGTAATCACATTTTATTCACTAGATGTATACAGAATTATCCGAGTCGTCAAAATACTTTTACCCACTCAGTGATTCCTAGGATCGGTATATTTTGTAACATATTTTCTATGGGAATAATTTTGTTAGAAGTATTCAAATTTCAACAGGGGATGTTTGGAGAAGGAGTGATTAAAATTAGTCCTGTTTGTTTTACGGCAAACCATTGAAACAAATCACCAGGGGGTGCTTCAGAGGCGAGCAGATGAGCGCCTTCCGTGCCTGTGACTTGCATTTAACATCGCAAACACTTCTAGAAACCCCTTCGATTAAAATAAACGAAATACTTTATAACATTATGTTAATGTTTCAAAAATACCAAGGCCTTTTAAAAAATTCATCAGTTCATTTTGTACCAACTGAGATGAATGTCAGCGCTGAGGAAGAAACCACGTTCTCCATGTCGCGTCAGGTACTTTCGGAAAGAAGCGCAGCGAGGTTAAATACAAAGCTCCGTCTGCTCTGCAACAATCATGCGCTGGGCCACTGCTGGTTTCACCCCCGACACAGGCACACTCACACTGTCACACACAGGGTGACTTCAGAACATCTCCCACTCGGCAGGAGCACACACACCTCTGAGCATCCACCCACACTGCTGCTCATTTCTCTTAGCCACTACTAGCAAGGTGAGGAGGGAAGAATGTGTGCCTCAGTGATAAGTGCTGATAGGGTTTAATTTTATTGAGGGGTGGGAGTGACTGCCCTTGACATCAAGGTCGCATTTGACCCAGTGTGGCATGAAGGAGTCCTACCAAAACTGGAGTCAATGGGAATCGTGGGGTGGGGAGACTCTCCGCTGGTTGGAGTCATACCTAGCACAAAGGAAGATGGTTGTGGTTGTTGGAGGTCAGTCATCTCAGCTCCAGGACATCATTGTAGGTGTTCCTCAGGGCAGTGTCCTCAGCCCAACCATCTTCAGCTGCTTCATCAATGGACTGATGATTTTTAAGAAGAAAAACAACTCAGGATAGCCAAACCCCTCAACCAGAGAAATGCATCTGCTTTCTGAAGATTAGAAAGGGATCGGCTGCCAGAATACCATTTCCTTTTCTTCGCTCATTTATTTTGATTTTTATAATGAAACGTAGCATCTGTAAATGTTGTACAATATTGAACTCTGTATTTGAAAATGCACACTGCATATTATTGTATAAAACGTATGTTAAAACTGTTAAAATTATGTTCTCATGATATTAAAGCTTTGCAGAACATGAAAAAAAAATAAAGTCAGAAGTGGGGATGTTCGCTGATGATTGCACAATGTTTAGCACCATTCACAACTCCTCAGATACTGAAGCAGTCCATGTCCAAATGCAGCAAGACCTGGACAATATCCAGGCTTGGGCTGACAAGTGGCAAATAACATTTGAGTCACACAAGTGCAAGGCAATGACCTTCTCCAATAAGAGAGAATCCAACCAATGCCCCTTGATTGTCAATGGCATTACCATCACTGAATTCCCCACTATCAACACACTGGGGGTTACCATTGGCCAGAAACTGAACTGGACTAGCCATATAAATACTGTGGCTACAAGAGTAGGTCAGAGGCTCAGAATCCTATGGTGAGTAACTCACCTCCTGACTCCCCAAAGCCTTTCCACCACCCACAAGGCACAAGTCAGGAGTGTGACGGAATATTCTCCACTTGCCTGGATGAGCGCAGCTCTCACAACGCTCAAGAAGCTTGACACCGTCCAGGACAAAGCAGCCCACTTGATTGGCATCACATCCACAAACATTCACTCCCTCCACCACCGACACACAGTAGCAGCAGTGTGTACCATCTACAAGATGCACTACAGGAATTCACAAAGCTTCATAGATAGCACCTTCCAAACCCATGGCCACTTCCATCTAGAAGGACACAGGCAGCAGATAGATGTGAACACCATCATCTGGAAGTTTCCCTCCAAGCCACACACCATCCTAACTTGGAAATATATGGCCATTCCTTCACTGTTGCTGGGTCAAAATCCTGGAACTCCCTTCCTAACAGCACTGTGGGTGTACTTACATGGACTGCAATGGTTCAAGAAGGCAGCTCACTGCCACCTTCTCAAGGGTAACTAGGGATGGGCAATAAATGCTGGCCCCGTGAATGAATAAAAAAGTTTTATGTTATCAGAATGTCTGCGAATATGAGTTCATATCTGTTGGAGGAGATTTCCTCAAAGTGGGATATAAACGTTTTCTAATTGAGAGGTGGCCATTAACCAGTATTTTTCTGGCCTAGTGGCTGGGTCGGTGCTGGAGCGGAGGGAAAGTTGTCCTGGCATTAGTGGTGCCTCAATCCCCTGATCGGTACCGAGCAGCAGCTGTCTGCAGTTGGCGTTGACGAGGAAGATTGCCTGGTGACAACTTAACATCGTCAACAAAAACATTGATGCTACCAACAGTCCTTGTCATTGCCGATAGGAAACCCCTCCCAATAGACATTCTTTCCAATAGCGGGAGAGTCCCACCCTGATATAATAATAAACTCCCTGACGGTGTCCAGTTAGTGGGATCAATGATTCACTGTCGGTGATTTTGTCTTCTGGTTTCTCGTGTTCCTGCACTGGGTGAAATGGACAATCTTACTTCACTCAGGCCTCTAAACAATCTGCTGAAGGAGGAGGCCTTTACCCAGCAGATTGAGCTTCACCGAATTTCCGGACCTCAGGGATATTAGTAACCCAGGACACTACATGACCTAGTGACCTAGTTCCACCCCCACCCGTCATTATTCAATGTGCAACGTGTATACCGGTATTTCTTGGAAGCATAGCATTAACACTTAAAGCCATTCTAATACACGGCTAACCTACTTCCTCTCGCGTCAGGTTACCAGGATAATGATTGTCTTCTGGCCATTTTCTTTTCGGGAGGTAACGCAAACCATTGTCCTAACCGAGCTAACGAAATAACTTCATTTCGTTTTTCCACAGATCTATTTTCTTATACAAAATTCAATTGATTTTTATCACGGGCTTGCCTTGACTAACAAACCCTCTGACAGACTCGGGCCAACTTCTTCCCAAATACAAAAAATAAAACATTGCAATGTCAACAAGTGCGTGAATGAATGAGTCTTCCTGACCCGAATTTATTCACCTAACAATTTCAACACACGTGCCCAGCTCCTGCCCAAGCCCTGCAACCAGGCGACTCTCCCCCACTTTACACATCTCGTTGTAGCCAATTCACATTATTCCGATTCCTTATCTGTTGGATTAAAGTATGTTTACTGTTGAGGAAAGCTATAGAACAAACTCGATTCTCCTTTCACACGCTGCTAAGAAGAATCTGCATCATCATTCTAATTCCCTCGTCAATCGTTTTACTGGTCGCTCCAGCTCCCCCATTAAACTTTCTATAAAATGAGAACGTTTCCCATAACTTGTTCTCATCTTGTTATAAATCATCATGTCACCAGCTGAAATGGACCAGAAATCCCCGAATTCTCTGGCGATTAAGGCCACAGATTGTTCTCCAAGAAGAAATATAACTCGCGAGGTAAAACTTACCCCAGCGCTGGGACCAACTGAATTTGACAAACTATCTGTTTCCTTTTTTGTTTGCGCTGCACGGGTCCGCCGGTAAACTGGGATCTTCCTGCGCTCAAGTCCTTTGAAAATCCTTGAAGGAAAGCGCGTGGCTGTTTTTAAACAGGGTGGTGTGTAAAGCAACAAGGAACTGGAGCTGATTTAAGCTCTGATCCCCCACACCGCGAGCTCGTCTTTTAAAATATTACGTAATGCCATCGCTATGTTCATTCATTTAACAGAACCAAAAAAATTAACCCCTTCCTTCCGCTGTCTTATACACCGATGGAAGCAAATATTTAGATGTTGCAGATGTACAACAATACGAATAAACTCGTGGAAAGGGACAGACTGCAATTGCCCAAATCCCAAATGCCAGTACATTCGGAATACAATTGACCTGAGTGTCAATGCGTCTGTAATTCTAAACTTACACATTCGTTAAAAACTTTATGCATCATATTTAAGCAAGGAAACATAGAAGTGATCAATCGATATCCCTAAATCCGGTTCCAGCTGGAAACGGGAATGTTTAAACTGAGAATCTTTATGACCGAATTTCAGCGGGGATTTGGGGTGAGATTGTTGAAAGACACAGAGCGCCCTGTTTGTTTTTCTTGCAGAAACGGACACGGGTTTTGCAGCCTGACACCATTTGATGGATTAAATGTGCTTCCCCCGCCCCCGTCTCAGTTTCTTGCTTTGTTTAAAAGCTGCAGCTCATGGCGAGAAACTTTTATTGATTAAATTGTAGTTACTCATATGGCAGATGAAACATAAAGCCGGTGGAGCAAGTCAGTGCCGATGTGGTGACTGAAACACAAAATAAAGTGGAGGGGGTGGGGGTGTAAAGCAGTGCTGCCTTATGATGGTGGGGAATGTAATGGTTGCCTGTAATGTGGAAGCCCCAGGGCTGAGGGCCCCATTCCCAGCGTGTGATCCACTGGATTTGGCAGCTCCTGGAGGAGCGCTTGGACCGCGGGACATGAGTGAGGGGCACTTCATATAGAACAGGGGCAGAAGGCAGGATGAAGTCATCGCATTTATTGCAATAGAGTAACGTGGAGTTGCTGACATATTAGAGCGTTACACGCGAGTCGGTTTGCACGGTTACAGTTCAATTGAAGCCCGTGGGGTGAGAAGCCAACTTTAATATTTAATGATACCAATCGCCAGTAAAAAGCATAGTATTGTTTTAAAGTTAGCATTATAAATGACCTTTACAGATTAGAATGTGGAAAGACTTTCAATACCCGGTTTTGAACATTCCCCGTTACAGGAACATAGGAAATAGGAGTAGAGGTCGGCCATTCGGCCCCTCGAGCCTTCTCCGCCATTCAACTACATCATGGCTGATCCTCCGCCTGAACGCCGTTATCCCGCACTATCCCCATTTTCCTTGATATCTTTAATACCTAGACATCTATCGATCTCTGTCTTGAATACACTATATAAATGACCCATATAAAACATTCTAGCAGAAATCGACGTTTACAACACTTGAGTCTTAAACAATGTATCCGTTTATTTAATACAGCATTTTAATAAACTGTAAGAATAAAAATCAGGATCCCGAGGAAGTTATTGTTGTGATGTTCATATGTATGAATATCAATGTTTTTAGATCTGTTTATATGATATGGTATGGTGGATTGGAATGTCGTTAAATAATGATAGACTACAATAACTGCACGCTTCAACATTTGTAATTGTCTTTAATAGCTTGTTTATCTGCTGAGAGGCAATAACAAGACCCTATTACTTTTATAGATGTAGGTCATACATATAACTATCATGTGTGATTGTCCTGGGAACATTATGTCATTGCAATGTCTGGTTTTACTTAAGAGAATTTCCTTTCTGACGCTGGTGAAGTTAGCTAGCCTGCAAAAGAGGATGTTACATTTATCGAAATAATTTCATTAGAGCTTCGTTTAAATTTCTTTTTTTATAGGGAACAAATCATAAAGAATGTTCGCTTTAATAAGATGAAAATATTTGACAAAAGTAGCTTGATAAAGCAGTTTGGCTTGAATTTGGTTTATCTCCACGTGACAAATAAACTAGTTAATTTCATACATGTGTGTACTATGATTATTATTACATTGAACCACACCATAAAAAGAATTTGAGAAATGATAACAATGAACATCCTTATGACTATATACAATCAAATCTACATAATTATATTCTGGTAATGATGTTGAGAGCCTGGTTTATAGATGTTCAGATGCCCATTCCTGTTCGCAAGCCAGCATTATGCATTCGCTGTGCCATTAACCTAAGGCTGTCTACATCAAATATAACCCTTGGTACAAACATAATCAAACAGATGTCAAGAGAGTGAGGGTAGAGATTGAATAATGGGGAAATGAGGGAGACTTCTGGGATGTTCGGTTTTGTTAAGTAAACACACAGTTATATCACCTAAATATATCAGCAGAAATCAGCATTTGGAGATTTTACAGTGATTTTAATAAAGCTTTCCAAATTCAAGCACAGCGTGAGCAACGTAGAATTTGCCGAGAAATAGTACGCTCGTGCCAATATTTATACTTGAAATATAATTTATGTAGATGTCACCTAAATATTCTATTTGCATATCATTGTGTAGATTATTTAATTATTTATCAATTCGGTCGACATACAATAATTTAATTTTACAAAATTGGGAACAAAATCTGCGGGAAGAAATTTAACACCGAAGTAATTAGAGTATTGAGCGTTACGAACTGGGACAGACGCAAACATTTGTATGTTCAGGTAAGCATGTGTCATGTTTTATACAATAGGAAGGAGTTTGGGTTGTCCGATTTCTTCAGTTTGGGAGAGAATGAGAATTGTGTTTGTACATTGGGACTCTATGCAATAAGAATAGATGGGAATTAATTTGGTTCAATGCAACCCTTTACATTGGGAGCAAATGGAAAGTGGTTTTGTTCATTGGAATTTGATGATTGGTGAAGAGCGATCCTTGATTTCCATATGGAAGGAATTGAAGAATCAGATTCTGATGGAGGAAGTTCCTGATATAAGCAAATTGTTACAAAGTAAGTATTTTTAATAAAATATATATTTAGCGTACTTATTCAATTAAGTTATACGCAGCTTTTTAATCCACCTTAAATTAATATAATTGATTTTAGGTATGGTTCCTTAAGAAATATAGAATAAGATGGTTCAAATAATATGATTGGATTTTATTCTGTGAAACATTCTGACTGCTATGACCCATTATGTGTGTAGCTTTAGAACTTTCCTGTGGAGGGATATTTATGGAAATAAAATCATTTTTACACTGATTCACAACCACAAAACATTACAAGCCTATGTAAACTGATTTATGTGTGAGTTGCAAAGCTATAAAAATATTCACTAAGATATTTTTATTTTGAAAATATACTAGAAATATTACGAATAATTTAGATTGGAGGAACCGGATGGGACAGTAGGCAAGATTCCAGTCCTTTCAACTCGGGGATGATGGCTCAGTTGGAGCCATCATTGGTATGAAATTCTGCTGTCTCTGGCAGGTTTAAAAGTTCTGCATGAATTGAGTTTAGACAGTATCAGTCTAATTGTCAATGAGGGTATGTTCATTACAGAAACTGCCCATAATCTGGCACAAATTTGAATCCAATTGACAGCTTTGTTCAAGGTTAATAAAGACAGCTGATATGAGAGATGAACAAATTCAGGCTGATGTAGTAGGACATTGACACAGAAACCAGGAAGTTAGTCAGCAGGGCAAAGGAACATCTTAACATTGAGTGTTTTTTATTGTGAATAAAAAAATCCTTCATTCATGGTATGGTGGAGAATACACTTTTTTTTGCAAGGATGGGAACCTTACACCAAATCTATTAGTTTGTTGCTAAAGTGGAATTGTGTGTAACTTGCTATAAGGCCAACAGGTGCAATTGCTCTGCCTCTTCAGGTAAATTTAATATTGATTGCTCTTACTACATCCTTGGAATAATGCAATGTCAGCCTGGCTTTCTTTCTTTCTTAAAATTTGACTCATGAACTCAGTTCAAATTCATCTTTGTTGCTGGATATGTTTCTCTATACATTGACTTTACTTTTTCTTATACCTATGTTCAAGTGTGAAACAGTAAGTTGCAATTATGACAATATGTCACCTGAAGTATGATAGAGATATATTACAATTATATATTATATATAATTAATTGTTAATAACCTTTATTGATCTCTGTTTTATGTCATAAAACTGGACTTTAGTTGCACCTGAATTTTAGGTTGCGCACAATATATTACAAATGCTGGCTGTTTTTGAAGGCTATAGTGTAATAGAATATGGTGCAAGTGAAGCATTTAATTCATTCAACCTATATATTATATAGTTATTGCTAATCAAAGTGCAGGAGAATAGATTTTTTTTTCCTTTTCATATATCCAGCATTAGAATCCAGCATTTCCAGGTCTAGAATAGCATAGTTAGGTGGGTAATGAAGTTTCCTATGTTTTGCCAAGGAATATGTCCAGTCCCAAATTCCAAATGGCACCCCAAAATACATCAGTGTGACATTTTCTTCATTAGTGTGGTCACTTTAGGTGAAATTGACAGTTCTGTTCTTTAGATACAGGCCCCAAAAGAACTGAATTGATTGTCCAACTTCTTCCAAGTAAATCACATGCTATTTTTTAAAAAAACTTAACTTTTCTTCAACACATTACATGGGAAGGGGTTTAATCCTTCATGTTACATCATGTTTGGGCTCTGTTTTTCAAATAATCTGAATAGCATTTATATTAAATAATTAGAAATGTGACAAACAAATGGATTTTTTAGTTTACTTTTTCATTAGGAATGTTTCCCTCTTGAATCAACATACGCTTTTCTTAACATCTGCTCTCCAGGAGTTTTCAGTCAGTGGGTGTGAGCAGAGCAGCAGCTGAAAGTGATTACTGTCTTGAGGGCAGATAGTCCTGAGAGGGTGACATCACTCAGCAACTGACTACAGGGGTTTGTTCCCTGACATTCTTCATTTATTTGTTGTTTGTTAAGACGTTATATCTTGATGGCCAACATTTTAAACTTTTAAAATGCTGATGTGCTTTAGATACTACACTAAATACACTATAGCTACTTATTGATTCTGTATTCCATTTCATTTTGTGTAGGTAATATCCTTTGACATTTTAGATAACATGGATGTACATTTTTGTTTAAAATTAAATCGGTTACTTCATCTCTGCTGATTACATGACAAGATCTCAGTGTAGCACCTTCTCCACTTATTAGCACATGTACTGATGGTTCCACACAAAAACACACCCCAAACCTCCCTGCTTGTGTGAGCAGTGAGACAATGCCACCAAATCCCCATATCTCTTGATAGGTTGCTGAAGAATTGAGATCAGAGCAAATGTGAGTCCCATTCACTTTGGACTGTGCTCAAATCCATTCCAATGTGTAACTTTAACTTGTAGGATGCTGATTGATGCTGAGGTATGTGGTACTCTGTTGTAAACACACAGAGACACTGAACTAGTTTGGTACAATGAGCACCATGGTCCTTTTATTGGGCCTACATGTTACCATTTAAAGTGTGGTTGAAACCCTGCTAACAGTATTTGCTTGGACTGCTGCATTTACCTCACTGATGTGTCAGCTTCAGCAACAGGACTGCCTGTGGAGAAAGGTAGAACCACACACTGATTCTCCATTCTGCTATACACAGGACAGTGGAACACCAAAACAGTGGACAATGGCCTACCATCCTGTGGCCGTGGGGATGGTCCTCAGGACTTGGTGCTGGCCTGTCCACTGAATGTGACAACAGGCTCATTTAAAATGCAAACTGGGTCTGATGACCTACATAGGGCACCTGTTGCCATGTTTTGCACTGAACAGGGCATCCTGCATCTTCCAACCATTATCAACTGGTGGCCTGGCAGGGATGGATTCTAACGGAAAGTCCCTCTTTATTTTTGTGGGACTGGGAGCGGCAGGAGTTATTCTCCATGCTTTATTGAACCAACCAGGAGTTCTGCCACTCCAAAATTCAGAGCTGCCTTCTCTCAGCCCAGAGACCAGTTGGGCGGCCCCCAGGGCATTCAGTTAACGGACATCTAGATGCTAAATAGGCCTGGCCTGGACTGGGCCTCATGTGAGGATTAATGGGCAGGGGCAAGTGAATATTGCCAGCCTGCTGTCCAAAACCCAACCCATTAGCTAGTTTAATCCCATGTCCCCCAAAGTTGTGAGCAGTTGCAATACAAGCCATTCATTTAACTGGAGCATGGTTTATTTTTTATTCATTCACAGGATTAGGGCATTGCTGGCACCATTTATTGTCCATCCCTAATTCATCCCCACCTTCTTGAACCAGTGCAGATCATGTAGTGTAGGTACGCCCATAGTGATGTTAAGGGGGGTGGGGGGGAGTTCCAGGATTTTGGATCAGCAGCAGTGAAGGAACAGCAATATAGTTCCAAGTCAAGCTGGTGTATGACATAGAGCAGAAATTGCAGGTGGTGGTGTTCCCATGTGTCTCTTGTCCTTGTCCTTCTAGGTGGTGGAGGTTGTGGGTCTGGGAGGTGCTGTTGAAGAAGTTTTGGCAAGTTGCTGTACTGCACCTTGTAGCTGGTACACACTGGTGCACTGTGAGCCAGTGGTGGAGGGAGTGAATGTTTAAAGTGGTCTATGAGGTGCCAATTGAGCAGTTTGTTTTTTTTTGTCTTGGATGATGTTGAGCTTCTTGAGTCTCTGTGGATCAGAGAGGTGCCAGCCTGTCTGGCAGGTCTTGGAGGTGGGACTTCCTCCCCAGATGGGGATGGAAGCCCAGCTCCAGCCAATTAACATCCTTGGAGCATTAACAAAATGTGAGGCAGCCACCTGGGGCGGGGGCAAGTTCCCTATCGATTTTTTTCAGCTACCCATTAAATTCTGCCCTAAGATTGATACCATCCAATCAACTGCTCCTGCCATTTCTCCCCTTCCCCCTCGTCCACTGGGCCAAACTTTATTGAAGATTGCCCTCTGCCATAGCCCTGAACTTACGTTATTCTCTCATTTCTCTCCTTCCTCCCCTCATGCCGTCTCAGAGCTCATCAGACCCACATCCTGTTCCTTCGATCCTATTTGCATTAAACTATCCCTCCTGGTTCCCATGTTAGTTGATATTGTTAACAGTTCGCTCTCCTTTTCCTGTCTCCTTCATATCTGCCTTCATTACCTTTTTTTCAAAGAACCAGCATCTTACCTCACCATCCTTGTAAGATACCATTTCCAACCTCCCTTTTCTCTCCAAAGTCCTTGAATATGCTGTTGCCTCCCAAATCCATTTCCATTTTTCCTGCAACTCATGTTTGAACTCCTCCAGTCAGATTTTTGTCCCTGCCATAGTGACAAAACTGCTGTTGTCAAAGTGCATCCTTTGTGACTGTGGCAAAGGTAAACTGTCCCTGCTCATTCTCCTTGACCTGTCCACAGCCTTTGACATGGCTGACCACACCATCCTCCAAAGCCTCTCCACTGTCAACCAGCTGGGTGGGACAGCACTCACTTGGTTCCATCTTTACTTATCCAATTTTAGCCAAAGAATCACCTGCAATGCCTTCCCTTCCCACTCCTGCACTGATCCCTTGGTTTCCCTCAAAGACCTACTCTGATACTACAGCAAAATGGCATGGAAATTCTAGGTGAGTATGTTGCTTGAGATGTAATTCAGCAGAGAGAAGCAAAGATTGCAAAAATAGAAGTATTGCCAGGAATAAGATTTTGTAGATTGAAATATGAAATATCTTGGTGGAAAAGCTGAATGATGATTTTGTTCTGTGCATGCAGTTAGTATAGAATCTTTCTCAACTACAAGTATGTTTACTCTGAACTGTTTTCTCCAACTAGTTGTCATAGTTCAGAAATATTCCGTTACAAAGTTGATTTTGCCTGTGTTGAGTCTATTTTAAATTTGTACTCTTATAATGCCAGATTTATCATGAAAGAAATTAACTCTCTAGGATACACAAAGTATTTTTTTTTTATTTCCTTGGAATTAATCATCTTGGCTATTTAATGTGCAAGTTTCTTTAAGCCTAACATAATGGTTTGAAATGATAATTAGTGAATTACAGGGGATTTGGGGAAACATTATTTGCAAACTGAAAACATTACACTGTTCTCTTAGAATGTCCCCATTATCCCTCAGAGGTGCCATTGTGGCATCTTGGCATTCAATTTGCACAGGGTGGCATGCATCCAGACAGTCTCCTGAAAGATATACCCTCAAACTGGGGATAGTGACTTTGGTTGACTACTATTTTTAGAAGGAACAGGAAAGATTGGATTGTCATCTATGACTGACAGTGTCAGTGGGAGAGCATTCACCTTACTGACCTAGAGTAGAAGTTCTTAATAAGAGTCTTGGACCTGATTTCACCCAACCCAAATCAATGTTAACAAGCTGTAACCATTTCAAAATGGGGTGGTTAGGCTTAACGCTCTGCTAACTCTGCTGCTTCAGCTGTCTTTACTTTTAAAGGGGCCTTTCCATGAACAACTAGAATGCTTGTCATGTTCATGTGGAAGAACATTTAACCACATCATAAAGTCCTGATTTGCACGGTAAGGAGTCATAATGCAACTTGAACTGACATGCAGCTGGAGTGAGAGCTGCACATGTTCCGCCCATGTGTTCTGGATATTGAATGGCCTATCCAATGGATCTGAAAGGCACTGTTGCTGGTTCTCAACAGGCCTAAAACCTTTACCAAGTTACATTTTCGTGAGGCCAGAGGAGCAGGAATGCTAGGCCTCAAAACAGCTCAGGAAGCCTGCTGGAGGGAACAGACTATTTACTTGAAAGTTAAAATCAATCCCCAGGAAGAGAGAAGTTAGGGTGTTTTGTGCAGCCTGAACTCAGAAGCTGTAAGACTTACTGGTTTTAAAAGTCTGTGATAGACTAACGAGTGCAGTCAGGCTAGTCTGATATTACATTAATTAAATGGATAAGGAGACATCCTGAAAATGTAAAATGAAGCACATCCTGGTGCAACTGCTGAGAGGGGCCCATCAGGATCCTTTGCGGCAAATTTGTCAGGATCAAGAGGAGCTTCCTCCATTGATATGTGACTCACAGGTGCCTAGACCACAAAGGGCAAGTTGGCATTACCCATCCTGAAGGTTGCAAAATTCATCTGAGAGTGCTAGGTGTGTGTCTGGGTTCCGTTTCCTGGAAAACCACCTGCATTGTTCTCTAGTGGCCACAGCTAAACACTAAACACAAATTCTGCCACTCCCAAA
This sequence comes from Cetorhinus maximus, assembly GCF_964194155.1. Taxonomy (NCBI): domain Eukaryota; kingdom Metazoa; phylum Chordata; class Chondrichthyes; order Lamniformes; family Cetorhinidae; genus Cetorhinus; species Cetorhinus maximus. The sequence continues at coordinate 34,671,268 of NC_135884.1, read as the reverse complement.
GGGAGTTAGGCTATGAGCCTAGCCTGGACTCTGTGTAGATTGTGCAAAGGAACTGGGAGATTTTGCTTGCAGGAATGATTGGTGATGTCAAACCTGAGGGAAAAACAGAGACTAAAACCCCACAACTGACACTCATTGTTACTTCATAGAATCATAGAATGGTTACAGAACAGGAGGCCATTCAGCCCATCATTTCTGTGCTGGCTCTCTAAAGGAGCAATTCTTCCAGTGTCACTCTCCCACCTTCTCCCTGTAGCCTTGTCCGTTGTCCCTTTTCAGATAATAATCCAATTCCCTCTTGAATTCCTCGATTGAACCTGCCTCCACCATTCTTTCAGGCAGATCCTAAACATTTCTCTTTTGTGTTTTATTTATACCAATTCAAGTTTGAATTGGCCGAGTCCTTGTGGTTCTCATTATCTCCCTGTCCTATTCAACCCTGGTTAAGTTTCCGGCGCCATACCTCCTCCTTTACCAAGACCACCTACTTACATTTCCAAAGCCTCGCCCACCTGTGCCCCCAAATTAGCTCTTGGATTGCTGAACCCCTCATACACTGTAAAGTGTCTTTGTCACTTCCACACACAATTTCTCTAACGTTGTCTTTGCTGCCCTCCGAGTTCAGCTAAGCCACCTTGGATTGAGTGTTGTTTTCTATTATCCCGTGAGTCTTGGATGTGTCACAGTTTTTACCATCCTTGCAGTACCCAGCCCCATGTCGGTAACGGCAAAATGAATGCAGCAGGACAACCTGCTGGAGAAATTGCCGTGTTCCTACCGGAAAGAAGAAAGTTCCCAACTGTACATTTACATTGTGCCACGCTCCAATGGGCTGCTGAATGAATGGAGTTTGTGCAGTCACTCTCTTTCGGCACTGCCTCACGCGTTTCGCATCGTTGATGCCTTGTTCTCGCCGTCAGAGAGCCTCCCAGGACCTGGAGACGGACTGGCAGGGGCTGGGCTCTCAGCGGCGCCTGCTGTCCCCAGTCCCAGCCCTGAGCGACTGGGGAAGTGACCAGATGCTGCAGGATCTCGACCTTTCCCTCTCTTCTGCCCTTGGACGATTAGGACAGCACTGCGGTTTTAAAGCTGCGGTGAGTTTGCTCTTGACCATGATTTCAGTCTGTGCACTGTCGCGAGTTTCTGGAACTGTTATTAACTACACTGGAGACAATAAACACCAACTAAGGTGAACTCGTTTAAATTGTACTTCTCGTTGAAGGGATATGTCCTCCAGTTCACACGGTCTCGTATTTGAGTGATTGTGTGTAAAAGATTCAAACATCTTTAACACACCACTGTTCCAATCCAAGTATGCATGTGGACATAGTCAGAAAAAAGAACAATTTCTGCTTTGGCCACTGCAAACGAACTGATGTAAATAAGTCTTCATCATTCTAGTCGCAACTGCTTTTTATTTGGCGTTGGGGGAATGTGGGATTTAAAGAATCTTCCTACAAAATGGAATGAAAGCATCTCCCGTTCGTCTAAGTTATCAAATCAGTTCGTATGTTTCAAGCATTGCCCAGGCAACAGCACCAGAGCCATCTGTCCTAAATATTAAAACAACTTCACTGTGGATTACAAAATAAAATTCTCCCGCTAACATTGCATTATATTTCACGCAGATATTGTTATCCTGATGGTAGATCTGTACTAGATAGATAGTACTGATGGTAGATCAGTGCCTCCTTGAAGCAGATGTTTGCAGGGCTGAGCTGCCAATTCCAGATGTGGGTGTACTTCATGCACAGGACTTATTTTTCATGGGATCTGGGGCATGGTCTGCCAGAAAATGTAGGTTTTTAATACTGCATATATTGCATTTTGGATTAACCTTTTTATATATAGGGAAATCATATGTTTTCACTACAATTTAGAGAATATTAAACTAGACTGAAAACATTGTGCTAATCCATTACTACACAACTTAGTATGTTATTTTTTGATACTTGTATCTTATTGTGACATTGTAACTTTTGGAGTCCTAGAAATTAGTTTGCATTATTAGTGTAATTTTCCTAAATGTTATTTTAACACAGATTAACCCAATTTACGTCAAATGTAATTAAAACATCAGATGGGTAATAGTTATACATTGTATTAAGCATTTATCTGCTAATGTGTTATTGATATTAAAATGTTATTGATGTTAGCAGATGAATGCTTAATATGTATAACTATTACCCATTTGACGTTTTAGTTACAATTATATAATTTTTAAGTCTTGATCTCAAAATAAATAAGATCATACAAATAGCATAATATGAAAATTACTCCTCATTAAAATTATTTCAACAGAAACTTATGATCTTTATCAGAAGATGGCTGCTAGCATTGTCTTGTTCTGTGCAATTTACCATCCTGTGCTTTTGGAAGCTGTAACATAAGTTCAAAATTAAACTTGGGTATAATGAGTGTGCTCTCAATTACATGCCAGCAAAAAATGGGTGTACGTTTGCTTCCAACTCTAAAAGATGATATGCTTTGAACACCAAATGCACCTTCCACCACATCCTGGGTGTGTTGTAAAACACATTTGCTCCACAAAATTACAGTGTACCAGGAATTATGGTCCTCAATCCCTTTGCGTTATAGCAAGTAAAAGGTCCAATAATTGTAATCACATAATTTACTCGAATCAGATAACTCCACTGCACAGTTCTAGACTTAATTATGCTCTATGTAGAGGGTTGAGCCACAAGCATTCAGAGGGATGAGGGAAAAGTGTACACAGCAAGGGACAAACAGCCATCCGGCAACTTGGCTCTTTTCAGAACAAGCAGCTAGATTGTGAAGCATTTCAGAGAACAGTTGAAAGAGATTTGTGAAAATTATTTTCATTGCAGTTTGCTAAACATAGTTAAAATCAGGAGACTGACTGATCAGGGAGATTTAGGAATCTCTGTTTATGTGCTGCAAATAATCTAATTGCTTTGTTTATGCAAAACAGCCAAAGATTGCTTTAGACAGGAAACATTGCTTACCTGAAACGCCCTGAATCGAATTTAAGATAGTCGTGTCAGTAAGGAGCTGCAATGTAGAAGAAATATCAGAAACAGGATTGTTTCAACAAATACAAAACAGGGAGGTGGAGTGTCAGGAAAGACAGAGGACAGGAAAGAAGATATTGTGTGTATATGTGATATATATATCAGCAAAACTGAGGAGGTTGCAGAAACTGATTGAAAAACAAAGAGTCTGGTTAGACATTCTCACCAAGAAAAGGGAAAAACTTAGATTAAAGGCGTACTGCAGGAGGACAGTTTCTCTGTGAAAAGATAAGGTTGGCATGTAAAATGTGGGAAACTTCAGCCAGCTGCACAGAAATTTTACAAAAGGTGATGCCGCCCTAAAACACTAGCAAATAAGAAATAAAAGACAACAGCCCCAAAATAACCCAAATATAGCCACTACTTTATGGCGATTGGATGTTAAATTCTGTTTTCATTACATGAGACTCAAAATAATTTTTCCCAGTTTGGATGAATATATTCTTCAATTTGATATATTCTTAAATGCAATCTGACCCCAAAGACTTTGCCTATGACATGAAAATAAGATGCTTAATTGATTCTGCAATAGGACATAACATTGGTACAGGGATACCAAATTATATCCATTCCTTATAATGTGGAAAACAGCTGAAATATGCACAACTGTGTATTTTACAATTCTGTGGATGCAGAATTTTGCTATACTTGGAGCTTTGCAGTCAACTTCTTAGAAACAATCTATTCTTAGAAAGTGGAAAATATACAAATTAGCAAATCTCAGCACAATATATTCTCGGTGCAAGTTGAAAGGTTTTGAGAACACATTCACAAAGTGCTGGGACTCAGGATTGCAGCTGCAGTAGCTATGTTAAAACCCTTACAGTAGTCTGCAACTTTTCCAAAAGAGCTTTTGGCAAAGTCTCCCACAAGAGGCACTATTTACATTTAAGGTGGTGAAGGATACAAATGAAAACTTCAGGATGGATACAAAATTGGTTGAAGACAGAAAAAAAGAACAAGAACAAGGGAGTGATATGAGAGGTTGGGGGAATTTAAGGATGGAATACATCAGTGGTTGAGGTGTGGCTGTTACTGTTTCTAAATTACATTAATGAACTAATTTCAGAAGATCAATACAAAATTTTTCAACTTCACAGATGATACCAGATTTGGAGAGAAGCAAATGGACTTAAAGGACGTAATAAGCTAGATAAAATAAGTAAGTGGCTGGGATCACAAAGAGGTAAATTTTAATATGGACAAGAAGATAAGAACATAAGAAATAGGAACAGGAGTAGACCATTCAGCCCCTCGAGCCTGCTCCGCCATTCAATAAGATCATGGCTGATCTGCTTGTGTTTCAATTTCCACATTCCCATCTAACCCCAATAACCTTTGATTCCCTTGCCTAACAAGAATCTATCTACTTCTGCCTTAAAAATATTCAATGATCCTGCCTCCACCGCCTTCTGAGGCAGAGAGTTCCAAAGTCGAACAACCCTCTGAGAGAAAAAAAATTCTCTTCATCTCAGTCCTAAAAGGGTGACCTCTAATTTTAAAACAGTGCCCCCTAGTTCTGGACTCACCCACAAGAGGAAACACTCTTTCGACATCCACCTTGTCAATACCATTCAGGATCTTGTATACTTCAATCAAATTGCCCCTCACTCTTCTAAACTCCAATGGAAACAAGTACAGTCTGTCCAACCTTTCCTTATAAGACAACCCACTCATTCCAGTATGGCATTTAGGAAGAAAAATAAAACAGGCAATAGTCGTCCTCCATAATTGGCCAAACTAGCAAAGAATGATGTTGAATATGATGTAACAGAAGTAACGCTTAACATGCCTAACCACTATGGAGGAACATTCAGCAAAGGAACTAAAATACCCAACACTGTAGGAGAGAGGCCTGAGAAAGTAAAGGCAAAAACCTAGCACTGTTTCTTCGTGAAGCACTCCATTGTCATAACAACCTACTTTAAATGTCAATTATTTGAGTTACCAAATGGTGTTGATTTGCCTTCTTGCATGACTTTGAGTTGTGGAAATAATGTCATCAGCACAAATCAGGGTGAATTCATAACCTGAAGCAATAGAACAGTGCATTAAAGGTGGTAGATGCAAGAAAACCTAAGAGGCATGTTCAGGGCTTAAAACTTCAAAGCTACAATTTAATAAAGGATCAATATTTTGCTGCTAGTGATTTCGTAAGGGTTTTTGTGTTTTTTTTATAATTCCCAGCCCCCCCACCAATTTCATCTCCAGCCCTGAAGTGTCATTGTTCCTCATCTGCCAACAACCCTCCAGTACTATGCTTAATGTGATTTTCATTGTACTGTTGGCAGTCTATTTGAATCTGGAACATGCAGTTGAAACCAATTCTGTCCCTTTCCACATGTGCAATTTCCAGCTGGAGTCATTGTATAGTGATCAGGAGGAAAAATCTACACTTTCCTTATCCTAATCAAAAGAAGCTGAGACCCATTGTAATGCCCTAGGAAGGAAAAAATGAATGACACTCTAATGTAAAAATGTACTCTATGAATGGTATTGAAGTAACTATGGATGTAGCCTAAAGAGACTCAACATCTCCAAACAATATAGAGCAATAGTCAACACCAAATCAGTAGAATTCAAGTCAGAGAAAATACTACATCCAGTTTTGGTCGCCAAGTCAGAAAGAAGACGCTCAGGCACAGAAAATAACAGCAAGGCCGATGCGTCCAAGGTCTACATTTTGAGAAACGTGGGCTTTTCAGTGTGAAAGGATGCATCTGAGAGGTAATCCTGTAGAGGTTTATCAAACAGTTAAGATAACGGAAAAGTAAACCCAAAATGATACTTTGAATCAGGGGTTCCAAAATTGCGGATCAGAACACCCCCCCCCCCCCCCCCCGCCCCCATGGGGGTCACATTCGGGGTTGTGAGCTCCCCCTCCTCCAAGGCAGCAATGAGGACTGTGGAGAGGAGGCTGCTCAGCCTGGAGGCTCTGACGGGACAGTCCTGGACACGTTGGGTCGATTCCGCTAAACAGCGAGGGGCGGACGGTGATTCCCAGCACCCTTTAACATCAGAAACCATTTTTAGCAGCGAGTTTGAATGGGCCCGGGATGTTTGTACACAGAATTGGCGTAGGCAGAGTCTGTCAAGCGTAACCGAGTTACTGACTGAGTGCATGAAGAGCCGGGAGGTCACATGGCTGAGCTGGGAACGTGAGTGGCAGCTTTAAACTTTACTGAGTTTGTGCTCCTGTCTCCCAATTGCAGGGGCTCCTTACCCCACGATAGCACCTCTGCTTTGCAGCGACGGGCAGCTAAACCAAAACCGGGGAGGGGGCTGGGAAGAGGGGCTGATGTGTTGTTGGGGGTGCGAAGAGGGGGTTTAGGAAGAGGGTGTATGTGTGGGGTGGGCGGAGAGGGGCTGATTATAATCTGCATGTGGGGTTGGGTGGGAGAGGAGGGGGTTTCACTGAGTTTTCTGTCACCAGGAAATATGGTGAGCTTGGCTGAAACCTACTTGAGGACATAAAATAACATCATTTATACAAAGTACTTTAGAATTCAAATTTTCATATTTATATAATGTTATTATATGTTGACCTATAATACACAAACTTTAATAAATATATATTGAATGTTACTATGCTGCTTTATTTACTGTTTTGTTTTTGTTGGCATCTGGGGTCACATTAACTTTCAAGTGTTAAAATGGGGGCCACATTGGAAAATAGTTTGGAAAGTACTGCTTTGAATAGCAAGAGTAAGGATAGGGGACATAGACTGAAACCAGCAAAAAAGTACATTTAGGATTGATATCAGGAAAACCCCTTTACACAAAGATTGGTTAACATATGGAAAAACTTGAGGAAAAGCTATGGAGACAAAAGTTCCAGAATCTTTTAAGCAAGAACAAGATTGAAAAGTGGGGTGCAGGGTGAATTGAGATGAAACCAATAGTCTTTCTCACCTGTAACAATGAAGGGAATTTTGGCTCAGATCAGAGATAAAACATGGCATGTTTCCTGTCTCTGTGGTTCAGTATTGCACCATAAGAGGATATTGGCCGCATTCCTACCTGAGGCTTTAAGATCATCCTGAGGGAGAATGTACCTGGACAAATGACCTTCAGCTCCTCAAACTATCAGCTTGGCTCAATGGTAGAGCCCCCACCTCTGAGTCAGCTGGCAGGGCTGCCCATCCCTACAAGGCGGGCAGCCAATTAGGCTCATTAGGAGCCATGTTAAAGGTAAGTTAAGGTGGTTGACCGGGATTTCCCAGTTAGCCTCCAGTTTCCCAATGTGACAAGGAAATGTTTAATTGCCTGGAGGTGAGCTACCAAGCAGCAGACCGGGGTGCCAATGCTCCTGGCTGGACAACAGGCCCTCTCCGCCTGCCAGGGTGGAGGTGCAGCCAAAGGAGGTTGCCCTGTAGGGGGATTTTTCCCTTGCATCCCCAGTACCCTCCACACGATCCTCACAGTACGGGCTGGTAGCTTCATTTTTTTCAATTTCTTTTTTAAGGAAGTGGTTGAGAGGGCACTTCCACGTTGAAATGTCCTCTCAATTACTTACCTGGGTGAAGCTGGAAGACTGTTGATTGGCTTTGCAACTTCAGGAGCCAGCCCGCTGCCCTTACTTGGACAGGGAATCTGTCTCCATGCCAATTTAAGGGGGTGCCTCCATGAAACTCCCAAAGAGTGACTGCTTTCCCTGTGAGGCAGGATTAAGACCTGGAAACAGTCTGGGCTCCTGCTTCCTGCCCCCAAAACAAAACTTTATAACCTCACTGCAGGATGTGAACACATAATCTAGCCTGATGTTTGGGTACTTTTCTGACTACGTTGTTAGGAGAACATTTGAAATGAGTCCTGTATGCCACTTTGAGTGGACACAACGTTCCTGGGAAACTATGTGAAACAAAGCAGGGCAGTTCTCCTGGTGTACTGGGTAGTCTTTATCTTTTAACCCCAAAAGAGCAGATAACTTTGCTCATTTATCTCATTGCTATTTACTGGGTCTTATTTTATGCAAATTGGCTACAGTGCTGGCTTATATAACAACTGTGGGACCTGAAAAGCCCTTGGCTGTGAAGCATTGAGACCTGTGGAGGATGAAAAAGGTAAAATGCAAGCTCTTTCTTTCATCTAGGGGCTATAGGGTTCTGGTCTGAGTTGCAATGTCAGGTTTCTTCAGCCATCTCTGCACTTGAATGTCCGCAAGTTTGGTGAACAGTAAAGTGATACAGGAGGTCTCCCTTCCATCCTATACCATGTACAGGACAACTGATATCAGGCTGGGAACATGAAGGAGATTCTCAGTGTGGTACAGATCTCCACTCTTTTTTTTCCTTTTTAATGCACATGGGAATTGGTGGATTGTATTTTATTGTGAGACCCTTATAGCAACCAGGTTACTAATTTCTAGGCTTCAAATCAAAGGATTATTCAATCCCCTCATCCCACACCCCAAAGCACGAGACTTACTGTTCAGTAGCGGGGCAAATGAGACTTAGAATTGCCATCTCATTCAAAGGACAGTAGCTTCAATAATGTCTCCTAACACTGGAGAAATACAGTAGATGTAATAAATACTGCATGGCATAGAAGAAGGTCATGGGGCCAATTTGGTGGGAAGTCCGCAATATATTTTGGCTCCTACCCAAATAATTTTTACATAAAATCAATCACTTAACTGGGCCTGGTTTACACCAGCACAAAAAGAGCACTGCATTCTGAAGATAAAAGCAAAATACTGCAGATGCTGGAAATCTGAAACAAAAACAGAAAATGCTAGAAAAACTCAGCAGGTCTAACAACATCTGCGGAGAGAAAAAAACAAAATTAACGTTTTGAGTCCTTATGGCTCTTCTTCAGACTGCATTTTGAAGGTTGGGTTACATTTACTTTAAGAGACTGGATAACCACCAATGTACTGACTATGCAAAGAAGAAAGATTTTGAGAGAGTGTAACATATTCAGGTGCCCAGGCACAATGCCTGTGGATGTACATTGTACCATAGCCCAAGATTTTCTTTTACAGGACTTCACATTGGTGCCAAAAACAACAAGCACCAGCTCCAAAACAGCCAAGACTTCAGTCAACTCACCACTTGGGATTGTGGCTGTGTAACTCCACCCTGTTGTTCCATGACCTGCTGATTGGAACTCCTTGGAGAGCCAAATTTCAAGCAATTCTCCTTGTGAAGAGATAGCAATGCTGTTTTCCTGCATATTAGTCCAAATAAAATGTTAGACTTTTATCTTAATCCTTTAAGTAAAGGTTTAGATTAAGATTTTAGACATGTTGAGCAGAATTTTACCCCTCCCCGAGATGACGTTGGAGTGGGAGATATTTAATTTGGCGGCAGAGTGCTGGGTGGGGGTCCTGCAGCATCCTCTGCCCCAATTAAGTCCAGGGTGGGAAGGTTCATGGACGGACTTCCCACCCCAACACCAATCAAGGCCCTTAAGTGGGCAATTAATACCCACTTAAGAGCCTCATCCCACCACCACTGGTATTCAGCCAGTGCCAGGCGGGGCAGTAAGCCATGGGGGAACCCTGAAAAACAAACCAAGGGCCCTCATTCAAAGACATTCAATGCCTGATCAAGGGAGCCGGCATTAGGAAGGTTGGCGGGGGGTGGGGGGGGGGGGGGCGCTGCGGGTTCATTGAGAGCCACCCCTTTCCCTTTATTCCAAACCCCCTGCCCTCCCCTAGCCAGTGACCTCTTTTGCACGACCTCCATCCTGCCCTCACTCACCCATGGCCTTGATCCCTCACTCATCCTGGCCTCTGGTTGCCTGGATCAAATTTCACCCATTTTGTAGAAGATTGTTGAAATGTCATAGTGGTATATCTTTAAGTGCAATCATTACAAGTTATGTATTTACTCATAAAATACTAAGCTGTTGCCTTACAATCAGCATCAGAGTGAAATATTAGTTTCATATATCCTTAGTAATTTTCTGAATAATTTTATTTGCTTTTACAAGCACTGAATATTTATCTGAATTCCTGTCTAAGGATGTGAAGTGAGTTCTAATAAATCACAGCTGCAAATAAACAAAATAATAAATAAAGATTTATCTAGGGCACAATATCTGAGAATTTCTGCTTTTAGCCTCATTTTGTTCAATATGGCTATTAGTTAGAAACAGACTGAAATAAAACTGAGGGGTTTGCACCTAAGTTTTTGAGGACTATTCAGTGACATAGGCCAGAATCTTATGTTGATTGGGCGGGCGCGCGGCCAACCCGAACGCACATGAAATTGCGGGAAATGATGTTGGCTGTGTGTTCCAATGTCATCGCACACGCGAGCAATATTGAGGTCAGCGGGTGCGTACGGGAGTCAAAGCCACACACGTCGACAATTAAAGAGCCAATTAAGAGCATTAAAAACCCTACGGTCCACAATTTTTCATTGCCGTGCGATTTTGCACTCGTCACACGGGCAAAACGGGCAGGCGGGCAGCTCGTTTTTAATAAAACCTCATCCAAGGGCGGGATGAAATGTCCAGGGTGAAATATAATAAAAAATATCTGGGGACCTATGTTATTTGAGTTCTGCTGTCAGGTGCTTGAATGTGTTGCATAGACACAGTTTAGTGCAGGTTTTTCTTGCCATTTAATCTGTACAGGTCTGCAGTTCCCTGAGGCAGCCCCGCAGCAGCTGTCTGCCTTCATGGAGCTTGCTAGAAGCACCCACCCGCACCCTCACTTTTGTCGGCGCCGGCCCTCTTCCTGCCCCCCTCGGCAGTGCTGAGGCTTTCTCAGTGTGCGTTTCACACTAGCTGGGTGTTAATTCGCCAGCCAGCGTGAAATTGCGTCCAGGGGCCAATTGCAGGTGGAAGCGCATTTCTTGTCCACTTCCAGGCCCGATGACTTGGCACACATGCCAAGCGTGAAATTCAGGCCACAGTTTCAGGTGAAGAGTCAAACAGATGTTGGGAGGCTTGTAATGGTGGAATTAGACATGTGCGAAATTTAAATTAAAAGGGAGTGTCACATTAAAGTGACGCAGGGCTGAATTTTCCTGGTCTATTGGTGATGGGCTAGGAGGCAGGAAGGCTGGTAAAATGGCAGGGGGATGGATCGGGAGGTGTGCTTGATATCTTCCCATTGCCATGCCATATTGTCGGTCATAGGAAATATGGCAGTTTGACTGCCCGCCCAGCAACTGATTGAGCCACTTAAGTGGCCAGTTAAGGGCCACTGCCTGCTGCAGTGTGGGGAGACCACAGGATGAAACCTGGCAGCCTCTCAGCTGGTTGCGAGGGGGCACCCTTCCTGATGGGCACTCCATGGTTCATGGTGGGCCCACAGGGGGGATCTTGATTGGCAATGGTTGCCCTCGTGGAAACAGCGCCGCCAGTGCTCAATGCTCCCCCACCACCCAATCGATTGGTGCCTGGCTGCCAGGCTCCAGCTTCTCCCCACCTTACTTACCTGTCTTTGAGGGTGCTGTGCCATTAAAATGCCTTCTCCCTGCAGCTGTGGCCTCTGCAATGGCCACCGCTATTGTGGCGCTGCTGCAGCTGTCAGCCCTCTGACTGGACTGGTAGCTCCAGAGCTGGACCGTGTCCTGAATTGGATGCTGACTTGGGCAGAGGCCTCTTCATTGGCTGCTTCATTGCAGGCAACATGCCACCCTCGATCCTGCCATCCGCCAAAATGGAGTCAGTCCTAATTTTGACCCTCGGCAGTGTGACTTGTTGGTAAATGTTAAAATTTTGAAATCCTGAAAATGCACTTCAACCCATTAGGGGAAAAAAGAGAAAAAAAAATGCCTAGGCAGAAATGAAGGGAAAGGAAATCTTAGGTGCAGACAGGAGTTTTTATTTAAAAAATGAAACAGTCAGCACCAAACGTCGTCTGAAAGCTGCTGTAATGGATTTAGGGATGCATGAGATAATTGGGAGAATGGTGGTCATTTGAACCACTTCATAGGACTATCCTCTGAGGTCTGCATAGCAGTATACTGATGTAGAAATGGAGCCAAGTTTTAAACAACAGTTGGGGTTTACCGACAGTAGATGTGTCTGCTCTAGACTGCGTAGCTGCAGAAGTCCTCGCAGCAGAGCACAGCTCTCCACTGAGCCTCTTTGCTGATCCAGCCCCTGAGAAGAAAGCTCTGCAGGAGTCATTGTCAGGGAAGGTTATACAAGTATAAAAACAAAAAGCTACAAGTGCCTGCAGGTAAGGTTGGTGACATCTTAGTGGGTGTAGTCGGCTGTTGATCATCGGGCTTACTTTCTTCCATGCAGTACCGCTGAAAGCATGACATTGTGTGATTGGAATGTTTCTCAGGAACCACCTAACAATTCAGTTAGGCCTTCCCATATTTTAGCGGTGGCCTCATATCTGTTATCTCTGGTTTCTTTGGGAAGAGTAACCTGCACATGCCAAAGTGAAGCAGACTCACCGATATCTGCAGATGCAGCTGTATTTGTAGCAGTAGATGGGAACAGAGCATTGTTTGTGAAGGTGACCAGGCAGGCAACCCCCACCCCCCCTTCATTTAAATACCTCAGAAAGGAGATTCCCTTGGAGCCAGTAATGGTTCCAGATGTTTTCTGAAAACTCTGGGTACTAATGGAGAATTTCCAACGTATTTCCTTGCAAACCTGAGCAAAGGAAAGTGGACACAATTTCAGTGGGCTGGAACTCCAACCCAACTTCCATAACCAGAGATCCAATTTATACTGAAATAATGGTCAGCCAGTATTGTAGTAGAAATTCCTGGTCAGTGCAACAGCATAGAACTCATGGGATTAAATCCCTGTGTTTTTGCACCAAGGGTTTTGTAATCAGAGTGCAAATAGCCAGGAGAGGAAGATCGACGAAAGCCGGGTGCAAACATGCTACACATTTACTCACGCTATGATCAAATTTCATCACTCTTTTACACCTGTCTATCAACCCTTGAAACTGAACACGTCATTATATTTTCTCCATCCCCAAGCTAGAGAGTCAAACACCTGAATGTTCTGCAATTACACTGGTTCAAAACAGGTATAAAATTAAGTCAAGAATTTAGGCACAGCAGGAAACAGTCATTTTCCTGGTGTTTTATTGCTTTTATTTGAGCCACTTAAAATGTGGTGCTAATTATCCTCACATATGCTTAATATTTTCAGTTTCTTTGAATACATTTTTATGGCATCAGCCTGAGTCACATTAAAAATAGAAAAGCTTTCACAATTGCATGTTTTTAAACATGTGTCTAATGTGCATGGCAGAATGAGATGGCTTGAAACTTTAAACTTCCTACTTATGGAATTTAACTTTCCTACTTAAAGAAAGATTATACAATGTGATTTTGGCTCTTCCTTTGGCCCAATTGTTTACGTCCATTTTTAAGTCCTGGTATATGTCAAAGAGATTTGCAGGAAATTTGAGTGTAATTTAAAAAAATTTGTTGGGATGAGGGCATCATTGGCAAGGCCAACATTTGTTGCCCATCCCTAATTGCCCTTGAAGTGAATGGCTTACTGGGCCATTTCAGAGTCAACCATGTTGCTGTGGATCTGGAGTCGCATATGGGCCAGACCAGATAAGAATGGCAGATTTACTTCCCACAAAGGGATTAGTGAACCCAGATGGGTTTTTTATGATCAATGATAGTTTCATGGTCAACTCCAGACATTTCAATTCCAGATTTTTTAATTAACTAAATTTAAATTCCACCAGCTGAGATTGGAACCCATGTCCTCAGACCATTAACCTAGGTCTCTGCAACACTAGTCCAGTGACATTATCAGTTTGCCACTGTCATCTCCATGTTTGGGGTGTAACTTCCTGATTATGCCCCCCACCCTGCACTCCACAGGAAATTCCACCTGCATCATTTCAATTTCATTGAGAAATAATGGTTAGTATGGCTAAAGCATGATGTACAGTTTAAAATGCTACTTGGTTTTTGTTTTCTGAAATTGGCTGCAATGCCTAGTCTCTAACTGTGTTTGCATTGGAAGATAGCACTTCATTTGGCAGAGACGAACCTGAACTGAAAAAGCTTTGTTATTTTAGGCCAAGCTGCTCTGTCATTGGCTATAATTCCAGTAATAATAGTACAAAAGTATGAAGCTGCAAATCCGAAATAGAAACAGAAGCCAATTAGCAGCCGATAGTGAAAGGTGAATATCCCTGCTGGAACTGGATTCTGAGAAAGAACATTTTTCTAAAAGTTAATTTACTAACATTACAGCAAAGACACAAGCTGCATTCTTAAACTCCCTAATACCAGGTAGAATAGTTGAAGCAGGTAGCAGTGACAAATTCAAGAGGGTTCAAGTAGGTATGAGGGAGAATTGGATAGGGAGATATGGGGGCAGGGTGGGAAGAGAAAATTAGAAGGGTTGGAATTCCATGCAGTATAAACACAGGCATAGACTTGTTGGGCAGAATGGTCTGTTTTGTGCTGTACATTGAAGGTAATCATCTGGAAAGGACAGCTGCAACATTAGACACTTATCTTCATGCTGTTTCTCACTGCACAGTAACTATGTATAATGAAAGCACAGAAATAATATAATTGAAATGAAATGAATCCAAACACCATTATTATTTAACATAACTGGGGTTTTCACAGTTTATAATCGGGCTTTTTTTCCACGGATTGGAAATGTTACAAACTTAAGAACCCATTAATTAAAGGGTTAAGTTTGGGGTAAAGTAGATTGTAAATCAACCCACATTTATGTAACATTTGGGGTGGAAAAGATATCCAACATCATTATACAATTCCACTTACCAACTAGTCTGTATGTTAAACCAAAAATTAGCTCAGTTGATTCATTGTATTTGGCTGTTTTGTTCCATTCATTATTATGTTAAAAGAAGGCTCATTATCACCCCTTCAAAGAAAACTTTCCATGCTGCAGGTAAAACTATTTTAATATTCTTTTGTGTAAAGTTCTTTACAGACGGAAGCCTATTTATATAGATACGCGTAAGAGCCCATTAGATGATCCAGAACAGACATTAATATTGACACCTCTTAAGTTGCAGTAATGGGCCGAAATTTGCTGTAGCAGTGACTGTAATGGTGTCTGCCATTAGTTAGATTTGCATATTTAGGCTTTAAATTATTTTGCATGGCAAATTACTGAAAGTGTTAGCTGACAACATTGCAGAGAGGGAAACCAAGCACCAGGAACCTGAGTGAACTGGATGAGCAATTGTATATTTCCTTAACCAATCAGATTTAAGAATTGAGAAATAGTGCAAGGATGAGAAGCAATTGTAAATTAGAGTGAGTGAACTCAATGCCAAATCAGGTACAGAGAGAAAAATAAAGAGAGGGAAAGAAAGATTGGATTAAAAAATAGATAAAGAGAGACAGAAAAGAAAAGTTAAAAAAAAGTAAAAATTTAAAATTGCACATTTTTCAAATTGCCAACATTTAAACTCTAAAATTGTGAGACTGCACGGACGGTTTTTATTGGAGGATGAAGGTCTTGTTCGTTGGCTGGAGAGCTGGGGAGAGCCTTGAGTCACCTCTTTTAGGAAGGCTCACCACATTAAGTGCCACTAAGGCACTTAACTAGGTGGCGGCAGGTCTTCCCTGAAACCCAGAACGCCAGGGGCAAAAGTCCTGCCTGCCAAGAGCTACCAGCCAATCAGAGCCCAACAGCTCTATTGAATCACAGCGCTGCTGGGGAGTTAGTGGCTGCTGCTGGTATGACACCCACCTGAGGCCTAGTATCATTGCTGGATCCCAGGCTACAGGTGAGTGATGGCGAGAGGGGTTCGCAGGGAAGGGTCGTGGTGGGAGGAGGGGCAGAGGCAGAGAGGTGGATCTCAGGGTGGCTGCCCGTTCCAGATGCCAGGTCCCTCGATTAGGCACTGAGGGCCTTTGAATGAAGGACACCCTCGGGACTTCCTAAGCAACCCCATACGGGCTTGCTTTATATGCTGCCCAAAGGTGAGATCCAGCCCGCCGCTGGGTTAATAGCAGTGGTGGTGGGATGGCCTTTAAGTCAGCATTAATTGTCCACTTAAGAACTTCAGTTGGCTTCTGGTTGGGAAAGCCGTCCACAGGAAATGGGCAATAGACTGAAATGGGCAAGACTTAACTGTGGTGAGTTTAGTTCATATTCACCAGACAAAAGCCGCAACCTCATGCTGTTCAAAGCATTTCACTGGTGAGTCAGCTAACAGTGGAGTGGCGAATGTCAAACAACAACTTTTGGATTTCCATATTAAACCTCACATCTGCCATTGTCTGATTTGCTATGGCTTTGTGACTAAATAACAGAGAGTACTATTTGTCTCACCATTATTTTAACAGCGTATTAGGCCCTATTAGCACATCCCTTGCATGTTTTCATTTATTTCTTTTTGATTTTTCTTGTAGGTCTGTTTCAGCTGCTTGAAGGTGCAACCATCTTTATACAAGAAATCATGTCAACAAGCTTCATAAGACCAAAACATTAGCTTTTGACCAAGGACAGTTTTCAGAGAACTTCCTTTAATCTTCCAGAATTCAATTTAAAAATAACATTGTTTTTATGATTTCAAATTCCTCTCACCATGTTTGTCACTAGTTTGCAATTGCCCAGCACAGTTTGCCCAGGCAACAGTAATGAAGAGGAGGCAAAAACAACACAGCAATCCTCAACTGTTTTTGGACGATCCAGAACTGAGAGAGCAGAGAGGAGGGCACAGAGGAGAAGCAACATGTCTTATAATGGTCTCAGACGAGAAGAAATGGCTAATAAGCTAAAGTACCCACTGGTCCTCCTGGCCCCTGTGATTCTCATTCTGACACTACTTCTAATTCTATCTGGTATTTACATACTGAAACCATTTCACAAGGGTAAGACTGTAGTAGTTTCTTTCAAATTTAGAGATTTCTTTCAAATCCAGATGATATGGTGGGTTGAATCTTTGATCAGGAGTGGTATTAGAGTCAGAATTGCAGGGGAGATTTAACTTCGTTGTATCAATAAAATTACATCTGCTGTTTCAATTTGCATTTTGTTTTCTCCTTGCACCAGCTTGCATTTATATAGTGTGTTTAGCATAGGAAAACATCCCAAGATGTTTCACAGAAGCTTGAGCAAAGATTGGTACAGAGCCAAAAATAGATATTAGGAGGGGGTGACTAAAAGCTTGGTCAAAGACTAAGAGCCAGATTTTGACTACTGAGGTGTATAGCTCTAGTCGGGAAATTTCCTGACTCGCCAGACCCACATTGTACCCCAAAATGCACAATTTTCACTCTGGGGATTGCAGGTAGAGTCTGGCACACCAATCCCAGAAACAGAAGGTTGGCAGCCATGAGAGTGGGCAAGTGCCAAGCTGGGCTTGTTAGAAGACCTGCTTTGGTTCTCTGGGGCTTTATCCCAGTGTTTCAGGAGTTATCAGGTCCTCTATCTCTTACCCCTTCGCCACACCACCCACGCCCCATGGCCCTCATCCCCTCCATGCAAACCCATGCCCTCCACCCACCCTGCATGGCCCCTCTACCCTCCATGCCACCTCCATAACTTCTCACCCAGTATCCACAATGGGCAAACTTCAGGAGCCATGTGGAGATGAGATAAAATAAACTTATAACAATCTAATACAGCTCTCACTCCTACAGGCTTGATAGTGCAAAAAACTCCCATTCATAAAATCCATTCAAAACTTTGAAATTTCAAGTGGTTAATCTTTTTTAATAACAAACTTCTATTCAGGAGTGTCATCAAAGACATATTATCCTTTCATAGCCACTTTGAGCTGTCAATCAAACTGTGAACTCAGAACACCATGCTAAAGATAATTTTAGCCTTTGAAACTCAGCCAAGCATTCATAATGACAATGAATGTTCCCCCCAAAAAAAGAGCTCTATTGAAACTGCATGACCAGATGCTTTGTTTTTTTTCAAAACTATGCCTGTTAATCAAAGCAGTCCAGCAGACTCACTGCCAGCTGCATCCTGTATTTTCTTCTAAGTTTAAAGTGCAGGGAATTTGAAAAACTTCAGATCATGACAGTTTTACAGATTTTTTCTGCCCTTCAAGAGCCTTTAAAATAACTCCCATCAATTTGTGACTCCCACAGTGCAGGTTAAGGCCCTTGGACCAGCCAAAATGGGGTTAGTTTGAAGTCAGCACTGAGTCCAAATGGCCCTGTTATGATCAGGTTTCCTGCCTGTATGAATGATGTCCTTTCCCTACTGGCAAAAATTGGATTGGATGGAAATGGGGATGTGACCTCCGCATTCGGGTTCCCCCCACCCCGCCAATTTTAATGGTCTGTGGAGCCTTCCTAACTTTGCAAAAATTTTGACCTAAGGCTTTAAGTGAGGCTCTTAAAGGAAGAAAATAAATGGAGAAAGAATTGCAAAGCTTAGGGACAAAGTAGCTGAAGGCATGTGTACTGATAGTGGGGCAAAAGGAATAGGGGATGTGTAAGTGTCCAGAATTGAGGAGAGGTAGCCATTTACAATGTCAGCTAGCATGGGGGCTAGGAAGGGAAGCTGGATGGGCAGTTATTTACTGGGAATGTGATTAAAAGAGCAGGAAGTGGGTCTGATGGATAAGATGAACTCAGGGAAGGCATGAGTGGAGACAAAAGAGACATTAGAGAAAGGTGCAGATTCAAGGTTGTATCTTTGAATCAGATACAGATTTGGGGTGGGGAGATTTTTGGTGGAAGTTTGACTTGATGGGGAAGGAGAAGGGGTGGAATGGAGCAGAGGTAGCTAAATGGACTCTCTCAAACAGCGACAAAGGAGTCCACAAATTCCTTGCGTGTTGAAGGTGAGGGTGGATGGGGTACTGGAGAAATGTTTAGGAAATGGTTAGCAGAAGAGAAAAGAAGCCAAGGTTATCTTTAGATTCGCAGATGATCCTGAGGGAGTGAGCATTTTTAACAGGAAATAGAGCCCAATAGTGCTTGATGTGATCCAAACAGATTCAGGCTTGGATGGCTAAACCAGGTGTTCTTTGCATGCATTCAAGTTTATGCCTCTTGGGCTTAAAGGAACAAAGAAGAGGGGTTTGCTGGGGGAATGACAAGGGTGGATGAGTATGATAGTCTTACTGGTGAATAAAGGACATCAAAGACAGATGTGGGGTATAATTAGGAAGATCAATAGCTACAAAAATATGGTTGGAGAGTTGAGATGGAAGGATAAATTAAGGGAGGACAGTGAAATGAAATGAGGCAGTGGAGTTGAAGGATGAGGAGTTTCTCCTTGCAGAGGCTGAGTGAGGGCAACTATGAAAAGCTTGGACTTGATCACAGAATTTTAAAGGAGGGACGAAAGGAGTGAAACAAGACAAGGTGCTTAAAGGAGGAGAAGGTACAAAAGGGCAGGGAGAAGACAGAAAGGTGATATTTTTAGTGATATGTCATAACCCAACCATGACAGGCAGGGAGGCTTCAGTAAGGAGCAAGGTGTCAACATAATACATTATCCACTAATGAAATGTGACATCATGCTGCCCAAAGATAATCATCTGATAAAAAGATCTATCATTAAGATTATGGTTTCGTTTAACAATCTCTTTCCGGCTTTTTTCTGTTCCTAACAATAGTCTTAAATTTCACTGGTGGCACCTGCACTGTGCATGGAACTTGGCAGGAACCTCAGGGCAGTTGCAGCTCTGGGAGAGATATATTTTCTCCCTGTGTTCAGATCAAGGTAAGAATGACAAGGTCAGATTTAAACTCACTTCAGCTTTATAAAGATTTATATGAATGCAGGTAATAAAATAAGTATCCCTGCAATTAAATTGTTACTAAAATGCAAAATAATTGAGAAAAATACATCAACATCTGTTAAGAGCATATATATTCAATCCTTCTGCTAAACAGGCCTGGTGCCAGAGGGCTGGAAGGCTGTTAACATTGTATTGTTACTTAAAAGGTACGATGGGATAGACTGAGTAATCATAGGCCAGTCAGCCTAACCTTGGTGATGGGAAAATAATCTGACAGTCAAAATCATCTTTTAGAGAGGCACTGGTTGATCAAGGATGGACAGCGTGGATTTGTTATTGGAAGGTCGTGTCTGACTAACTTGATTGAATTTTTGAGGTGGTAACAAGGAGGGCTATTGAGTGTAGCATGTTTCATCTAGTCGATGTAGATTTTAGCAAGGCTTTTGACCAGATCCCACATGACAGATTGGTCCAAAAGTTAAAAGCTCATGGGATCCAAGGGAAAGTTGGAAGTTGGATCCAAAATTGAAACAGTGCAGAAAGCAAAGAGTTATGGCCAAAGGGTGTTTTGGTGACTGGAAGCATGTTTTTAGTGGGGTTCTACAGGGATCAGTACTGGATCGCTTGCTGTTTGTGGTATATAATAATGATATAGAATTAAATGTAGGCTACATGACTAAGAAGTTAGCAGTTGATATGAAAACTGATGGTTGATCACGTGAATGAATGCTGTAGGGAGATACCAATGGACTGGTCAAGTGAGCATAAATTGAATTCAATTCAGAGAAATGTGAGGTATGCACTTGTAGAGGGTAAACATGACAAGGAGATACACAACAAGTGGTAGAATACTGAGAAGTGTAGAGGAACAGAGGCACATTGGAGAGCATATCCATAGATCCTTGAAGGTAGCGGGGCAGGTAGATAAAGTGGTCAAGAAGACAAATGGGCCATTTTCCTTTATTGGCCGAGGCATGGAGAAAAGAGCAGGGAGACTATGCTAGAACTGTATAAAACACTAGTTTGACCACAGCTAGAGTATTGTGGACAAACCTGGTCACCATGTTACAGGGAGGATGTGATTACAATAGAAAAGGTACTGAGAAGATTTACAAGAATGTTGCCAGGAATTAAGAATTTTAGTTCTGAGGAGAGATTGGATAGGCTGGATTTAATTTATTTCAGAGGCTGAGAGGAAATTTAATTAAGAGGTATAAAATTATGAGGAGCCTGGATAGAGTGGATGGGAATGACCTATTTCCCTTAGCAAAAAGTCAATAACTGGGGCATAGATTTGAAGTAATTGGTGGAAGGATTAGAAAGAAGTTAAGAGAGAGTGGTGGGGTCTGGAACTCTCTGAAAGGATGGTAGAGGCAGAAATCCTCATCACATTTAAAAGGCACTTGGATGTGCACTTGAGGTGCCATCATCTACAGGGCTATAGACCAAGAGCTGGAAGGTGAGATTAGATTGGTTGCTCTTTTTTGGCTGGTGCAGACACGATGGCCTAAATTACTTCCTCCTGTGCCACAAATGTTCTATTAGCGGAATTTAATGCTTGTGACCTTTCCCTGTCCATCAGCTGGAGAGCCAATGGCTGACCTGCCGCGGTCATTCTGCATCCTCCCCCCCCCCACCAAAACCTGATTTAGTGCCACACAAGCACTCACCTGGTCAAAGTTGGGATTATTTCCATCCTCAGGAGGAATTTCCCACCCCTGAGAGATGCTGACCAATCCAGTACCAGCAGCACCACTGGGAATGGTGGCCATTGCTAGTACTGCAAGGGGCCCAAGCAGAGGATGGGCAATGGAAGCTCAGGAATAAGCTAAGTGGACGGGTAGGTTCACTGGGGCTAGATAGGGAGGCCCCTGCATTGGTTGGGAGGGGGTGTTAGTATTTAGAGCAGGTGGAGGTCTTCACTCTGGGCAGCTAATGCCTCCAGTGGTGTCTCCATTGGGCATGGGCCGCCCAAGTAGGAGGGGCCTTCACCCTCACCCTCCCCCTCCCAACCAGGCTGCAGGCATACCCACCAGGGTTCACCTGCCGGATTGCCCACACAATGTGGTCCCTGCCCACTGCTAGTTAATTACCAGCAGCGGCAGGATGAGACCCTTGTGTAGCCCTTAAGTGACCACTTAGTTACCTCAACTGGCTTCTGGACAGGAAGGCCATCCTGATTGGCCATTCTAATTGGCCAAAGAATTTAATTCAACTAAGTGAAGACATATACAATTTAGGGTGTTTGTTATAGAGGGAGGAATATATTGATGGTTAAGTTAGTTAAATTAAGCTTTCCTTTCAAATTTGATCCACAAAACACACCCCTTCTGAAAATAAGAAAAAAATTCTGAAATACATAAAAACAAACGAGTTAACACTGCAAAATTTTCTTTTTTTGTCTAAATTGAAGCTTCTTGATGCCACCAGGTTACTGTCCACCTAACTGATGGTTCCAAAGGGATGGCTGTAATAATGGAGAATGAACAAGCTTTGGTAAACTGTCAGCAGGTGAGAGGAACAAATAATGGTCTTCAGAGGCAAAAACAGAAAATGCTGGAAAAACTCAGCAGGTCTAGCGGCATCTGTGGAGAGAGAGAGAAACAGAGTTAACATTTCGAGTCCATATGGTCATACAGACTTGAAACGTTAACTCTGCTGTTCCCTCCACAGATGCTGCTAGACCTGCTGAGTTTTTCCAGCATTTTCTGTTTTTATTTCAGATTTACGGCATTCGCAGTATTTTGCTTTTATCTTAATGGTCTTCAGAGTTTTGCCAAACAGCAAAATGAAAAAAAAGAGAAAAAAAGCCCTGAAATTCCTGGTAGCTCACTTTTTTGCCAGTGGTGTGACAGGATGGGTCTTCCATTAGCTCCAGTCTTAACCCCATCCCAATTTGTAGGGTTAGCAAGTTAGTCATGTAAGACATCAATGTCCCATCTGCCACTGGAGATTTTGTGCAGGCACTTAATGAGTTGCAACCGCAAGATATATTCACCTCATAAAGAATTCAAGTTGTTTGGATTTGGTTCTGGCCTGGTGAACACAAAGATTCATCACTCGGGGAAGCTTAGAGAGAGAACGTGCCCAGGTAGGGGCAGAGTCATTGAAATCAGAGTTTGTAAAGTCATAGATCATGATGTGGGAGATAAGGCCTGAGCTGAAAGGTTTGAGACCTAAACATTTTTAAGTGGGTATGATATAGAATGGATAGGCTCAATGTCAAACCATTACTACTGAGGAAAGAAATGTTACAGATGGGGAGTAGCTAAGTTGTAGCCTGAGGCCTGAAATCGAGCAGCCATATATTGGTTGGGGACCGGGGATCTTGGGTGCCCTGAAAATTGATTTTAAAAAACTTTGGTTCATAACATCTGAAAATTGGATGAAAAATAAAACAGCAGATGGACCTGGTTGATTAGTGGCACTTCACCGCTTAGTGCTGGGAGGCCAGCATTTATGTTGTGAAATGCAAATGGGCATTTCCTGTTATGGAACATTGCCATAGGATAATGATTGTTGACATAAAAAGTGTGGTTTAAAAATTGTGATGCTGGAAGTAAGTTTCATAGGGACAGGAAGCGAATGTCAAATTCAAGATTTATTAGTGGTAGAGTTCATGTGGTGTTTATTATAATGAATTAGAGGATGCCCTGGTTTACAATAGAAGTATTGTGAAGCCAATTTATTGTTCCCAGCAGGAAGAACAGTGAGGAACGGAAATGTAGTTTTAATTTTAAATAACTTGGAATAGGATTTTTTTTTCTTTAACAGTACTGGGAACACAATACTGGGAAGAGTAGATTGAGGATAGAGTTTTAACATTCCTTTTGAACTTTTGGCAGCACAACTTGGAAAATGGGGCCATTGTTTTACTTTAGGAGGTGAAGTTAAAGAGCTAGGAAGAGTGAGGAGTGAGGGAGATATTGCTATGTTTCAAATAGAACCAGGGAACCTGTTGTGAGGCCACATAGTGGGCATTGGGCCACTGGTCTGTGGAGTAGGCAGTAGTCACTGGTCTGGGGGTTGCAGTGGGGAGAGGGACCTCTGGTCGGGGGCGATTGCAGTGGGGAGAGGGACCTCTGGTTGTGGGTTGGCAGTGGGGAGAGGGACCTCTGGTTGGGAGGGTTGAGTGGGGAGAGGGACCTCTGGTCGGGGGGATTGCAGTGGGGAGAGGGACCTCTGGTTGTGGGTTGGCAGTGGGGAGAGGGACCTCTGGTCGGGAGGGTTGAGTGGGGAGAGGGACCTCTGGTTGGGGGGTTGGCAGTGGGGAGAGGGACCTCTGGTCTGTGGGTTGGCAGTGGGGAGAGCGACCTCTGGTCTGTGGGTTGGCAGTGGGGAGAGGGACCTCTGGTCGGGGGTTGGTAGTGGGGAGAGGGACCTCTGGGCAGGGGGGCTGCAGTGGGGAGAGGGACTCTGGTTCGATTATTTATTTCTCTCAGCCAGCCACCCAATCAGGAAGAAATAGGGACACAGCAGAGGGCTCAATGTTTACTTTTCCTGGTGAATGGTGAGTGGGGGATGTGTCCAAGGCATCAGTTTTATTTTAGCTGATTAACTGGGAATAATTAGTAGGGGAGGAGGGGAAAAGGGAGAGTTAACAAAAAATAAAAAATACCTGGAAAAACTCAGCAGGTCTGGCAGCATTGGCGGAGAAGAAAAGAGTTGATGTTTCGAGTCCTCATGACCCTTCAACAGAACTTCTGTTGAAGTGTCATGAGGACTCAAAACGTCAACTGTACTCTTCTCCGCCGATGCTGCCAGACCTGCTGAGTTTTTCCAGGTATCTTTTATTTTTTGTTTTGGATTTCCAGCATCTGCAGTTTTTTTGTTTTTATAAAAGGGAGAGTTAGTTGGACAGCTGTGGAAGAGAAAAGGTGGGAGAAAAAAAAGTTAAAATATGAAATTAGTAAATAAAATTAAGTTAACAGAACAAATTTGTCCCTGCAATAATTCATAATTAGGTGCAACATTTATGTCTTGTAACAAATTTCTGCCTCACAGCTTTGTGACTTTCCTGGTCATTGTGCTGAGGGAGGTCATTGCTGGAAATGGAATACTTTTCCAAATTTTGTAGCCAGTATTACTGTTGAGCACATACCAGATGAACAGTAAAGTTCTCTTTGCTTGCTTTTCTCAGCTTTATCCAATCTATCAAGAGCACTCCTACAGCTCCCGCCTGAATGTTCAGATTTCTACACCAACCAGTTTAAATTTAATGAATCTACACTTCAGCACAGTTGAGCATAAGGGACTAGATTAAGTCTAACCTATTTCATGTGAGACTTTTCAACCAACACGAGGGTAGATCTTGATCATAACAGCCTGGGCAGGAGAGTATCCTTGGCCTCAAAGTTCAAGGGACACTGCAGTCATTGACTTTACAGCTTTGTCCTTGCATTTTGCTGTCTAATACACTGGTTAAGATGAATATTGTTCTTTGAGTATGTGCTTAAACATAATGAAAACTGAAAATTTACAATGTCAGGATCCCTGTAGAGATCAGTAATTTTTAAAAAGAGATTTAAATTCACAGTCACAAAAATAGCTGGAAAAACTCAGCAGGTCTGACAGCATCTTTGGAGAGGAAGACAGAGAGGAAAACAGAAGACTCTGTCTTCCTCTCCACAGATGCTGTCAGACCTGCTGAGTTTTTCCAGCTATTTTTGTTTTTGTTTCAGATTTTCAGCATTCGCAGTATTTTGCTTTTATCTTTGAATTCACAGTGACTGACTCAAAGGATCACACAACAGGATTTCACATTTTAAGACTTTTACAGTAACAAACATACTAAAATCAATTTCGACCAAACATTATTTAGCAGGCAACTAATATATTAAACTGCAGAAAAGATATCTCCCTTAACTTCCTAACAAGTCCAAAAATCCCACATCGCTCTTTTTGCAGAATTGTCTTTACAGGAACCAGTCCAAAGCTACTCCCAACTTTTAACAGGCTTGCTACTCCTCGTATTGCTGAGTTGTAACATCCAGTGTCCAATGAAAGTCATTTCCCTTAATCCTCTTAATTTGGAGAATCTCCAAACCCACTTCTCACAGCAAGACCCACTCCAGTGATTCCTTCTCCTAGCAATGACAGGGCAAATCTTCCAGTGTCCTTAAATCTCTACAGGTCCTGTCTCTTTGACCAGGGAATGAGCTCCCACCAGCATTCTGGTGGCTAACAGAGAACAGCCTTTTTCTCTGTTGTTCCAAGCAATGGCTGTTTCCCTGTCTCTCTTCCCGCTCTCTCGGTCCAAGGCCTCTGAGTCAGTGGGCTGGAATTTTTGCCACTGTTAATAAACGGCCAGCGGGACCTGGATTCAGAAGTCCCGCCCCATTTCTGACAGATCCCATTTTTGCCAGCAGGTGAAAGGGTGTGGGGCGTGATTCACTTGAGGGAAACCTGAACTCAGCAGGGCCATTTGAACTCAGTGCTGAGTTCAAACAGACCCCATTTTTGCTGTAGTAAGGGCCTTAACCTGCAGTGTGGAAGTTTGAATTTTTAGAGTAGGCTTCAATGTTCTTGAAGGGCGGAGAAGGTCTGTAGAACTGTCAAGCTGTGAATTTATTTAAATCCCCAGCCCTTTATAAATTAAGAAAACAGCCCACCTGTGTCAGTGAGATGTAAAAACTCAAGCTGTAATAGATATTTAGATGTTTATTTTATTTAATCTCAAAATGAGTCCTGAGGTCTGCACATGTTGGATACTGGAGGACTTGGCATTGAGGGTGTAAGAATAAAGGATGGTGAGTGGGGATCATCAGTTGGCATTAAGTTGGCAAGAAGGCTATAAAGGGCCATGGAGTTGGCTGGGGGCATGGGTTGGCATGGAGGCCTGAAGATGGCATAGAGAGAGGGTGGGGTGTGAGGGGGTGCGAGGAATGAGGGCTAGAGGGCCTAAAATTTAAGGAAACAACTGGGACAAAGTCCCAGAGAAGCAAGGCAGGCCTTTAAACAGCTCGCTGTGACACTCAGTAACCCTTGTGAGTGCCTCCAACCTGTGTCCGTAGGCAACAGGCCTGACTCCATCCTGCACCCACACCCACCCCCTCCCGGAGAAAAAAATCAGGTCTGACAGGGCTCTTTCTCCTGAGACGGTTGAGTGAGCCAGGAAATTTCCCAACTTGCACTACCCACCTCAAGAGTTAAAATCCGGCCCAATAAGTCTGCACACAGCAAAGCCAGCTCCTCCTTTCTTTGAATCCAGGTGTGAAAACTGGAACTTGGGTTCCAATAGGACTTGACTTGGGCCCCTGGTCCCCACCTGGCAACTAGGTTACATAGTCTCATCATCGGGCAGAACTAGTAGAAGATCACATGCCCCTCTTCATTGCTTCATTTTACCTTGAATTAAAGGAGACAATTTAAAATATAACCATGGTGTAACCTCACATTTGTAACAACAACCATTATATAAATAATTGGTGATGTGGATATGATATTTACAATTTTAGGTAAACAATGGCCAATTCTTACAGATTATCTAATTCCTTTAGTGCTCCTTTACTTTTGGTCGCCATGGGGTTTTTGCTGATCGCCTAGTGGACTGTCACGGCTGGCGAGAAGACTACAGCAGACCTGCTTGTGTAATGAAATACCTTGATCATTTTGGACAGGTAAAGTCTGTTAAACAAATCCTGGTTGAAGTAAATTATTATGTGCTTGAACACCAATCATTTCTTCCTGATTGGAATTTGCGTATAGTTGACTTTTTAGCATATTTAACTTTTGGTTGATACATTCAACTATTAGTTGTGTTGGCTATGTTGGAAATTTAGCCAATAACAATATGTTTTCTTACTTGTTTTCCACAATTGTCTCCTGTTGCCACCTCCTCGCTTGAAGATATTGACTATTTGGTCTTGTATGATGCTAAGGGTGCTCCATACTATGCTTAAGTAGTCATTCTTCCCGTGTGAATCTAGAGCATAAAGTGATGTTAGGTTCTTTGACTGTAGGGACATCACAGCCCACCCTGCTTCAGTCCTGATCAATGTCTACACAACATCATGCCCATCAGGGGTTTCAGGCTAGCGATGGTGGGGAGCTCTGCTCATTTTTTCCCTCTCGTAACCTAAATGCACTGAAAGCAATTGTAGAAGCCTTTCTGCTTTCCTGGTTGTGAACACTGAACTGGAAACATTTCTGCTTTGTACGACTTGGCAATCAACTTAAGCAGCTGAACCTTTGCAGGAGTCTTAATTATTGCCATTGCAGAAACTTCATAAAGTGCAACATTTGTCTCTCAATTCAATTTGAATGAAGCTGATTCATGGAACCTCCATCATCCATGTTCTGATTATCTACCATAATTTCCTGGGATAAAACTTTGCATGTGATGTTTTCTCAATGCATGGCTATGAATACCAATATCCTTCTTTCCTACATAAATCAACTTCATAGATCAAACAAGATAAAGTTCAATTGATGTTATTTGTATTGTAGTTGTCTTCATCCTTGAGGTTACAGTTTTTTTCTGTACCATCCATGTGGGACCATAATTTGCGGACTCTCGATTTTATGCCATTTCCACTATGCACTGAGAAATCCTCTAATTCCACCAAGCAATGGGAGATTCCCTAGACAATCATGTAGCCCAGTTTTACTGGCCTCTAAAGATGGATCATGATTTGCAACCTCATACTGTCTGCATTAGACTTGGTGATTCTGTATTAGACTGTTAAATGATGAATGTACACGTTCTTTTTCTTAAGAAGAAAAGTCATTGAAAGGTCAGAGGAATACTCTGGTATAAAATTTCAACACTCGGAGTCCAGATGCAATATTCAAGTGGTTCCTTTATTATGCATGAGGGGAGCAAACGCTGGGCAATCCGGGTGCTTCTCTACTGAGGTTCAAATATGCACAGTTTATATATTTTTTACTATCAGTTACAACTTAAAGGTATTAGTTAGACAAAGGCCACAGCACAATGACCCCCTCTGTGGGCTGATAATTGTGTTCTTGTACAGTAATTGCAGTGCAGAGACTGGGTATTGTCCTTTTGGAGACAGCGAAGAATGTATGTTTGTTCTATACATAATGTTTACGGGGGCTGGCTGGATGTGGTTCGAGGCCATCAGACGGTGTGAAATGGCCTTCCCCATTTCTTGATTGAGTTATTCTGTGTCTTTGTTTGTGTGTGTCTCCCATTTCCTAATTGCAAGTTTACAGCTGAGCCCTTTGTATAAGTTTTTAGCTTTCATGTAAGGCTGTGATTGTGTGTGTATGCTTTGGCACCCTAGCTGCTGGTCCTGACTGGCACTTTAAAATAAATCCAAATTTTCTGCACCTTCAGCGGACTCTCGATTTTATGCCATTGCCACTATGCACTGGGAAATCCTTTTAATTCCACCAAGAAATGGCAGATTCCCTGGACAATCATGTAGCCCAGTTTTACTGGCCTCTAAAGATGGATCATGATTTGCAACCTCAGACTGTCTGCATTAGACTTGGTGACTCTGTATTAGACTGTTAAATGATGAATATACATATTCTTTTTCTTAAGAAGAAAAGGCATAGAATGGCATGTGTGGAGCCTTTGACACACTCATTTTCCCAGCTGAAGAAGGAAATTTGTCAATGTTGGCAATCTAAGTTTCATCAGGTTAAGAAGTAAAATTGAAGATAACTTTCAATGTAGCCAAAAGTTGCTTCGTTTTTTAGTTTTTTTCATTTTTGAAATTAACTCTTTCCCTATTTTCCTAATAACAGAACTACAAACACACAACCTTTAGGAAAATTTATAGCACCATCATGTACCTGTGATATTTATAATGTCCTACAGTCCATGCTGATATGAAATGTGAAATTAAGAATTTAATTTTGTGTTTGATATTCTGTAATCTCGTATATTTTTTGATTGGTGTTGCCTGCCTTATTCTATTTTAGGTAAACACTACCTTCCCGTGCTTTTACAATCCAACAAAGCCTCAAGAAGTGATCAGGGAAAAGCAGGTAGGCTGACCAGAGACCCCCAGGACACAGATATCCAAATGTATTGACTCCACAAACACAGAATTGGCATTCTTCCCATAACTAAGCTCAGAAAAATTCTTAGCTCATTTTCAGCAGTACAGTACAACAAAATCATATTGAATTTCAGCGATAATCCTTTCACCTTATAACATATTTTAGGAAAATGCAACCATTCTCTGGTATGAGAGGCCAAAGGCACAAATATTTTTATTGCTATGCAAGCAGAGACTCTGGCCAAGGAAACAGTAAAACAATAGAGGGAAAACAAGAGAGGAAATGATGTAGGAATGAAAGGAAATTTCTGTTGGCAACTGCCTCAGCAATATGCAAGTCTTCAAAATAAACTCTAATGACAATCAAATGTTACAGATATTGGTTATATGTTTAACCACAGTTAATTAAGTGGTTTTGGTCTGGCAAAAGTTTGTATTTTTTCCAATTATGCTATTGTAAGGTTAGTTCTCAGAAACAAATGGTACATATTTTATAGGTTTGTATGGATGAATATC
Organism: Cetorhinus maximus; assembly: GCF_964194155.1. Classification (NCBI taxonomy): domain Eukaryota; kingdom Metazoa; phylum Chordata; class Chondrichthyes; order Lamniformes; family Cetorhinidae; genus Cetorhinus; species Cetorhinus maximus. The sequence goes on along the minus strand of NC_135884.1, from coordinate 34,641,119 downwards.
TGTAAATTGTAGACCACAACTGACACAAAATACTGCTTGCACAAAGAAAAGTATAAGTACTAATAAAAACTGCTAGAACATTAAATCAGTGTACATGATTGTAACTAATTCAATTTCCTTACTGTTCCTTTTTTTTGGTGTTACACATTATTGGCAATCTGAATTTTACAGCTGACATGGGGAATGGTGGTAAACTCCCTACTGTGGCCGGTATTGAGTTTATTTGGATATGGAGCTGCGGGTGGCTTTGTTCTATTTGACTGCAACAAGAGAAGGTAAAAAAAATGACATTGTTCTTTGGTTGTAATGCAATTCCCAGACCACAGGATTAGGCACAAAATTATTGGTTTATAAATGGCCTCTAAGAAAATTTGTGAACGGGGTTTGCTTTGATACCCTGAAGATAAAGCAGCACCAAAGGCATGAGCACTCAGTTTGACTATCCTTTTTTTATACAAGGTTTTTCATCAGTAGCCACAATCAATAATGGAAGCGACGGCTTGCCGGCGGAGTTGTATTGGGCTCTGTGGGACTTGATCGGCCCAGACCTGCTAGGAGTGTACGAGAGTATGCTCCTGGCCGGTAGTATGTCAGAATCCATGAGGAAAGGCATCATCACCCTCATCTACAAGCACAAGGGGGAAAGGGAGGAAATTAGAAATTGGCGACCCATTTCACTGTTGAATGTGGACTATAAGATTCTGTCCAAGGTCATCGCCAATCGGGTCAAATCCGCTCTGGAATTGGTGATTCACCCTGACCAGACCTGCTCTGTGCCAGGCAGGAAGATCTCTGACAGCCTGGCGCTGCTCAGGGATACGATTGCCTATGTACAGGACAGGGGTGTGGATACCTGCCTCATCAGCTTGGATCAGGAGAAGGCCTTTGACAGAATATCGCACACCTACATGGGGGATGTGCTCTCCAAAATGGGGTTTGGGGAGGGAATTCGAAATTGGATCCAACTGCTCTACACTAACATCAGTAGCGCAGTCTCAATCAATGGGTGGGAAACAGATAGCTTTCCGATTAAATCTGGAGTCAGGCAGGGCTGTCCTCTCTCACCTGTCCTTTTCGTGTGTTGCATAGAACCCTTTGCCGAGTCCATCAGGAAGGATCCGGGCATAAGAGGAGTGACGATCCCAGGCAGTGGAGGCACTCAGGTAAAAGCCTCCCTGTACATGGACGACGTCGCCGTCTTCTGCTCGGATCCGCTGTCGGTGCGCAGACTGATGCACATCTGCGACCAGTTCGAACTGGCCTCGGGAGCCAAGGTAAATCGTGGGAAGAGCGAGGCCATGTTCTTTGGGAACTGGGCTGACCGATCCTTTGTCCCCTTCACTGTCAGGGCTGACGGCCTGAAGGTGCTGGGGATATGGTTCGGAGGGACCGGGGCATGCGTTAGAAACTGGAAGGAGCGAGTGGCTATGGTGAAAAGGAAACTGGGCATGTGGGAGCGACGCTCCCTCTCCATTGCGGGAAAGAACCTGGTCATCAGGTGTGAGGTACTCTCGTTGTTGCTGTACGTGGCGCAGGTCTGGCCCATTCCAGACTCCTGCGCGATGGCGATCACTCGAGCCATCTTCCGCTTTATCTGGAGGTCGAAAATGGATCGTGTCCGCAGGGACGCGATGTACAAGCCTCTAGATAAAGGGGGAAAAAACGTGCCCAACATCGCCCTCATACTGATGGCCACCTTTGTGTGTGGCTGCATCAAGCGGTGCGTAGACCCTCAGTACGCAAACACCAAATGTCACTACGTGTTGAGGTTCTACCTGTCCCCGGTGTTGCGAAGGATGGGTCTGGCCACGCTGCCGCGGAACGCTCCAAGTAGTTGGACCGTGCCGTACCACCTGTCCCTGGTGGAAAAATTTATGCAGAAAAACACCTTTGACCACAAGTCCATCAGGCAGTGGTCAGCACGTAACGTCCTAGAGCCCCTGAGGGAAAAGGAGAGGGTGGACCCTGTGGGATGGTTCCCCGAGCAGACTGTCAAAGTCATTTGGCAGAATGCCTCATCGCCAGAACTTTCCAACAAGCACCAAGACGTAGCTTGGCTGGTGGTGAGAAAGGCCCTCCCCGTCAGATCCTTCCTACACGCCAGGAGGCTCACCCCCTCTGCACGTTGCCCTCGAGGTGGCTGTGGTGGGGAAGAGACCATTGTTCACCTCCTTGTGGATTGTGCCTTTGCAAAGAAAGTCTGGAGAGAGATGCAGTGGTTGCTGTCGAGGTTCATCCCGAGCAGTTCTGTGACACAGGACTCTGTGCTCTACGGGCTGTTCCCAGGGACACACACCGAGACAAACATCAACTGCAGCTGGAGGATCATCAACTCGGTGAAAGACGCGCTTTGGTCTGCCCGAAACTTGTTGGTCTTCCAGCGCAAAGAGTTGTCCCCGACCGATTGTTGCGGACTGGCACAATCCAAAGTCCAGGACTACGTGCTGAGGGACGCACTAAAGCTTGGGGCAGCTGCCGCAAAGGCGCAATGGGGAAGGGTCGCTGTCTAAGACCTTTCTACCACAGCGCACTGAGAGACTGGGAACTGTTTAGAGCCCCTCGGGCTGTACAGATCAAAATGAAAGGCTGTAAATGATTGTAATATTGTTTGTACTGATGCACCTGGTGATACATTTTGTAAAAGTTTAACTTGGATTGTACCCTTGTAATGTTGTTTTTGAAATGGTTTGGAATGTGATTGAAGATATTTTATGAATAAAGTATATTTTTACAAAAAAAAAAAGACTCTCCGCTGTTCTCCTGACAGCTGTGCAGCAATGTTCTTCAGACCGTTCACTTTTCCTGTTGTTAACATTGAAAGTTGGATTCTGTCCTTCTTCAGCCTGATAACAACTTCTTCAATGCACTTAACATCTAGTTAATTGGAGGCATGGGGGTTGCTGGTTCCTCTAACCCCTGCCCTCCCTTTAAAAATTCCAATCTATCCCACTGACCAATTCATCATTCTCTGTGTGAGATGATAACTTTCAAAATATCCTCTGATGAGTGAGTGGGAACATCAGGTAGTTTCTGATGAATTTATTAACTTGTTCTCAGTGTGGGTGATGCTGGCCTGTTACCATTTATTGTCCATCACTTCTTGAACCACTACATTCTTGTGGTGCTCTCATAGTGATGAACATGGGAAGAGGCTTTAGAAACTGCAGCAGCATCCACTGGGCAAAAAACAGCAAAGTATTATAGCCAGTAACTGTTTTATATTCAGAATTCATATTCTATGTTTTACAGATAGAAACTGCCTCTGGATAAAGATTATCTTTGAGCGGATTTTTCCAGAGTGTGCCGCACCCGACCCCACTCCCACAGGCAATTGAAAATCCAGCTCACCATCTCTTTACCTCTCTATCCTTCACCAGGACTACCTGTGCACCCTCTGTTTCTTCTTTGAACAGCTTCCCAACCATTCCCCATCCACTACCACTCTCCAATGCCAAGTTGAATTTGTTCGTATCTTGAACAACATTTCTTTTAACTCACTCGCCTACTCCAGTAAGAAGTGCCACTGTGAGGCTGAGTCTGATCTATGCCTGTCTTTATGTAGAATATGCTGAACACTCTTTGTTCCAGTCACATTTATGTCCCCTCCCTGACCTGTTTATCTATTGCATTGATGAATGTGTTGTGCTGCCTCACACTGATTTAGAGAATTTCATCGGCTATGCCTAAATTTCCACCCATCCCCTCCTTTTTAATGGTCCATCTCTGACTATTCTCTTCCTTTCTTGGGCTTCTCTCTCTTAATATCTGCAGATGGGGTTTCCATTTACGTCTATTACAAGTGCACTGACTACCACAACCCAATGAGTTTTCTACCCTCCCATTCCTCTCGCTGTCATTTCCTGTCAGAACTCTATTCCTTTCTCTCAGTTTCCTTGGGTGGAATTTTCCATTAATGAGACCTTTGTGCGCTGGCGGGCGGTTTTGGCACTGCTGGCCGGAATGGCGAGAACTCGCACCCGATTTGGCGCTTGGAGGGTAATTAATTATGCAAAGGTCTGAATCACCTGGCGGGTTGGGAGCTGATTCGTCCACTGCCATCAGTTGGAGGGTTCGAAGGTCTGGGCGCCATATTTAAAGGCCAGTCCAACACCTAATCTCACTCTCCCCAGGCCACCAGAGAGACCTTGCAGACAGAAGAAGAAGGCAGCAGCCCAATTCACCTACTAGGCCCTCTGGGCCTTGATCAGAGGGGTGCAGAAACACAGGCAAGTGCTCTATCCCAGGGATGGCTGCAGGAAGCAGGTCAGCATGGCTGGCAACCGTGCCTGGAATGCCATCCAGTGCAGGAAGAGGATGAATGATCTCATCCACTCCGCCAGGTTAAGTCATCCTTCAACTCCCTCCAAAATCAAACTCTCATCATGGCATCATTCACTCAAATGGCTACTCTCTTCAGGGATCTCACACAACCATTAGCAGGGAGATATATTCTCTCACTGAGGCGTTCACATCACCACCATCCCACCTATCATGTTGCTTACACTCCATCCTCTGGCCCTTCTGGGGAGGGCTTACCACATACAGGGATCATGCATATCACCCAGCCTCTGCTCCACCCTGTTTCATCACATACCCTTTCTTTCTTCTTCATATAGGCCAAGCTGGCACACAACAGGGGCGAAAGATCGCAGGCCGGGGGAGAGACAGCCGACATCACTGCCCTCACTGAGTTTGAGGATGCTGCAGCCAAACTGGCTGGGGAGGACAGGGATCGCTCCTGTGGGGAAGGGGAGATCGGCCTGTCCCAGCAACCTAATAGAGATACCAGCTCCATCACTCCATCAAGTCCTGACTCACAGTGAGTCACATGCAGCCTTATCTAGCTCATGCTCATTAACTGAAACTCTATCTCATATTTTCTAGGCACCAGCAAATCGAGGCCCCCAAGCCAGTCCAGCACTAGTCCGAGCCCACAGACTTCATTGGCAGAGGAAGCTCTGGAAGAACCATCACAGCGTTCACACACACCCTCCACCAGCTCAGAGACACACACGTCGGTGGGGCACAGATGCAGATTAGGCTCGGGGTCACTTTCTGGGGAATACATCACTGACACATCCCCGCAGCAGTTGGAAGCAGGGACAGCCCAGGTTTCCAGCACTTGGAGGGCTGCTGGAGACCAGCCACCCGCTCAGTCCAAGTCAGATGATGAGCCTCTGGAAGCAGCCACCAACCCAATGCTGGAGATGCAACGATAGGCAACAGTGGAACATCAGGCAGAGTTTCGACAGTCACTCAGCAGACTAGAGCGAATGATGGAAGAGTCCGTCTGGGTTCTGTCTGATGTCATAGCTCCAACATGCGAGCGCCTCAAGGTCACCAATGGAAGGCTGGTGACCACCATGGAGACCTTGGTTCAGCAGCTCCTGCCGGATTTGCGCACAGCCCTGCACTCCATGGTCTCACACCCTGGTGTGCACCATCAAGATGTAGGTGACATGGGGGCAAGGCTCCTTGACCTCCCTCCAGGTGCACCATATCCTGCAGGAGTCAGGTCGGGGCCCTTGGGCCTCCACAGGGAGGATGAACCGGACACCCTGGGGGGCCTCCTCTCAGGACATTCCAAGGGTGTGCAGCCGCTCACCGCCTCCCCTGCCTGTGACCACCATCTACTCCAGCTTCTCAGGCCGCCGAAGGCACTCCTGCCCCAGAGCAGGTGACCCATATCAGGCTGGGCCCTCCAGACCTCGGGCCATCAGAGGACGTCCTCCAAGGCCATCACAGACATCAGGATGTAGCAGTCAGCAGGCTGGCTCCACCTCTGCTGCGGATGTCGGGGCTGCACCCAGGCAGAGCGCTAGAATTAGGAAAGTTAAGAAAACTTGATGTCACTTTTGGGTCACGGGTGTGTTAAACATGTAACTAAATTGCACTTTTGTTAATGCATTTTATGGTTATGTGAATTTTCCTGTCAACTGAAGGTGTTGTGATTTTGTACTTTGGAGCCCTCTTATTTTGAGGTTTAGCCTTCCTCCCACTCAATGATAGTGTCCCCAATGTGAGATTAACATTCCTGTGATGTCAACTTCAGTTGAACTATTATCTGCACCCCTCATGTGATGTCAGGGAGATATGTTTAAATCTTTATTGGAAGTGTGTGATGTAAGTGTTTCTAACCCTTCTTCCTCAAGGAGCACCATTGAGTGAGGGCAGCTCATCAGCATTGATATTCTAGCAGCATTTGTGTCTCCTCAGTGGCATTGGCTGAAGAAAGGGCATGCACGGGAGGAGGAGATCCCTCGGCATGTCCACATCTCAGTCGTAGCAGTGTTGGCATCATTAGATGGTGGCGAAGGTTTCATGTCTTCTCTCGCATCAGCCTTCTTCATAAATGGGCTCTCAGTTCCCAGAGTGAGCTCACTCACAGGGCCCCACGAACCAAAGCAAAGATCATGGCCTGGCGATTCATGAGGCCAGAACGTGCAAATATGAATGCGGGACTCGTTCTCGCTGCATATGGTTGGACATCCCCTGAGATGAAAGAAAATGGCATTGAGGGCTAGGAGGGATGTGATCATGTTCCCTCACCTAAATTTACTCTTCCTGGAACCTGTCAGCGATTAACATATCACGGGCAGGTCTCCCATGTCTTCCTTCCTCCATGGTGTGATCGCACTCATACTGACCCTCAGCAGCCTCCTGAGGTTCCTAGGTCTCCAGATCTTCATCCTCTGATGAGCTCTCATCCTCCTCCAGGTCATCCTCTGGCAGGGGGTCACCTCTTTACATAGCCAGATTGTGAAGGGAGTAATACACTGCGATGATGCGGGGAACCCTGTCGGGAGTGAATTGTAGTGAGCCACCTGAGCGGTCCAAGCATCTGAAGCACATCTTTAGAAGCCCTATGGTCTGCTCTATAAGGGAGCGTGTGGACATGTGAGCAGTGTCATACCTCTCCTCAGAACGACTCTGAGGGTGACACACCGGTGTCATCAGCCAGCATTTCTGTGGGTACCCCTTATCCCCAAGCAGCCATCCCTGCAGACATAATGGCCTTTCGAAAATCTCAGGCACTTGGGAGTGACTCAGGATATAGGAGTCATGGAAACTCCCAGGCTACCATGCACAAACATGCAGCATGTGCTTCTGGTGATCACATACCAGTTGTACATTGATGGAATAATAGTCCTTGCGGTTTATAAACATTAGGGCCTGCTGCCATGGAGTCCGTATAGCCACTTGGGTGCAGTCTATTTCACCCTGCACTCCTGGGAAGCCTGAGATGGTGGCGAAGTCGGTGAATCTCGCAGCCTGACTATCTTCATCCAGAGCAAACCTCACATAATGATGGGCCTTCCTATAAAGGGCATCTGTGACCTCCTTTATGCTCGATGTGCTGCAGACTGAGAGATGCCACACAGGTCCCCTGTTGTTCCTTGGAAAGGATCAGAAGCCAAGAAATTGAGTGCAGCGGTCACCTTCAAAGCCACTGGCAGAGGATACCCTCCAACTCCACGTGGTATTAGGCCTTCGTGAGGAACGTGGCATATGTGATGTACCAGAGCTCGGGACAAGTGCAAACGTGCACAGCATTGCCCCTCACTCATTTGTAAATAGGAGACTCTTGGACGATAAACCCTAGGTCTGCTGAGTTGCCCTGTTGTCTGGGTCTCTCCTCCTGACTCTCCTGTCTATGCTGTGGCTCCATTTGACCATGTCCCTCCTGCTGGACCTGCACACAGAGTCGCCTCTCCCTCCTTCACCTCCTCCATTGCATTAGGACCCTGACAAAGGCAGCATTGAGCCCTGGACCTATATCTGCTTTTGCCTTCTCTCTGGAAGGAAACATTGAAGACATTAATGATTCAAGGAGCAAGAAAGTGAAGCTTAGAGGATGACATGTTTGGAGACTGTAGGGGTCCATAGTTTTTCCTGCCCTACTTGCATGGTGGCTGATGCCGCCTTGTCCCTGAGACACTAGCACACACATAGAGGTGACCAAGATGGCATCACAGATATGTAACATCTTGAACCCTGCGTAGGATGCTGAAGTTTAATTGAGATGAGTGACCCAACCTAGCTCTGTGCTCCAGTCTCTAATGTGGCATATTAATGACCACTCAGTTGCTTGTGGTCAATGAATGGACGCCCTTTGTCCCATTAGGAGTGTCACATCTGGTAAACACGTGACAGGCCACATATGATACAACTGTGTCTCCCTCACTGTTGCCTGTGGAACATACATAGCCTACCTGCCATAGCGCTGTGCTGGTTTTATTGCGATGAATGTCACTCTGCTGGGGCTGTAGGGTTGGTCTGCTCCTGCTCTTTGCCTACATTGTCCCAAATAACACCGCTGTGCTGTGGTACTCATGCAAGCCTCCACTTCCAGAAACACTTCAACTGGGGATGGGCTGTGAGGCAAGGGTGGGATTGACGAACATGAGGGGGGCAATGGGGAGGGAAGGCTTTGGAGTGGCAGTCAGGGGGAAGGGTGAGCCTTTCCAGGATCACCCTCTAACCTCTTGTTGCCTTGGGAGTGAACAGGAGTCTGCTGAGAAAGAAAGGAAGAAAACCACCTTGCGATGAAAGCTACTGAAAGCCAATGGCTTCATTAGCACTGTTAAAGGGCTACTCAGAGCTCAGTGGCTTCACATCACAGTTGCTGCATCTCAAGAGTAACACACAGGAATTTATCATTTGGGAATGCAGGAAATAGTGAGGGAGACACAGCTGTATCATATATGGCATCCCATCAATGAAGGCCTGTCATGTGTTTACCAGATTTGACACTCCTAATGGGTCAAAGGGCATCCACTCATTGACCACGAGCAACTGAGTGGTCATTAATATGCCACATTAGAGACTGGAGCACAGAGCTAGGTTGGGTCACTCATCTCAATTAAACTTTAGCATCCCATGCAGGGCTCAAGGTGTTATATACCTGTGATGCCATCTTGGTCACCTCGATGTGTGTGCTAGTGTCTCAGGGACAAGGCGGCATCAGCCACCATGCAAATAGGGTAGGAAAAACTATGGACCCTTACAGTTTCCCAATGTGTCATCCTCTAAGCTTCGCTTTCTTGCCTCTTGAATCATTAATATCTTCAATGTTTCCTTTCGGAGAGAAGGCAAAAGCAGATATAGATCCAGGGCTCAATGCTGCCTTTGTCAAGGTCCTAGTACAATGGAGGAGGCGAAGGAAGGAGAGGCGACTCTGTGCGCAGCTCCAGCAGGAGGGACATGGTCAAGCAGATCCACAGCATAGACAGGAGAGTTAGGAGGAGAGACCCAGACAACAGGGGCGACTCACCAGGGCTAGGGTTTATCGTCCAAGAATCTCCTATTTACAAATGAGTGAGGGGCAATGCTGTGCATGTTTGCACTTGTCCCGAGCTCTGGTACATCACATATGCCACGTTCCTCATGAAGGCCTAATACCACGTGGAGTTGGAGGGTATCCTCTGCCAGTGGCTTTGAAGGTGACCGCTGCACTCAATTTCTTGGCCTCTGATTCTTTCCAAGGAACAACAGGGACCTGTGTGGCATCTCTCAGTTCACAGCATATCGAGCATAAAGGAGGTCACAGATGCCCTTTATAGGAAGACCCATCATTATGTGAGGTTTACTCTGGATGAAGATAGTCAGGCTGTGAGATTCACCGACTTCGCCACCATCTCAGGCTTCCCAAGAGTGTAGGGTGTACCAGACTGCACGCATGTGTATATGGGCTCTATGGCAGCAGGCCCTAATGTTTATAAACTGCAAGGACTATCATTCCATCAATGTACAACTAGTGTGTGATCATCAGAAGCACATGCTGCATGTTTGTGCATTGGACCCTGGGAGTTTCCATGACTCCTATATCCTGAGTCATTCCCAGGTGCCTGAAATTTTCGAGGGGCCATTATATCTGCAGGTATCGCTGCTTGGGGCTAAGGGGTACCCACAGAAATGCTGGCTGATGACACTGGTGTGTCACCCTCAGGGCCATTCCAAGGAGAGGTACGACACTGCTCACATGTTCACATGCTCTCTTAGAGACCAGACCATAGGACTTCTGAAGATGCACTTCAGATGCTTGGACTGCTCAGGTGGCTCACTCCAATACACTCCCAACAGGGTTTCCCACATCATTGTAGTGTGTGGTGCCCTTCACAATCTAGCTATGTAAAGAGGTGACCTCCTGCCAGGGGATGACCTGGAGGAGGATGAGAGCTAGTTGGCGGGATAACTGATTCACCATAAACCCACCATTGGGAGAATTGCAAGCTGGTTTTACGATGGTGGATTTCTGATTTTTTGCCTGCCGCTGGATTCTCTGCTCCCGCCCGCCGTGAAACCTGCTGCGGGCAGGATGGGAAAATTCCGCCCCTTGTCTCTACTTTACTCTGCTGCTGTCACTTTCAACACCAGAGCTTCTGAAATATCTTTTTTATTCCTTGCTTGTGGATTCTCTTCAATTTGGTATTTGAGTACCTCAATCAGATGTGTCCTATGTGTTTCTGCTCCTCCCCTCATCCTCTCTCCTTCACTGTAATGGAGTTCCTATTGTCCATACAAAATAACCAACCAACTTCCATGTTTTCCAAATCATTTTCTGCCATTTTTGCCATCCACTATATGATCCCATTGTCAAATTCATTGCCCCCCACTTCCCTCGTTCCCTCCATGGCAGCCTTGTTCACGCTTCTACCACATTTACCACCTACTCTATTTACCTGAAACCATGCTGAGCAAATGCGGAAAATCCAATCCCTCATAAACATAAGAAATAGGAGCAAGAGTAGACCACACGGCCCGTTGAGCTTGCTCCATCATTCAATACAATCATGACTGATCTTCAACTCAACTTTCCCATCTACTACCCATGTCCCTTGATTTCCTAAGAGACCAAAAATCTGTTCTATCTCAGCCTTAAATATATTCAATGATGGAGCATCAACGATGGAGCAAAGAATTCTAAAGATTCACAACCCTTTGAGTGAAGAAACTTCTTCTTGTCTCAATCTGAAATGATTCATCCCCTTATGCTGAGACTGTGCCCCCGTGTTCTAGATTCCCCAGTCAGCGGAAACAACCTCTCAGTGTCTACCCTGTCGAGCCCCTTCAGAATCTTGAATGTTTCAATGAGATCACCGCCCATTCTTCTAAACTCCAGAGAATATAAGCCCAATTTACTCAGCCTCTCATCATAGGACAACCCCTCACCTCAGGGATCAATTTAGTGAACCTTCACTGTACCGCCATCAATGCAAGTAAATCCTTTGTTAAATGTGGAGACCAATACTGCACACAATATCCCAGATGTGGTCTCACCAAAGCCCTATACAATTGTAGCAAAACTTCCTTATTCTTGTACTCCAACCTCCTTGTAATAAAGGCCAACATACCATTTGCCTTCCTAATTGCTTGCTGTACCTGCATGCTAACTTTGTGTTCCTTGAGTGAAAACATCCTCTGAACATCAACATTTACAAGCTTCATGCCTTTTAAAAAAAATTCTGTTTTTCTATTCTTCCAAAGTGAATAACCTCACATTATACCCCATTTGTCACCTTGTCGCCCATTCACAAAATCTGTCTATATCTCTGCAGCCTTTTTGTGGCCTCATCACAGCTTGCATTCCCACTTTGCTTTGTAGCATCAGCAAACCTCCTCCCACACCACTGTCCAAGGCCCCAAATATTTCTTCTACGTGAGATACCAATTTGTGTGTATTTCCTCCTGAGTGTCAGCTGAGGCTCAGTTGGTTGCATTTTTGCTTCTGAGTTGTGGATTCAGATCGCACTCCAGTGACTTGTGCACAAAAATCTAGGTTGACATTCCAGTGCAGTACTGAGGAAGTGCTGCACTGTTGGAGGTGCCATCTTTCAGATAGGATGTCAAACTGAGGCTCTGTCTACTCTTTCAAATGGACATAAAATATCCTGTGATAATATTTCAGAACAGAGCAGGGGAGTTATCCCCAGTGCCTTGGCCAACATTAATCCCTCAGCTAGCATCCCGAATACAGATTATCTAAACATTATCACGTTGCTGAATGTGGAAGCTTGCTGTGCACAAATTGGCTGCTGCGATTCCTATATTAAAATAGTGACTACACTTCAAAGGTACTTCATAGACTATATTTGCTTTCAGACCTACAGAGGTTGTGAAAGACACACTATAAATGCAAGTCTTTTTTTCATTTTGAAACTAATGTCAACACCTGAAATGCTAATATACCTCTTCTCTCTGTAGATGCTGACTGAGTGTTAACAGCATTTTCTCTATTGATTTCAAGGATATCAGTGCAGTTTTATAAGTATAATTTGTAATAGCTACTTTTTTGATTCAGTTTTCTTACAAATCTGAAAATAATGTGTGGTTATATTTACATAAAGTAAGGATAATCACTGTATTTAAACTATACACCAAAATATTATTTGTACACTCACCAGTTAGAATTAGTGCTTTTCTAATAAACTGTGTCAGTATTCACTAATGGTGGCTTGTCATCTTTTCTTAGAAAACTGAACACTCTCTTGGAGAATCAGGCTGCCAAAACTGAAAGAGAAAAGGAGCCAATGAAGAGACGTAGGAGAGGGAGCAAAATAGCCTGTCGTCACGGCAATAATTTTACCAGCTACCCGACTATGATCAATGGTTCCCTTAGGTTAGTCTTTCATCAGATTTGGGGGTATAAAGTATATCCATTTTCCCCACTTCTTCATATCTTTCCAGGCCCTACATTGTATCCAAATGGATGTAACAGCCAATACTTGAAAGACTCCTCTCTTGGCCAGTTATAAATGTTCTGTCTGAAATATGTTGAACCCAATGATAATTGCCAATGTTTTACTAATAGCAATATTGTCTTGTGGAGCAACAGGCTGCTTTCCTAAATCTGCTTAGAGATCTTTAATCTTTGCAGATTTCCCAAATGTACCCCATCCTCATGATGTTCAACGTCACTTCCATGAATACGTGTCCTTGGAAGTAACTTCTAATGCCCACCCAAATATATGTTCTAAGTGGGCACCATTTCTACTTTAAATTTTTTGCAATTAAAGACTCCCTCCTCCCACATTACCATCTAAGGGTATGGTGCAGTGGAATTCTAAGAAGCTGTATGTAAATCCTGGGGCTTAAGGAAGCAATTTCAGAGTTTTATCATGGCTACCAACTTCAGCAAATTGAGTGGTTTAGTGGAACCCATAACTCAGAAAATGATATATAGGTGATGGTAGGATAAGGCTTGGTGGTCTTTCTTCATCAAATAGTACCCCAAAACATTGTTCCAATTGTCACATTTATATTGTTTGATCTGACCAAGTGCATACACAGATCACTGCTCAGGGTAGTTTCCTGAGCCCAACCATCTTTAGCTGCTTCATCAATGACCTTCCTTCCATCATTAGGTCAGAAGAGGGGATGTTCACAGATGATTGCACAATGTTCAGCACCATTCATGACTCCTCAGATACTGAAGCAGTCCATGTCCAAATGCAGCAAGATCTGGACAATATCCAGGCTTGGACTGACAAGTGGCAAGTAACATTTGCGCCACACAAGTGTCAGGCAATGACCATCTCCAACAAGACAGAATCTAACCATCACCCCTTGACATTCAATGACATTACTATCACTAAATTCCCCCACTATCAAAATCCTGGGGGTAACCATTGACCAGAAACTGAACTGGACTACCACATAAATACCGTGGCTACAAAAGCAGGTCAGAGGCCAGGAATCCTGCACCGAGTAACTTACCTTCTGACTCCCCAAAGCCTGTCCACCATCTACAAGGCACAAGTCAGGAGTGTGATGGAATACCCTCAATTTGCCTGCATGAGTGCAGCTCCAATAACACTCAAGAAGGTTGACACCATCCAGGACAAAGCAGCCTGCTTGATTGGCACCACTTCCACAAACATTCACTCTCCTTCACCACCAACACACAATGGCAGCATCTACAAGATGCATTACAGAAACTCACCAAGGCTCCTCAGGCAGCACCTTTCAAATCCACAACTGCTACCATCTAGAAGGACAAGGGCAGCAGATACATGGGAACACCACCACCTGGAAGTTCCCCTCCAAGCCACTCACCATCCTGACTTGGAAATATATCGCTGTTCCTTCACTGTCACTGGGTCAAAATCCTGGAACTCCATCCCTAACAGCACTGTGGGTGTACCTACACCACATAGACTACAGCAGTTCAAGAAGGCAGCTCACCATCACCTTCTTAAGGGCAATTAGGGGTGGGCAATAAATGCTGGCCTAACCAGCGAAGCCACATCCCATGAATGAGTAATAAAAAAATAATGCATCTACGGTACCAGCAACATTGGAAGCATCATATTGCATTGATTATTTTAAATCTCTATTTTATCTTTGTATTCTTTAATTCTATTTTTAAAACAGTAACTGACATTAACCAGCATGAACGGCTGTTGCTGGAATATCCATTATTCAGTTGGATCAAAATTTCCTCCTTTAATCTTCAGCCCTGTTAATTTTGTGCTCTTGTTCTCTAGTTTCTCAACTGCAGTTAAATTACCTGCTTATGGCTACACTATGGCTCTTACTTTAGACATCTGTATTCAATTTCCTCTAAATAATCCTTTCCTCAGTGAAAACAAGTTCAACTTTAAGTCTCTTTGTAAATTAGCTCCAGGTCCTGCGATAATTCACATACTTGTTGTCAGAGCTTTCTTTTATTGGTCAGTTTTATACTGAGAGTTGGGTAAATAAAATTGCTCACAATAACCTGATACACCAGTTACTCAACTACATTGCCATTGATAGCAGCCTTGACTTCAATGACTGTGCAGTAATGTAAATGAAACTGTCATTCAGAGATGACCTGCAGAGGTGGATGTTGTCGGTTTCTCTGGAAGCAACATTGTTTGTGGTGGCAATTTAAATAATCTCTCTATGGTCACTGACATTGTGTCTGCATGTGCCTGTACCACGTGGTGTTTTTGGTTACCTACCTATAAATTCATTCTATAGTTATTAGGCTAATAGAGCAGCCAGAAGCAACATTGAGAAATGCAACTTCAAAAACTGTAGATTGAGTATTTTGTTGTTCTAGTATGGTGAATTCCATCCCACAATATTGACAAGCAGGTTCCAATGTAGCAGAAGCTTTGAACTAATACTGAAAATTGCTTCCTGAAATTTTCAGTGTACTGAAAAACATTTACATAGCATTTCTAATGTAGTACAATTAAACAAAGACAAACCAGTCAGCAGTAAAAACATTTATGGAAGCTTTAATTGATGGGTGATGGTGAAGGAGAGAGTATAGAGTAGCTGCAAATTTGGAAGGGTTTAGGCTATGCACTGAAGATGGAGGAGACAGATCAGAGAATGCAATGAAAGACAGCATCAGAAGAACGGAGAGTCTGGGCTGTCATGTAGGGTTTTAGAGGTTGGGAGGAGTGAGGCTCTGGATTTGTAAATGAGGACAAGGATTTTAAATTAAATGTTAAATTAAAGGCCTGTTAATCAATTAACCTAAATTATTCGCTGCCCGTTCAACCTAACCGTTGGCAGGCAGGCGAAAAGGCCAAGGGGCCTTTGCATTTTTTTGGAAACCTCGTCCACAGGCAGGATGAGGTTTCTAAAAGCAAATAACAATAATATAAGTTTTGCAACTGAATTAATAACACGTCCCTGCTCGTGTCACAGAGTCATAATGAGGGGACATGTTATATTTTCTTTATTTTTTTTAACAGCGCTCGATCTTCCTGAGGCAGTTCTGTGCCTCAGGGAGATTAAGAAGCACTCACTTGCGCACATGCGTGAAGTTCGTGCTCGGCTCACTCGCTCTCCTCCCCCCCCCGCCCGCACACGCAGCGCTGAGCACTGCCGCTCGCGTTTCACGCTGGGCTGGCCTTAACTGGCCCGCCAGCGTGAAATCGCGGTCCGGTGCCAATCGCAGGTGGTGGTCTGCTTCCCGACCGCTCCCACCCACCCCCATCAAGCCCGCCCACCAAGGGAAAAATTCTGCCCATTCTCTCTGTAGCTAAACATTCCTCCATGTAATTTGGTCATCGTGAACTGATCTCAATTCACCGTTGAGTATTTGGAAAAAGAACATGCTTTTTAGGCAAAGATGCATGACAGGATGTGACATTGATGACAGTAAGTGAGAGGATCTTGGTTTAAGACTGTTTAGGTGACTGGGGAAATGAATTGTAATGTGTGGTAGCGAGTAGCTTGGGAAGGTCTGTTGGGGAAGCAAGTAAGATTGGCAGAGCAGTAGATACAGATTATTAAGTAATCAAGTGGTAGAGGGAGTGTTTGGGTAGGTCAGGGAGGGATGGGGAATATCACTATCAATAGTGAGGCGTTTGCTTTTAGATTCATAGAAACTTACAGCACAGAGGGAGGCTACTCTGCCTATTATGCCTGTCTTAGACCATTGAAAGGACAGTTGCACTTTGTCCCACATCACTGCGTTTTGTCAACAACCCTGGAAGGTCCTCTAGTACCTGTCTAACTCCTGTTCAATATTATTTATGGAATCAACTTCCACCACCTTCTCAGATAGTGCATTCCAGGTCCCAACAACTCTCTGAATGAAATAATTCTCCTCATCTCCCCTTAGATCTTCTGAAAATGGTTTGAAACCTTTGACCTCTGGTTATTGACCCCTTTACCAGAGGAACAGCCTTTATCTATATTATCAAAACCCATCATCATCTTGAAAACCTCTTATGGGTCACCTCTTAACCTTCTCTGTTTCAAGAACAATCCTAATTTCTCCAACTTCTCTTGATAACTTAGTCTTTCATCCCTAGCAAAATCCTCTACTAGGCCCCCAAACAGTCAGAGAGAAATAGAAGAGCAGATATGTAGGCAAAATTTCAGAGAAGTGTAAAAATAATAGGGTAGTAAAAGTGGAGGATTTCAACTTCCCCAACATTAACTGGGGTTAGTCATAATGTGATAGGTTTAGAGGGAGCGGAATTCTTAAAATGCATCCAAGAGAGCTTTTTAAGCCAGTACGTAGAAGGTCCTCCAAGAGAGGGGGCAGTCCTGGATTTAATTTTAGGGAATGAAGCCGGACATGTGGTAGAGGTATCAGTGGGGGAGCATTTTTCAGAAAGTGATCATTTTTTAGATAGTGATCATAACTCCGTTAGGTTCAAGGCTGTTATGGAAAAGGACAAGGATGGGCCAGAAATTAGAGTTCTAAATTGGGGGAAGCTGATTTTAATAAGATCAGCTATGATTTGGCCAGAGTGGGCTGGGAGCAGCTACTTTTAGGTAAACCTGTGTCAAAGCAGTGGGACTCATTCAAAAAGGAAACAGGGAGAGTACAGGGCCAACATATTTCAGTAAAGATAAAGGGCGGGACCAACAAATCCAAGGAACCCTGGATGATGAGGGATATACAGGTTTGGATAAAGAGAAAAATGGAGGCTTAAGGCAGATACCGAGGGCTCAAAACAGCGGAAGCCCTAGAGGAGTACAGAATGTGCAGGGGGGAACTTAACAAGGAAATTAGGAGAGCAAAAAGGGGGCATGAAAAAACATTGACAGGGAAATCCAAAGCTATTTTACAAGTACATTAAGAGTAAGAGGATAACTAGGGAAAGAGTAGGGCCCATTAAGGACCATAGTGGTAATTTGGTATATGGAGCCGGAAGACGTAGGTAGGGTTCTAAATGAATACTTTGTGTCGGTGTTCACAAGTGAGAGGGACAACATGGGTATGGAAATCAGGCAGAAAGACGGTGATATAATTAAAGAAATTAGCATAGAAAGGGAGGAGGTTCTAAGTGGTCTTGCAGGCGCAAAAGTAGATAAATCTCCAGGCCCAGATGAAATGTATCCCAGGCTGTTGAGTGAGGCAAGAGAGGAGAGAGCAGAGACGCTGGCAATAATTTTCAATACCTCTCTGGCCACAGGAGAGGTGCCAGAGGACTGGAGGATAGCCAATGTGGTACCGTTATTCAAGAAGGGAGGAAGGGATAAACCAGGGAACTACATGCCAGTCAGTCTAACCTCAGTGGTGGGGAAACAATTGGAAGCAATTCTGAGGGACAGAATTAATCTACACTTGGAGAGGCAGGGATTAATCAAGGACAGTCAGCATGGTTTTGTTAAGGGGAGGTCATGTCTCACCAATTTGATTGAATTTTTCGAAGAGGTGACCAGGTGTGTAGATGAGGGCAATGCATTTGATGTAGTCTACTTGGACTTCAGCACGGCTTTTGATAAGGTCCCGCATGGGAGACTCATAACGAAGGTAAGAGCCCATGGGATCCAAGGCAATTTGGCAAATTGGATCCAGAATTGGCTGAGTGACAGGAAGCAGAGGGTAATGGTTGAGGGGTATTTTTGTGACTGGATGCCTGTGTCCAGTGGGATTCCACAGGGATCGGTGTTGGATCCCTTGCTGTTTGTGGTATATATAAATGATTTAGATTTGAATGTAGGACGGTTCGCGCATGACACGAAAATTGGTGTAGTGGTAAATGGTGAGGAGAATAGCCTTAGATTACAGGAGGATTAGACGGGCTGGTCAGATGGGCTGATCAGTGGCAAATGGAGTTTACTCCGGATAAGTGTGAGGCGATGCACATGGGCAGACAACCAAGGCACGGGAATACACGATGAATGGTAGGACACTGGGAAGTTCCGAGGATCAGAGGGACCTTGGTGTGCATGTCCACCGGCCCCTTAAGGTAGCAGCACAGGTAGATAAGGTGGTTAAGAAGGTATATGGGATACTTGCCTTTATTAGCCGAGGCATAGAATATAAGAGCAGGGAGGTTATGCTGGAACTGTATAAAACGCTGGTTAGACCACAGCTAGAGTATTACGTGCAGTTCTGGAATCCGCATTATAGGAAGGATGTGATTGCACTAGAGAGAATGCAGAGGAGATTTACCAGGATGTTGCCTGGACTGGAGAGTTTTAGTTATGAGGAGAGATTGGATAGACTGGGGTTATTTTCCCTGGAGCAGAGAAGATTTAAGGGGGACATGATTGAGGTGTATAAAATTATGAGGAGCATAGATAGGGTAGACAGGAAGGAACTTTTCCCCTTGGTGGAGGGATCAATAAGCAGGGGGCATAGATTTAAGGTAAGGGGCATGAGATTTAGAGGGGTTGTGAGGAAGAAATGTTTCACCCAGAGGGTGGTGGGAATCTGGAACTCACTGCCTGAAAGGGTGGTAGAGGCAAAAACCCTCATCACGTTTAAGAAGTATTTGGATGTACACTTGCGATGCCATGGCATACAAGGCTATGGGTCTAGTGCTGGAAAATGGGATTAGAATAGTTAGGTACTTGTTTGACCGGCGCAGACTTGATGGGCCAAAGGGCCTTTTTCTGTACTGTAGACCTCTATGACTTTTCTAAGATCTTTACATTGTTCCTGAAGAGTCATGATGTAGTATAAATTCAGGTTAGAGAGTAGGCACAAGTGTGATGAATAGTTGAGAAGGCTAGGGCTTGGTACTGAGTTCTGAGTGAAGAGAGAGTGGAGAAATTTAGGTGGTGCAGAATCAAAATCAGGGATAATTGTTATTTGGGCATCAGTTGGTGGTTGAGGGAAGGAAATTGTTTGGAGCTGAACGTTAAGCATCAGTGAGGAAGTAGGTCTTGAAGAGCAGTTACAATTTAAGATAATTAGTTGAGCTCGTAACGTGGCTCATATATACTTGCTAGAAGAGACATACATTCATACCCAAGGAACCCCTACTCTCTGCAAACAAAAGGAATATGTTCAAGCTTTGCACCTTTTTGAATTACCTGGAAGGTCGGAGAGCCTGTAGTTGTTTCCTCCATGGCAATGTCTTGGCCAACCAGAGTCAACTTGCCAGAGCTACATGCCAGAGTGTTGAAGGAGGTGGCTGTAGAGATAGTGGATGCATTGGCTGTTATCTTTCAAAATTCTATAGATTTTGGAAAGGTTCCTGCAGACTGAAAAGTAGCAAATGTAACCCTTCTATTTAAGAGGGAAGGGAGAGAGAAAATGGAGAACTACAGTCCTGATAGTTTGATGTCACTAGTAGGGAAAATGTTAGAACCTATTAAAAAGAACATGATAACTAGACTCTTGGAAAATAATGATATAGTTGGGCTGAGTCAACATGGATTTATGAAAGGGAAATTATGTTTGACAAACCTGTTGGAATTTTTTGAGGATGGTAATTGAAATATAGATAAAGGAGAACTAGTGGATGTGGTGTTCTTGGATTTTCAGAAGGCTTTTGATAAGGTTCCACACAGAAGGTTAGTAAACAAAATTAGAGCATATGGGATTGGGGTAATATACTGGTATGGATTGAGAATTTGTTAACAATCAGAAAACAGAGAGTAGGAATAAACGGATCATTCTCAGGATGGCAGGCTGTTACTCGTGGGGTACTGTAAGGATCAGTGCTCGGGCCACAGCTGTTCACAATCTATATAAACGATTTGGATGATGTGGGGACCAAATATAATATTTCCAAATTTGCTGATGACAGAAAACTAGGTGCGAATGTAAGTTGTGAGGAGGATGCAAGGAGGCTTCAAGGGAACTTGGACAGTCTAAGGGAATGGGCAAGAACATGGCAGATGGAATATGATGTGAATAAATGTGGAGTTATCCACTTTGGTAGAAAAAAGAGAAGTATTTCTTAAATGGTGAGAAATTGGAAAGTGTTGTTGTCACAAGGGACCTGGATGCCCTTGTTCATGAGTCACTAAAAGTTAGCATGCAGGTGCAGCAAGCAATTAGGAAGGCAAATGGTATGTTGGTCTTCATCGCAAGGTGATTTGAGTACAGGAGTAAAGATGTCTTGCTGCAATTGTATAGAGCCTAGGTGAGACTAACTTGGAGTATTGTGGATATTTTTGGTCTCCTTATCTAAGGAAAGATCTACTTGCCATAGGGGGAGTTCAACAGAGGTTCGCCAGAGTAATCCCTGCGATGGCATGATTGTCTTATGAGGAGAAATTGAGGGAAATGGACTTGTATTCTCTAGAGTTTTGAAGAATGCGAGGCGATCTCATTGAAACTTACAAAATTCTTACAGGGCGAGACAGGGTGGATGTAGATGGGATGTTTCCCCTGGCTGGGGAGACTAGACCAGAGGACACAGTCTCAGAATAAGGGGCAGGCCATTTAAGACTGTGATGAGGAGGAATTTCTTCACTCAGAGAGTGGTGAATCTTTGGAATTCTCTATCCCAGGAGGCTGTGAAAGCTCAATCATTGAGCATGTTCAAGACAGAAATTGATAGATTTCTGGATACTGATGACATCAAGGGATACGATGAAAGTGGCGTTGAGGTAGATGATCAGCCATGATCTAATTGAATGGTGGAGCAGGCACAATGGACCAAATGGCCTACTCCTGTTCCTATGTTACCAACCAATCAGCATCCCTTTTCTCCTGTAGTATAAATTGTTGTGATCATTTGAAATTTGACACTCTTGCATTTGTCCTGATGAGTACAAGATGAAAAGCTTCGGCATGATTTGCATGTAATGAATACTCATTAAAACACAAAGGTTTTGTGATTAAATGCTACCTTTGTGATTAAGTTGGAAGTGCACGGGAAACAAGGCCCTTCATTTTCAAGACTGGTTAAAGCTGACGTGGAGCAGGCATTTAAGCTGGAACTTGAGTTGGAACTGTCTTTCGTTACTGGGAGAGTTTGTTGGGAGAGGAGGCTGAAAATCATTGTGGGGCAGGTCAAGGGTGATGAAGGGAAAGTCTAATGCAATTGATGGAGGATCAAGGGTGATCACATGGTGATGGAGGGAAGATCCAGAGTGATTGAGGGAGGGCCTAGGATGATCAAGGGTGATCAAGGAAAAGTTGGTGGTCATTGAGGGAAAGTCGAGGGGTGATCGAGAGAAGGTTGAGGGGTGATCGAGGGGGTGATCAAGGGAAGGTTGAGGGGGTGATCAAGAGAAGGTTGAGGGTGATTGATGGAGGGTCGATGAACATTAAGCGCAAGACCAGAGTGTGATTGAAGAAGGCCAGAGTGATTGCCAATCGTCCATAAGCACAAGGTTTTGGTCGAGGACTAGGTGAACAGTGGATGTCTGGCTTCTGTCCCCTGTTCAATTTCTGGAGGTGAAATGCATCTCATCACTCAGTGTTGGGGCAGAGGAGAAAGGGCACAAAGGAAGTTTGGCATTGGATCATGTACAACAGCAACCAGGAGGCCAACAAGGGGCAATACCAGATGCTGAAGCCGGTCAGGATGGAGGTAGCCAGGAGCTAGTACTATGACAAGCTTTGGCACATCCTTAAGTATTCTGCATGCACCTCAACTACCTGCAGATGACTGAGGGGTAATGTCAGAGATGGCTGAGGATGTCTAGGGAGGCAGTCACTGACCTGTGTGCTCTCCTTCAGGAAGACCTGCAACCCCTTGGACTTGGAGGGAACCCAATGCCAGTGGCATTAAAATTCACTGCAGCATTGAATTCTATGCCAGCGGCTTCTTCCTGGGCTCCAAGGGGCACATGCATGGCATCTCACAGGCAGTGCATATTGCTGCCTCAGAGAGGTCACCAATACGCTATTCAAAAGGGCTGGAGAGTTTGTGCATCCAGAATAGACCCAGAGAGCCAGGCTGCAAGATCAGTGGGCTTTTGGACCATCCTGGGCTTCTGACAGGTGCCAGGATTAATCCTCTGCACGCATGTGGAAATCAGAGCTCCCTGGGACCAGCCTGCAACGTTCAGAAACAAGAGTTCCACTGAATTAATGTGCGATTGGTCTGCGACCACTGGAAACATATTCTCCTAATGTGCGTTCAGATCCCAAGGAGTTCACATGATTCATATATCCCTGGCAATTACAAGGTGCCACAGCTATTTGAGCCTCTCACATATCTGCAGGGATGGATCCAGGGTGATGGGGCTATCCCCTCAAGACCTGACTGATGACACCAGTCAGAAACCCTCGAACCTCAGCTGAGGAGGATTACAAGGCTTCCCATGGATTCATAAGGACTGCAGTTGAGCAGATCATTGGATTGCTAAAAATGAGATTCTTTTGCCTTGACCGCCTCTGGTGAACCTCTCCCAAATGTGAGAGGTGTGGCGAGGGTGACTGCCTTTGACATCAAGGTTGCATTTGACCAAATGTGACATCAAGGAGCCCTAGCAAAACTGGAGACAATGAGAATCAGGGGAAAAACTCTTGCTGGTTGGAGTCATACCTAGCACAAAGGAAGATGGCTATGGTTATTGGAGGTCAGTTGTCTCCGCTCCAGGACATCACTGCAGGATTTCCTCAGGGTCGTGTCCTCAGCCCAACCATCTTCAGCTGCTTCATCAATGACATTCTTTCCATCATAAGGTCAGAAGTGAGGATGTTTGCTGATGATTGCACAATGTTCAGTACCATTCATGACTCCTCAGATACTGAAGCAGTCTATGTTCAAATGCAATAGGACCTGGACAATATCCAGGCTTGGGCTGACAAGTGGCAAGTAACA
Organism: Cetorhinus maximus; assembly: GCF_964194155.1. Taxonomy (NCBI): domain Eukaryota; kingdom Metazoa; phylum Chordata; class Chondrichthyes; order Lamniformes; family Cetorhinidae; genus Cetorhinus; species Cetorhinus maximus. The sequence continues at coordinate 34,617,699 of NC_135884.1, read as the reverse complement.
ATCGTGCCACACAAGTGCCAAGCAATGACCATCTACAACAAGAAAGAATCTAGCCATTGCCCCTTGAAATTCAATGGCATTACCATCGCTGAATCCCCCACTATCAACAGCCTAGGCATTATCATTGACCAGAAACTGAATTGCACTAGCCATATAAATACTGTGAGCAGGTCAGAGGCTAGAAATCTTGCAGCGAGTAACTCACCTCCTGACTCCCCAAAGCCTGTCCACCATCTACAAGGCACAAGTCAGGAGTGTGATGGAATACTCCCCACTTGCCTGGATGAGTGCAGCTCTGACTACACTCAAGGGGCTGAATTTTTCCCCCGTCAGGGGGGAAGTTGAAGGACGGGCACGCACAGGCGTACCCCGATTGGAGGCGCGGTGCCATTTTACGTGGGCGGGCCAATTAAGTCCCGCCCAGCGTGACATCCGCAAGGAAGCACTATGCGCCCCCTATGCGGGCGGGGGGGGAATCCCAAATTCGAGCGTGCGCTCTTTCACGCATGCGCACGAAAGAGCGCATTCATCCCCTGAGGCTAAGTGCTGCCTCAGGGAGATCGGCTGTAAATGTCAAAAACCTTAAAATAGAAAAATAAAATTTCCCTAACATGTCCCCTCATGTAACAATGTCACATGAGTTGGGACATGTCCATAATTTTCAAAAAAACTTTATTAAAATTTTTAAAAAGCTACATGAAACCTCATCCCGCTCGTGGATGAGTTTTCATGCTTTTTCTAGTTCGCACCGGGGCTCCTGGCCTGCCCGCGAACCTTAAGGTTGGACGGGCAGGTCCTTTAATTACATAATTGATTCTGCCAATGGCCTCAATTGGTCATTGACAGGTCAGCGGGCCTACAGCTGATTTCGCTGCGCCCCCACCTTCCTGAAAATTTAAATGGGGTGCGGTGACATCGTGAATTGCCCCCGATGTCACCGCATGTCATTTTATGCAATGGCGAGCAGGCCCCGCCCCCGCTCGCCAATGTGTAAAATCCTGTCCAAGAAGTTTGACACCATCCAAGACACAGCAGCCAGCATGACTGGCATCCCATCCACAAACATTCACTTCCTTCACTGTAGCAGTAGTATGTATCATCTACAAGATGCACTGAAGGAGCTCACCAAGGCTCCATAGACAGCACCTTCCAAACCCATGGCCACTACCATCTAGAAGGACAAAGGCAGCAGACACATGGGAACATCACCACCTGGAAGTTCCCCTCCAAGCCACTCACCATCCTGACTTGGAAATATATTGCCGTTCCTTCACTGTTGCTGGATCAAAATCCTGGAACTCCCTTCTTAACAGCACCATGAGTGTACCTACACCACATGGACTGCAGCAGTTCAAGAAGGCAGCTCACCGCCACCTTCTCAAGGGCAACTAGGGATGGGAAATAAATGCTGGTCGAGCCAGTGACGCCCATATCTCGTGAATGAATAAGAAATAATATGCGCCTCAAAGGCTGTCAATGATTATCGCCATCTGCTCAATGTTGCACAGCCTCATGCAGGAGGAAGGAGAACTTTCCAACCACAGACATAGAGGAGCCACACTTCTCATCAGATGAGGATGATGGGGATGATGCATCACAGCAGAAGAGCCTGCATTTTGTGCTTTCAGGATCAGATGCCAGGGCCATGGAGAGACCCGCGAGGGAGGCTTGTGATCTCTTGTTCTCAACCGGTTTCAGCAAGCCTTTGAAAACCAATTGGATCTAGGCCTTATATTGTGACATTTATATATCCACCTGACATCAAATCGCCAATGAACGCAGACAAGTCACTCAATCCTTATCACCCAAACCACTGAGATGTCAATACTTACCCTTCACCAACACAAGATTGGCACTTATCATGCAAGTGATTCCTCTATCAGCTGCTCTGGCATGTCTGCAATGTGCTCACCAGAATATGACTCAGATTCTAAATGCAATTGCATACCTGCTGAGTTGACTATATTTTTGCTGGTGGAGGGTGCGAGGGAAAGATGTGATGATGCATTGACTGAGGCTTTGAAGCCCTCCTCCTCAGAGGTTGACTGCAGGGTCATGGTAGATGGAGCAGGTTGTCACTCTGGAATGAGAGGACTTACACTGGAGAACAGAAGGAATTAGGTTCATGTTATTCACAATCCGTCTTCCCATTCCTGTGTGACACACACTTCTTTTTGCTGCCCAGTGGTTAACACCAACTCAAAGCCTCCTCACTCTCATCACTCCACCCTTGCTGTCTGTGATTTCCCGGCTGCCCTGTTCTCTGGCCAATTCCACTGCCTGCTCTTCTGCAGGTGTCAGTATCGTTATGTCAGGCACTTCTCCACCTATTTGTGCGCCACCTTTGGCATTATGTGCCATTTTCTTCTACAGACAGAAGGGGAGAATGAGTCTCAGTAGGCACCTAACCCTTTTATCAGCATGCATCCTGCTGACAGATAATGGGGCCTCCTGGGTAACCTGTGTGTACTCCCCACTCTCACGCCACTTGCACAATGATTCAAGTATGAACCTGCAAATTCTGGCCCACATACATTCAATCGTCATGATGCATCTACTGCTGTGCTTTACACTGCATTCATTCTGCTACCTGCTGGCTTCCTCCCCTTGCTTAAAGGCATTGCTTGCTGCTGCCATGAGAGCCACATTGATCTAGCACCTCCTTTCCACTCACCCTTGTAGTGCGGGATAGGTCATTGACCCTTTTCCTGCATTGGACCCAGGTGCGCCTGTGGACCACACAGGTGCCAATCTCTTTCCAGGCTTCCTTGGTCAGGCAGGACAGTTGGCTGATGCTGTTGGTGGGGAAGAGCACCTCCCGTTGTTCCCAGACAGCCTAGAGAGCCTGCAGGGAAGCATCTCTGAACCGTGGTGCCACATGTTGTCAGCTTGGAGACATTTGCCAGATGAGTATGGAGATCAAAGTGATGCTCCAGGGGTGAGTGACAGAGAGGAAGACTGAGGTCAAAGTGATGCTCCTGGGGTTCCTATCAGCCTCTGCTACATTGATGCTGCTGACTTGGAGGCACTGTATGCATGTCTGGGTATTGCTTTCGACCTTGTCAGCTGATGGCAGGTTCAGCAACTTCCTGCCTGCCCCTGCTGTGCAACTGGCCAGGCCCTGAGCCTATCCATGTTTTATTGGTCATTTGCTGTGTAATTTTAGTTGGTCAGCCATTTCTACTGTGAGTGGAAGTTCTCTCCGTTCCAGATCTGCCACTGGGACCAGCACCGTGAGAACTAAATTCAATCCATTGTTTTCATGAAAATAATGACAAATTGGTGCAGCCTGGTCCGTAATTTGAAGATTTTTGTGTCTAACGGTGTAAATACCCTTTCTGGACATTTCTGTGATTTGCGCATAAATAACAGAGAGTATCCTAACTCTTATTGTTATTTTAACAGGAAAAGCTGGGCCTTGATGTTATATAGATCACAATCTGCACTTAGACTTTGTTGTCTTCTTTATAATAAATTATGATGATTATTTTCAGTGCTTCCAAAAATAACAATCAATGGAATTTACATAATGTTCTAATACTATAACTTTGCAATTAGATGAGCAGTGCATATATATTATAAATAGGCAATTTCATTAAAAACAACATACTGCACTTTTGTTGATGCTTATGATCCTTTACATTTTTTTTCTTTCTAAAAGTTGTACCTGTTTGGATCATGTTTTGGAAGATCATCAAACTACCTCAACACCCAGAGTTGAAGCATCTTGGACCCACCCATCAGCTGTTCTCTGGACAGAACAAGATCTTCTGAATCTTGAGCATTTGGATTTAGCTGTCACAGAATATACCCAGAGCAGGCCACCATCTACCTATTCTAATGTCTATGTACCACAGGATGGAGAGGTACTTGTAGATAGTGAAACGGAATGGAATACACTTCGTGGAAATATGGAATTTGGAATATCAGAACAAGATATTGATTATTATTTTGCCAGTATTTCCAGAAGGCATAGCTTCCGCCAAAATATTCTCCCATTTCATCCATTTGTGGTTATGGGTGAAACCAGGGTGTAAATTGAAATGTAAATGTAGAATTTGGTGAGCCAAAGTTTGTGGATTATGCTTTTGTCATGGTAGACACCATATATATTTTCCAGGAAAAAATGCACGATATTCAGGTAGTTATTAGTACATGATCATTATTAAACGTTTTTTGTTTAGAGCACACATCTGTCTTTATTACATATGCAAAACAATCTTGAGAAAGTAAAAGCCAGGAATTTAATTTTAGGGTTATGTAAGAAATGGTAGCTTTAAAAATCCTATAATCAGTAGGTAGAAAGTCATATGCTTTCTTTCTTAAAAAAAAAAGTTGTCAGCAGCCAGGGACAGAGATAAACAAAAATAAATGTGAAGGAGAATGGTACTCTCGGGGTCTCATGTCAAGGTCTCTTGGTGCAGGCCTTCACATTGATATTCCTAAGCTAACAAGCTGGAGTCTTGTACCCTCTTAGTGAGACAAGTGTCTGGTTGGAGTTAGTAAATGGCACCAAGCATGAGATGAGCTGAAAGATGACTTTGAAGCAAAGCGATGGACTTCGGGAGGTTACACCTTGGGTACATGTCCTATGGTCATTTGGTGCATAGGATTGAACAAGTGATTGACATTGGATAAACTACCAGCTCCTAAAGTATATAAATCAGTGATCGGAAGGGAAGCCTGCAGCCTCCTCCAGATGGAGGAAGACCGGGGAAGACCAAGTAAATCTGTGGGAAGAGCTTCTGAACACGTTGGCTAGAGAGCAGAAGGCTGCTGTCATCAGCTAGAGATCTACACACACTCTGCCATCCATCCGCCTGTTCATCCTCCGGGACCAGTTTTCACCTGTAACGGGCCGTATACTTTTCCTATCTATTTAACTTAGGCATCATTTTTAAACTGTTGCTTCTTAATAAACTACTTTAAAATCACTTATGAGCTCAGCCCCCCCTGCCTTTTTTGGGTAATATGAGATTCCTGAACTCAAAACCTTACAGTTATCAGAACCTAAACTGTGTAGGCAGTCTACCATAGGAATTTATAAGCAGTTATAATTAGTAGAATTCCTGTGATGAATATTTGAATGATAGCCTGGGAGGTCTGTTTAACAGCTAAGAATTATAACTCTGCTTCACTTCCCAGACTATCCATGAACCAGTTTTATAAAAGGGATTTCAAATTCTGATATTGGAGCAGTGGCAGTGTATTAAGTACTATTCTTTCCTCTCATTCCATGCCATCATATAGCACCAGTTGTTGTTACAGTGGAGAAAAAAAAGGAGCCTCAGGTGACCCAGCTCCCAATTAGTTGCAAAAAGGCATCAGAAGCATTAATCTACAAATCCCTTCTTGGTCACTCCAGTCAACTGCTGTATCTTCCTCTATAAATTTCCTTTGCATTCCACTGGTCACTTCTCTTTTCTAATGATACCTAATCAAGACACTGTAACACCTTCTCTTCCTCTGTCCACAAATTGATCTAGGGTGCACCTCAAGATTCCATCCATCATTTATACACACTCCCATTACCTATTTTTCCCCATGCCTTCCAGTGCCCTAAATTAACTTCAAGTTCCTCATCATTTTTGAATTCCTGGGTTGCATCTTGCTGTACCATAATAGATTCTCATCCAATCTATCATTGCTGCACACTCTCCGCAATTCTGAAAATTCTGTTTTCCACAACTTTTGGTGTCACTATCAATTATTATACTCCATCTTCAAAATGCCACCTTAGCATCCTCCACTTTTACATATCCTGCTTTCAAAAACCTTGTATTATATAGGTTGCAAAATATCAGTTTAGGTCAACTGGTAGCTCTCTGACCCCTCAGAATTCTGCTGGAGCCCCACACCAGGACTTGAAAATATAGTCTATGAGGATTCTTCAATCTTATGTGCCAATTGCAGATGTGATACTCAAATGAGCAGAACCTATACGCCAGTTTTGTGGACCTTAATGATCCCTCTGTGGATCACCACCTTTATGTGGTGGAGAGGTTTGTGCGCTCTGACTATCCCTTGAGCGATGTTGTCAGGAGCTTCTTGTTCATGGTGGAGCCACCCATGGCGGCAAGGTCGGGGGGAGGTGCCAGACAAAGTGCGGTCCAAAAAGTCCTCAATGGCAGAACAGGCAAAGGAAGACTGTGCGTGTCACCAGCTGCGAAGACAGAAGTAGGCTGCAATGGCAAGTGGATCCTGGTCATCTTTCAACAGGTCACCAAAGGTCCCCATGTTAAACAAAATCATGCTCAGGCTTCTGAACATGCCTGATCAAGAGTTTGTGGATGACTGCAGTGTCATTGCCAACTCTGCACCAAATTTACAAGCCACTCTTGATCTCTTCAATTCTGCATACAAGAAATGTTTCCAAAACAAAAATAATTTATCAGCCCACACCTGGTCAGTCAAATATTCTACCTCCCATATATGTTGAAGGAGAGACTCTGGAATATAAAATAAAAACAGAAAATGCTTGAAAAACTTAGCAGGTTTGACGGCATCTTTGGAGAGAGAAATAGAGTTAACGTCTCGAGTCCGTATGACTCTTCTTCAGAGCTGAGTTTTTCCAGCATTTTCTGTTTTTATTTCATATTTCCAGCATCCGCAGTATTTTGCTTTTATTTTAGACTCTGGAATATGTTGAGCACTTCCCGTACCTTGGCAGCTACCTCTCTCAAAAGGCCACCATTGACAAGGAGATCCAACACTGAATCAGCTGTGCCAGCTCAGCCTTCAACAAATGACAGCAGCGATTGTTTGAGAACAAAGACCTCCACAAGTCAACAAAAGTCTTAGTGTTCAGAGCAGTTGTCACCACACTCCTATACCACAGGGAGACCTGGACTGTGTATCAGCGATAGAGAAGGGTGCTTAAGAAAGTCCATCAGCAATGCCTACGCCACAACCTCTGGATTCAACGGATGGACTTTCAAGCAAATGCTAGCATCCTTCTTGAAGCCAGCTCCACAAGCATTCGGGCAAAACAAACTTCTATGTACTGGATGGTGTGTTTGCCTGGCTGAAAAGTGTCTCCCCCACTAGGTCCTGTTTTTTCAACTCGCAAATGGCCAATGATCCAGAGGAGGAAAAAGGAAATGCTTCAAAAACACTCTCACTGAAGCATGGCAGCATTGACATTAATGAACGGGAGGAGCTTGCTCCCAATCTTTCACAATGTTGACAACTTACCATCAAGCTGCAGCACACTTTGAGTCACAATGTCTTAATGATGAGGCAGAGTAGCAGCAGAGAAAGAAAGAAGAGGAAGCAAATCCTGCACTCCAGATCCCATTATCTCACGGGATATCCTGCCCCATGTGCCCAAAGATCTGTGGGTTGAGAATAGGGCTGTTCAGTCACTTGAAGACCCATGGCAGAAACTCACAACCCTGAGTAGGGTTCATCTTTGAATTGAGGAATAAGCAACAATCCTAAAGCACAATCTAAGAAAAGCAATGTCTTGGTCAACATCTTTCCTACAATACAGACTATTGGTCATTAATTTCATTGCTGTTGTCAGATTGGTCATTCATAAAATAACTGTCACTGTATCTTTTATGTGGATGTTACTGAAAACATTTCTGAAACTTGATAAGGCACTTTAAGAATGTAAGTCACTTTTCTTCTGTTATCCCAAACATTCCATTTTCCCTCCTGCTTTGCATTGACTGTAATCTTCAGTGTAAAGCAATCACATATTATCCTTTACAGGATGTGCGCTACAGACATACTGTTGAATCTGATTACTGGTCTAATGCAATTGGAAACATTTAGATATGTGCATTATAGACAGGGACCCAATTAACCTTGCTTACTGTTTTTTTAAATTATGTGTACATCTAATTTAACATCTCAAGGCCTGTGTAAAATTCCTCAGAATTTGTTCTCCTACTTTTCCAAAGCTTTATGAATGAAGCTAATATAGAATCTATAAATGTCTTGGAAAAAAATGAATGCTAAAAATATTTTACAATCATACTAATTTTCAGTCAGTAAGCCCATGAGTATTTCACCCAAGTCTCTGTTATTCACGTGAACCTAGACACATTTGTGTTGACACCACAAGGACTTTCATAACAAAGCTCAATTCTGTTCTCTCTCAATGTCCACATAAGCATTGATACTGTGGATGCTGGAAATCTGAATAAAAACAGAAAATGCTGGATACTCAGCAGGTCTGGCAGCAGCTGTGGCACAATTTCCAAGAGGTGCCAAGGGACAAAATGTAAGCTTGAACCGAGGGGGCTTTTTAAAAATCGTCCTTCATAATTCAGCCATACCAAAATTGATTGTAGAGTCTCCACTGCTTGAATTAGCCAACTTGTGACTATTTTGCACAATTCAGCAGTACACCACACAGCTTATTTGCCCACTAGGTTATTGGCAAGCTCTGTTACAGCTTTTACTTTAAAAGTTCCAGCTTCCAGTCAGAAACTCAGAATTTAAAATGGTACTGAGGAAGCAATAATCGTTAATTCAGTATCTGTAACCACAATGAATGTAACTAGACGATGGCATATCGGGGCAGAGTTACCACGTCGGGTGCAATCAGTAATCTGGGTACAAGATGAACTCATTTTCTGAATTTTTTTTTTGCTTACGTTTCCATTCAAACTCATTCACATGTAGTCAAACGTCAAATCCTCCATCAACCAACGCAATCATGTACCAGTTGAAAATGTAATTTTTTTCTTGCATTAAAAAGAATCCTTGATATATTTGAGCATGGTGTCCTGGTGCAGGTATTTATTAACACAACTGAAAAAGGCTTTATCAAAAAATATAAGCATTTTTAATAGAAGTGTCTAGTCCACTGGCTGCGAGTATCCTGATTTTAAATAACTGAAAAATGTTTCAATTTTAAGAGCTTCCTTGAAGGCCTGCAAACAGGTACACTTTGCAGGAATTCACCATGGTGATTAATTTGGAACACAGCCAGTTTTGTGGGCAGGGCCAGTTTCCAGCACGATGTGTTTTACTCCAGCTCACAGAAACTCGATTCAAGCTGGACATATCTTGCACTTGAAATTTCTTTATTTTTGGTGCTGGTTTCGCTGATTTTGGGCAAATTATGCTGCGGAACCAGGGTAACCTTATGAAAACTCTACCCATTGTGTTTTTGTTATTTTCTTCCATCAACTAATGGCTGTTGCACAGAGTGTGGAATTTAATGCCTCCCCCAGAGGTGAGGGGGGATGCATTTAATTGGGCGAGAGGGTGCAGTGTGGGTAGCCTGCATGCGCACCTCCCCACCCGATTAATTTTGGGATTTTGGGATGGTAAGGCACCTGGACAAAAAACCAATTGAGGTACAGGCCTCATTCCACTGCAGCTGGTATTTAACCAGTGGGGAAGTCACAACATGAGGCACCCAAAGAGCAAACCCTGCGGATTTCCAGGGGAGGCGGTATGGGGGTGGGGACTCGACATCGGGAAGTGGGGGTGGGAGCGTTCGCTGAAAGCCACCCCACTGCCTTTGCCTCTGACATGCCTCCTCTGCAACCCACATTTGGTCCTGGGCCTCTAGTGAATGCATTACCAGCAGCAGCCAACGCTCCCAGAGGCACTGACAAGCAATGGAGAGCTTTCGGGTTCTGATGAGCCAACAGTTCTCGGGGAGGGCGGGATTTTCACCCCAGGGGTTCTTAATCCCGGAGAAGGCTCAATGAAACCCACTTAAATGCCTGATGGGCACTTAATTCCGATGGGCCTTTAACTAAGGCGCTGCAGTATTCCCATTGGTTCTCCAGCTGGCAGATGAGACCCCCGTCATAAACATTAAATTCTGCCCTTAATGTCATCTTTACTCTGGCGTTTTCCAAAGCAGTGTACCTTCCCTTAACAATAAACTCAAATGCACGTAGGGAGAGCAAACTTTATTTTATTAAATCATGCACATCACGTATGTTAGTGCAAATACTTTAATTTGTAGTTCAGAAATTCTACTGTACTTCCAACCTTTTTACAAAATAGATTTAAAACAATTATTTTACTTTAAAAAATGTATTTCTGTAATTCAGCATCTCAGAACAATATTTGCAAACAACCTATGTACAGGAGGTACCAAGGACCATTAGCATGTGTGTGTGTAGCTGGGGTGGAATATCATAGCTTATTGGCCATCCAAACAATTGCTCAAGTTGACAGACTTTAGAACAGATTTGTTTCCACATAAACAAGTGTTTTTCCCCCAACAACCTTGTGTTTAAACAAAAAAATCCCACGTTGAAAGGGACATCTAACAAAACTCTACATTCACCCTCAACGTGTTTTAAGATAATTTATATAGCAGATTTCTCAACACATTCTTGAAAACCTATTTCTATTGTCAAGAATATTTTAAACCAGTTGTAATTTTAAAGTGTTCTTTTTTTAAATTTGATTGACTATGGAATCTTGTACCAATATTTGTAATTACATAGTACAGCTTCACCAACATATCATACTGTGGTTGAAAATATATAAATTTAATTAGTTTTAAAATAAGGCAATACCCAACTTATTTGGCTAAAAGGTGTCATGAAAAAATTAAGGTGACGATCCATTTTTCCTGTAACTCACTTTAAAACAAAGTGCTTGCTGGTATGACTCCTATAGTGAGCATAGCAGCTGTCTGAAAGACAGATGAAGGACTGTCCTGGGAATGTAGTGATTAAGGCAGTAGCATCAGACTGCTTTATAGTTGCAGATTTGAGTCCCAGTCATAGCCTACACTATAAGCAAAATGCTTACGACTGTGTATCAGAAATATTTCAGTCAGCCTCTTACATTGGTATCCCCATCGCAAGGGAAAACAAACAAACATTTAATTGTTTTTGCCAATTGGTGCACACCTTCCACCAACTGATGTACAGAGGAGCATGGATTTGATGCTGCAGAGGGATTGTGGTCCACTTACCTTAGCTGGGCAAGACATTAATTGAGATAAAGGCAAAAAACTGCGGATGCTAGAAATTCAAAACAAAAACAAAAATACCTGGAAAAACTCAGCAGGTCTGACAGCATCTGCGGAGAAGAATACAGTTAATGTTTCGAGTCCGAATGACTCTTCAACAGAACTAAGGAAAAAAAGAAAAGTGAAATATAAGCTGGTTTAAGGGGGGCGGTGGGACAGATAGAGCTGGAAACAGGACCAGTGATAGGTGAAGATTGCCAAAAGATGTCATAGACAAAAGGACAAAGAGGTGTTGATGGTGGTGATATTAGCTAAGATATGTGCTCATGGTGACATTAAGGGTAGAAAGCAGGAGGAGCAAGGTACAGATAGCCCTAGTGGGGGTGGGGTGGGGGAAGGGATCGAAATAGGCTAAAAGGTAGAGATAAAACAATAGATGGAAATACAGTTAAAAATAATGGAAATAGGTGGGAAAAGAAAATATATAAATTATTGGAAAAAGGGGGGATCGGAAAGGGGGTGGGGATGGAGGAGAGAGTTCATGATCTAAAGTTGTTGAACTCAATATTCAGTTCAGAAGGCACCTTCCCATGCAACCGTAGAAGGTGTAACACCTGCCCCTTTACTTCCCTCCTCCTCACCATTCAAGGGCCTAAACACTCCTTTCAAGTGAAGCAGCATTTCACTTGCACTTCCCTCAATTTAGTCTAATGCATTCCCTGCTCCCAATGCGGTTTCCTCTACATTGGAGAGACCAAACGCAGACTGGGTGACCGCTTTGCGGAACACCTTCGGTCTGTCCACAAGCATGACGCAGACCTCCCTGTCGCTTGCCATTTCAACACACCACCCTGCTCTCATGCCCACATGTCCATCCTTGGCCTGCTGCAATGTTCCAGTGAAGCTCAACGCAAACTGGAGGAACAGCACCTCATCTTCCGACTAGGCACTTTACAGCCTTCCGGACTGAATATTGAATTCAACAACTTTTGATCATGAACTCTCTCCTCCATCCCCACCCCCTTTCCGATTCCCTCTTTTTCCAATAATTTAGATATATTTTTCTTTTCCCACCTATTTCCATTATTTTTAACTGTATTTCCATCCATTGTTTTATCTCTACCTTTTAGCCTATTTCGATCCCTTCCCCCTGCCCCACCCCCACTAGGACTATCTGTACCTTGCTCCTCCTGCTTTCTACCCTTAATGTCACCATATCTTAGCTAATATTACCACCATCAACACCTCTTTGTCCTTTTGTCTATGACATCTTTTGGAAATCTCCACCTATCACCGGCCCTCTATCCAGCTCTATCTGTCCCTCCCCCACTTAAACCAGCTTATATTTCACCTCTTTTCTATTTTTCCTTAGTTCTGATGAAGAGTCATTCGGACTCGAAACGTTAACTGTATTCCTCTCCGCAGATGCTGTCAGACCTGCTGAGTTTTTCCAGGTATTTTTATTTTTGTTTAAGACATTAATTGAGATGGGTGCCCGTAAAAAGTGAGCAAAAGGAAGAAACATTAAAAAGGTGTCTTTTTTTTAAACACATATGATGCACGTTTACCGCTGTTTCTTCAAACACTTCGATAAAGTGTGCACTTGAGGTTTAAAAATTGTTCGGAGAAGTTAAAATCCTATGCAAGTCAGGTATCATCTTCCAATCCTGCAACAGCATTACACTTATTTCTTAAGTATGACCACTGTTTAAATGGCATGTCACCTCTTGTACATGGATCAAACTAACAACAGATGAACCATTTGTGCCTCTGTTAGCATTATTATTCTGGCCTAAATGCATCAGTTGGTGGAACTGCAATATTATTATAAAAGGATATAGCAGAACTCATAAGTGAATCTAAATTAAATTCCATGTATTTAATATTTTGGTACCAAGAAGCCTAGTTTAGGCCACCACATCTCTTTACATAATCCCAAAGTACTGATTTTTAAAAAAAAAAGAAAACTGCAAACAAAACATTATCTAGAGTAGAATCCAGTCACAATTTTTTATTCCCTCTATATACAATTACATTTTATACAGTTCAGGCAAAGATCCTACTATCGTACTCTGAAACAGTTGTGTTTTTGTTAGAGGTAAAAAGGAAGGAAACAGATCTGCTTGTCCCTGTGGTAAAAGAAAGCCAATGTCAATGGGAAGGACATTCTGCAGTTTGACAGACATCACGCAGTTTCATGGCGAGGCCCTATTCAATGCTGGGTATAACACTACCATCGTCACAGCAACCAGCACGGCCATCACTGGCATCCACTTGAACAATCCACCCTGAAAAAGTTCATTAAAAGAGTCAAGTTTATCGTTTATGGGCCATTGTTTTCCGAGTATACAGACTAGCAGTTTGGGGCAAGATGAAATTTAAGTACAAAATTTCCACTGTGCAGTAGTACAACCGAACATTAGGTCCCTACACATCTCTGGTCATGCATCGAGACCAAGTACTTATCAGGACTTTTAATGCACAGCAGATCTCCAATGACAACATTTCAAACAACAGAAGAATACATAATGTTTGCACCATGATCATTTAATTGCATTTATATAATTGATCTAAAGTTTCACTTGCTAAGTTAAATGCACAAAAAATGCTACTAAATAGGAGTTAGCTTTACATCCACTGCACAGTAGCTAGCTTTTTTATTCTACCATCTCTCTATCTTGTAACTTTTCTTAAATATAATTAAGTGGGATTAAATAGTTTTCACCAACTGAATACTTATTTGAAAAAATCTGTGTTAAACATACTGAAATAAATAAACTTAATTCAAAGTACTTAATTAAATGTTACCCCAATCTGCTGGACTATTATAACTTTCAAGCATAAAGACAACAAGATTATTCAACATAAGTTAGATAATAGGCATGCTAGATGGCACAATGTGATGTCACAGGAAAAAGGTAGCAAAATAGGTACTGAAGCAGCTTTTTGTTTACAATTTAAAAATTCAGCACTGAAGCAAATAAAGAAAATAAATATGGGCTCTAAACAAATGTTAATTTCAGTAGTAGAAAATGCTGCAACATACAGTTTAGCAAGTTAAAGCTGCATTAAGGCTGTTCATGCATCTTGTGAAGAAGGGATACAAATTAGCAAGGGAACACACAGACATATATTGTAGCTGTGTACCTTCATCTACCATAGGTGATCGGACCACCAGTACAGGAAAGCCAGAATTAGGGCGACGCCTAGAGCAGGGATGGGTTGCAATATAGTGGAAGGCTGAGGGAGGGAAGGGATATTCACAGTCACTGTGTGCAAAGCACCAGAATGCACAGTGGGGATTTTCAGGGAATATATTGGTGGAACATTAATGTAAGCATGCCAAGTGATGTACTGTGGAAAAACAAAAGCTCTCAAATAGATTTGAAAACTTGTTTGCAAAAGCATTCTCTTGCAAAACGACTTTTACGCACTTTTCCTACAAACCAGGCCCAAGCTAGCCATCTTATTGGCAGCAAAGGGAATTTATCAAATTCTTGAGGAAACACAAAAGTAAGCCCTTTCTTTGTTGAAGTGGTATACTTATTGCTTGATGGAACACATTTCCTTACAAGTACTTTTAAGTATTATTATCAGAGATAAATGGAAAAGGATATTCATGCCAGACAATTCTGCATCAACTGAAAACTGAATAATTGCGAATCAATCAACTACTTTGTTACCTTACATATCATACTTTCAAACATAAATTGATGGTCCAGTTATTGAATTCCCATGTAAAACATGAATGCAATTTATCTTTACTGATGCTCTTTGGGATGTCCTAATATAAAGGCAAGCCATTTAACTTGTGGCAGATTGCTGGAAAACTCGATGAGAAGCTGTTCCCCGTCAGGCACCAGTTATCAAATCAGAGCCTCCTTCAAGAAACATGGCTCTTGCTTCCCATTTCTTCTAGGAAAGGTTATCACAGAACAGGCATCTTCCTGAGTAAGCACTGAATACTTCAGCACAGGAGAAGCCCATTTGCCAATTAAGTCTGTGTCAGCGCAAATTTCTACATGCCCTTTTCAAATGACATAAGGACTCTGGTTCAATATTTATGAGGAGGATGTGGCAGAGACCGAAATGGCTGAAGGAGGAAGAACAGAGAGGTACTTCTGAACGTAATGGCAGGAACTCAATCAGTTTTGAGTTTCCTACCTAGCAGCCAGCTAAATTAACAGTTCAGTTCGGGGGGGTAAACTTGTGGCCAGGAGCCTGCAGCTAAAGCTATGGGAAAAGTCCTCACAATCAGGAGGTGGAGGTGGGCGGAGAAGATCAGAGAACACAGCGGTGGTGGTGGGGAAGAGAGTGTGGATAGAGAGGACATTAGTGGAGATTGCCTACTTTACCTAACTCACAAAGAGTGCTGGAAAAGGCACATTTCTTTCAGCTGGCAGCTTCTGTATCTCTCCCCACTACCAAGTTTCAAGACACCTAGGAAATCTATGCAGCAGTAAACCTTAAATCAGGCTCCCAGTTGCACTAACACAGCCCTATTTAAGTATGTAAATGAGGCTTCCCGCTTCTCCACAGGACATGTGGATGCCACAATGTCCACTGGCATGAAAATGGCAATGAGGCAATGAGTATGGGCACAGTGGGTTGGTCTCATGTTTCATTCATGTGACTGATTAACTTGCCCTCCCTATTGCTGCCTGTCACTGAGGGGTGGGGATAGGCGGTTAATAGTTTGGCATCTATTTCATCAGCACTTTGCAGTAGAAAGAATTCCACATTCTACTGAGCTGCTGTATAAAGATTTTTATTCCAACCTTTCCTATAATTCTTTCTGATTATCTTAAATTTAAGCTGTGTCATTTACTAGTGCAAATCAAGTATCACTGCTGAACTCATTGGGCAGAATTTTACGGCCCCGTTTCGGCGGGGATGGGGCCATAAAATGCAGTGAGCCATTATAAACCCCATTGACTTTAGCGGGAACATAAAATCCCGCTGCCATAAAATTCTGTCCATTATAGTTTATCACAATTGTAACAATCTTCTTCAAGTCAACCCAACAATCACAAGGCCACAACTTCTCAATTGTCTTCTTACCTAATGCCTTATTTCTGGTAATATCCCTGCAGATTTATACTGTGCCTTTGCCACTCCTCTGTTGGGTGTCCCAAACTGTAGATTATACTTCCAACTTTGCCTAACTTTATACTTGGTGTCAGCCTTGGCTCAGGCATATCACTCTTACTTATAAGTCAGAAGGTAGAGTGGGTGAGCCTCCTCCAGATATTTGTACATGTAAACTAGGTTGAGAATTGAGACCTGTACTGAAGGAGTGCTACCCTGTAGGAGGCACAGTCTTTCAGATGAGATCTTAAACCGGGTGGATGCAAAAAAATTCCATGATATTATTTGAAGTTAAAGCAGCTGAGTGCTCCCAATGTCTTGATGGGTGAAAACAGTCTTTCTTGGTCCTCTACATTCCTATGTCCCTAATCACCACTGCACTAATTCCAGGAATAGCTGATAACCTACCTAAATGTTGCTCTTCTTGATTTAACACTAGTGTGGAGTTCAGGATTTTTAGAATGTGGGTGGCAAAGCTGGCATTTATTACCCATTCCTAGTTGCTCTAAGAAAATGTGATACAACTGAAAGTGAAAGAGTTTTGTTCAGCAAGGGTATTAAGGGCTACAGAACCAAGGTGGGTAAAGGGAGTCAAGCTACAGATTAGCCGTAATCTAACTGAATAGAAGAACAGGCTTGAATGGCCTATTCCGATTCCTATATTCCTAACTGAGTGACTTGGCAGGCCACTTCATTTGGCAGTTAAGAGTCAATCACGTTGCTGATTTTCTGCCACAGTTAGACAGTAGATTGGAAGAACCCCTGGAGAAATTCATAGCAATTCTACAGATACAGTGAATGAATGTAACACATAAAGCCAGTTAATGCATTCATACCAAAGAACATTCTCTTTATCTAAAATTAAAGCTGCTATCAGCCTATAAAGAACATGAATCTACATACAAGCCATGCATGCTCTACTTCAGAAAAAACTATAAGGTTTTAAAAGCTGCATTTTAGCAGTTTATTGGAGGCAGATACAAACCTGCAACCATGTGAGTGATTTTAATCCTAAATGGCTGGAGGAAACCAGAGGCTTGGGCAGCTAGAAATGAAGTTAATCACCCACTCATAACTTAAAGCTCTTCTGCCATTCCAAATTTTAAACCTGCAGGTGAATGAAGTGAAATGCAGCAGGGGGACGCCTCGTGAATTGATGAAAATTGGGATTCTATTATGACAAGTGGTCCCAGATTGCATTTTAATTGGGGTCTGACTGGGAAGCACATCTGCAGCTGCACAGTTGCTTCTGGCACCTCAAGGAAAATCACAGCCTCCCTGCTCCATAATTCCACTATCTTCCCTCCTGTGATACTTGGCCACCTGATCTTTCCCTGCCGGCAGCCACTCTGGATTCCCTTCCCGCTCAATGGTTAAAATCGTGGTTGCCCCCTGTTGCTGCTGCTGGGAAAAAATTAACTAGATGGGACTAGGTGAACTGCTCTGAATTAAAATCCATCCCTATGACTTCCAGAAACTAAGTTTATTTCTGACTTGGATTTGTGCACAACAAAGGGAGAAAGTAATGTCTAACTAATTCCAGTTCCACCCATCAACCTTCTAGTTCTGACAGGCTCCAGCCGGTCCCATCTTCCAAAAGACATGTGTATTTGATGCTGGCAACCTGCATTCCCAGTGCAAAGTGCTGATTTTCCTTGTGAACTTTTGACAAACTGTCATAAGGGTTGAAATGCTGTCAGCTTAAAATACTGACTGTTGCCATGTATGCAAATCAGTCACAGGATGGCATAGCCGAGTCTATAAAGGGCACAGGTTTGTCCCCATGTGGAGTATTGAGAGTAGTTCTGGTCACCATACTGTAGGAATGGCTTCACAGTAAAGGTGCTACAAAAGGCTACCTGTTTGATAGTTGACTTCACTCATTTGAGCTACAAGGATTGACGACAGAGGGTAAGTTTGTTTGTATTAAAGAGAACACAGAAGTACACACACACACAAAAGAAAATGGGGCTGGCCAAATGGACCAAAATGGTCTTTTCTGGCCCTCTAGGTTCCTTGCTCATAATCTCTACTGCGCTACTGACAAGTTACCTTGGGTTTCAGAGACTGCTGTTATCCTACCTAGCAGTTGCTTCTCCTGTTTTAACAGGAGAGTGAAGGCCAAGATTTTTAAGATTCCATTTTTCTCCACATAATTTTAAAGACATTTTGCAGATTATACAGCTAACAAGGAGAAGAGATATGTAGCAAAAATAATTAAGAGTGGGGGAGGGAGTAAAGATAAAATAGTTGAGTAAGGAGCCCCGCAGCAACAGGAAACCCTAGATCAGTTTACTTCCCAATACTCTCAGGCCTAATTATGACTTCTTGAGTTAAATTTCTGACTAAATCAAAACCATAAGAGCTGTATTTCAACACTAATTTGATTCACATATTATTATGGCATGAAAAGGGCAGGAAATTTAAATACTTTGATTTAGATCAAATTATGAAATGTAATTTACAATATTTTATGCAGCAGTGACTAGAAATAATACATAGTAAAGATTTGATTTCATTTCAGATTAAATTTATTTTAACAGTGTTTTAGCTCAGGTGAAAAAACTCAACATGAAACTAGACATAAGATTATTTTAAGAAACAAATTTATTAAGACTTACGTTGTTTCCCTTCTGTTGCAGCAGCTTCAGATTTTCTTTACAGTTTTCGAGTTCTTCTGTGATTGACTCATTCTCTTTCTGAGTTTTGTCAAGCTTTTCCTTCAACTCCAGGTACATGGTTTGATTTGCTTCATACTACAACATATATCAATTATTGAAAGATTTCATAGATACTATTATACATACACTGAACTATGTAGATAATGCTTGTTTGAAATTGTTTTATGATTTTATCAGAAATTTTCAGTGAGTTTATATGTCGAAACCTTTGATACCCTGCTATTAATTTCATATGACACTTAATTGTAGTCTCTGTATGCTCCATACAATTGGAATTTTAGGATTAGTTAAACAAACTATTTAAATTTATTTTTCTTTCCCAAGTTTTCCCTCTGGCACACTGACGTTAATTGCATTCAGGAGCGAAGTACTCATGCAGTGGGTCCTGATCTGTGTGGCTCAGTGCCAGATATGCAGTACATTGTAATGTACACAGATACATAGCCACAGTCAAATAACCTAACACCACTCACAAGTAATGATCACACAAGAAGAATGGTCACTTGGGAAAGGGGTAGGAGGGCTGCTGTGGCTTGATACTTCAGCATGAATAACCAGCGTCAAGAAACACTTGCAGGAGGAGGAAAAAATAGTTTGGATTTACTCCTCAATCAAATAAACCTAATCAAAGAGTGTATCAATTTCCTCCTTTCGGTATAAGTAACGGATAATCCCAAATGGCATATGATTTTTATTTCTTATCAAATTATAAATTTAGGTATATTTGCTATTCTCAGCTATTATTAGCAACATACTTAGTGCAGATGTTTTAAATATAGAATTAATCTAAGTACATTTAAAAAAAAAATCAAACTTGCACATTTTTTCAGCACTAGAAAACAACAGGAAAAGGTATTCCTAGTTGAATGAAAATTGCTTAAGGTGATCCCAGTGGCACTTTCGCTTGTAAGGTTATGAATAGCTTTATTTTGTGTACACCAATTTTGGTATAGCAGAATAACTATTAAGCAATACAACTCCTTCCCACTGCACAGCCACATACATCAAGTTAACCTCAGTCTGGTACTTTCATAGACATGTCATTTCCCTGCTCTTCCTGGATGCGGTAACTACAAGCTAATCATGATAGGGAAACAACGTACTGGGCGAGATTTTGAAGCTTTCCATTCAGCAGAAACAGGGCAGTAGAGCCCTGAAAAGAGGCTAAAATAGATCCAGAGGGATGTTTGGTCCATCAGGTGGCTGGTGGGTGCCATCTGCATGTTGGTCAACTGAAGTCCACAAAGGGGGAAAATCAACACTATTGAATTAGTAAAATTTACCATTAACACTAGCCATCGTTATTGTCTGTCTGTGAGACTGACAATTTAATGTCAAGCGTCAAGTCAGATCTGTGCGATGACAAATGAACATATTTGCAACCTATTGTCCCAGCTGGATTTCAACACATATCCCTAAGGTTAAAGGAGGATAATCTAAGCCACTGCATCACCCATTCTCAGACAATGTTCAATTCGGTTATTAACTTAATTCATTTAATGTATTTGATTTTCCAAACAGAAGAAAGTGTTTCTTTGTATCTACCGCCTTGAATAATTGTCACTTTAAATACCTCACTTCTAAACTTTAAGGAATACAAGCCAAATTTATTTTACCTGTCGTGAAAATTAACCCCTTAAAAAAAAACGGTAGTCTGGGTAGTAACCCTTCCTTTTGTCTTTCCTGAGTTTCGGTATCTTTATTCGATTCAAACTGAGTGATGTCACACATTCCCACATTTAACTCCACCTGTTATATTTCTGCCCACTAACTTTGTCTACCTTAGTAACTTCTTGCTCCTATTCACACAACTTACTGTGCTTACTGACATACTGTTAGCTGCCAAGTGGATAATACAACTCTCTACTCCTTCGTCCAAGTTATTAATATGTATGCGAAAAGCTGAGACCTGAGGTTCCTTGGGAACACCAGAAGTCACATCCTTCCAATTAGAGAACAAACCCTTTATCCCAATTCTCTATTTCTTACCACCCAGCCAATTACAATCACAAAGTTAGATGCAATTTCTTGTGCTCTCAATATTTGCTATTAAACTCCTGTGCGAAACCTTATCAAATGCCTTTTGGAAGTCCAAATAGATATCATCCATAGATACCCCTTATCCCCATGCTCCTCAAAAGATTCACTATGTTTAGTCAGATATCATCTACCTTTATACATCCCATACCAAAACTCTTTGATCAGTTGATACTTGTCCATGTGCTCAGTCATTCTGTCTCTACTGATAGATTCCAGTACTTGCTCCACAACCCATGTTAAACTGGCAGTTACCTGTTTATTCCCTCCCTTCCAACTTAAATAATGGAAAGAGATTTGCAATTTCCAATCCAAGGCACAATTCCTGGATTTGGAGAGCTCTGAAAGAATTTGACCAATGCATCTGCAATGTCTTCACATATTTATTTTCATACCCTGGAACGAAACCATCAGGTCCTGGAGATTTGCCTACCTTAAGTCCATTTTTTTTTCATTATTGTATTTTTTTAACATTACCAATTTTTTAAATATGTAGGTTAATACATTAACAGTTCAGCTCAATTTACTGTGGCCAATTTATTTCCCATCCTGTTAAAGCTTGCCTTACTTGAATTTAAAATCACAGTTTGTGACTTTCCCTTCTCCCTCTGAACCCAATACCAAATTCAATCATATTATGGCCACAACTACAAAAGATGCTCCTTTACTGTCAGATTATTGAACAATTCTGGTTTGTTCTTCATTAAATCTTGTTGGTTCTAAGACATATTTGTTCTAGAAAACATCTGGAAAATCACTGCTTTTACTACTTCAACTGTACTGCTTCTTCCAGTCTAAGTGAAAATTAAAATCTCCCCATTATAAGCAGATTGTTTTTGCATCCTTTGTTGCTCCTTACCAAATGCAAAGTGTTTATACAGCCTGATCATGCTCACTGAAATCCCTTCTTTCTGTAGTGATAATTGTGTTGCATCAATATTGCTACTTCAATCTTTCCCAATTTCTCTATCCTTTCTAAAGATTGTATAGCCTGGATTATTCAGCTCCCAATTCATACTCAAACTGTAGCCAGGTCTCTGTTTTGGCCACCACATCATTTCCTTTAAGTTGAGCTTTGGCTTTTCACTTGCTTGTTTTCTTCTCTATGGTACGTGCATCTTATTTGCGTAACTTTCCCCACTGTGCCGATATATTCTGTAGTAATGTGCACATTTGATTGAAACAAGTACTGTAGAAAATCCTCCACTCAATACCGAGACCACTGTGCTGTACCTCTGGAATTCTGAGAATACACATTTTTAAAGAACACTATAGATAACCACATTCCTTTAGATAATATCATCACCTTCAACACCTCTTTGGCCTTTTGTCTGTGACATCTTTTGGTTATCCCCACCTATCACTGGCCCTCTATCCAGCTCTTCTTGTCCCCCCCCCTCCTTAAACCAGCTTATATTTCACCCCTTTTCTATTTTTCCTTAGTTCTGTTGAAGAGTCATGCGGACTCGAAACGTTAACTGTGTTCCTCTCCGCAGATGCTGCCAGACCTGCTGAGTTTTTCCAGGTATTTTTGTTTTTGTTTTGGATTTCCAGCATCCGCAGTTTTTGCTTTTATCATAGATAATGCAGTTCTTCTTTATGAGCTACATTACCTGTTCCTGAAATTTCTGAGTGTCACTCTCAGCACGTGCAAGTTGTACTCTTAGTCCATTTGTCTCCTGTAAACGTTGCTCCTTCAACATTCCAACCTCAACTTCCAGCTCTTTGCGAGAAACTTCCAGTCCACTGACATCTTTGGTCAGCTTAATACTCTGCTGTTGAGCACTGTAACAATAATCATAGGTTATTTTTCAATATTGTTAGAACCATACTTTCAAGAACTATTTTTTTTAAATTTGGAAGGACATTACATTATTTGGAGACTTGGATTTTTTTTAAAGAAGGTCATAAGTTCATCTTTGGACTGGGAGCAAGCATGCCTTTTCCAGGAAATCACCTGACCAGCATGGTACTTGAGGAGGAGAGCTATATGAACAGTAATTACTTTAATGATTGGGGGGAAAAAATACTTGTTTAAAGGCAAAAGCCTGATGATTTACTGGGAATCATCTGGCAGAGGAGGTTTATCTTTTGAACTCAGTTGGGAATGAAATGAGAAAGTGAAGCTGCCCAGCTTGCACACACCTTGCCTTGCCTGAAATAGGCGGGTTATCAATATCCAGCCAGGAATCCTCATCTCAACGGAACTTGTCTGTCTTTGGAAACCAGAGAGGCTGAAACAAGGAGGATTGATCTGGCTCTATTTTCCCTCCACACAGAAGCTTTGTTGGTGAGAACCTCCAAGTATCTACTGGGACTAGCAATCTGTCTCCACATGAGGGAGCTCCGCATCAACAGCATTGAAACGCTGTGAATTTTATCCTTTGTTTTATGAAGTATTTTCTTCAACTGCTCATCTCTGCAGAAAGCCTATCAGTTTGTCCTTTGTTTGTGTGTGTGTACACACATGCGAGCGTGCTGGGGAATTTTAAGAGGGATAGATAGTTACACTCCCAGATTATGTGTTAACCTGTTTTTGCAACTTGTTTTAATAAAGAATTTTTGTTTCATAATAAATCAGTTTATTGAAAGAAGTCTGGTTAAAAGTCTCTTTTATTCTGGGTCTAACAGTAGCGAAGGTAAATCATTGCCCATTTTGGTGAGTGAATTGAACTTTAAACCAATGGTACGACTTGTGGAGTAGTGGGGCTAGATAAATTTCACACTTGTCCCATCCCGTCATAATAATAGTTTCCTCGTTCCTAAAATGACAGTGATATAATTAAAGTATAATCCACTTGCAACATTAAAAAAAGGTTGATGTCAACTTCAACTGTTAAACATACTTTTCAGAACTTTTCACAACAGTTAGCCATAGAATCATAGAAGTTTCAAGCACATTAGACAACAGGGTCAACTATGTGTCAGCAATTTGCTAGAGCAATTCAAAACTAATCTGGCTCCACTGCTTTCTCCCATGTCTCTTACATCTTCCACTGCTTTAAATACTCATCCAATGTTCCATTAAAAGATGCAATGATCTCTGTCACAAGGAGCAAGGAGTAATTGATGAAAATCACAAAGAAACTTCGTTTATTATCGAAAAGATATCTTGTAAATCAACCATTGCAGTGACATGATCGGACAGGTTTCCAAGAAAGGCAACAAAGCGGTGGGATGCAATACCACATAAAACCACCTTCTTACTCAAACTCCACTTCACCCAGACCTGTTCCTTCATCTACACATGAATCTACCTGAGTAACTCCACATGTGACTGACTGGTATTTAATAATTCATGCTTCAAGCCTGCTAAATAAGCAGTTGGAATACATGGCACAGCACATTACACTGACGTTTTTGACTGTTTCTCAATAAACACATATTTCATGTTCAGAAGAAGAAACTGACAGAATATTCTATAAAGTCAGCATTCCCTTATTTCAGAATGAAGGGAGGCAAGCTGCTGGTAATGCCATTGTACAACTAGCCAGCAGACTTTATGTACAGGAATCATTGGGTGTTAACTATGGCAAGCATATTTTTTTCCCATGCCTTGTGGGGATACACCTCAGCTCCTCCAGATGGCTTGAGACAGGGGCAGGGTGGTAATTGAAACTGAAACAGTATATTAGTACACAAATGCGTTATGAAACATATACTTCGGGCTCAGCAAACACAAGAAAAGTTCTAAAAATAATTCTAAACAAAAGTACTAGTTTAAAAAGATTGAACATACAATCACATTTCTTAAATGAAGTGATTAGGCTGTGTTGAGTACATCACCTGAATTGAGCTGTTAGTGGGAAATAATGTCAGTATTTTTATCAAGTCAATTTAGAAGACCTATCTTTTGAGGCAACATGGATCAGGAATACAAGCACAGTTTTATAAACATTAAAAATAAATTAGCAGCAATTGTTGGAACTTACCATTGGAGTTCTTCCTCAAACCACTGCAGTTTTTCTGTCAGAATAACTTTCTCTTGTCGAAGAGAATCACAATCATTCTTTAGTCCATTGCTCTGCTTTTGCAATTCATCCAGTTTACCTACCAGCAGCAAAACTGAAAAGATCAGAATAGGGTGACAGCAATACAAAATTCAACGAAAATATACATGTTCATGAAAGAGAACCTGCACCTCTCCAGTTAGGTCTGGAAATTCCACAATTTTAATTTCCTTTACAACAAAAATACATTACTCAAGATTGCTTTAAGTTATATAAACAATTGTTTCATCATATGGGAAGAGAAATAACACTCTTTCAAATCCAGAAGAAAACTGATTAGCACTGCATGCAAATTGGTTGCTGTATTTGCCTAGATAACAGCCACTAAACTTGAAAAGTAACTCATTGCCGGTGATGTGTTTGGGACATCCCGAGGATGTGACTGGCACTATATTAATGCATCTTCTTTCTTATAACTCATTTTTTCTTAAGGTACTCATAACTTAGGAAAAAGATATTTGTAAAATATGTTCAGTATCCCCAGTGATAACAATGATTGTTTTACAGAGACAATCACTGCTGCTGCTGAATAAGTAAACTTCCCATCAGTGTCTTAATTCCACTGTTCCAATATACTTGTGATCTTTTTATTGCCTGTCTATGACTAATTTTTTTTTCAGATAGAATAAACAACCAACTTAAATGGGGGCTCTGAACTATTCATAAAAACTGAAGCAGCAACAAATCACAATTCTTGAATTTTCAACACAGAATTGAAACAAGATCTAGATCTCAAAAACTATCAGGTATTAATATTGTAGAAAATGCCTCTTTCTTCACTTTGGATCTATTTCTGGATCTGCAAATAATTTACAAATGAATATATGGATCTAATATCAAGATTGACAAAGTAAATATATTTACATTTTACAAATGAAGACTTGCATGCACAGTTAGCCAATCATAACTGCACTGACTTCATGCTTCCAATTGAACAGGATATTCTCTGGGAGTGATGTCATGACTTTTTGGTAGAGGGAGTCAAAACAAAATATAAACACTAAAAATGTTATGGCCTTGTGGGACAATGCCTTTAGTTACAGGAAAAGAAATTGTTGACACAATTTGGTCCACCGTGTTATTCAACTGAAGCATGGCCAGGGAGAAAAGTTAAGTTACCAGTCCAAAACAAAAACATACATTTTTTATTAAACAATTAAGATTTCATAACTAGATTTATAAAAATCTATTATACTTCAAAAAAAAGTGAAAAATGAACTAAAATGAATATTCCTCATTGCACAAGTATTTTGGCAAGAATCTGATGATCTAAACTTTCTCACACTCATTCTCATATGCATGATGATTCAGATTATGGCTGTTGGGCAAATTCCCTCCCATCCTGTAATGTCTGTTGAATGACATACAACCATCCAAACCTACAACTGTGCCAATTTTGACAAGACCTTAAATGGTAAAATTCTGTAACAGAATGAAACTCTGGGTCAACTAATAATTAACTGAAGGGATAGAAATGATAGAAATTTATTCTCAAAGTCACTTTTCATTTTTGAAAGTGGAAATAAACACTGTAATAGCAAAGTCATACATTTCATTGTGCTGTTTGCTTTTTAACAAGGTAATTTATCTCCTACTTTGTAAGCTATTTCGATTGATTGAGGAATTGAATGAATGGGCAATTTAGCTGTTGTCAAGGTGTCTGCCCATAACACTATTGAAGAATCACTGGGTTAAGCATAACATTTTCTCTGTCCTTTCTCAAAGCTCCATAACCACCATTGCAGGAAAAACTTGTATCTCCTCTGCACAAGTCAGGGTTCTATAGGGCTCATTTTAACTCCCAGTGAACTGGATGGTAGCCCCATGCATAAGCATTTTTTAAAGGCCCAGCAGGTTTTAACTGCTGTGCCTTATGCGAATGCTGCCAATTAGCTGCTCACCCACTTCAGTTAGAAAGTGGCAGCTGGTCAATGGGGGGCATATGGTTTGTGTTTTTATGTCACTAACTAATCACAAAGTTAAACTCAAGCATGGATTGCAGAGGTCAGAAGTATGAGTACATAAATCTTATAGCAGCAATCTTAGCCACTTTACACAGAAAACTGTGTAACATAAAACAGACCATTTTTTCCAGTGACAATTATGTTTTAGCTCTTATCTATACATGACAAATTTGTTGCAAACTAATTATGATGCTTTGCAGTTTTAAGGCTATAATGTTGCTTTTCCATTTTACAAGGATGTACCATATCAAATTCTGGCCCTAGAAAATATAATTACCAAATTGTGCAAGTAGTTCTACTGGAAAGATATACTTTTGTAAATGAAAGTAGTATACTCTGGTTTATGTCCAGTATATTATCCGTTTCTGGATCGTAGCAAGTAGTTCCCACTCAACGCTCTGTTTTGCTTTATGTGCCAAACCCAATCAGACTAGAGATGACTCAGTTACTGGATCCATAAACCAATACTGATACTTTCGTCTCAAAATCGACATCTAACCCCAAGGCAGATTACCTTTTTTCATCCGAATGCATTAAAATTCTGTTTCATGGGTTATATTTGCAGATTGAAGAATGTACTAACCCATATACAGAATCAAAAATTCCAATATGAATTATCCTCTTATATTAAAATTACTCTAAAAAGGCCTGAAATAAATCTAGGTAATGAGTCAAAAATCTTTTTGTGAATTCTAAATGATTGTATAAAGTTCTGGGTTTCATCTCCACTTCATGATTTGAACACATAATCTAGGTTGCCACTCCAGTGCAACCGAAAGATCCAAAAGCCAAGACTCCATCTGCATATTCAGGTGAGAACAGAGAAAATTCCATGGCATTGTTCGAAGAAGTGCAGTTGAAATATCCTGGTTGACATTTATGCTTTAACCAATGCCATCAAAATAGATTAACTAGCCATTCATCTCATTAATGTGAGCACAGCAAGGTGTCAAAACATTAGTTGCTGGTGTTTGTCTATAATAAAAACACCAACTGCATTATAAAAAGTACTTTATTGTCTGTGAAGTTCTTGAGATGTTTTGAGACCAGAGTTCAGGGGGAAGCAAAAAATGTAATAAGTGAAGCATTGAGTGAATATGAGAAGAAACTGGCAGCTAACAATTTAAGAAAATCCAAAAGTCTTTTCTATAGGCATATAAATAGGAAAAGGGTGATAAAAAGATAGGTGGGGCTGATTAGGGACCAAAGAGGGGATTTACACATGGAGACGGAGGGCATGGCTGAGGTACTAAATGAGCACTTTTCACTTGTCTTTACTAAGGATAAAGATGCTGCCAAAGTCATAGTGAAAAAGGAGGTAGTTGAAACACTGAATGGGCTAAAAAGTTATACAAAGGAGGTATTAAAAAGGCTGGTTGTACTTAAAATTAAATGGATCCGTGCATACTGAGGGAAGGGTGGAAATTACAGAGATACTGACCATACTCTTCCAACTCTCCTTAGATGCAGGTGCCAGAGTACAGGAGAGTTGAAGATGTTCAAAAAAGGGCGCAAGGATAAGCCTGACAACTACAGGCTGGTCAATTTATCCTTAATGATTGGAAAGCTTTTAGAAATGATAATCTGGGACAAAATTAACAGTCACTTGGACAAGTGCGATTAATTAAGGAAAGCCAGCATGGATTTGTTAAGGGCAAATTATGTTTAACTAACTTGATTTGAGTTTTTTTGATGAGATAATGAAGAGGGCTGATGAGGATAATGTGGTTAATTTGGTGTACATGGGCAAAATGTCACAAAAGAGACTTGTCAGCCAAGTTAAAGTCAGTAGAATGAAAAGGGTCAGTGGTAGCATGGATACAAAGTAGGCTTATTGAGTGGCGTTCCCAAGGAATCAGAATTAGGATCACTGCTTTTCTTGATCTATATTAATAACCTAGACTTGCGTGTGCAGGGTATAATTTCAAAATTTGCAGATAACTCAAGACTTGGATGTATTGTGAACTGTGAGGATGATAGTGATAGACTCCACTCAAGAAAGGAGAGAAACAGAAAGATGGAAACTATAGGCCAGTTAGTCTAACATCTGTCATAGGGAAAATGCTAGAATCCATTATTAAGGAGGTAATAAAAGGATATTTAGAAAATCATAATACAATCAGGCAGTCAACATGGTTTTGTGAAAGGGAAATAGCGCTTGACTGATTTGTTAGAATTCTTTGTGGATAAAGAGGAATCCGTGGATATGGTGTAGTTGGATTTTCAAAAGGCATTTCATAAGGTGCCACATCAAAGATTACTATATAAAATAAGAACTCAAGGTGTAGGAGTTAACATATTAGCATGGATAGAGGATTGGTTAACTAACAGGAAGCAAAAGAGAATAGGGATAAATGGGTCATTTTCATGTTGGCAAGCTGTAACTAGTGAAGTGCCACAGAGGTCAGTGCTGGGGCTCATATATTTATAATCTATATCAATGACTTGGATGAAAGGACCAAACGATTGGTAGCTAAATTTGCTGATGACACTAAGATAGGTAGGAAAGTAAGTTGTCAAGAGGACATAAAGGGTCTACAAAAGGATTTAGAAAGGTTAAGTGAGTGGTCAAAAATTTGGCAGATGGTGTATAATGTGGGAAAATGTGAACTTGTCCACTTTGACAGGAAGAATAAAAAAACAGTATATTATTTAAAGGGAAAGAGACTGCAGAACTTTATGACTCAGAGGGATCTGGGTGTCCTAGTACATAGGAAACATAGGAAATAGGAGCAGGAGTATGCCATTCAGTCCCTCAAGCCTGCTCCACCATTCAACTAGATCATGGCTGCTCTTCTACCTCAACACCATTTTCCTGAACTATCCACGTACCCTTTGATATCTTTAATATCTTTAATAGAAACCTATCGATCTCTGTCTTGAATATACTCAATGATTGAGCCTCCACAGCCCTCATTCCAAAGATCTGAATCTCAGTTCTAAATAGTTTACTTATTATTCTGAGACTGTGTCCCTGGTTCTGGACCCTCCTCCAGCCATCCTTCCTACATCTACCCTGTTGAGTCCGGTAAGAGTTTTGTATGTTTCAATGATATCACCTCTCATTCTTCTAAACTCTGGACAATATAGGCCCAATCTCCTCAATCTGTCAGGTGAACCTTCATTGCACTTCCTTTATGGCAAGTATACTCCCTCCTTAGGTCAAGAATCATAAAGAGTTAGTGTGCAGGTACGGCAAGTGGTTAGGAAGGCAAATAGAATGTTGACGTTTATTGCAAACGGAATAGAGTATAGAAGTAGGCAACTGTTGCTACAGCTGTAGAGGGTCTTAGTGAGACCGTATCTGGAGTACTGTCTACAGATTTGGTCTCCTTACCTAAGAAAGGATATAATTGCATTAGGAGCAATTCAGAATAGGTTCACTTGGCCAATTCCTGGGATGAAGGGGGCTATCTTATGAGGAAAGATCAAGTAGGTTGGGTCTATACCCATTGCAACTTATAAGAATGAGAGATGATCTTATTGGAATACATAAGATCCTGAAAGGATTTGACAGGGTGGATGCTGAGAGGATATTAGTCTAGAACAAGGGGACGGAGTTTAAAAATTAAGGGTCTCCCATTTAAAACTGAGATGAAGAGAATTTTTTTCTCTCAAAGGGTCATTAGTATGTGATATTCTCTTCTCCAGAGAGCAGTGGAGGCTGGGACATTGAATATATTCAAGACTGAGTTAGATAGATTTTTGATCGACAAAGGGAGTCAAAGGTTGTTGGGGGGTGGGGGGGGGGGGGGGGCGTGGGGCAGAAAGGAAAGTGTAGTTGAGGCCACAATCCGGTCATCTATGATCTAATTGAAGGACAAAGCAGGCTCGAGGGGCCGAATGGTCTACTCCTGCTCCTAATTCTTGTGTTCTTGTGACTGCAAGCAGGACATAGACAGGTAGAATGGGAGGAAACATGGCAGATTAAATTTTATTCAGAGAAGTGTGAAGTGATACATTTTAGTAGGAAGAAGGAGCAGAGGAAATATAAATTAAAGGATACCATTCTCAAAGGGGTGCAGGAGTAGAGGGACCTGGGGATATATGTGCACAAATTGTTGAAGATGTCAGGACAGGTTGAGAAAGTGGCTAATAAGGCATTTGGATTCTGGGTTTTATAAATAGAGGCATAGAGTACAAAAGCAAAGAGGTTATGCTGAACCCTCATAAAACATTGGTTCGGCTTCAACTGGAATATTGTGTCCAGTTCTGGGCACCACATTAGGCATTAGAGAGGATGCAGAGAAGCTGGAGCTGTTCTCTTTCAAGATGTTTGAAGGGACGTCTTCAAAATCATGAGGGGTTTCAACAGAGTAGATAGGGAGAAACTGTTCGCACTGATGAAAGGATTGAGAACAAGAGGACATCAATTTAACATGAAAGACAAAGGAACCAAAGGTAACATGTGGAAAACTTTTAAGATAAAAGCAAAATACTGTGGATGCTGGAAATCTGAAACAAAAACAAAAATAGCTGGAAAAACTCAGCAGGTCTGACAGCATCTGTGGAGTGGAAGTTAGAGTTAATGTTTCGAGTCCGAATGACTCTTTATCAGAATTGAAGAGAAATAGAAATGAGGTGAAATATAAGCTGTTTAAGGGGGGTGGGACAGGTGGAGCTGGATAGAGAGCCAGTGATAGGTGGAGGCAAAGGAGAGATTGCCAAAGATGTCATAGACAAAAGGACAAAGGGGTGTTGGTGTTGGTGATATTAGCTAAATGATGTGCTAATGGTGACATTAAGGGTGGAATGAGCAAGTGACAGATGGCCCTAGTGGGAGTGGGGTGGGGGGAAGGGATTGAAATAGGCTAAAAGGTGGAGATAAAACAATGGATGGAAATAGATTTTAAAATTATAATAGAAGTAGGTGGGAAAAGAAAAATATTTAAAAAAATATATATATAATAATTATTAGAAAAAAGGGGATCGGAAAGGGGGTGGGGATGGAGGAGAGAGTTCATGATCTTAAGTTGTTGAACTCAATGTTAAGTCCCGAAGGCTGTAAAGTGCCTAATCGGAAGATGAGGTGTTGTTCCTCCAGTTTGCGTTGAGCTTCACTGGAACATCGCACACCACCCTGCTCTCATGCCCACATGTCTGTCCTTGGCCTGCTGCAATGTTCCAGTGAAGCTCAACACAAACTGGAGGAACAGCACCTCATCTTCTGATTAGGCACTTTACAGCCTTCCAGACTCAACATTGAGTTCAATGTTTAAGTTGGTTGATGGAGTGCCAATCAAACCGACAGCTTTGTCTGGATAGTGTCGAGCTTCTTGAGTGTTGTTGGAGCTGCACTCATCCAAGCAAGTGGAAAGTATTCCATC
The DNA here is from genome assembly GCF_964194155.1 of Cetorhinus maximus. NCBI lineage: Eukaryota > Metazoa > Chordata > Chondrichthyes > Lamniformes > Cetorhinidae > Cetorhinus > Cetorhinus maximus. The sequence goes on along the minus strand of NC_135884.1, from coordinate 34,585,692 downwards.
ACATTCCTGTCTTGTGCCTTGTAGATGGTGGACAGGCTTTGGGGAGTCAGAAGATGGGTTACTCATCACAGAATACTCAGCCTCTCACCTACTCTTGAAGCCACAGTATTTGGGTGGCTGGTCCAATTAAGTTTCTGGTCAATGGTATCTCCCAGTCTGGTGATGGTGGGGAATTCAGTGATGGTAATGCTGTTAAATGTCAAAGGGGAGAAGGGTCAGGTTCTTTCTTGTTGGAGAGAATCATTGTCTGGCATTTATGTTTGCCACTTATCAGCCCAAACCTGAATGTTGTCCAGGTTTGCTGCATGTAGGCATGACGGTTTCAGTGTTTGAGGAGTTGTGAATGGTACTAGGCACTGTGCATTCATCAGTGAACATTCGACTTCTGACATCATGATGGAGGGAAGGTCTTTGATGAAGCAGCTGAAGGAAGTTGGGTCCAGGACACTGTCCAGAGAAACTCCTACAGTGATATGCTGGTGCTGAAATTATTGGTCTCCAACAACCACAACTATCTTTCTTTGTGCTAGGTATGACTCCAGTCAGTGGAGAATTCTTCCCCTGATTCCCATTGACTTCAGTTTTACTAGGGCCCCTTAAAGCTACAATTGGTCAAATGCTGCCTTGATATCAAAGGTAGTCACTCTCACCTCACCTTTGGAATTCAGCTCTTCTGTTCATATTTGGACCAAGACTGTAATGAAATCTAGAGCCAAGTGGTTAGGCAGAACCCAAACTGAGCATCAGTGAGCAGGTTATTGCTGAGTAAGTGCTTCTTGATAGCACTATCAATGACACCTTCCATCACTTTGCTGTTGCATAGATATTGAGGTTACTGCCAGGAAATCAGAGTCAACTGTAAACTATATTGCTGCTGACTAGATCAAAAACAGCAAAACATCTTGGAAATCTCGTTCGCATAAGTGCAGTCCCATTCCCCTTACCTTGTAGCTGGACTGCTTCCCCTTTCTGTTTATCCTTTTGCTGCTGGGTCTGAAGCTGGAGCTTGGTTTGAAGGTTGAAAACTTCTGATTCGTACTCTGAGGCAGTTTGCCGCCATTGCTCAAGCTCAGTCTGCACCTTGTGCAACTCCGCTTGGAGAATGGCAATATCACTTTCACGGCCTGTTGCTGCCTCTACTGCTGTCTGTCGTAAAGCCACAATCTCTTTATGGGTACTTGCTAACTGATCACGGGTCTCAATAATTTCATTCTCTTTCTCCTCTCTAAGGATCTCAATGTCCTTTTGTAATTTGTGGAGCTGAGCTGTGTACAGAAGAAACAATAGTCATTTTCACAATCAAATGTAAACTTTATTTGCCAGGACTGAATTCATTTTCTTAGAAAAATCACACAATAATTACTTATTATATGTAACTGCTTAGGACCAATTCTAATTGACTAAGTGTCTTGGATCTATTTTAGATGCTTATCCGGTGTACCAAAACATCTTTCCAGTAAAGCCATGTAAATTTCCATTTTTTTCCTTTATTCTTTCATGGTATGTGGGCGTCACTGGCAAGGCCAGCATTTGTTGCCCATCTCTAATTGCCCTTGAACTGAGTAGCTTGCTCGGCCATTTCAGAGGGCTGTTAAGAGTCAGCCACATTGTGTGGGTCTGGAGTCACATGTAAGCTAGACCAGGTAAGGACTATAGGTTTCCTTTACTAAAAAACATTAGTGAACTAGATGAGTTTTTATGACAAGCAATGGTGGTTTCATGGTCACCATTTTATTTACTGAATTTGAATTCCACCGGCTGCCATGGTGGGATTTGAACCCAAGTCTACCAGAGACTTAGTCTGGGCCTCTGGATTACTAGACCAGTGACATTACCACTACACCACCATCTCCCCTGACCACCACCATGCTATTCCGTTACTTATTTCTTTGTGCTTTCTAACTAGTAGCCTTAAATATAGCAATATCATGTAAGAGGTGCTCTTAAAGATAAAATTAAGACATGTTATTAATACTGACTTGGCAGCATCTATCCAAAACTAAAGAAAGGCGATATAAATATGGGTTGGCGAAGAGTGTGGCTTGGTCATAACAACTCCAAAGTCAATATGTACCAAGTAAACAGCTTTGTGTAAGCTTATACCTTGCAATGCTTGGATCTGTCTGGTTGATTCTTCAACCTGTTGTTTAGCTGTCTTCCTTTCCTCTTCCAGTAGTCCTGTAAGAAAACAAAAGAAACATGCAGGGCAAATTGATTGATTCAGAGTGCACTATTATTGCAGTTTTTTAAAATTTAGTATTCTTTTTAAAGCAAAGCAACTTCAAGGAAAATTAAATAGTAGAACTGGCCAGGAAATATTTATTTAACATTTAAAAAAGTGAAATGTACATTTGAGAGTTATTTTCTAATACATGAGAAGGACATTGGAGAAGTAACTTTAGAAGTTAATAGTATTTAGAATTCTATTTTCTCCTATGAAGTCCCTCTCAAACCATTAACAATATGCAACCAAGCTAGTAAAAGCAGGGGAACAAGGACACAAGACCACTTACCAAAATAGTACAATAATTAAAACACTGATCCAAATGAACAAATCAAGTCACCAGGTTCAAGCACAATCTGTTTGAATAAAAAGGAACTATTCGTTCAGAAGAGCAGCAGTTTTCTGCCAGTGCCTAATTTTGTTCTGCAAACCATTGCCATAACTATTATACCTGAATCACTGAAAAATACATTACCTGGAATGTGTGAACTGTGCTTCAAAGAAAACTAGACTACTTTTTGATGTTGGAACTATGCAACCTGAAAATCTGAGAGTTTTGTTTTCAACTCTCGAGGTGAGGTGCAAGTGACTGCTCTTGACATCAAGGCAGCACTTGACCGAGTGTGGCATCAAGGAGCCCTAGCAAAACTGGAATCAATGGGAATCGGGGGAAAGCTCTCCGCTAGTTGGAATCATACCTAACACAAAGGAAGATAGTTGTGGTTGTTGGAAGTCAGTCATCTCAGCTCCAGGACATCATTGCAGGAGTTCCTCAGGGTGGTGTCATCGGCCCAACCATCTTCAGTTGCTTCACCCAACCATCTTCAGTTGCTTCATCAATGGCCTTCCTTCCATCATGTGGTCAGAAGTGGCGATGTTCGCTGATGATTGCACAATGTTCAGCACCATTCATGACTCCTTAGATACTGAAGCAATCCATATCCAAATGCAGCAAGACCTGGACAATATCCAGGCTTGGGCTGACAAACGGCAAGTAACATTCGTGCCACACAAGTGCTGGGCAATGACCGTCTCCAATAAGAGAAAATCTAACCATCACCCCTTGACGTTCAATGGCATTACCATTGCTGAATCCCCCTCTAACATGCTGGGGGTTACCGTGGATCAGAAACTGGACTAGCCATATAAGCACTATGGCTACAACAGCAGATCAGAGGCTAGGAATCCTGCGACGAGTAACTCATCTCCTGACTCCCCAAAACCTGTCCACCATCTACAAGGCACAAGTCAGGAGTGTGAAGGTAGTACAAGTCCAGGCTTGCTTGGATGAGTGCAGCTCCCACAACACTCAAGAAGCTTGACACCGTCCAGGACAAAGCAGCCCGCTTGATGCGCACCACATCCACAAACATTCAATCCCTCCGACACCAATGCACAGTAGCAGCAGTGTGTACCTTCTACAAGATGCATTGCAGGAATTCACAAAGGCTCCTTAGACAGCACCTTCCAAACCCATGACCACTACCATCTAGAAGGACAAGGGCAGCAGACAGATGGGAATACCACCACATGGAAGTTCCCCTTCAAGTCACTCACCATCCTGACTTGGAAATATATCACCGTTCCTTCACTGTTGCTGGGTCAAAATCCTGGAACTCCCTTCCTAACAGCATTGTGGGTGTACCTACACCACATGGACTGCAGCGGTTCAAGAAGGCAGCTCACCACCACCTTCTCAAGGGCAACTAGGGATGGGTATTAAATGCTGGCCCAAGTCAGCAAAGCCCACATCCCGTGAATGAATAAAAAAAGTCATTTGGTAGTACAGAACTTGAGTATTGTTGAAAAAAAGAGACATACTATCAAAGCTTTCCATCTTGTACTCATCAGGATAGCTCACAAGAAATTTCCAACAGTAACGGGGGAACAATTTATACTGCATGAGAAGAGAATGCTGATTGGTTGGCAAGAGGACTGTGATTGGTGGAAGCATTGCCATGGAGAATGCAGCATGGAATAGTTAAGTGCCCAGCTTTGTTCAAATTTAAACCAGGGAGGCTGACTCGAATAGATGAAGGCATTGTCTCTGGGAATGAACCACAGATTAACTGTTCCCTAAGCTTTTGTTTAGTTGGAAAAGGAGCAATGTATGGACATGTTCCTTCTGTCTCCAAAGGATAGGGAATATGTGCGTGAATATATGTGGCTTCTAGCTTGTGTAAGTGAGCCATACTGCGGACCCAAGTGACAACCTTAAATTGGTTTTCAGTGTCATTCTTAGCACAATTATATATAAATAAAGATAAATAAAAAGTTCACCTTGCACTTCGAAACATTTTTGTTTGCTGGATATAGCCAATTCCTGTGCTTCTTTCAGCTCCTGGTGTAGTTGCTGTATCTCACGCTCTGAATCTCCAGTTTGTGCATGGGCACGTCGCAGCTCATCTGAAAAAGCAAAATTTATCCACATTGAGAATGGTATTCAAAATAGGTCAGAATCACTTTTACACCGAATGTGGTAGAGAACCTGGATCGTCAAGTGAATAATACTTTTCTAAGGTGTGGAGACTTGAACAATGCTCCTCCTGGCTAATGTGTAATCTGCTTTGAGCACAATGAATGAAAATCAAAGTTCTCTGCCAATAATGGAGCATTTTTGAACTTAGAGAGTCAAAACCAAAAAGTGTGTGACATGTTAATTTTTTGTTTAGTGCAGCAAGGTCAGCAGCCATGCATATGTTGACCGCATCCAGTTTTACTTCTCCAACCTTCATACTGTCAGGCTATGAGATGGGAAACACCACCAGCTGCAAGTTCCCCTTCAAGTCACACGTTATCCTGACTTGAAAATATATTGCTGTTTCTTCATCATTGCTGGGTAAAATCCTGGAACTCCCGAACAGCGCTGTGGGAGTACCTTCAACACACAGACTGCAGAAGTTCAAGAAGGGGCTCACCATCACCTTCTCAAGGGCAATTAGCAATAAATGCTGGCTTTGCCAAGGACACCCGCATCCTGTGACTGAATAAAACAAATCTGTCTGACATGGTCTACAATGAGTCAAAAATGCCTCCAATTGAGGAACAGTCTCCAACTGCTCTCTTGCAACTGAACTAGACTGTGGAATCTCAGCATGTAGTTCTTTCAGAATCAAGTTTTAAGCTCCATATTCTATTCATCAAGATTACTTATTTCCACCTTTACAATACCATCTGTCTCCATTATTGCTTCACTCTTGAGTCTCAAAACCTTAATTACGCTTTTAACACCTCTTAATTCAATTTCTTCAATTTTCTCCTTGCCCGACTCCACAAGACTTCAACTTGCCCAAAATTCCACTCTATATCCTGGCCCTCACCCATAACCACCAGCTTTGCTAACATACACTAGCTCTCAGTTCCCAAATTTTATTCCTTCTCCTGCCTTCTGCTCTTGGTGGCAGACCCTACTCTCTGAACTTCTCTAAATCCCTTCCCATCACTATTTCTCTCCACTCAAAATCCTCCTAAAAAACTATCTGAAAACTGACAAAGGGTTGGTCAAATGCTCAATGGCTCTCCTTTTTCTCATGTTTGAAGGAACTTAGATGTTTTTATCTCCACTGATTGTGCTGGATTAAATGCAAGCTGTTATTTATGCAAACATGTTTATTAAAAATAGATATATGCAGTGAAAAGTCTTACATTTGTCCCTTTAATTATTTAATGACAATAAATATTGACAATCTCAGATTTACATTTCCTGCACAATGAATGAACTAAGTGGAAGCAGATATTTTGTGGAGGGCTTCAAGGATTTTTATCAGTGTATACTACAGGACTCATTTCAGAGAATCTGTCATCTTGTATTAATACTGAATGAATTGTTTGAATTTATCAAATAAAAAAATTTTGTACTACAAAACACACTTAATTAATTATCAGATTCCTTCAATTTCAATAACAACTATTTATTATACAACTAAAATGCATAGACTGACAGACCAGAAAAAATTACATGTTTGTAATGGTTCATTTTGTAATTTTAATATAAGAAACTGGATTTGATCAAACACAAAAACGAGCACATAGAAAAATAGTTCACATGCCAAAATTTTGATTTAATTAGTTTAAAACGGATCTTTTCGGAATGATGTTAAGCAGTGATACATACAGGCAGGGCCAGGGAGAGAAATCATGGGCCCTGGTGCTTCTCCTCTTTCTTGGCCTCTTATTCCCCACAGCCCAAGAAAGAGTGGGATAACAGGTAAGTAGACAAAAAGACAAGATTTAAGTCAATGGAAAAGATTCTTGAGTGTAAAACAAGTTACTGATTCACTATGAGCCCATTACGCACTGCTGTTTTGGCAGTTCCACCCCCAAAGCCCGCTCAGGCTGAATCTTCTGGCTGGCGTGCGGGTGGCGGAGTCCGCATACCAGCGCTTAAAATGTCCCGCATTGACATCGCGCAAGCGTCCCGATGTCAGTGCATGACATCGTGATATTTCTGTCAGCTATGCAGCAGGACGTGCGCCCACAATTAAAGGCCTTGTTAAGGCCATCAACTCTCCAATTGACCAGGATTTTGAGGGGCCTGTGCGAACTTCGGCTCAGCGCACGGGCCCAACGGGCAGGTGGGTAAGTGATTTTTTTTACAAACCTCATCCAATGGCAGGATGAGGTTTGATATCGGATTTAAAAACGTTTAATAAAGGTTTTGTGTACTTCATTAACATGTCCCATCTTGTGTGACATTTTCACATGAGGGGGGCACATTAATTAATTTTTTATTGTTCTATTTTTAATATTTGACAGCCTTTCAGCGATCTCCCTGAGGCAGCACTTAGCCTCAGGGAGATGTGCGCATTCTCGCAGTTGGGGAATCCCCCCCTCCCCCCCACCCCGCCCGCACAGGAAGCGCATAGCGCTTCACGTCTGGCGGCACGCTGGTCGGGCCTTAATTGGCCCGCCCACTTAAAATGGCGGCGGGGGCCCGTTTTGGCGGCGGCGATTGGCTGCCTGCCCGCCGCCGAGTCGGTCAGGCCCACCCGCCCATCAAAGGCAAAATTCTGCCCATAGTAAACTTCCATTCGCAACAAAATAAACAGAATATCCAGTCATGATTCCACTCTCTGTTTACAAGATAATTATGGATGACAAAGGCTATCTAACCCAGTTTATCTCATCTATCCAGAATGACATACAAACATATGTATTAGGAGCAGGAGTAAGACATTCGGCCCCTCAAGCCTGTTCTGCCATTTGATAACACAGCCTACATCATACCAGTGACTACAACTCAAAAAGCAGTTAATTGGTTGTAAAGCCATTTCAGACATTGTGAAAGGTGCTGTATAAATGTAGATTTTGTCTTTCTTTCATTACGTGTGCATGCAGTAGGCAGAGTGACTGTAGCGACGGTGAAATTGGAGGCCCAATGCCGATTCTCTACGTGTAATTAATCACAGAGCAATCAGCTGATGTTAGGAAAGTGGCTGCAAAGAAATCACTAGATTTACAAAACAATTCAACTCTGTAGCTAATGCAACCTTATCATGCTAATTTCTCTGGCGCCAGCCTACAATATACCATGAATGGCATCTGCTCCTTTTATGCTAATGACACAATTCGCAGGATTTGCCAATCAGACAGCTACCAGCAGCTTAGAGAAAAGTACAGTAGATTGAATTGCTGATCCAAATTTTTGAGAGAAGAATGATGCAAGATACATAAATTCAGTATGGCCTTAACTCAAGAACTGAATTGTTTCAGTATGGCCTTAACTCAAGAACTGAATTGTTTCCCCTCCCCCCAGAAACTGTCATACAAATTCTACTGTACACTGTGAATTTACAGCCTAAAATGTAAAAATGTAATAAAAACTTCCAACAGCATAAAGAGTGGCATCCTCCCCATTCCAATCCCAACTTCTCCACACGCCACCCCTGCCACCCCACCCCTCCAACAGCCCCCAACCTACCCCCACCTTTTCAACACTCCCCAACCTACCCCCACCCCTCCAACACACCCCAACTTCCCCGGCCATCTCCCTGCCACCTCCGCACCGTTCCCTCCCCCCCCACAACAAAACATCCAATTGGCTCTAAAATAGAGATTTAACTTATAATTTTTCAAGCACAAATACTCTCTGTTGCCGTGCTGCTGATCTTCGGGCAGCTTTGTGGTTTTCTGGCGGGATTTTAAAAAAAATAAGAACCATGAAGCTGCCCGTAGGTCATAAGCAGCAGTAAAGCAACTCAGTGAAACTAGCCTGACAGGCCAGCTTAATAAAAAATCAGAACTCAGCCTGAAGGTTCAAATTTTTTTTAAGTCGGTCTTTCAGGTCTGAAACTCTACTTCTGGCTGCTCAGTCTAGGGGCCAACAAGAAACTCCATTTACAGCAACAAGGCTGTCAAGGGCCACAGTGTTTGGCAACGTCTGCACCCTCTCTCCCAGGCCTTGCATTCAGGTATGTAAAGATGCCAAGAATGTACTACATTTATGCCCTAAACTCACATCTGTCTAGTTTCTCTTTTATTTCTCATTTTGCCTTTCATGAGTTCATCTCATCCAGGAGAGACAGCTCCGGTTCCTTGGATCCTTTTCTTACTCAATATCCCTTCTTGGCCCCCATGCTACCTTACATTGTAAATAATTCCTTCTCCTCAAGTACCATCAGGCATGCTTTCAGACACCATCATCAACCCTCTCCTCCAAAAAACTACCCTTGACCTCTCTGTACTTAGAAACATCACTTCCTCCCCAAACTCCTTTGTGTCTGAAAGTGTCGCCTTCCAAATCTGTGCCCAGCTTTTTTATAACTCCAATTAAGTTTCTGACCCTGCCACAACACTGAAATAACACTAATCAAAGTCACAGCTGACTGAGACTGTGATTGAGATGTACTCAACTTTGTTGACCTGCCTGCAGCCATTGACATACACACCAACCTCCTCTAATGCCTCGACTCTGCTGTCCAGCAGAATGAGATTGACCCTTGATTCTACTTGATTTGCCTTTCCAGTTGGATCCTGAACATCTCCAAAAATGACTTCTCTTCACACTCTTACACTATTGCTTCAGGAATTTCTGAAGGATCTATCCTTGACCATCCTTTCCCAATCTATATATCACCCCCTTGGCAACATCGTCTGCAGACATGGGGTCAGTTTCCACATGTATTCTGATGACATGCAGCTGTAACTCTACCACTTCTCCTGACCTCTCCACTGTCTCAGTGGCTTGGTGTCCATTTTTTTGATTATTTCTCTGTGAAGCACCACTGGATGGTTTTCTATGTTAAAGGTGCTGTAAAATGCAAGTTGTTGTTGTTTACACGTTAGATGAGAGAATTGCTGTGTCAAATTAGTAAATTTATTCTATAAAGTCACAAACCAAGCATGTGACAGAACAATTAAATCATGTACTATAATTTTCATCCCTCCTCCCAGCAAAAGATATTTTCTTGATCAAATGTCTTTTTCTATAACAACTTGCATTTATATAAAAGCAAAAAACTGCAGACGCTGGAAATCCAAAACAAAAACAAAAATACCTGGATAAACTCAGCAGGTCTGACAGCATCTGTGGAGAGGAACACAGTTAACTTTTCAAGTCCGTATGACTCTTCAACAGATCTGTTGAAGAGTCATACAGACTCGAAACGTTAACTGTGTTCCTCTCTGCAGAAGTTGTCAGACCTGCTGAACTTTTCCAGGTATTTTTGCATTTATATAATGTGTTTAAAGTAGCAAATCATCCCCATGCACTTAATGAACAAATGGAAACATTCATTGTGCAGCACAGATGTTATCAACAGAATGAAATGCTTTGAAGTGCTTCAGGGTGTATTACTGCTTAGAAACTACATTTTTCTCTACAATGTACTATTATTCCAGAGTTATCCCAGAAGGTATTTTGAGTTTCCTGACTCTATTTGTAAAGCGGATCTCTCTTCAGGCACATTTTTGATTCTGTGACTTAGAGCTATGATTTAAGAGTGATCCATTGCGAAAAACTGACAGTTCAAGTTCTATTCAGTTCAAAAATATATGTTGTGATCCTGTTAGGGACTGTTAATGTTTAAAGAAGAAATATGAACATCCAGCAATTATTTGACAGAACCAAGCCACAAGATTATGTTTTTTTTTAACAAAAACAAACTTTATTGGAAATATTAAGAGATTTAAACAAAGCAAGCACCACTAACTGAACACTATAGCTTATAAAGATTTATGCTATACATTCAATTCTATTTTTTACTTCCCAAGAATTCCCTTATCTTCTGAAATTTTGAAGGTCCATTCACTTTTCCTGGGGCCAACCTTAAGGATGCCACAGCTCTCAGGAATTTACTTTACTCCTCCTTAGTATTCCAACTATTCCTTGATGTACAAATTTCATGATCCTTCCATTAGATTTTGGCTAAGCAATCCTCTAATTTTCTTTAAAGGCCTCACGGCTGTGGACTTTTCAGTTCCTTGTCCTGGCTTTGAAAATACATAGACTGCTTTTTCCCAGTCTGCTCCCACAGCTTCTGTCCATCTCTTTCCAAGCTAACTGCTCAAACTGACTCCTTTCTGCCACATGGCTCTGTAAGGACCACTATAGATTCCTTCCACTAGCTGCAAGATACAGCAAATCTTCCAGCTGCTTTTCCGTCATAAAACCCAAACTCTAATGTCTGCTTCTATCAGCAAACACATGCACATAAAATTAAACAAAACAACCTACTAACTAAGGGTCTACCCTGAATAACCATCTTTATGGCAACATGGCATGCTTTGGGATGATTCAAATAGAAATGTAAACAAATCATTTACCTTCAACACAACTCTTTGGTTCTATAACCTGTATGAATAATTTATATTTCTAATAGATGTAATTGCCCTCTCTCCAGACTCCCTGGCTCCATTATAAGCTTATAGATGGATCATTCATTGGTCAGGATTTTTTAAAAACCAACTCTAATCTTGTAAGACAAACACAAGTCAACTCCAAGCTTGTTTAAAGTGCATTGACTTAGATGTCTACCAATTTCTTAACCAGATGCCACCATTTATCTACAGTTAAAACTTTAATTCCAAAAACTAAAAGTTATATTCCAAAACATATGAATTATGAGATATTCACAATATCTATAATCATTATAGATCAACAATGCTATGCCCTTCGCACATTATCATATTGTTTTATTTTAATTTTTTCATGGGATGTGGGTGGCACTGACAAGGCCAGAATTTATTGCTCATCCCTAATTGCCCTTGAGAAGGTGGTGGTGAGCAGCCTTTTTGAACTGTTGCAGTCCACGTGGAGTAGGCACTCCCACATTGCTGTTAGGAAAGAACAGCAATGTAGTTCCAAGTCAAGATGGTGTGTGGCTTGGGGGTGCTAGGAGTGGTGTCCCCATGCATCACTGCCCTTGACCTTCTAGGTGGTAGAGGTCGTGGGTTTGGAAGATGCTGTTGAAGGAACCTTGGTGAGTTGCTGTAGTGCATCTTGTGGATGATACACTTTGCTGCTACTGTGCGTCGGTGGAGGGGGGAGTGAATGTTTAAAGTGGTGGGATGGGGTGCCAATCAAGCAGGCTGCTTTGTCCTGGATGGTGCTGAGTTTCCTGAGTGTTGTTGGAGTTGCACTCATCCAGCAAATGGGGAGTATTCCATCTCATGCCCACTTCTGCCTTGTAGATGGTCGACAAGCTTTGGGGAGTCAGGTGAGTTATTTGCTGCAGAATTCCTAGCCTCTGATCTGTAGCCACAACATTTATACAGCTGGTCCAGTTCAGTTTCTGGTCAACAGTAACCACGGTGCTGATAGTGGGAGATTCAGCAATGGTAATGCCATTGAATGTCAAGGGAAGGTGGTTAGATTCTCTCTTACTGGTGGTGGTCATTGCCTGGCACTTGTGTGGCATGAATGTTACTTGCCACTTGTCAGCACAAGCCTGAATGTTATCCAGATTTTGCTGCATTTGGACATGGACTGCTTCAGTATCTGAGGAGTCACAAATGGTGCTGAACATTGTGCAATCATCAGTAAACACACTCACTTCTGACCTTAAGATGGAGGGAAGGTCATTGATGAAGCAGTTGAAGATGGTTGGGCCAAGGACAGTACCCTGAGGAACTCGTGCAGTGATGTCCTGGGGCTGAGATGATTGAACTCCAACAACCACATCCATTTTCCTTTGTGCTAGGTATGACTTCAATCAGTGGAGAGTAGATTCCCACTGACTTCAGCTTTGCTCAGGCTCTTTTATGCCTCACTCGGTCAAATGTTGCCTTGATGTTAAGGGCAGTTGCTCTCACCTCACCTCGGTGGTGGTGAGCTGCCTTCTTGAACCACTGCACTCTAAGTAGTGTAGATATACCCACAGTGCTCTTAGAAAGTGGGTCGCAGGATTTTGATACTGCATCAGTGAAGGGATGGCGATATAGTGCCAAGTCAGGATGGTGCCTGGCTTGGAGGGGAAGGGGCAGGTGGTGGTGTTCCCACATGTCTGCTGCCCTTCTTCTAGGTGGTACAGGTCACGGGCTTTGAAGGTGCTGTCGAAGGAGCCTTGGTGAGTTGCTGCAGTGCATCTTGTATATACAGTGCTGCCACTATGCGTAAGTTGGTGGATGGGTGCCGATCAAGCAGACTGCTTTGTCCTGGATGGTGTCAAGCTTCTTGACTGTTGGAGCCACACTCATACAGGCAAGTGGGGAATATTCCATTGCACTCCTGACTTGTGCCTTGAGGATGGTGGACATACTTTGGGGAGTCAGGAGGCGAATTACTTGCCTCAGAATTCCCAGCCTCTGATCTGTTCTTGGAGCCACAGATTTTTTTTTGGCTGGTCCGGTTCAGTTTGATTTAGTTTCTAAATTCATTTAATCAGCATGTACGTTTATATGTCGAAGAGCAGTGGGTTGTGGAAAATTAATCATTTCTGTTCAAATCAAACCTCTTGAAATTTTATGTTGAAACTGAACTTCTGCAGCAAGGTTTTTTCAAACACTTTTGAATATAATATTAACCATCTTTACAAGGTAAACTGTCAGCTTGAACTAAAGGATAAATTTCAATGGAATGGACAAATCTCAGTAGTGCTACTTGTGATTTTCCAATCTACCCTAAAGTGTCCCAGGTACTTCACATCAGAAAATCTATCCTAAAATATCGGCCCAAACCAGTTGTTAAAGTGGGTCAAATTAGTACAGAATTCCAGCTCCTAAATTATATAAATGTTTACATTTATTTAACGCCTTGCAGACTGTGTGCACCTGGAAGGGATGCAAAATTAATCCAGGCTCCGGGTAGAAAGATCTCAAAATCAAACATTAATTCCTGAGAAGCTGATCTAGGCCAGCTAAAGCAACAGCAATCTTCATATAGTCAAATGGAAGTTGTCAAACTTTGCAAGGTTTGCAGCACTGAGAGGCTGAAAGGAAGCTTGGGGGCTAAATCAAAATAAATTAGGGAGCAAAGAGAAAGAGATAAACAAGGCACATCAGGAGAAAGGCAACACACAACCATGTGGGGGCAGGAATTGGGGAGGAGCATGCTTTTGTTACCTCCAGACTCAACTATTCCAATGTTCTCCTAGCCGGCCTCTATTCTTTCACTTTTCATAGACTCGGGTTTATTCGAAATTTTGCTGCTCATATCCTAACTTGTACCAAGTCTCATTCACCCATCATCCCTGTGCTCTCTGACTATAATGCACTGAATCCAACAATGTCTCAAATTTAAAATTCTTATCTGTGTTCAAATCCCTCCATGGCCTTGCCAGTTCCTAACTCTATAATATCCTGCAGCCTTACAACTCTCTGAGAACTCTACGTTCCTCCAGTTCTGTTGCCTTTTCCATCCTTGATTTCTTTCACCCCACCATTGGTGGCTGTGCCTTCAGTCATCCAGGGTCTGAGCTCTGGAATTCCTTCCCCTAAGCCCCTCTTTCTCCTCGTTTGAGACGAGCCTTAAACCTACCTATTTGACCAAGCTTAAGAAAATATTGAATTTTTTTGACTTGAATATCCCTAGAAACAGAAGGAACTCTGCAGAACTGAAGCAAATAAAAGAAATAGGAGCAGAAGTACGCCATTCAGCCCCTCGAGCTTACTCCACCATTCAATCAGATCATGGTTGATCTGATCTTTGTCCCAACTCCACCTTCCTGCCCTTTCCCCATAATCCTCAACTCCCCTATTGTTCAAAAATCTATCTCACCCTTAAATATAATCAATGACCCAGCCTCCACTGCTCTTCAGTTTAGAGAATTCCAAAGATTAATGACCTTCAGAGAAGATATTCCTCCTCATCTCAGTCTTAAATGGGAGACCACTTATTCTGAAACAGTTTCCCCTAGTTCCAGATTCCCCTATGAAAGGAAACATCCTAACATCCTCTCAGCATCTACCCCGTCAAGTGCCCTCAGAATCTTATATCTTTCAAATACCTACTGGAGTGCCCTAGAGTCATGCATGACTGTGATGTACTACCCCAGAGTGCCACAATTCTAATTAACAAAAGGTATCTCCAATTGGTGGCTTTCAGACATGATGGCGGGGTGGTAATGTCACTGGAGTAATAGTCCAGAGGTCGAGGCTAATGGCTCTGGGGACATGAGTTCAAATCCGATCACGGCAGCTGGTTGAGTTTAAATTCAATTAATTAATAAATCTGGAATTGAAAGCTTGGTTTGGATTTTCACCGAGTCACACCGACTTGGGAGCCTTTTAAAAATAGTGGGCAGGACCCGATTCCACAATTCCCGCCCCCGTTCCTGACAATTTTCGCCAGTGCAGGATAAGCAGTCAGGTCGCACACTGCCCTCGTGCCATTGCTGCCTCCATTGTGGGGGTAGGCAGTTCAAAGACACCCACAATTTTAGTGGAGTCAGGCCCCTTCGATAAGTAGACATGGGTCACAGCCTCTCAGAGGAGTCCTGTCCCTTCTGAAGAGGGGTCATATGGACTCGGAATGTCAACTCTGTTTCTCTCTCCACAGATGCTGTCAGACCTGCTGAGTTTTCCAGCATTTTCTGTTTTGGTTCACTCGTAACTGCTCTCCGAAATGGCCTAGCAAGCCACTCAGTTCAAGGGTAATTGGGGATGGGACAATGGCTACATCCCACGAAAGAATATAAAAAGAAAAACCGTCTCTGAAGTGGAAGAGGATCATTTCAATGGAATAGGTTGAGAAAAGTAGGATTACACAGTATGACTATAAAGGAAGGCATATTTAAACAAGTCAGAAATACAGGCTTGACTGAAAATCTGAGGTTTCTCCATAATTGATGTCCCTTTTCAGACTTTACTTGCTAAACTGTGTAGAAAAACTGTACGACTTTGAAGAAAATTTCATATCCACTACTGAATTATCAGATTTGTATGTGAACCTAACTCCTATAATAACACCTAAAAATATTGAAGTGACATGTTGGAAACACAAACATTCAATAACAAAGGAGCTGAAATGATTTGGATCCATTTCAGTGTACATCTCTTTACAGTTCCCGATAAACTAAAGTACTTTTGAAATAATTTCAATCTTTGTATTGTTAACAAAAAAATATGGAATAAAATTCTTGCACTCAATTTTTATGAACATTTAAGTTATTTCATCATCCAACATAGTTTAGCACTGTTCTTGGATTTAACACGAACCTTCGGACACATGGTTTGGGAATACTAAAAAAATTAAGATGTTCCAACAAAGAAAGTACTGCCTGAAATGGAAAACTGCAACTAGTTTATACAAAGAGAAGTGCTTTAAACCTTATATGGAGATGCAACTCCACTCCAGCAGGTCTTGACAAGATTTTCTGGCTGAGCAGATCCATGCACTTGGGCAAAGAAAATAATTCTTCTTGTTAAAAATTTATAGGCTGCACAACAGAATTTCAAAACAAATGATGTGGTTAGACTGCACTATTCGTCACAACAGGTGGTCTGCAGCAAGCTAGGCAGTCATATTGGATAGGTATGAATTGCACTCATTCTATGAGAGGCTTTTACACATACATACTTACACAGTTGCTAAACTATTCATGTGTTGAGAGCCAAGTCAGCTTTCTCAAAACATAAAAATAAAATGCTACTTAAATCCTGAAAAGTGCCCAGGAATTTTAATGATCCAAGAGAGTGTTTTTTTTAAACCCAGCTTGACCTTCCTCTTGCACTTTATGCAATATCAAGTCCACTGGACAAACTGTATATAAAGCTGAAGGAGATTGCTGAAATTAGAGGACATGGGGGCTTGGGCACTAAGTAGATGCAAAATCTGCAGGGTATGTGTGCTGCCTGCCCACTGGTTTTCTGTGGTGGAAAATCAGTGGGCAGGTGAGGCTTGTTTAAGAATGAGGAGACGGTGAGAAGGAAATGAGGATGTACCTGCTTTTCCTTGCCCCACAACAACCTTCAAAAAAAATACAAAATGCAACTTTTTGGAGAAGCCTCTGTGGTTACTTTAATGACTTTTGGTTAGGCTGCTCAATGTTTAGATGAAGTGGCACTGCGATATGTCGTGCACACTTTTCCCATTTCTGCACAGAAGTTGCAACTGGGGTACTACAATGTGCGCAGTGCCTAATTTGCATATTCATACAGCCTCTTGCCTGTTTTGAGCGGGAATGCTGGGCGACCATTTAAAAATTGATTCTGATATACAAAATGGGTGCACAATGTCACTCCAGGTTTTCTTCTGCTAATCGCCTGACTGTAGCTGCAAAACTGTTGAGGCGAAGGCAGGTGAATTTGCAGATGAGCATTTTAAATTCAGTGCACAGAAGTATTTTTAATTAGTAGTAAATTATGCATTCTTCTACATTCTAATTCCTTCTCAAAAAATCTACATTTTTAGTACATCGTTCCTAAATTTAGAAGAGCTGAACATGCAAAAGGTGAAACTTAAAGACCAGATACAATGGCTTGTACCACTTGCACAAATCAATATGTTCACCAGGTTACAGTGGAAATACAATTTCAACATTTGATTGTATGGACAACTTGAAGAACATGTTAGCAATGCAGGAAGGAGGGCAAGCTAATAGTTCTACCAGACTAATGCTATACTACACCACAGAAATGTTTGCTTTAGAAAAGGAACGTTAAAAGGAACATTAATTGTTGGAGATTTATTGAAACCAAATTTGTAGCAACACTTACATAGTGCAATGTATCCCAGTCCTCACTTATCCCAGACAACCACCTGTATTGGTCGGCCAATGGAGTCAGATAAGACTTAGGGCCAAGCAGCATGTTTTTCACCAGACTGAGGGCCAAGCAGTACATTTTTCACCAGACTTGGGGCCAAGAAGTACATTTTTCACCAAGTAGTGCAAACAGCAAAACAAATTAAATTTATTTGCTCAACAAAGTGTAGTTACAGATTTTATTTTATAAACAGACTCTTCACACTACAACAAACAAAACACATGCGTAAAATCAATCCCAGTCATTTACACAAGTACGGACTCCCGGTGTGGTAATAGAGGAGTTGCCCAGCCATCTCAATTGGTTGGGGATACTGCTGTCACATATGAAGCCAGCTACTTTCCATTAACATAGGTGTCAAATACAATGGCACTGTTTAAATCATATTAAACATACCAACTATTTTGGACAGTTTAAGCAGCTGTTTGTACTTTGTTAAAGTGTGATTACCTGTCATTAAATCTCTGCAGTCATCCCTTCTGACTACAGGCACCAAGCCACTGACATGTCCTGCAATTGCTGCTTACATTTATTAAATGTAGTGATAAGGAGGGGTCTTGTTGGGCAGTGGTAGCATTCCACCAATGAGCAAGAAGCTCTGGGTTTGAGTGTCACTCCTGGACTTGATGGCCACAAAAGGTGCGCTCATAATGTGGCCAAACAGGTTGGTTATCAACCTGCAAATCCTTCCAATATGCGTTTGGTGGGTGGTAAGAGCAGGAGAGTCTACTGGTTAGCCAGAACCTGCAGAAGGCAACAGCAAACCACTGCAGTACCTTGCCAAGCATAACCATGGACCAGACATGAAACTGGCTAGGCAGCTGGGTACTTACAGCTCTCCACAGGTGAATAAGATGAAAAGCTTCCATTTCGCATAGCTTGCCTATTGCCACTGAGAAAGAAAATATTACAGGATAGGAAATAGAGAGGTAAGAGGAAGTAACCTAAGAAAATAGCCAGTTGTCCTGTAGCTTACCGAAACCCACCACGGACAAGGAGGAAGAAGACATGAAACGTTAACAATCCTGACTATGTTTAACCTTATGTGTGTGCAGATAAATGTTAAAATGAAATTGTTAGCTTTGTGTGAAAACCAGGAAAGTATTCTTGGAGCACAGCCAGAATAAAATGAACTTTGTGCGCGATTAATTACATAAGTATGGTGGCCAGCTTGTTTTTTAACTTCCCTGTTCTTTGTATTCTATGTCTTGTAGGCTGTTGATTGTGTTCTAATTTGATGCAACATGTCTTGTAAACAACGCTCCTCGGACAGCTGTTCTCGTTGCATCCTGAGAGCCACACTCAGTGCCATGCGCCGCCATATGAACACACTTGACTTCTCCCTCCAGCAGCACCGCTGCGCCCTATTTCTAAGCTGCCCGTGCCCCCAGTTTCATTTTATTCTTTGTCTCATCCGACGCCTCAACAAGAAACTTTGTCTCTTTCTTTCAGGTGCAAAGGAACGCAAGCTCCAACAACTCATCGACACCAACGCCTATCCAGGATCCTCCACCCCTGCCTGTCCCTCTGTCCCCATCCCGTCTTCCAATCCCAGCCCCGGCCGTGTATTCACCATACCCCCTGACCTTCCCCTCTCCAATGCTGAATGTTCAGTGCTCAGCAAAGGACTTAGTTTCATACCCTTGCGCCCTCATCTCAATGAATTTCGGGCTCGGCACGATGCTGAACTCTTCTTCCGCCGCCTTCGTCTCCCTGCTCAATTCTTTGGGCAGGAGTCCTCTCCCCGTTCAACGGATCCTTCTACCCGCCTCCAATATTCGCCCTCCACCTGGACCCCTCCCTCTGGATTCTTACCTTCTCTTGATCTTTTCATTGAGAACTGTCGGCGTGACATCAGTCGTCTCAATTTCTCTGCTCCTCTAACCCACTCTAACCTGTCTCTCTCGGAACTTGCTGCACTCCGTTCTCTCAGGTCCAACCCTGACATTGTCATCAAACTTGCTGACAAGGATGGTGCTGTTGTTGTCTGGTGCACTGACCTCTACCTCCCAGAGGCTGAGCATCAACTCGCAGACACTTCCTCCTACCTCCCCCTGGACCATGACCCCACCACTGAACGTCAAGCCATTGTTTCCAGGACTGTTAATGACCTCATCTCCTCTGGAGATCTTCCACAGCTTCCAGCCTGATAGTCTCCCAACCTCGGACGGCCCGCTTCTACCTCCTACCCAAAATCCACAAACAGGACTGTCCCGGCAGACCGATCGTGTCAGCCTGTTCCTGCCCTATGGAACTCATTTCTTGCTATCTTGACTCCATTCTCTCTCCCCTTGTCCAGTCCCTTCCCACCTACATCCGTGATTCCTCTGACACCCTACATCATATCAACAATTTCCAGTTCCCTGGCCCCAACTGCCTCCACTTCACCATGGATGTCCAATCCCTCTACACCTCCATCCCCCACCGGGATGGTCTGATGGCTCTCCGCTTCTTCCTCGAACAGAGGCCCAAACAATCCCCATCCATCACTACTCTCCTCCGTCTGGCTGAACTTGTTCTCTCACTGAACAATTTCTCCTTAAACTCCTCTCACTTCCTCCAAATAAAAGATGTGGCTATGGGTACCCACATGGGCCCCAGTTATGCCTGTCTCTTTATGGGGTATGTGGAACATTTCTTGTTCCAGTCCTACTCTGGCCCCCTCCGACAACTCTTTCTCCGGTACATCAATGATTACTTCGGTGCTGCTTCATGCTCTCGTCTGGACCTGGAAAAATTTATTAATTTTGCTTCCAATTTCCACCCCTCCATCATTTTCACATGGTCCATCTCTGACACTTCCCTTCCCTTCCTTGACCTCTCTGTCTCAATTTCTGGTGATAGACTGTCCACCAATATTCATTACAAGACTACCGACTCCCACGGCTACCTTGACTACAGCTCCTCACAGCCCACTTCCTGTAGGGACTCCATCCCATTCTCTCAGTTCCTTCGCCTCCGTCGCATCTGTTCTGATGCCGCCACTTTCAAAAACAGTTCCTCTGACATGTCTTCCTTCTTCCTTAACCGAGGTTTTCCACCCACAGTGGTTGACAGGGCCCTCAACCGTGTCCGGCCCATCTCCCGCTTATCTGCCCTCACACCTTCTTCTCCCTCCCAGAAACATGATAGGGTCCCCCTTGTCCTCACTTATCACCCCACCAGCCTCCGCATTCAAAGGATCATCCTCTGCCATTTCCGCCTACTCCAGCACGATGCCACCACCAAACACATCTTCCCTTCACCCCACCCTGGCGGCATTCCGCAGGTATCGTTCCCTCTGGGACACCCTGGTCCACTCCTCCATCACCCCCTACACCTCATCCCCCTCCCACGGCACCTTCCCATGCAACTGCAGAAGGTGCAACACCTGCCCCTTTACTTCCCCTCTCCTCACCGTCCAAGGGCCCAAACATTCCTTTCAAGTGAAGCAGCATTTCAATTGCACTTCCCTCAATTTAGTCTACTGCATTCGTTGCTCCCAATGCGGTTTCCTCTACATTGGAGAGACCAAACGCAGACTGGGTGACCGCTTTGCAGAACACCTTCGGTCTGTCCGCAAGCATTACCCAGACCTCCCTGTCGCTTGCCATTTCAACACTCCATCCTGCTCTCATGCCTACATGTCAGTCCTTGGCTTGCTGCATTGTTCCTGTGAAGCTCAACGCAAACTGGAGGAACACCACCTCATCTTCCGACTAGGCACTTTACAGCCTTCCGGACTGAATATTGAGTTCAACAATTTTAGATCATGAACTCTCTCCTCCATCCCCACTCCCTTTCCGATTCCCCCCCCCCACCCTTTTCCAATAATTTATATAGATTTTACTTTTCCCACCTACTTCCATTATTTTTAAATGTATTTCCATCCATTGTTTTATCTCTACCTTTTAGCCTTTTTTGATTCCTTCACCCCACCCCAACCCCACTAGGGCTATCTGTACCTTGCTTGTCTTGCTTTCTATCCTTAATTAGCACATTCCTCAGATAATATCACCACCTTCAACACCTCTTTGTCCTTCTGTCTGTGACATCTTTTGGTTATCTCCACCTATCACTGGCCCTCTATGCAGCTCTATTTGTCCCACCACCCCCCTTAAACTAGCTTATATTTCACCTCTCTTCTATTTTTACTTAGTTCTGTTGAAAGGTCATTCGGACTCGAAACGTTAACTGTGCTCCTCTCCACAGATGCTGCCAGACCTGCTGAGTTTTTCCAGGTATTTTTGTTTTTGTTTTGGATTTCCAGCATCCACAGTTTTTTGCTTTTAATTTATTTTCATTAATATTTTTAAATCTGGGGAATTAGAATGATCCTGCCATGGATTTTGATCCTCAGCTTTTAGTGAAAGCTGAGACACAAATTTAATGTTTTGGTATCTGCGACATGAGAATTGAACATTTTATGTTCATTTTATTTATCAGTCTTTGAAAAATTACAATAATGGTTACCTAAACACTATTTGATCACACATGAGTTTTAGCACAAGAAAGGGGCCACCAGTGATTTTGACAAAGTTACCGGTTTGAACATAAGTTTAAGAATATAATTCAAGATTAATGGAGACTCAAAATGTGCTGTTAACTCTCTGGAATTAAAACAATCGTTGAAATTTTAGCTAAGATATTTAACAAATATATATAGTTAAGGACAGTTTAACAGATTGAGAAAAACATCAGACTTTAAGATGCTATAAACTGCATTTGGTATATCTCATGATGAAGAAAAGGAAGCATTTTCAATTCCAATGGAAGTTACTCAACCAGAAGGTATTCATAATGTGCATTTATACTAACAAAAAATGCTAATTGTATGGGAAATCTGCTCATTCTTGCAGCACAAACTCTGACTGCTGATTTGAGGTTGAAGGCAGGTCAGATTACATAAGGAAGATACATCAGTGCACATTATATATGGGTCACCCTGATCAAAGATCAACTGAGATAATGGTTTTCAGGAAATGTTTGGTTCCAAAGGAAAAAAGTAGAGATTACTGACTGAAACATAACAGATGTAGCAAATGATCAATCCACCATCTCAAGTATCTTAATTGGAACAACTATTTTTCCTTCACAAAAACAGAATTACCTGGAAAAACTCAGCAGGTCTGGCAGCATCGGTGGAGAAGAAATCAGTTAACGTTTTGAGCCTTCACGGCCCTTCGGCAGAACTGAAGCATAGTTAGGAGAGGGGTGAAATATAAGCTGGTTTAAGGTGGGGGGGGGCGGGGGGGAGAGAGAAGTTGAGGGTGTGGTGATTGTGGAGATAAGCAAGCAGTGATAGGAGCAGATAATCAAAAGATGTCACAGACAAAAGGATCAAAGAGGTGTTAAAGGTGGTGATATTATCTAAGAAAAGTGTTAATTAAGAATGGATGGCAGGACACTCAAGGTACAGCTCTAGTGGGGGTGGGGTGGACAGACTAACAAAGTATTAATTGTAGATTTAAAAATAATGGAAAAAGGTGGGAAAAGAAGAATCTCTATAAATTATTGAAAAAAAAGGGGGAGGGGGAAGAAACGGGGTGGGGATGGGGGGAGGGGGAGTTTAAGATCTAAAGTTGTTGAATTCAATATTCAGCCCGGAAGGCTGTAAAGTGCCTAGTCGGAAGATGAGGTGCTGTTCCTCCAGTTTGCGTTGGGCTTCACTGGAACAATGCAGCAAGCCAAGGACAGACATGTGGGCAAGAGAACAGGGTGGAGTGTTAAAATGGCAAGCGACAGGGAGGTTTGGGTCTTTCTTGCGGACAGACCCAAAAGACCCAAACCTCCCTGTCGCTTGCCATTTTAACACTCCACCCTGTTCTCTTGCCCACATGTCTGTCCTTGGCTTGCTGCATTGTTCCAGTGAAGCCCAACGCAAACTGGAGGAACAGCACCTCATCTTCCGACTAGGCACTTTACAGCCTTCCGGGCTGAATATTGAATTCAACAACTTTAGATCTTAAACTCCCCCTCCCCCCATCCCCACCCCGTTTCTCACCCCCCTCCACCTTTTTTTTCAATAATTTATATAGATTCTTCTTTCCCCACCTATTTCCATTATTTTTAAATCTAAAACTAAAACCTTGTTAGTCTTTTCCACCCCACCCCCACTAGAGCTGTACTTTGAGTGTCCTGTCTTCCATTCTTAATTAGCACTTTTCTTAGACAAATATCACCACCTTCAACACCTCTTTGATCCTTTTGTCTGTGACATCTTTTGATTATCTGCTCCTATCACTGCTTGCTTATCTCCACAATCACCACACCCTCAACTTCTCTCTCCCCCCCCGCCCCACCACCTTAAACCAGCTTATATTTCACCCCTCTCCTAACTATGCTTCAGTTCTGCCGAAGGGCCGTGAAGGCTCGAAACGTTAACTGATTTCTTCTCCACCGATGCTGCCAGACCTGCTGAGTTTTTCCAGGTAATTCTGTTTTTGTTTTGGATTTCCAGCATCCGCAGTAGCTTTTAGCTTTTTATTTTTCCTTCATCTTACATTGAATCACTCTACATCACATTCTGAGAATCTTGTTTGATTCATGGCTCCTATGTGGCTCAATCATAATTGGTAAATAGAGACAGTAACTTCAGCAATTTTAACTACAATGCATGTCTTTTCACTTGCTCAAATAATTTCCTTGCAATATTAGGACACTTGCAACTGTATTCCTTAAAAAGATTCACGCTGAGGAAATAGGAGTCAAGTAGCTATACAGACCTATCACTGGCCCTCTATCCAGCTCTACCGGTCCCACCCCCCTCTACCAGCTTATATTTCGCCTCATTTCTATATTCCCTCAGTTCTGATGAAGAGTCATACGGACTCGAAACGTTAACTGTATTCCTCTCCGCAGATGCTGTCAGACCTGCTGAGTTTTCCAGGTATTTATGTTTTTGTTTAGACATAATACTTTTGTACATGATCGGGGTTAGAACTAAAATTTAGATTTCGCTGTCAATGATAGGGGGGCAAGTAGAAATTTAAGCAACAGCAATTCCCATAACTTACTAAAGGTTGATACTTGTTTCATTTCAAGGTTACTTAAGAGTTCTAAATAAAAGGAATTCCTTAATAAAACAAAACTGGAGCTTCAACCATCTCATTTCTCGGGTAAACACAATAGATACTTGACAAAATTGGTGCTTTCATGTCATGTGTTGGTGCTCCAATACAATATACTATGGTATCAGGACACAGGTTTATCCCAAATTTTCCAAAACTCAAGCTCATGATTTTTCTTATACCGCCAGGGAAAAATCAAGAGCCAGCCAGATATTTTTACAACAAAAACTGAAGGAGGAAATTAAATTAACGTGAATTATCACATCTCAAGGAGAGTACAAAGGCCTGAAGCAGGTAACTCAGGTACAGACATTCATGGGTTATTGTGTGATCCATAAGGAACTAGAAAGGAGAGGATGAGGAAATGAAAATACGTTAGCAAAATGTGAGTTAGTGCGCTGCCTTTTCAGTTCTGTGATCAAGGCTTGAACTTATCTAAGACCACCGATAAAAGTGCTGTGCTGAATCAGCTACAAGGGTCTTGGGCAAGATGAGTTTGGGCAATCTCAGTCCAAGTTTCAGTGGATTCAAGTCCATAATACAAGACTGTCTATTGTTTTACAGCACTAATAGGCTGTCTGGTCTGAATTTTACTGATCAGGCAGATGACCTGACATCAGGGGGATATCCAGGTAGGGGGCATGGATGGGCAGGTGGTTGGGAGTTCCTTAACGATTTTACAAGTGCCAATTAAGGGCTGTTAGGCAGGGCAGCTGGCCAATTCAGCGTGGTGGACAGGTCAGAGTGCGGGCAAGTCATAGTGCTGGCAGCTCACCGTAAAGCACGATTTTTAAAGGCACATGTGCAGCATTCAGGGAAAAAGGAGGGGGTCTACGGCAACGGAGGCAGTGGAGGAATGGCTTCAGCACGAGGAAGGGTCACTTCATGGTTCAGTGATGCCTACCTGCAGGCAGCAAGACAACAGAGAGGTGACATGTTTCCAGCAGACAGGAGGAGGAGACCAGCACGCCTGACCAAGAAGGTATGGTTGGAGGTGGCAGACATAATGAGCAGCCAAGGGGTCATTGCAAAAACCTGGATCCAGTGCAGAAAATGATTTTATGACATGCTGCAATCTGGAAAAGTGAGTGACTTTTAGAGCTGCAAACTGGAGGCCCAGCATGAAATAAAAGGTGCCCATGAAAGCAGTCCATGTCCAAATGCAACAAGACCTGAACAATATCCAGGCTTGGGCTGACAAATGGCAAGTAACATTCGCACCACAGAAGTGTCAGGCAATGACCATCTCCAACAAGAGAGAATCTAACCATCACCCCTTGACATTCAATGGCATTACCATCGCTGAATCCTCCACTGTCAACATCCTGGGGGTACCATTGACCAGAAACTGAACTGGACTAGCCATATAACTACTGTGGCTACAAGAGCAGATCAGAGGCTAAGAATCCTGTGCCAAGTAACTCACCTCCTGACTCCCCTAAGCCTATCGACCATCTACAACGCACAAATCAGGAGTGTGTTGGAATACACTCCACTTGACTGGATGAGTGCAGCTCCAACAACAGTCAAGAAGCTTAACACCATCCAGGACAAAGCAGCTGCTTGATTGGCACCCCATCCACTCCCTTCACCACTGATACACTGTAGCAGCAGTGTGCATCATCAACAAGATGCACTGCAGGAACTCACCAAGGCTCCTTAGACAGTACCTTCCAAACCCACGACCGCTACCATTAGAAAGGCAAGGGCAGCGACACATGGGTACACCACCACCTGGAAGTTCCCCTCCAAGCTACTCACCATTCTGACTTGTAAATACATAGCCATTCCTTCACTGTTGCTGGTCAAAATCCTGGAACTCCCTCCCTAACAGCACTATGTACCTACACCACATGGTCTGCAGTGGTTCAAGAAGGCAGCTCACCACCGCCTTCTCAAGGTCAATGAGGGATGGGCAATAAATGCTGGCCTAGCGAGCGACGTCCACATCGCATGAATGAATTTTTAAAAATGAAATGCGAGGCCAGGTGGTAGACCAATGCATGGGGCAACACCAGGCACCAATATCCACATTGAGATGCCCTGTTCACATGCACCCAAACCCCACAGTAGGTCCAGGGTAAATGCTGCATTGAGATAGCTGACTGGTCACGTGCCAACACCATCCCAGCAATGTGGTGCTGCACATTTACAGTGCCACAAAATGACAAGCACAAATGGGCATGAAACAGCAGTGACACTGTATATGTCTGTGCTTTCAGGAGAAGCACACTCAGAATGCCAGGGAACATCGACAAACCAGAGCTGGAGTGCCTTACATTGCCATGGTGACACTGACAGATGAGGGGGCCATGGATGGGTCATGGCGTGGCAGCTTGTCGCCGAGAACACACGAACACAAGTAATAATTGCCTATGGGGTGTGGGCATTGCTGGCTAGGCCAGCATTTATTGCCCATCCCTAATTACCCTTGTTTAGAGGGCATTTAAGAGTTACATGTAGACCAGGCCAGGTAAGGATGGCAGATTTCCTTCCCTAAGGGACATCAGCGAACCAGGTGGGTTTTTACGACAATTGCCAATGGTTTCATGGTAATCATCAGACTTTCAATTCCAGATATTTATTGAATTAAAATTCCACCATCTGCCGTGGTGGGATTCAAACTCGGGTCCCCAGTGAATTACCCTGGAATACTGTCTCTGGAATACTAGTCCAGTGAAAATACCACTATGCCACCACCTCCCCACATGGCCCATCGAGCCTGTTCTGCCATTCAATACGATCATGGCTGTTCTTGGGCTTCAACTTCATTTTTCCACCTGCTCCCCTTAATTCCCTGAGACACCAAAAAATCTGTCTATCCCAGTTTTAAATATATTCAACGGTGGAGCATCCACAACCTTCTGGGGTAGAGAATTCCAAGGATTCACAACTCCTTGAGTGAAGTAATTTCTCCGCATCTTATTCCTAAATGATTGGCCCCTTATCCTGAGACCGTGCCCCCATGTTTTAGATTCCCTGGCCAACGGAAACAATCTCTTAAGTATCCACCCTCTAAGCCCCTCCAGAGTTTTGTAGGTTTCAATGAGATCATTTCTCATTCTTCTAAACTCCAGAGAACATAAGCCCAATTTACTCAGTGAAGCAGGTGTAGAAGCAATGGAGAGTGATAAACTGATGGTTGCATCTAACATTCCCTAGGATGCAAGGCCATCTCAAGACACTGTGTCACATATTCCAGCGCACACTCCATCAGTACAGACACACAAAACAGTGGGCTTTGTTGTGCTTGTAGAACAGGTGGCATAATCTGTTGAGTACGGTATAGACATGGAGGAGGTGGTATTGGAGGCAGTGACAGCTGCAGCCACTTCCGCTTGGAGGAATGATGACAGGTATTGGGTGTCACTTCCAACTGGCATCAAATTCTGTTCCAGCATATCACAGTGCTCTGCCAACCACCTGCCTGGAGAAACAGTCTTCGTAGACATTGGTGCTTGGACATTTCCATGAAGCTGAGCCTCTGACAGTACACCTGTTAAGTTGAGTTGTGCCTTCTGTGACCAAGAGACCCCCATGCAGCCTCTTTATGCATATCCAGTGGCTTCCTCAATCCACTGGAGCTCCCCTGGCCCACTGCACAGACGCTCCATGTAGCTGCATCCCCATCTCTGTACTACCCTCCTCCTTACTGGAGGAAGTCAAAGTCTGAAAGCACTGACCCCATAGCTAATTGAAGCCTCCACTGTGGTGAGGCTTTCAAGTACCTTGTCCCTTTTCCAGTGGCTGCTGTGGACCTGGGAGACACTTTACCACCAACAGGAGTTCACTTTTCCCCAGCCTCTGCAGTACCTCCAAACTGAATAGCATCACTTCAAGACACAGCCTATAGACAGCCTTACAACATGGCTGTCAGTTTCCTCCACTGCTCAACTGCCACTCAAATCTCACCTCCTCTGAGGAGGTGTTATTGAGTCTCTGTACATCCTGTCTAGTCATATAATTGGAAAAAGGTAGGAAAATACCTGACAATTGGCTGTTTAACAACTATAATTGCAGCACATGAACGTGTCTGCCACTGCTTCAACCCGCCATCCACATCTGGTAAATTTGGTCAGTGGCAGGAAGATATTGGAGCCCACACCATTTTACTGCCACTGCCTCCCACCCCCCTCCCCATGATTGCCTCCATTCCCTCTGTCATGGGTCCAGTAGAATTCTGATCTTTCGCTCAGAGCCCACAATGATTACTGGTGTATCCTTAGCCTTTGATATGGTTGATCACACCATCATCTTCCAGTGCCATTCTTCCGTTTTCCACCCGAATGTAGTTCCCTCACTAGTTCCAAGCTTTCCTCTCCGGTCCTCGTCAATCTCCTACAATGGCTTCTTTTCCTATCTTCCACAGTTACCTCTGGAATCCATCAAGGATCTATCCTTGGCTCCTTCCCATTTCTCATCTACATGCTGCCGCTCAAGGATATTATTCAAAGGCACAATGGCAGGTTCCACATGAATGCTGATGATACCCAACTCTACACCACCACACACACCCTCTTTCAACACCTCCACTGCTCAATGTTATCAGACTGCTTGTCTGACATCCTGTCCTGGATGGGCAGAATTCTTTTCCCAATTAAACAGTGCAAAGACCAAAACCAATGTTGTTAGCCTTGTTCCCTACTAATGGTTTCAATCCTCTCTTTGACCATTGTCTCAGGCTGAGCCAGACTGTTTACAAGAGAGAAAATGATCAGGGGTCATGAATTTCAACTAGTCACCAAGAGTAATGAGAGGTGCTGGGAGAAATTTCTTAAGCACAGTGTTAGAACATGGAATGCTTTGTCACTGAGAATGCTTTGTCATCAGGAATGACTGAAGCTTGAACCATTGCACCTTTTAAGGTAAAAATGGATAAATATTTGCAACAGAGGAAAATATAGAGCTATCTTTAGACTTACACTGCTTTGGCAAAGAGCTGACATAGACATGATGGGCCAAATGGCCACCTATTGTGAAACAGTTCTATGGCTCTCTGCCTCAACACTAAATTCAGATTACTATACCTGACTGTTAGTTTGATTGTCAGTCATTCACACTAACTGAATGAGAGACTGCTAATCTATTGCCCATCAGTGTCAAGTTACAAGCAGATCTCTGCTGTGGTTCATATTCAGAGAACCTGACTCAAATTTTGTTTGATAACACTCCTGTGAAGCACCTTAAGACATATTACTACGATATAGGCATATATGAAAATGCAAGTTGTTGTTGATTATGACTATAAAATATTTTACTTATAACCAAAGATAAAAGCAAAAAAACTGCGGATGCTGGAAATCCAAAACAAAAACAAAAATACCTGGAAAAACTCAGCAGGTCTGACAGCATCTGCGGAGAGGAACACAGTTAACGTTTTGAGTCCGTATGACTCTTCAACAGAACTAAGGAAAAATAGAAAAGAGGTGAAATATGAAATATTTCCGCAGATGCTGTTAGACCTGCTGAGTTTTTCCAGGTACTTTTGTTTTTGTTTTACTTATAACCAACCTTGAGAGAAGAGAATTTCATACCATCAGTTTGTTCTAGGTTCTAAACACAGCTCTCAAACTGTTTGCTGACCATATTCACCTTCTTTAGGAAACATTTAGGTAAAGTACCATGCCACCAAGATCACAGGCATCAGCCACTGCAGCTATCAAATTGATTACCCCCGAACTACAGCTTGTTTGAGGGACAAATCCAGAGTGTATGAGGACACCTGAAATACCATAACATTTTTCTTGGCAGATCTGAGATGGAAGGTTCACATTTTACAAAGTTTTAAAATATGCTGAAATTTTTAAAGCAAATATATACACTGGCTCTTGGATGAATTTTGGGATACGTTTTTGAGAACAAGTACAATTGCGTCATAAAACCTACCATCCTTATTTGATAAATATTTCAATTGAATTGCCAACAACACAGCAACCACCATACATTGCCAAAACAGAGTAATGACTGTGGAATTGTACTACAGTGGAAGGACATTTAAAATCAAAATGTAATCTATTTCTAACATCATAAAAAGCAAGAGGCCTTATGCACATATCAGTTGCAATTGCAGAGAAACATCTGCATTACCTAAGATTTGTAATATTTCATGGGGAAATTTGTATATCATTCATGATCACTTAAGTGTTTTAAAAAATGAAGAACTGAGGAAAAAGATACAATCAGAAAATGGCTATCAACAATTGCCACATCAAGGAGGCTTGTATTGTGCCAGCTAACGAGTAAATACACCCTATACTTACACTTGAGATGATCCAGCTCACTTTCATGTTTTCTGCTGGAGGCCCTTGCCTCTGCCAAGAGGTCTGCGGTGGGGTGAAGTAGAAGAGAGGCAGAAAGTGCAGTTGAAACAGAAGCCAGCAAACATAGAACACAGAAAAGCAAGAAAGGCTGCGTGAGAATGAAACAGAAGCCAACATGAAAGCCCTATCCCCTAAAGTGCTGGCTTATACCTGTTTTTAAAAATGGGTAAGTGTGCAGAATTTAAAGTTCCACATTTAAATCAAATCCCCAAAATGTATACTAAAGGTTTAAATGTAGTAGGATCTTCTCTAATTGCATACTATTTGAACAACTGTATATAAGGGCTCTTAGCCACACAATTCATGTATTTTGCTCCTTGTAGCCAAACACAGTGTTCGTAAGGTGTCTGCCACATGCATCAAACTATGAATAAGTGTTGTGACTAATCAATCAAATATGACTGACACTTGTTTGAAGTGTTTTCATGCCTTCATTTTGATTCAGGGTTTCATTTGCAACCATTCTTAATTTCAACTTGTTGGGATTGAAAACAGTGCTGCTTCTTTGAGATATGTTACTTTTAAAATCATGGATTACCAAAACTTAAAGTACATTTGACCATACAAAGGAAGGAGCAAAACAGGACTTGAATGCACAGTTACCAATCACCACTTTTGTACTGCCTTAAGAGTTTCAGATCAAGACTGTTAATACAGTATATTCTGTGACAGTTCAAGACAGAATGAAGCACAAACACACACATACACAAATATGCTTTGGCCACAGCAATTTAATAAATTAGTGCATGGACTTCCAGCTTTATTTTTGAATTTTAATTTTGAGGAAGTGGAGGGAAAGACAAAGGTGAGGAATGAATAAAGTATTAGTCACCGTCTGGAGTGAAACAGTGTGCAGTGCACGCCCAGCTTTAAAGTTCCATTTGCACTATGAGATGCAAGTGATTTTTGAAGCACATCTTCCTTTTCAAATATGAATCTGCATTTGCTTAGCGATTTTTTGGGGCTTTTCATACAGTAAATACAAATACCAATTCTGAATAATTGGGCAGGTAGAGAACAATAAATGCACAGTATTAATAACAACTACTCAAATGATAATGAAAAATATATCTCCCCATTGAAATCTTCTCAAAGATGTATGAAACAGAAAAACTAATTTAAAAAAAAATTGGTGGATATGTCTTATTGTTGCCAACTTTATGAAGTATATAAATGATTGATGGGCATAATCTGCATAATTATATAAATTTGCTTGTACATTTTTGGTGAGACAGGTTTTATATTGAAAAGGCAGACTAAAGAAGGATATCTCAATTTCTCTTCCCAATAAAGGCAAGAAAAAAGGCAAACAACATCCAATTTGAAACAACAAATTCATTTGAATTAGCTTAATAATAATAATTTGAATTATCCTAATAATAAATAAAAACTTGAAATGTCTCTAATCATTTGCTTCTGTAACATCAAGAATGAGTATGCATAAAACACTTCATGTTATTGTATGCAGATATTTCAAAAAATCAGTACATTAAAGTTATTTGATTTTCCAACTTTTCTAATGTATGATGATTACTGGATATTAAAAAAAACTGCAAAAATCCAATGCAACTTAACATAATCTCAACAAACCGCTTACTCCCCTGACCCTAGGGGTATTTGGTTTATTTAAATTGTGATATGTGTCTGGTGTGTATCATGGTACAGAGACTGAATAGGTAGTATTTTGAAAGACACATGATACTGCATAGATCATTTCTGCTACACAGTCTAACATGAAATGTGCCCTGCACATCACAAATTGGAGCAAGCCTTTCACAACACCTACTGCTTATCTACCCCTCCTCACCGCTTTTCCCCCACCCAAATTAAACTTCCATGGTCTCAAAATAATTCTGAATAATCAGTTGTGTACCTGTTTCTCTATTGGTTACCAATTGAACATATTTTAAACTTTAAAAAATACATAGACTTAACAAGATGAATTACTTGTATGGATGCATTTATGTATTAGATTTATAAGACTGGTGATTGCAAAATAATTTTAAATGCTCAGTACAGGTTTTCATGACAACATTCCTGAACATTTTCCAAGCTACAAAAGAGGTTGAGTCCTCAGAGAGTTCTCCCTGACCTCTTTCTTCCGGTATGTTGATGATTGTGTTGGTGCTGCTTCCTGCTCTTGGCCAGAATTGGAAAATTTCATCAACTTTGCTTCTAAATTCAACCCCTCCCGAAACTTTGCAGGTTCCAATACTAATTTTTTCATTCCCTTCCTTGATTTCTTTATCTCCATTTCTGGGATAGGCTATTAATGTCTACTAGAAACGCACTGAATCCCAAGAGCTTGATTATGCTTCCTTCCACCCTGATTCCTGATTAAAGACTCTATTCCATTCTAACAGTGGGTCCTGCAAACAAATTTTTGGGATACAATGCTGCTACTTTTCAACCCCATCATGGGGCACTGCTGTATTCTATTATGAAAGATATCCTTCTGATATTAGGGTGTCTCACTTCAAATTCCAAAATCCAGGTAAGTAACTTATCTGCATCTGACTTTCCACTGTCTTTGTTTCATCAACCCTTTGAAAAGTTGGGGCTAACCTGAACACATTGAATGCCTGATTTCATTTATAGACATCATATTATGGATGTCAGTCTAAATTAAGTGTAATTCTGGTGAACAGTTTGTGACTTTTGTTTGGTTTTAGAACAAGGATCTCAAGCATATTTTGTAATCTGGTGATAACAGTTATTTGATTTTGCTTGTGTTCATTTTACTTTTTAATAAATCTGATTCTTAGTTTTGAGCCTGAGATATTTGGCTGAATTTTTCAAGCCCTCTGGGGATAAGGTGGGGAGGGGCAAGATGGAAGGTGGCGGATGGCCCTCCCACCCGAAGGGCAATCAGGTCTCTTAGGTGCCCAATTTGGCCAAATAAGGGTCTCTTCCCTGGCCAGCATTTCAATCCTGGCTGCTTGCTGGCGAGCTTGGGGGAAGGCACTCTTTGACTTACAGAAGGGCCCCCTGGTGACAACCCTGACCTCACCAATCACTCCCCCCATACTCGCCAGGGCCTGCCAGACTGGCCCCAATGACCCTAGATCCCACTTACCTGGTTGGAGGGTGCCATCCTTCCATGGCATCCTTTTTTTCCAGGTGCAGTCCCAGCAGTGGCCAACTGCTGAGACCGCTGAGCTGCCAGCTCTCCGATTGGCTTGGGCGTGGGCAGCCATTCACGATAGGGACAGTCTTCTCAATTGGTTGCCTGTCCTTGATAAGATTCAGCCCTGGGTCCCACAGATCACCAAAGCAGAGTCAATCCCTGCATTTGGGCATGCTGATAGGGGACCAGTCATGAGAATAAAATTTGGCCCATACAGTCTGAGAGTTGTCAATCTATGGTAGAGATTTGGAGAATATGAAGCAGTTTCTACCTCATTAAATGATCTTATCAGTTGTATATAGGATTTATTACTCACTAGAAGCACTGTAATTTGCAGATGATTTGAAATATAAGGATATGCTTTGGTTCATAGTAAATAAGGGCGGTACTTCAAAAGCTTCTTTGGCAAAAGAATAAGTTCCGGGGGAGTCTGAATTGTAACATGCAGGAGTGAGCAAAGCATCAACCAACAAACTGGTTCAAAGGCTATTAAATGATGAAAATGAAGCTGAGATTTTCGTCAGACGAAAATACTGAATTGCAACCATCTGCTAACTCACTACCAGCATAGCTGAATTGTGGAATGGTAATAAAATTCCCATTACATTGCACAGTAAATCAAGATCTGTACAATCTTAAAAAAGGTTTTATCTTGATGGTTCCAAACAATATGATGTAAATAAATTCTAACAACATGGACAATGAAAGCTTCCATGAACAAAACACAAACTTAAAGTAACAAACTGAAACCACTGCAAATCAACAAAAATCACATTTAAGAGGAACTTGCAAACTGACAGATACCCCATTTATCAGATAAAAATAAACCAATCAAGTTCCAAACACCTGAAAAAAGTGGATTAGAAAAGCATGATTGGCTGGAATTTCAGAAAACTTTCAGAAACTGTTCCTTATTGCCACCCGGTGGCCAGATCCTGATAGCAAAATTGAATGGGAAATGTGGACAAGACAATTTAGAGTCATAAATGGTGACACAAATGCTTCACCAAAAATTGGCAATATGCACTTGTGGGCATGAATTCTAATCCTATCCAAGTATTTTTTAAACATAAAATATCTTAAGCAATTCATTTATTCATTTGTTATTGT
This sequence comes from Cetorhinus maximus, assembly GCF_964194155.1. Taxonomy (NCBI): domain Eukaryota; kingdom Metazoa; phylum Chordata; class Chondrichthyes; order Lamniformes; family Cetorhinidae; genus Cetorhinus; species Cetorhinus maximus. The sequence continues at coordinate 34,550,721 of NC_135884.1, read as the reverse complement.
TGGGTGATAGCCCTGACTCAGAATTGCCTCTGAATCAGAAGGTAGAGCTATCAGACCCCACTTCAGAGACTTGAACCAATCTAGGCTGATAGTTCAGTGCAGTACTGAGAGGTTCCTGCACTACTGGGGGTGCTGCCATTTGGTGTCTCAAAAGCACTTCATGACACTTTTCAAATTAGAAAAGGCCAGTTCTCCAAGCATCAGGCAGTATCACAGATTATTTGGCTATGTGTGAAATTAGCTGCCACGTTTCCTATATTACAACAGTAACTACACTACAAAAGAACTTAATTGGCACTTTGGGACCTCCTGAGGACACAAAATGATATAAATTCAAGTTTTTTCTTTATTATGCAGCGAACAAATCAAACACCACTATGAAGTAGAAGTAGCATAACAGTAACGGTGTAATAAACTGACTTAGACATTTATTTGAAAAAACATATTGTAATATTAGAATTATATCCAAGCAGATCACTGATTTATACACTAGGCCAAAGCAAAGATTTTCAGTGTTTGGGTTGCAAGATCTCAACTTTAAATATTTAACAATCAAAACCCTTCAATTTTGAACTCTTGTCCACAGATCAAAACCAAAATCACCGCAAAACCACCATGTAGATACAATCCTATCCGTGGTATTACAACCAAGAACTTCATGTCCCTAAGTAGATCACCAATTATGGAATAGCAGCATAGTGATTATATTGTTGGACTAGCTAATGAACCAGATTTGTGTGTTCAAATCCTATAATGACAGCTGGGGAATTTAAGCTGAGTTAATTAAATAAATGTGGAATAAAAAGGTAGTTTCAGTAATGGTGACCATATAAAACCCATCTCCATGTTCCATGTTTACTCATTAGCATATCAAGCGAGAATTTGCATTTTTAGATAGATGACAGGAGATTTGAATTTCAAAGAAATTTTAAGCTCGTTTACAATTAGCCAAATAAGCCAGGCTAAGGAATATATGTTTATTTTTCCCAAAGGTTACTGACAATAAATAGTAGCAACATGAAAGTTTTCATATTGTGAGGAAGATACAGTTTCAAAGACATACGAAACAATAGAATTTACGTATTAAGAATAAAGAAACATACATAAAGGAGAATGAGGCTGTGTGTCAGGAGAAGGCATATGAGATCTAACAGAAGTGTGTGAAATAGCCCTAATGAAGCCTCCAGTATGTGTGCATAAGTCTGCTGTCCACCTGAAAACTGAAGCTAGAAATGCCGTTTGGAATTCCACTGTCCAGGGTATTGTGTTAATTTGCTGGATCTGTTTAAAACCTAAAATCTATCTCACACCATTGTTTTAAAGGGGGTGTAACTGGGAGTCAGGTTAATTAGGAATTGTAGGAGTTATTATAGTAATAATTTGTAATCTTATGTATGTGCTTGAAATTTTTTCTTTTGTTAATAAATATTTTAATTTAGGTTGTTAAAAAAAATCTAAAGTCTTGGTGGACCTATTACTTCTGAATTCAGTGCACGCAGCTCAAAATAAATACAAATTGCAAAGCAATTATGATAGTGCGATCAAGTTTCCCTTGTGGATTTGGAACACCTGGCACACATCATCTACCATGTCATAACAGGCCATGCGGCTCAACTATTCCATGCCAAAGTTTATGCTCCACTCAGGCCTCCTCCAATCTTTTCTCATCTAAATTTATCATACTAACCTTTTATTCCTTTCTCCCTTATGTGCTTATCCAGCTTCTCTTTAATGCATCTGTACCATTCACTTCAACCGCACCCTGTAGTAGCAAATTCCACATTGTCGTCACTCTTTGGGTAAAGGAGTTTCTTCTGAATTCCCTGTTGGATTTCTTGGTGACTATCTTTTACTGATGGCCTCTAGTTATACTCTTCCCCACAAATGTAAACATGGGGCTGGATTTTCATCTTAGGCAAGAGTCAGGATTAGCGGGATTTCCTGATGTCACGATCTAGCCTCTTGACTGGCAGTGTCCGGCAACATTATTTCCATGGTGGGTGGTCTGGGACAGGCCAGAGTTGGGCCTGAGGTGGAGATGGAGGGGGGTCAATGTCGAGCAGCCAGGTTAAAAGGCCCGCTTCCATTCACTGAGACATCAGCCCAGTTCTGGAGATCAGTGTGAGGCCCCCAACCCTCTCCACACCCCCACGCTACCATCCTCATCCCACTCCCTACCTGCCTCACCCCCTTACATCCCCATACACCCCAACCCCTCCCCGCCATACCCACCATGTTCCCCTCACATGCTCCAACCCACTCACCCAGTATCCACTATAAGCAGAACTCATGGACCCTTTAGTAAGACTGAGAAGTCTTTGTGAAGCTGATAAATCTGTCAAAATAAACAAACATTGTTTGAAAATCTATTTTAAAAAAACATAGCCCTCTCAAGAGCTCATAAATCTGTCAAAATAAGCAAGCTCACAGTCCCTTGACAGTTTTTAAAACTAATTCATGGGATGTGGGCGTCCCTGGCTAGGCCAGCATTTATTGCCCATCCCTAATTGCCCTTGAGAAGGTGGTGGTGAGCTGCCTTCTTGCACCACTGCAGTCCATGTGGTATAGGTACACCCACAGTGCTATTAGGAAGGGAGTTCCAGGATTTTGACCCAACAATAGTGAAGGAAATGCGATATATTTCCAAGTCAGGGTGGTGAGTGGCTTGGGGGGGGAACTTCCAGGTGGTGATGTTCTCATGTGTCTGCTGCCCTTGTCCTTCTAGATGATCATGGTTGTGGGTTTGGAAGGTGTTGTCTAAGAAGCCTTGGTGACTTTCAGCAGTGCCTCTTGTAGATGATACACACTGCTGCTAATATGCATCGATGGTGAAGGGAGTGAATGTTTGTGGAAGGGGTGCCAATCAAGCGGGCTGCTTTGTCCTGGATGATGTCAAGCTTCTTGAGTGTTGTTGGAGCTGCACTCATCCATGCAAGTGGAGAGTATTCCATCACACTCCTGCCCCTTGAGTCTTGTAGATAGTGGACAGGCCTCGGGGAGTCAGGAGGTGAGTTACTTGCTGCAGGATTCCTAGCCTCTGACCTGTTTTAGTAGCCACAGTATTTATATAGCTATTCCAGTTCAGTTTCTGGTCAATGGTAACCTCCAGGATGTTGATAGTGGGGGATTCAGTGATAGTAATGCCATTGACTGTCAAGAGGCGATGATTAGATTCTCTCTTGTTGGAGATGGTCATCTCCTGGCACTTGTGGGGCAGGAATGTTACTTGCCACTCGTCAGCCCAAGCCTGGAAATTGTCCAGGTCTTGCTGCATTTGGACTTGGATTGCTTCAGTATCTGAGGAGTCGCGAATGGTACTGAACGTTGTGTAATCATTCAGGGAACATCCCCACTTCTGACCTTATGATGGAAGGAAGGTCATTGATGAAGCAGCTGAAGGTGGTTAGGCCTAGGACACTACCCTGAGGAACTCCTGCAGTGAAGTCTTGGAACCGAGATGATTGACCTCCAACAACCACAACCATCTTCTTTTGTGCTACTCCAACCAACGGAGAGTTTTCCCCCTGATTCCCAATGACTCCAGTTTTGCTAGGGCTCCTTGATGCCACACTCGGTCAAATGCTGCCTTGGTGTCAAGGGCAGTCACTCTCACCTTACCTCAGGAGTTCACCTCAGGAATTCAGCTCTTTGGTCTATATTTGAACTAAGGCTATAATGAGTTTGATCTGTCCTGCCTTTTGTGCGCAGGATTTACCTGGGCAATTTTCCACATTGCTGAGTAGACGCTAGTGTTGTAGCTGTGTTGGAATAGCTTGGCTAGGGGCACGGCAAGTTCTGGAGCACAAGTCTTCAGTACTATTGCCGGAATAATGTCGAGGCCCATCGGCCTTCAGCCGTTTCTTGATAACACACGGAGCGTCAACAATCTTTGCTGAGCAGAATACATTAGTGGCTTTGGAAGTTAGCTAAGCATTCATAATGAGAATCCATTGAATAACTGCGTCAGCAAAGCCTCTTGAGCTGAATACATTAAAGCTTTTTAACACAGCTAGAAGCTCAGCCATCTGTCAAGCTTTAAAACAGCCCAAACAGATGGCTGAAATGAACTTCACAGAAAACATGAAAGCAAAGGGGCCAATTTACACAATCAAATCTGAATTTCACTATAGTGCAATGCAGGATCACACTTTACCCAGTGGATAATGTTCTCTAATATATCTGAAAACTTTTCCACTTTCACAATGCTGTTCAATTTAATGGTCACTTACCTTTTCAAAACAAAGCCCTATCATCAATCACTGTATTAAACTGTATATGAAACTTATGATTAAGTATTTCATTATGACATGTGAAGTTGGCAACACCTTTTGAACTTACTTTTTCAAACAATTCCCCACTCCAAACCATGGTTTCCTTGTGGTTCATGACACCTATGAGCTGGTGTGAACCATGTTGCTTTCCAAAGCTGACCCAATTCCTTGAAATTTGCTGAGGGTCTGAAAATGACCACTTTCCCAATGGAGCCAGCAACGTCAGGACAGCTGGCCTTTGGAAAGGGGATAGGAATCCCAGGATTGGGTTCCACCCACCAAATTTTAAAGCTTGCCTAATGAGATTTGCCCCGCGTCAGGATGGAAAATCCGGCCCGTTTTCTCTGTATCCACTCCATGAAATCCTTTCATGATTTTAAAGGCCTCAATTTGGTCAACCTTCTGTGTTCTTTTTTCAAGGAAAAGAGACCCAGCCTGCTTATCCTTTCTTCATATGTAAAACCTTGCATTTCTGGTATAATCTTTGCAAATCTTTTGTGCAACCAGAACAGCATGCAGTACTCTTAAGTGTGGTCTAACCAAAGTTCGTACTGGTTTGGCATAATGTCCCTACTTTTCAATTCTATCCCTTTAGAAATAAGACCTAGTGCTTTGTTTGCTTTTCTTTGGCCGTGCCAACCTCTGGCGCAATTTTTAATGTTTGGTGTACTTGTACTCAGGGATCCCTTTGTTTCCCTACCCGACTTAGACTCACATCTTCCAAGTAATAAGTGACCTCTCCCTATTCTTGCTACCAAAATGTACTACCTTGCATTTATCTGTGTTGAGCTTCATTTACAAATTATTTGCCCATATCTCCCTGTAATTTGTTTGAGTCCTCTGCAGTATTGACTAATTCCCTGCAATTTGGTGTCATTTACAAATTTAGAAGTTATCTTTTTGATTCCAAAGTCCAAATCATTAATGTAAACTGTGAGCAGCAGTGGTTCCAGCACTGATCTTTGAGAGGCATCACTTCCCATCTTCTGCCACTGTGAATAACTACCCTTTAGTCCCTCTCTCTTGCTTTCTGTCTTGAAGCCAGCTGGAAATCAATTCTGCCACTTGTCCCCTGACTCCGCATTCTCTGATCTTATTCATTAGTCTATTATGGGGGCCTTTTAGAAAATCCAGATAAATTACATATTTTTAAAAAATTCATTCTTGGGATGTAGGCATCGTTGGCAAGGTCAGCATTTATTACCCATTCCTAATTGCCCTGCATTACCATTGGCTACTCTCCCTGTTACCTTCCCAAAAATTCAATAAATTTATCAAGGCCCTTTTGAAATCCATGCTGAGTCTTATTGTATTGTGTAAATTATTATTAGGGGCTTGTTAGCTCAGTTGGTTAAATAGCTAATGCGCGGTTCAGAATAATATCAACAGCGCAGATTAGATTCCTGTTCAGGCTAAGGTAGATTTTGGACCTGCCTCCTTGCCCTGCCCCTGAGAATGGAAGGCAATGGCAAACCATCAGTGACAAAAACAACTGCCAAGAAAATGCCTCAGGGTGAAGCATCAGCAGACAATGAGTCAAGGGCCTGCCTTTGGACAGAGTATGCACGAACGAATAAATATTATTTCGGTTTTCTTTTCTAGATGTTCTTCTATTATTTCCTCGGTAGGGATTCCAATAATTTTCTTACCCCAATGTCAGGTAAGGGTATCATAGGACAGTAACAGAGACAAATTAACAGATCAGCAGTGATCAAACTGACCTGCAATAAAAAGCTCAAGCTGTTAGCGGTATAGCTTACCCTCCTCTTACACTTCAATTCGAAATTTAGGTCCTACTCTTTATCAAATTCACTTGTTCAATTAATCTTCAGAAATTATACAATTATAGCAGTGCCCTTTCTAATAAGCCACTATACATTAAACTCTGCTAATTTTGCATAGTGCAATAAATGCAATCACATAGTGAAGCCATTACACATTGTTCCTACTTGAATGCCACAATGGAAATTGATGTTTCGGATGCATGGCATTTGGAGGATTTGGTGGCTTTAGGATAAGAGGAAGAAACAAACTTCCATCTTCTAACTATGGAGCTTAAATTGCAATTTTGCAACCGTCTACTAGTATACGTTCTTATATCCAACTACTACACAACATTAGGAAACAAAGCCATACTAAAATCAGTGAAGAATCATCAAGTTCAAAGAACTAATTTCATCTCAAATTATGGAACACATATTGCTCCTGAATGTAATGCTACAGGGAACAGTTTAAAAAAAAATGCTTGTTAGACATGATTCCACATTTGGTGCCAGTTTCATGGCATAATGTTCTTATCTTAGAAGTGTTATCTTGAGTGAGGCCAATTCCAAAAGTTGGTTTTGTTTTAATTTTGCTTCTCATCAGGTGCAGGTACAAAGGCTACTTCATACTTAAAAAAAAGTCAGCTGGCCTCTGTACCACTAAATCCATACAGGTACAAGGTTTGGTACAATAATCAGTTCTTTCAATCAGTAAAAATAAACGGCAGCAGTAGAAGAGCCCAATGAATTGATTGCAGTAGAAGAGCCCAATGAATTGATTGCAGTAGAAGAGCCCAATGAATTGAATAAATCAACATTTTCTTACACTTCAGTCTAAGTGGATCGTATGACTGCTTATAACCCTACTACACACTGTGTTGGCATGAATAACACAAAAGCATTAATGTATTTGATACAGTCAAAACAAATTAAGTTTAAATTTAAAATTCAATATATACTCGATTTTATCCAATACATAATTGATTCGCCAGGGCAACCACTTCAAACTGTGAACTGTAGGATTTAAATATATGCATTTTCTTCTGGTCCACTTAGATAATACTTAGTTTTTTCTGAAATAATGTTCTAGGATTCTCCAAAGATATATATGGCTCTGTTTCATTTTCTGAAATACAACTGCTTGCAGATCTGCAAGTAAAACAACTTATCAAACACTAAACAATTTACCATTTAGCACACATAAAACTGCAACTGAAGTACATCAATTTGCCTGCTTAATGTTCTTACGAGTTTGGTGTAAGACTTTAGCTGTTTTACGCAAGAGCTCTACATGTTTGATAACACATCCCAATATTGGACTGACTTACAATAGTTGTTTCATTTCACTGTGACAAAAATTTAAAAAATATCAAATGAAAGTTGACTTCCTTCAGGCCGTCAGTAATTTTTTTAAGATTCCAGTTTGCTGATATACTTGGGCTTTAACAATGGTGATTCAGCAGCACCTAAAAAATCAACCCATAAACTACTTTTGAAGTATCTAAAGATTTTCCACTTACCAGAATGCTGCAGGTTGCAAATTTTGTAATTAAACCCTTCCCCTGAAAGAAATATTTCCTATAGAACAAACATCTACCAAGACCATCTTCCTTCTATCACTTGAATAAATTTTCATTGGAGGCTTTTAAAGAACTATCTTCAGTGGTTACCTGTCCCACTAATAGAATTGCTTTGTACTAGTAGTCACAATCAAGATGGCTATTATGTGATTTTTAAGCACAACAGAACAAAATCCCACAGCACCTGTTGTCAGGAAAGAGAATGTATAGTTCCAGCATGGTATCAGATTGGTATTTTTGATATTACTTGATGCAAAACAATTGTTATATGGTAAATACTAGCAATTCAATCAACTAGTGCTGGACCTTAAAACGTTTAAGCAATGTCTAAAAGGCAGAAATGAATGTGAGGGAAATAACAGACATTTTAATTAAATGGAATTGTTGCTGTTCTATATTCGCGAGGCACAGAGAATAAATGTAACATAGTAATTTAAATTTGACCAGATTACATGGTTGCTCACAACAATAATCTGCTTTAATTTCAACCATTTGGCAATGGTGTCTTTCAATATAAATGGAATCATTCGATATGGTCTGCCATTTTACTCTTTTCCAGCAAAATTTTTACTGGGCTAGATCATCTAATGTTAATTGACTTTATTTTAAATGCTTCTATTACTAGTGGTTTCTTTAAAAAAACACTTTGCTGCATTAAACTATTTCAATGGTGTAGCCTTTCTGTAATTATAATAAATCCATTTGTAGTTTAAAATCTCCAAATTTAAATACAACAGGATTAAACAAAGAGAACTTTTGAACCAATGCCTCTTCTAGTAGTTGGATCTTTGCGCAATATGTTAAATCAAATAATCCTGTTGAAAGCATAATTTTAACATTAATACTTGAAAATTTATATGTATGGTACTAGCAAAACTAAACTCCTGGGCATGCTTAAACATAAGAAAATATCATGAAAAGTCAATTAGTTGTAGAATGATCATGCATTAACAAAGTTTTAAGATGAAATGGTTAAGCAAATAAAGTGCACAGTATAAGTCCATATATAGTCAGAAGGCAAGCAGGCTTCTGTTACTGGTTAAGCTTTAACTGGCCAGAATATATCACAGGTGGCTTCCCTTTAATCTCCAGTGGATTGTAATAAAATTCATTGTACTTCGGCAAATAAGCTGTGACAACATTAGTCTGTTTGTTTGTGCTACAAGGACTGTTTTATTCTGAGAAAGTATCAAATGCAATGACATTTTCATTAAAATTGCTCAGCTGCATTCCATTGGAGGAAAATGTTTCACCATCTGATACCATCAGATCCTGCTTTAGTGAAGTATTTCAAAAAATATCAGATTAACACATACTATAAGACTATAACTCTGATTGTAAGCATTTTTGAACACCAAATATTTAATGCTGAAAGACCCTCCTCCTGAACAGAAAATAAAGTAGCCCAAAGGTGCAAATTGGTTAAGCCACAGAATAGGACAAGTTCTCATCCTGAACACTAGGTGTCACTTGAAGAGTCTGCACTGGCACTAAAAGCAGGCAAATAAGCAGTGGCTGAATAGAATAGAAAATCTCTACAGCAGTACGTTCTACTTAATAATATAATATAAAATACATTACAAAAATGGAAAACAAAAGCCATACCTTTTAGTAATGAAACTTTAGTTAAAGATTCATTCAGTTCCTGTTCATCCATTTGGTAATCTGTTTTTAGTTTAAAAATATGAGTTCAAATCTATGCAGCAACAGTACATAGTTCCTTACAGTAACACCAGAATCTCCTGAAAGAACCAGATGTCACAGCAAAACCATTTGTAATTTAATAGACGGTGAAGATATACAATAATATTAATATCTGCACCCACCCTGCCAAAAGAACGCTGCACAGCAACAAAGTTTAAGCAGCTCTCAGGTTCTGAAAGTTATATGTTGTTAATTCTTGAAGACATATTATGTAATCCTTTGTCAATTTTTTGGAGTTTGTTTCCAACAGATTTAAGATAAAAAGTAGAGGGAATTTTGTTTGATAAAGCAAAAATTTGCTGGAGTTTGAATAGTTTTACTTATTTAATAATTGAAACATTTTAACATTGACTATATGCATTAAGCAATGCCATCTGGCAAAGTGAGCATTTTCCATAATTTTATAGGAAACAAACGAGAAATCGAGGTTTAAGGAACAGTAAACAATTAGGAGAAACTTTCTCTAACAGGAAAGGACAACTGTCAAAACTTATCAACAATTCAAATGAAATGAAGTTTAAAGAAGGTGGAACTGAAATGAAAAAAAAAACAAGCATTTAACTATGTTGGTTCTTGACCTATTTTGCAAGCTACATTAGACACCAAATATTCTAATTCTATTTAAGAGAAAAAGCAGCACAGTAAGACTTCATTAATAATGACACCAAGGGATTTTTCATTTGAACTTCAGTGAACAAATCAGTTTGCATGCTTAATTGCACCCATTCTAAGCTAGCTTTTTCAGCATAGGGTTGCCTAAACCAATTCAATAAATTTTAAAAGAATTATTAGAATACTACACAAAACAATTAAAAAGTGTATTTTGCAAATTTAATTTATAATAACAAAATAAAAACAGCTTTTTCCTAAAACATAACTCTGCAATTTCATTTAATAATTATATAAAATTACCTGTAGTGTCTTCACTGCTCCGGTCCTTACTTGGGCTGAGTGTATCAGACATATCAGATTCCTTTGCTTCCAGTTGATTTTCTGAGTGGACAGAAGAGTCCATTATAAACACAGGGGGCCACACTACATTTCAATGCAGAAAGTCAAGTCATTTGTTTTTCTTTACAAATTGATAGTTGGTAGCTAAATTAAATATATACAATTAAACTAAACTTCACCTAAGATTTTAAGAACAACAATTAGAATTTTAGTTAAAATAACTGTCTTTAAAAATATACATGGGTACTCCTAAATCTGCTCAAAAAGTTGGCAGCTTCTGTCATATTCCACAAATGGTCAAGCTTCAACTAAGCACACAGCTGCCTGGCTAAAATAGTCAATGCTGTTGTTTAGGGATATACGGTCATTTTCTTGCCAATCGGCGGATGCTGCAGAGCCAGTTCTTCTCACTAACATTTTAATGAATAGCTATATAAAAGACACAATGCAGTATAAGGTGTTTCATTATTTCTTAAATGCCTTCATAACTTCAAAATAGATATGAATTTCTTAAAGTTCTTTGCATGACTTTTCTTAAACATCATACAGTTTTTTATAAGTCAGAATTTACAATAGCACTAACAATAACTCCAGTGAATTCCTGGGTTGACTTTTCTGTTGTTCATCTTTCAGCACATTGCATTTATTAGATGAATAAAAAGCTGTATGGGTAACAGGAGTAACTTTATAACTAAAGCATTTAAAAAATGCCTTTAATACTTGACTTCAACTTTTTCCACCCCTAATCTATGTATTTTTCCACATTCTCTCTTATTACCTTTACTCTAAATGTACTACATTTTGACCTTATGGTTTTAGACTAAACATAACCCTGTGAACCTCCATATCCTCCTGCCTAATTTCAAAACTGGGCTTGCAATGATTTCCAATTGCTGCTTTATCATCAAAAACTGAACTTACATGATTAAAGCAACCAAGTCAATTGTCTGACTTTTTAAAAAAAAAAGCAATAGCATCAGAGATTATAACCACATTGAGGAGTTACTTTGTGGATCGTAAGTCATAAAATCAGTGTTGTCCATAGCATTTCCGATGCTTGCCAACATTGTGGCAATCAGGTTACCATATCATATGCATCATGCACCAAATAATAGAAAATATATGCAAAATTAATAAAACAAATGCAGAATCTATTGAATTTTTAAAAATTGATTTACAGGATATGGACAAGGCCAACATTTATTGCCCATCCCTAATTGCCCTTGCTAATAGGTTTGTTGTTTTAAAACATTTTAAATTAATTAAGGCTGTTGCACATTGCCAGAGCCATGAGAACTGGTTCAGAAGGGTTTTGCAATCCAACTGTTTGGCAAAGCAAGCTTGCTGCATGCATTCTCAAAAGGTGGTGACAATCTGTGAACTGAAGGTGTTCTATTTCTGACTGTATGCTCCAATTTATTTTGAAAAAGCAAATTTCTTTAAGAGTAAGCTGTCTCCACTTGATCAGAATTGATATATTAGGAGATTTGAACAAGGAAAAGAATCGACAAATCTTCACCTCTTAGCTTCTGCACTGACTCCTGCCTTAGTTGCTCTGTCTCCTGCCTTTTCTGGCCATAGCACCTGGATGTTTAACTGACCTCTGGCTTCGAATCTACCTCTCCTTTGAATAAAGCCATATTCTTTTCAATTGCTTGTTTCAACAAATCTATTAAGGTGAAGGCTGAACACATTCTGATGTTGCTGCACTGCCCCAGCTTGCCAAAATTACACATTTCAACCTCCAAAGGCACGCATAAATTGCTGTCTGTGACTCTTGCACCACAACCGTTTTACGCAAACTGCCAACTACCAGCTAAACAAAACCAAGTTTTTCAGTTAGCGTCCCCTAAGAAAATTTAACGAGTAATCGGAATGTTGTCCTTCTGAAGGCTGGCCCTACTTTCACAGCTTTATACAAAGCTGTCCTGCAGATCTAAATGCATCACCATTTAGAGGTATTCAAATGGATAGGAACAGAGAAGGTAACAAATGGCAAACTATTTTCTCGTTTCATTGAGCAAGTAATCCTTCAGCTTTCAGGTCAGTAGAATCCCGATAGCAATCTTATTTCAATAAACATATTGCAGAATTTTCCGCCCATTGGGGGGGAGGTGCAGCAGCGGGCGCGGCTCCAATCAGCGCCCCCAATTGGGGGCACGCCACCAATTTACGTGGGCGGGCCAATTAAGGAGCGCCCAGCATGACATCCGGCAGCAGTGCAGGTGGGGGGGAGGAGGAGGGATTCCCTCAGCCGAGAGTGCACGAAAGAGAGCACTGATCTCCCTGAGGCTAAGTGCTGCCTTAGGGAGATCAGCTCCAAATTTAAAAATGTTACAGAGACAAATACAAAATTTACCTGACATGTCCCCTCATGTGACACTGTCAAGAGTTGGGGCATGTCCATCACTTTCAGTTAAACCTTCATTAAAAATTTTAAAACCCTCATGAAACCTCATCCCGTCCGTGGGTGAGGTTTCATGCTTTTTCTTAAGCCCGCCAGGGCTCCCGGCCTGCCTGCTAACCTTAAGGTTGGATAGGCAGGTCCATTAATTACGTTAAATACTTTCTCAATGGCCGCAATAGGCCGTTGACAGGTCGGCGGGTGCACAGCTGATTCGGCTGCCCCCCCGCCGACCTGAAAAATGAAATGGCGCGGGGTGACGTTGGGAGTTCTGCCCGATGTCGTCCCGCGTCATTTTACGTGTTGGTGAGTGGGCCCTGCACCCTGCTCGCCGACCTAAAGATCCTGCCCATAAACACAAAAGCAAACTACTGCAGATGCTAGAAATCTGAAATAAAAACAGAAAATCTTGAAAATACTCAGCAGGTCAGGTAGCATTTGTGGAGAGAGAAGCAAAGTTAATGTTTCAGGTTGATGACCCTTCAGCAGTTTCTTCTGAAAGGTCAGCAACTTGAAGCGTTAACTCTATGTTGTCTCCACAGATGCTACCTGCTGAGCATTTCCAGCATTTTTTGTTCTTATTTCTGATAAACATAGTTACAGTCTGACTGACATGTGACACCTGTCTAACAGCAATGTAATTGATTCTTCCTTGCTCAATTAGGGACAGGTGACAAAAGCAGTCTAACAAGTGACACCAATCCTCATACCCACCACTGCAACTTTAAAACAACTCAGTTTAATGTGGCTCTAAAAATAAACTCTAGAAATTCATCAAATTTCTGTGGCTGTTTAGCCTCATGTGACAACTGGTGAGCATATTGGATAACACTGATCTAAATGAGCACTTGCCAGCAGAGATAAATAACTATATAATTTATAATTAAAAAAAATTATATATATTTTTCTTTTCCCACCTAATTTTAAATTCATTTCAATCTATCGTTTTATCTCCACCTTTTAGCCCATTTCGATCCCTTCCCCCCACCCCACCCGGGCCATCTGTCACTTGCTTGTCCTGCTTTCTACCCTTAATGTCACAATTAGCACATTCCTTAGATAATATCACCACCGTCAACACCCCTTTGTCCTTTTGTCTATGACAATCTCTCCTTTGCCTCCACCTATCATTGGCCCTCTATCCAGCTCTACCTGTCCCACCCCTCTCAACCAGCTTATATTTCACTACATTTCTATATTTCCTTAATTCTGATGAAGAATCATAAGGACTCAAAACATTAACTGTATTCCTCTCCGCAGATGCTGTCAGACCTGCTGAATTTTTCCAGCTATTTTTGTTTTTGTTTTGGATTTCCAGCATCCGCAGTATTTTGCTTTTATATATAAAATTAGGCTTTTCTATGGAATATATTTCTTAAGTTCACAGAATAAACTGCCAGCTAATATATAAATGGTGAATTTATTTCTATTGTATGGTGACATGAGAATATGAAGCAAGGACTGTGTGTTCCATTATGAGTCACAGCTCAGAAATCTCCACATTTCATTCATGACTTTGGGTGCATAAATCAGAGCAAGTACGAAGGTAGAGATTCTTTTCTGCAGGGAATTGAAGGTGCTAGTAAATATAGTAGTCGTAACACCTTGACTTTGAGTAGCGCTGCTGAGAATCTATCCTCCATCACTTTCTTCAGGGTACAGCTTGTGGAAGAAATAAGAATAAAAAGGAGGAAAAACATTGCCTTCTTAATCCAGCTGAAATTCCAAAACCCATTTTATCAGTATTTTCAGTGAAAGGATCTTGTTATTACAAAACACATCGGCTCTTCTTAACGAAGACAGCTTGTCAGCTTTTAGGTATTGTCATAAAGCTATTAATGTATATGTTAATGGAATTTTTTTTTTAAATAGAAGTTTAGTCTGTGTGTGTGTCCTAATTGATGTGAAGCCAGCTAGTCTGGGCGTTTTGATGCATAGAAAGAAGTAGGCTTGAAATGGTAATTAGATAAACATGGGGGCAATTTGCATTTTTAAAGAGCATTCAAGAATGAGAGTGAAATCTTGCACCTAGCTAGAAGATACCAAGCAATGTTTATATTCCTAAAAGAATTGGTACTATGAAAGTGGTTCAAAGTGCCTGGAGATACAATGAGAATTTACATTCGAAGGGGAAGGCTGGGTTTGACAAAAAGGGGTTTGTGTGTGCAGGTCAGAGGCATGTAAGGCCTAAGCCTGTAAGCCTACAACTGTCTGCAAAGGAACAAATTGAAAGGAACCTCATTTTGAATTTGTAAGGTGAAAATTGCTTTCCCTGGTATCTGTTTAAGTCTATTGGTTATTGTTGCCTTAGTGGAGATTAATTTTGGAATTTGTTAAAAGTTATGATAGTAGTAATTTGTAGCCATGTGTATGTGTTTAATTTGTTATAAATTAATAAATGTTTCATTTAGTTTGATATAAAAACCTCTTGAGAACTGGTGGTCTTATTCCTGAATTTAGAGCTGCATCTCAAACATACCAATTGAAAATGTAGGCTATGACAGTTGTTTAAAGTTTCCCTCTGGGATTTTAAATAACAGCCTTTACCAATTGCTGTGTCATAACAATATACAAACCAGAGGCATAAAAGTGGCTACTTATTATTGAAGTTCAGGTTCCAGTCTCACATTGAGACCCTTTCCTTGGGCTTGACATGCATATAATAAGAAATCATTATCAAAGATCACCCATCGACAAGATAATGAAAAGATCAAGCTTTCATGCAATCTGTTGAACAATGGATCTGAACGGAACCTCCCACTCTTCCAGATCATAAAAACTAAGAATTATCTCAAGCCTTTACTCCCAAATCAAAGTAGATGAATATCTCCAACCTCACTTTCCATTCCA
This sequence comes from Cetorhinus maximus, assembly GCF_964194155.1. Taxonomy (NCBI): domain Eukaryota; kingdom Metazoa; phylum Chordata; class Chondrichthyes; order Lamniformes; family Cetorhinidae; genus Cetorhinus; species Cetorhinus maximus. The sequence continues at coordinate 34,535,198 of NC_135884.1, read as the reverse complement.
TGTCCTGAACATGCCTCCTCACAAATCCATGCCCATGTCTCTCATATCTCCAATCAGTTTTTCACCCCGTCACAACATTGATGTGCTCCAAATCAAGTCACAATCAATATTTTCTGTTGCTGTGGTGTACTATCCCTTCTTGGCATCTTTCACTCTCTGTTGCTGGTCTCCTAAACTCAACCCTGTATAAACTATTGCTCATGCACAACTCTATCACCACTGCCTGTTGCAAATTCCCACCTCAGTGATGTGTTTTTCAAAATCTTTTATATTAAAGACAATATGTAAATATAAATTGTTCTAAGTGCAGGAGAAGCCATGTGTTAGACACAGTAGATTTAAAAAAAATAACTGGAGGAAATTACTTCATAGGCAGATACAGAACATGATTCCATAAATAGATGCTACATAAGCATCTCATGTCACTTTTGCTGTTATTCGGGTATGTGATCCTGGTATCTTGCAAGCAAACATTTCAACAATTCAGCCACACAGTTATTTGCTTTCACTGATCTCTAAGCTATCCGCTCAAGTGTTTGAGTACAAGCAGTCCCAAAGTGACAACCACAGTAATTCCTAAAATGCTTCCCAAGTTTTACAGTGTATTTATAGCAACATTGCAAACCATGATCTGAGTAGTTGATATGACCATATAGCCATCTCAATTGTTATCAAATATTATCCTAAAAAGGACAGGAATTAATAGTAACCCTTACCTCACAAGAATATCAGTATATTTAAAGTTAACCCAGAATAAGTACTGGCAATCTACATTGTTTCACACAAATACATTTTCAAATAAAGACTAGAAACATAAATTCAGTCAGGATGTTTTTCATTCTGCAGAAACTAGATATATAAATGATAAATGAATGTCAGCACGGATTTGTGAAAAGCAAGTTGTATTTGACTACCTTGATTGAGTTCTTTGATGAAGTTAGAGAGTTGATGAGAGCAATGCTGTTGATGTTGCGTATACTGACTTTCGAAAGACATTTGAGAAAACAACCCACAATAGACTTGCCCATGGGATTAAAGGGATATTAGCAGCATAGATACAAAACTGGCTAAGAGGCAGAAAGCAGAGAATGGTGGTGTGCAGTTGCTATTCAGACTGGAGGGAAGTATACAGTGACGTTTCCCAGGGGTTGTTACTAGGACCATTATTTTTTTTGATACATATTAATGACCTGGACTTGGGCATATATGGCATCATTTCAAAGTTTGCAAATGACACAAAACTCAAAAATGTAGTAAACAATGAGGAAATAGTAATAGACTTCAGGGGGACATAGACTGGTGAAATGGGCAGACACATGACAGATTAAATTTAATACAGGGAAGAATGAAGTGATCTATTTTGGTAGGAATATGAGGAGGGGCAATATAAATTACACTTTTAAAGAGAATGCACAGAGACACCTGGGGCTGTAAATATACAAATCCTTGAAGGTGCCAGGTCAAGTTGTTAAAAATAGCAAGTGGCTTTATAAAGAGAAGAGAATGCAAGGAAGTCACACTAAACCTTTATAAACACCAGATAGGCTTCAGTGTAGGATTGTGTTCAGCTCTGGGCACCACAAGATAGGAAGGATGCCAAGGCCTTTGAGGAGTGGAGAAGAGATTTATTAGAATTTTTTTCTTTATTCTTTCATGGGAAGTGGGCATCACTGGCAAGGCCAGCATTTGTTGCCCATCTCTAATTGCCCTTGCTGAATGACTTGCTGTGCCATTTCAGAGGGCAGTTACGAGTTACCACATTGCTGTGGATCTGGAATTACCTGTAGGCCAGGTGGCAGATTTCCTTCCCTAAAGGACATTAGTGAACCAGATAGGTTTTTACAGCAATCAAAGATCATTTCATGGTCACCATTACTGAGACTAGCTTTCAATTTCAGACTTAATTAAATTAATTTAAATTCCACCAGCTGCCACGGTGGGAATTGAACCCAGATGATTAGCCTGAGCATCTGAATTACTAGTTCAGTGACATTACCACTATACCACCATCTCCCAACAAAATGGAATAGTACCAGAAGTGAGGGACTTCAGTTATGTGAAGAAACTGGAGAGGCTGGGGTTTTTCTCTTTTGAACAGAGAACTTGAAGGGGAGATTTAATAGAGGTGTTCAAAGTTATTCATGGTTTTGAATAAGTGTAAATAAGGAGGAACCGTTTCCAGTGGCCGAAAGGCCACAGGACACAGATTGAAGGTGATAGAAAAAAGAGCCAGAGGTAACGTGCAGAAAATATTGTTATGACCATAGCAGATGTTAATTGCTGAGTAAACCAAATCCCAGAGGGAAACTTGGCTTATGGGCCATACCTTCTTTTTTGTATTCTGAAAACGAGAAGAAAGCTTACTGGTCTCAGCAGCAAGTCGACCACTGACACTTTTGGCATTTTAAAAATTAAAAGTAAAAGTTTTACTAACAAGAAGAAAAGAAAACTTGGGCACACAAGATTACAGTTATACAGTTAAAATTAGTCTTACTAAACATTCCCCAAAAAACTCCCTCCTTGGTCATACTCGCAAGAAAACACCTTCCAGGCAGCATTCCCTTATAGATGTTTAACTATAAAAATCCAGTACTGGCACCCAAGACAAACTGCTGTGGCTTTAATAAAGGGATATCACATGACCTCTTAAACTCTCTTCCACTCTGTTGTGGAAATCCAGGACTCCAGAATAAGACAGCTTTTTGCAGCCCAAGACTTATCCTGCTTGACTGGATGGCTGATTCAAACTGCATCTTCTCCCAGCCTAAAGGCTGTTTCCAGGAGATCTTCCTCATACAGCCAACAACCAACCACTAAACTCTTCATAGTAACTCTAACGTTCCCTTTTCCCCCCCTTTCATCTCAGGTTCCATTGTTCTCACAACTTTTGAAACTCATCTTTCCAAATATAAAATCTTTCATGTTTCTATTTTAAGTTTCTGCTTTCGGATCAATAAAATGTAATATACCCTCTTCTGTTTACCCATGGACCTCCCCTAAGATGCAAAAATGTTTCTTGTGACCTCTGATATTCAAACAAACTCTCACCCTTTCTAAAAATGCAAATGTTAGATTTGAACCTATTTACTTGTACCTCAAACCCACATGATATCTCATTACAAATGCACACTGATGCCTCTATCCTTTCACGTCTTAATCTCCCAGACAACCTGTCTCTAGTAACCTTTCCCCAGCTTAATTAAATAATTTACACACACACAGACACACAGCCTTTTTCATGGAATAATCAATATTCCCCAAAAATATTTTAAAGTCTATTCTCACAATATTTACGGAGCGACTGCACTGAAATAATAACTTTTAAAAGGGAATTAGATAAATATTTGAAGATATATTTGAAAGCAAAACAAGGGTACGAGGGAAGAGCAGGGGAGTGGAACTAACTGAATAGCTCTGCCAGTACAGGTCTCTTTCTTGGCGCTATCATTTTACAATTCTATGTTATGATTTAAATTACATAGACAAAGAAAATATTTCATAAATTCCCCCAACTAAATTTGCATTTACAGTTCAAGTACAAATAGAATACTTGACATTTATATACAGGTCGAGTATCCTTTATCTGAAATCCTTGGGGCCGATTGCATTTCAGGTAATTTCGGTTTTCAGATACCGCATATAAACTTACTTTACAATAACCTTAGTCTAGGCTAGCTATAGTCTAAATTAAATAAAATGGCTAGAAGAGTAAGATGTATGACTGAATAATAAATGCAGGGTACCCATAAGTTTCTTTTTGACATGTTCACCACAAAAATCGTAAGGTAAACAGTGCAGACAAACAACTAGACTTCCTGCGCTAAAAGTCACCGAGGTTCAAAAAGAGAGCGGCTTTTGGGTGCATTTGGTTTTCGGACATAAGGATGAAGAAAACTCAACCTATAAATGCTTAATGGACTGCAGCGGGACAGATTTCCCGAACATTTCCTTATCACTACTTTAATACCTTCTAAAAGAGAAATCCAATTTTAATTTTGCACAACAACACTTCAATTTGTGTGCTATGCACCAATTCCTAAAATTCTGCAATTTAATACAGATCCTGGAAAAATTGGTAATGCTAGGTGGGTTTGAGCGCAAGATGCGAATCATTATGAAGGTAGGAACATGTAGAATTCTGGGTTCAACAATGTAGTGAAATTCAATGTTGAACTCCAGTCAAGGTAAACAGCCAAGTTAAAAATTGTTTAACAAGTGAACGTTGCAAATTCATCGGGGGAGGGGGAAAGCTGTCAAATCAACTTAGCCTATTATATATAAAATTCTAACATTTCTGAAAAATTGATCTAATTAGCATACATTCTTGACCCTCATGTGAATTCTAAAAACATATACACCCAATTACATTTTTCTCTCATCCCAGGGAATTATTATAGCTTTGATTGGATGGTTGCCTGACAATGCAAACTAAATGCATTGATTTTCAAAACTTGCAATAACAATATTCTTCTGCACTTTCAGGATGCTTCGTCAGCTAGTTCTATAAACATCACTCATCAGCTCTGGCGCAGACATCAATCCTCCACAGCAATAACAAAAACACGAAACCCCTTCAGCAAAGGATTTTTATCCAAGGGCTTAAAAATTTGCTTGGCCACAACAAGTGCTATTGGGTGCCACTCACTTCTCCCAAAGAAACCCACTATACTAGGATCATTCTGGAGAGCAAAGGTAACCTCCTGATTTTGTTTTCTCTCCACTACACACAAGCTCTTAAAAATACCTCTGCCCTTCTCACTCACCTCAAACTGCGACCGCATCCTCCCCATCAAATGCCCTCAGATTCAACTACATGCTAGGAGTTCATGGCCTTCTTTATCACTGTGGTTGGGGCTTTCTGTTCAGCTGCCTGTGCTGCTCCTGCATCCCTTCCCTTCCCTTCCCTTTGTTTACCAAGCCAGCCCTTTCCCCATTCCCCTCACACACACTTTGAGCTCATCTTGACAAGACACATCTCTTGCTGTTTGACACCATTCCCACTGAGCTGCTGACCAACTAATGCCCTTCCTGATCCTAATTCTACCTGACATTGTAAATGGTTTCCTATCCTCAGATAATGTCACTTTCCCTTTCAAAATGACCATCATCACACCCTCCTTAAAAAATCCACCTTCAAGTCTGCTGCTCTTGAAAACCAACGCCCCCATCTCCCAGGGTGTTAGAAGTTTTGTTACCTTCTAAATCCGTGCCATTTTTATCCCCACACCATGCTTGAATCTCTCCTTTCAAATTTTTGGCATTGCCATAAATTGTAATGGCCTTAGCCAAAGTCACAAATGATACCCTTTGTGACTGTGACCATGATGCATTACCCCTCCTTGATATTTCTGCAAACAACATTGTCAAGCACACCTCCAATAGCTTTGTCCAGATCAGTGGAATTGCCTTAATTCGATTCCACTCTGACCTATCGTAATGTAGCCAGAACATTTCTAGTAATACTTTATCTTCCATTGATCAGACTGTACTTTAACAACTGTGTGCAGTTCTAGTCTCTGACAAAAGAGAGATACATTCATGTACCTTCATCTTTTTCTGGCCGGCACAGGCATAAAGGGCTGAATGGCCTCTTTTTGCGCTGTAACTTTTTTATGATTCTAAGAGGCAGTGCAGAGAAAAGGCACAAAGCTGCTCCCTAATGTTAATGGTCTGGGTTTTGACAAATGATAGAAAAAACGCTGGATTTGATGAGAGCACCAGCAGCTCTGAAGCCTCAGCAGCTCCACCAAGAGAGATGGACACAGCTGAGGCAGGTCAGAGAACATGAGGGTTCCTCAAATTGGAGGGAAGGAGTGGAAACTCCTCTGATTGGAACATTGGGGTCACGGGGGATGCCTTTCACCCCTGCAGCTTCCTCTTCAGGGCATGGAGCCTCAGGAACAGACGAGCCCCAAGATGGCAGCAGGGATGTTGTTCCACAAAGCTGCAGCTTCCACAATCATTGGGGCATTGCCCACTGCCAGTGGTCCTGAAAATTCTCCCCGGTAGGGGGTTTAATTATTTAAAGTGGCTGCCAGCCTCCAGACCCCTGCCTCCCAGCCCAACACCCTGGGACCAGTAATATTCTGCCTGAAGAGTCTGCCATGAAGTATATTGAAGTATGCAAGATTGTCAAGGGAATAGAAATATAAATCTAGAATACTATTTTGTAATTTAATTTAAAGAAAGATGAGGTGACATAGGTTCAAACTAGTAAAAGATAAATTTAGGAATGATATCAGCAAAGTCTTCCTTACATTAAACAGTGATCAAAGTACAAACAAACATTCAGGATGATTGATGGAGGCAAATACCTGGAATATTTTATGGATGATCAAATGGGAAACTGTAGGACCTTTCTGTATAGATGAATTACCAGGAGTTTAACTATCCTTCGCATCCATAGCTATGTCATGATTTATATCAATATTTGCTACATTTATAATGAACACAAAATAATTAATTTATCAAAAGCTATTGCAACGAGTTTCTGTGAAATCTATGTTCTCATTAAAATTGAGGAAAAAACCTGAAATTAGTTATATCAGTAACCTGCTCACAACAGTCATCTTGATTTCCCTGTCATAGTTGAAGCGTATGTAATATATTGAACATTACAAACCTTTCAATAGCTTTGTGTCTTGTGTGACTTTGGTATGATGGTCTTCTGCTATAAGGGTGGCTTAACAAAAACAAAAGATCAATATTATACAAAACTTAAAAGGTGCAACACAAAATGTACTGATACAATAATGTATGGTACCAGAAGTATATGCGTTTACCAGATTATACAGGAAGTACATTTTTCCTTTCAGCAAAGGAAATTTGTTTAAAGGTGCCATCAGTAAAGGTTTTGCAGCAAGTCACCAGTCCTCTCATTTGAAGAATAATATGCAGTGCAGATAGAGTAGAAATTAACTACACCGAAAGAAAGCTGAAGGGTTGTGTTACAGATACCTGATTACTATATAAACCATGATAAAAATTACATTAAATCGCCCAATTATGAATCAAAACCTTGCCAGAACTACTGAAATTGCAGCACAGGAGGCCATTCAATCATGTAAGCCTATGCGAGTGCAAGCTCTTTAGTTGGAACAATTTCTCTAGCACAATTTCCACACCCTTTCCCATATCCTTTTAATATACTTTCATTTTTAAATACTTATCCCATTATTTTTTAAATGGTTAAAGCCTCAAGCCCAATAATTACATTTGCCGACGCATTCCATGTTTGAATAATGTGTAAACAAAGTCTTCTAAATTTCCTTTAAGCCTATGTCCACTATTGTCAATTAATTGACTGTAAACTATCACTATTTAACCTCTCAAAAAGTGAATATTTTATAAATCTCTATTAGATCCTCACTTAAGCAAAAATATAATTGAGAAGGAATGCAAGTTAATCCTTGGATGCAAGGATGGTTTGCTTTTGGTGCTATCAGGAAAAGCCTCAGGATAACTGGAGGTGGGCAATAAACACTGGTGTTACCAGCAACACACAAGTCACTTGATTAAAATTAATAATGAATTATTTAAACCTTTATACAAGCTAGTATATACTTTCTGGTTATCCAGATGTGTCAATGATAAAACATGCATTGAGAGACTGCCATTTCAGTCTCATTGAGTCTGCTGAATCATATTATCTGCAGATTGCAAATAAAATTTATCTGCAATCGTCTGCTTGTCGAGTGAAATAGGATACTTCTAGGATTGGATGTTAAACTTGAAAACCAACCCTCAAAATGTTGTTCAGACCTTGATTTTTTTTCCAAGCATGAGATATTAACTCAAAATTTGTAGGTTGAGAAGGAGCTATGTTGAACTAGTTAAGCTGGACAAATCAGTGTGCCTCATTCAATATTACCACAAAACCCGATACAAATGCTTCAGATTACATCAGGGCCTTAAAACATTAACAACCAGCATAGAACCAATTGCTGACATGCAGTACCACATTGTTGAGCAGGCTTGCGAGCAAGTTTGGTGAAACTATGAGAGGCTCAGAGGATCGCTATACCTTTTCCATAGCCATGCATGTTATTGTAGATTGTTGCTTGACTGACGTCTCTTTCTTCGAATGCTTTCGAAGTAATCCCTGCACACATTTTATTCCATCTGACCTGGAGTTGGAGATATCAGCAACAACATGCAAGGCCTTCCTTGGGCTGGGCATTGCTAACCAGACCCACATTTATTTCCCATCCCTAGTTGCCCCGAAATGGTGCTGAGGCTACAGGGAAAAGGCAGGATAATAGATTGCCCTTGCAGAGCTGGCACAGATATGATAGGCCGAATGGACTCCTTCTATGTTGTAACCATCTATGATTTTAGGTCAGACAGGGTAATGATGGCAGGCATTTTCATTGTAAGAACATTAATCGACCTGTTGGTTTTTATGGCAATCTAACAACTGGGGGAGGCAGTGGCATATTTACTGGACTAGTAATCCGGAGGCCCAGGGTAATGCTCTGGGGACCCAGGTTCAAATCCCACCACAGCAGATGGTGGGAATCCAATAAAAATCTGGAATTAAAAAGTATGACGAAACCACTGTCAATCGCCATAAAAACCCATCTGGTTCACCAATGTCCTTTATGGGAGGAAATCTGCTGTCCTTTCCTGGTCTGGTCTATATAGGCAGAATTTTGCCTTCGTTGGGTGGGCACGGCAGGTAGGCTCGGAAGCGGTTGTGAAGCTGACCGCTGCCTGCGATTGGGCCCGGGAGGAGCGCAAGCACGGAAGTGTGCACATTCGCGGGGGTGCGCTCAGTAAAAGAAGTTTGAAAGTAAAATACAAGGAATTTTATAATGTTAATAACATCTCCCTTCATGTGGCTCTGTCACATGAGCAGGGACATGTTAGAAATTAGTTTGAAAATTTTTAATTTTTCTTAAAATCACTGAATGAAACCTCATCCCGCCTGTCGATGCACTTTTGCAACAAATCCAAAGGCCACTTGGCCTTTTCACCTGCCTGCCAACAGTGAAGTTGGACAGGCAGCGAAAAACTTCATTTAATTAGAACTTTAATGGCCTTAATATGCCTGTTAATTGTCGGTGGCGCACTGCCGACTCCGTGAGCACCTGCTGACCGAAATATTGCTCGAGTGTGTGATGACATAAGGATGCTTGCCCGCGTCATCGCGCGTAATTTTATGCTCGTTCGGGTCAGGCGTGTACCCGCCTAACAAGCGCAATATTCTGCCCCATGTGACTCCAGACCCACAGCTGAACAAAGGCAATTAGGGATGGGCAATAAATGCTGGCCTAGCCAGTGATGCCCACATCCCACAAATGAATGAACAAAAAATTCATGGTCACATTTGCATTATTTTCATTTTTTTTTAAAAAGAAAATCTGAATTCAAATTATCAAATTACTATGGTTGCATTTGAACTTAATGTTCTTCAAGTTATTAGGCCAAGCCTCTGGATTACTAGTCTAGTAACACAGCTGCTACACTAACTTACTCATACCTGCACTTAAAAAAAAAAATTGGACATCCTTATCATGAGAAGGTTTATGAAGCCCTCTGCTTAATTTATTCCAGGCTTCATATTCACAGGATGTCACAACATGTAGTAGGGAAATGTCATCAGTTCCTGAAGCACAGAGATGGATCTGTGACATTCCAAGTGAGTCTCAAAAGCAAGAGCTAGCATCAACTGGAGCCTGAGGATGACTCAAATCAACAGAAGTATTGAAGCATCAAGCAAGGAAACAGACATTAACTAACAAGCAAAACTGTTAGAATACTATACATTACTTCCTTCATAAAAACAAAAAACTAAAAACTATTGCGGATGCAGGAAATCCAAAACAAAAACAGAATTACCTGGAAAAACTCAGCAGGTCTGGCAGCATCGGTGGAGAAGAAAAGAGTTGACGTTTCGAGTCCTCACGACCCTTCAACAGAACTGAGTATAGTTAGGAGAGGGGTGAAATATAAGCTGGTTTAAGTTGGGGGGGGGTGTGGTTGTATGGACAAGCAAGCAGTGATAGGAGCAGATAATCAAAAGATGTCACAGACAAAAGGAACAAAGAGGTGTTGAAGGTGGTGATATTATCTAAGAAAATGTGCTAATTAAGAATGGATGGCAGGACACTCAAGGTACAGCTCTAGTGGGGTTGGGGTGGAAAGACTGACAAGGTATTAGTTGTCAAAGGATGATCCTTTGAATGTGGAGGCTGGTGGGATGATAAGTGAGGACAAGGGGGACCCTATCATGTTTCTGGGAGGGAGGAGAAGGCGTGAGAGCGGATGCGCGGGAGATGGGCCGGACACGGTTGAGGGCCCTGTCAACGACCGTGGGTGGAAAACCTCGGTTAAGGAAGAAGGATCATCCTCCGCCATTTCCGCCAACTCCAGCATGATGCCACCACCAAACACATCTTCCCTTCACCCCCCCCGGCGGCATTCCGTAGGGATCGTTCCCTCCGGGACACCCTGGTCCACTCCTCCATCACCCCCTACTCCTCAACCCGCACCTATGGCACCTCCCCATGCCCACGCAGAAGATGCAACAACTGCCCCTTCACTTCCTCTCTCCTCACCGTCCAAGGGCCCAAACACTCCTTTCAAGTGAAGCAGCATTTCACTTGCATTTCCCCTAACTTAGTCAACTGCATTCGTTGCTCCCAATGCGGTCTCCTCTACATTGGAGAGACCAAACGCAAACTGGGCAACCGCTTTGCAGAACACTTGCGGTCTGTCCGCAAGAAAGACCCAAACCTCCCTGTCGCTTGCCATTTTAACATTCCACCCTGCTCTCTTGCCCACATGTCTGTCCTTGGCTTGCTGCATTGTTCCAGTGAAGCCCAACGCAAACTGGAGGAACAGCACCTCATCTTCCGACTAGGCACTTTACAGCCTTCCGGGCTGAATATTGAATTCAACAACTTTAGATCTTAAACTCCCTCTCCCCATCCCCACCCCATTTCTTCCCCCTCCCTTTTGTTTTCTTCAATAGTTGATATAGATTTTTCTTTTCCTCCCCTATTTCCATTATTTTTAAATCTACAACTAATACTTTGTTAGTCTTTCCACCCCACCCCCACTAGAGCTGTACCTTGAGTGTCCTGCCATCCATTCTTAATTAGCATATTTTCTTAGATAATATCACCACCTTCAACACCTCTTTGATCCTTTTGTCTGTGACATCTTTTGATTATCTGCTCCTATCGCTGCTTGCTTGTCCCTACAACCACCCCACCCCATAACTTCTCTCTCCCACCCCACCCCCGCCATCTTAAACTAGCTTATATTTCACCCCTCTCCTAACTATACTCAGTTCTGTTGAAGGGTCGTGAGGACTCGAAACGTCGGCTCTATTCTTCTCCACCGATGCTGCCAGACCTGCTGAGTTTTTCCAGGTAATTCTGTGTTGGTGTTATTACTTCCTTCATGTCTTGTTCAAACATGTCTTCCTTCTTCCTTAATCGATGTTTCCCACCCACAGTGGTCAACACTTCCCTCAACTGTGTCCCGCACCTCTGCTCTCACAACCTCCCCTCCCTCAAAGAACCATGAAAGGGCCCCTCTTCTCCTCACTTTTCACCCCACCAGCCTCTGCATTCAAAAGGATCATCCTCCGCCATTTCCACCAACTCCAACATGATGCCACCACCAAACACATCTGCCACTCACCCCACCTCCATCAGAATTCCATAGGGACTATTCCCTCTGGGACATCCTGGTTCACTCCTCCATCAGTCCCAACATCTCATCCCCTTCCCACGGCACCTTCCCACACAATCGCAGAAGGTACAACACCTGCCTCTTTACCTTCTCCCTCCTCAACGTCCAAGGGCCCAAACACTTCAGGTGAAGCAGCACCTCACTTGCACCTCCTTCAATTTGGTCTACTGCATTCATTGCTCCCCTCTACACTGGGGAGACCAAACGCAGACTGGGTGACTGCTTTGCGGAACACCTTCGGTCTGTCTGCAAGCGTGACCCAGGCATTCCTGTTGCTTGCCATTTCAACACACCATCCTGCTCTCATGCCCATTCTTGGCCTGCTGCAACGTTCCAGTGAAGCCCAACGCAAACTGGAGGAACAGCACTTCATCTTGCGATTAGGCACTTTACAGCCTTCCAGACTTAACATTGAGTTCAACAACTTCAGACCACAAACTTTTTTAACCACTTATTTAAATTTTTATTCATTGTTTTATCCCCTTTTTAAATCCCCCTTTTTATCCCTTTTTCTAATCTTTTTCCCCAACCACTGCCCCCCGCCACCCCCAAAAAGGCTGTTACTTGTTCCAAGTTGTTCTTTCAGAGTGCTTACCCTTGTTCTGCTATTAACACATTCTGCTTTCTTACCTTTATGCCACTATCAGCACCTTCTTTAGCCCTTACCACTACCATTGGCACTCCCTTTGCCTTTTTGTCCGTGACATGTGTCAATCTCTCCTTAGCTCCCACCTATCGCTGGCCTTCTATCCAGCTTCACCTGCTCCACCCCCCTTAAACAGTATAAATTTAATCACATTTCTACTTCTCTTTAGCTCTGAAGAAGGGTCATACAGGCCCGAAATGTTAACTCTGTTTCTCTCTCCACAGATGCTGTCAGACCTGCTGAGTTTTTCCAGCATTTTCTGTTTTTATTTTACATTAAAAGTCTTGTTTGTTAATGCAGTTCCCATCAGATAACACTGACTTCTTGTGGCACACTCCTTTCCAAATTAATCTTGCCCATCCATTTACTTACCACTCCAAAGCTGGCCTCGGAATAGGTAGGTGCTACCGCTTACTTACTTTTGAGACCTCTCAGATATACCCTGAAATAGGCTGTGCAGTACTACAACCAGTGTCACACGATAATTTAAACAAGTATTATGGATTTTGGGCACCGTCTACGTTAGAGGTAATAAAACCAAGCCAGAGATCCAATGCTACCTGCTCTGTTTCCGCCATAACTAGTATCCGCACCCTTGGCCACTGCTGCCTGTCACCCTCCCTCACATCCCAAGCTTTGAGAACAACCAGAGTGGCAAAAATTACTTGGGAAACCTTGTATGAAAAATGCAGTTACTTTCTTATTTTGCATATAGTTCTACTGCTTAGGAAACGCTTGTAACAAACCTCCAATGTCGCAACTGGATTACTGCCAGTAATGAACACAAATTCAGCTTAATGTCTGAATGCAATAGATTTAGCCAAGATGGATCATCCATTCAGCACTTTGGGCTGCAGATTGTAGCAAATGCTTCAGCCTTATCTTTTGCACTGATGTGCTGTGCTCCCCCATCATCGACGATGGGGATATTTGTGGGGCTGCCTCCTCCAGTGAGTTGTTTAATTGTCCACCACAAGTAGATGTGGCATGACTGCGGAGCTTAGATCTGATCTGTTGGTTGTGGGATCATTTAGCTCTGTCTATCATTTGCTACTTCTGCTGTTTGACACGGAAGTAGTCCTGTGCAATAGCTTCACCAGGTTGACACCTCATTTTTAGGTAGGCCTGGTGCTGCTCCTGGCATGCCCTCTTGCACTCTTCATTGAAGCAGGGTTGATTCCCTGGCTTGATGGTAATGGTAGAGTGGGTACATGTTGGGCCATGAGGTTATAGATTGTGGCTGAGTGCAATTCTGCTGCTGCTGGCCCATAGCACCTCATGTGCCAGTCTTGAGTCACTAAATCTGTTTGAAATCTATCCCATTTAGCACTGTGGTAGTGCCACACGACACGATGGAGAGTATCCTCAATGTGAAGATGGGACTTCATCTCCACAAGGACTGTGCGGTGGTTAATCCTACTGATTATTGTCATAGGCAGATACATCTGCGGCAAGCAGGTTGGTGAGGATGAGGTCAAGTATGTTTTTCCCACTTGTTGGCAGGGGATATGCCGGGCCATGAGGTTATAGATTGTGCTTGTGCACAATTCTGCTGCTGTTGATGGCCAGTCTTTAGTTGTTAGGTCTGTTTGAAATCTATCCCATTTAGCACGGTGGTAGTGCCACACAACACGATGGAGGGTATCCTCAATGTGAAGGCAGGACTTCGCCTGACCAAAAGTACTGACCATACTCACCCAGCCCTCGCTTGCTAAACTCAGAACATGATGTCTAACATTAGATGTGATTCCGCGATTTGGCAGCATTTGCTGAACAATCCTGAGTGTGCCAAGAATAACACTAACAAGCAATTTAGGATTATCAGTCAGGTTTGCAATCTAGCTTGCTAGAAGATACATATGCAGAGACTTATCCTCTGCAGGCAAAAGGAATATGCCCAGGCATTGCACCCTTTGGAATAAACAAAAGCTTGGGGGATATTTGGTGCATTCACCATGGCAACGTCTCGACCAATTAGAGCCAACTTGCCAACCAGTATGAATTGTTGGTCCTTTTGAAATTTGGCATTCTTGTGTCTGTCTTGATGAGTGCAAGACAAAAAGCTTCAACAGCATGTCTCTTTTCTCAGCAATACTCAAGCTCCATACTACCAAGCTCTCCATTTCTGTTCCTGGTACCATATTTTATGCAAAATTGGCTGTCACATTTCCTGCATTGTAACAGTGCAAAAAAACGTAATTGGCTATATAGCACTTTGGATGGCCTTAAGTTGCGAAAGGTGTTAAACTGATTTAAGTTCTTCTTTTACCCACAATCTGTTACATATTCCCAGCCATACTCCTCTAAATAGTAGGACAAAATAGTTAAAAACAAACTTTGTTTGAAAGCTAGGATGTACAAGTTCCATGTAAATATACACAGTCAAAACTTGAGTCCAGAGGGGTCAGAAACTAATATTCTAACAAGGTGCAACTAGCTTAATTTCTGCACAATAGTGGCATTTGTATTATATTGTATGTACCACTGATTACAACAATGTATTCTGCAACACCTAGGGGATAAGGTTAGATTAGATTGATTTACAGGCCTAACCCGCCAAGCCTCTTATCAGATAACAACTCCCAAGGGAACTAGACCATGAAAAGCCAAAATTAACTTTTTCATTTAGCAACAGTTAGCTGCTGTCCTGTTACAGGCTACCATAATACGCCACATGATCTGATCAAATTTTAAGACTCTTCCAGTAGTTCAATGGGAAGATATACCAGGGACTTTGCTGGTCCCAGATTTAATCCCTAATATGTGCAGGATTATATGTGTCTCTGTGCTACAAAGGCCTTAGCTTTCTTGTGCTTTTGGAGGTGAACTGCAAATCACCAGTGATTACTGCTCTTTACCACTATTAAGCAATTCAGGCTAGAAAGCCCACCAATTACAGGCCAGCCAGTTCAACCTCGGTGGTAGGGAGGCTTTTAGAAATGATAATTTGAGACAAATTATCATTTGGACAAATACAGATTAATTAAGGAAAGCCAGCATGGATTTGTTAAGGGCAATCTGTGTTTAACTAACTTACTTGAGTTTTTTGATGAGGTCATAGAGAGGGTTGATGAGGGTAATGCTGTTGGTATGATGCACATGGATTTCTAAAAGGCATTTGATAAAGTGCCACATAACAGGCTTGTCAGCAAAGTTAGAGGAATAAAAGGGGCAGTAATAGATACAAAATTGGCTGAGTGACAGAAGAGAGTGGTGATGAATAGCTGTTTTTCAGACTGGAAGAAGATATATAGTAGGGTTCCCCAGGGATTGGTGACCCTTTTTCTTGATATATATTAATGACCCAGACTGGGTGTAATTTAGATGTACGGGGCACAATTTTAAAATTTGCGGATGACAAGAAACTTGGAACAATTGTGGACTGTGAGGAAGATTGTTTAAATTTCAAAAAGAGAGGCAGGCTGGTGGAATGCACGGACATGGGGGTAGATGAAATCTAATGCAGAGAAGTGTCAAGTGACTCATTTTGATGAGAAGAATGAGGAGAGGCAACATAAGATAAAGGATTCCAAATGCGGGAGCAAAAGCAGAGGGACCTGAGAGTATATGTGCACAAATCCTTGAAGGTGGCAGGGTAGGTTGAGAAAACAGATAATAAAGCATTCAGGATCCTGGGCTTTATAAATAGGGAAAGAGAGTGCAAAAGTAAGGAAGTTATGATAAACCCGCATAAAATTGATTGTAGCTTTTGAGGAATTAACAAGGAGGATTGATCACAGTAGTGCAGTTGATGTGGTCTACATTGATTTTAGCAAGGTTTTTGACAAGGTCTGCATGGCAGACTGGTTAAAATAATAAAAACCCAAGGGATCCAGGGGAATGGAGCAAGCTGGATACAAAATTGGTTCAGTGGCAGGAAACAAAGGATAATTGTTAAAAACAAAAACAAAAATACCTGGAAAAACTCAGCAGGTCTGGCAGCATCTGCAGAGAGGAGCACAGTTAACATTTTGAGTGCGAATGACCCTTCAGCAGAACTAAGTAAAAATAGAAAAGAGGTGAAATATAAGCTGGTTTAAGGGGGTGGGGGTAGAGCTGGATAGAGGGCCAGTGATAGGTGGAGATAACCAAAAGATGTCACAGACAAAAGAACAAAGAGGTGTTGAAGGTGGTATTATCTGAGGAATGTGCTAATTAAGGGTATAAAGCAAGACAAGGTACAGATAGCCCTAGTGGGGGTGGGGTGGGGTGAAGGAATCAAAGAAGGCTAAAAGGTAGAGATAAAACAATGGATGGAAATACATTTCAAAATAATGGAAGTAGGTGGGAAAAGAAAAATCTATATAAATTATTGGGAAAAAAAAGGGGGGGGGGTGGAAATCAGAAAGGGGGTGGGGATGGAGGAGAGAGTTCATGATCTAAAATTGTTGAACTCAATATTCAGTCCGGAAGGCTGTAAAGTGCCTAGTCGGAAGATGAGATGCTGTTCCTCCAGTTTGCGTTGAGCTTCACTGGAGCAATGCAGCAAGCCAAGGACGGACATGTGGGCATGAGAGCAGGGTGCAGTGTTGAAATGGCAAGTGACAGGGAGGTCTGGGTAATGCTTGCGGACAGACCGAAGGTGTTCTGCAAAGCAGTCACCCAGTCTGCGTTTGGTCTCTCCAATGTAGAGGAAACCGCATTGGGAGCAACAAATGCAATAGACTAAATTGAGGGAAGTGCAAGTGAAATGCTGCTTCACTTGAAAGGAGTGTTTGGGCCCTTGGACGGTGAGGAGAGGGGAAGTAAAGGGGCAGGTGTTGCACCTTCTGCGGTTGCATGGGAAGGTGCCATGGGAGGGGGTTGAGGTGTAGGGGGTGATGGAGGAGTGGACCAGGGTGTCCCGGAGGGAACGATCCCTGCAGAATGCCGCCGGGGGGTGAAGGGAAGATGTGTTTGGCGGTGGCATCATGCTGGAGTAGGCGGAAATGGCGGAGGATGATCCTTTGAATGCGGAGGCTGGTGGGGTGATAAGTGAGGACAAGGGGGACCCTATCATGTTTCTGGGAGGGAGAAGGTGTGAGGGCGGATGCGCGGGAGATGGGCCGGACACGGTTAAGGGCCCTGTCAACCACCATGGGTGGAAAACCTCGGTTAAGAAAGAGGGAGGACATGTCAGAGGAACTGTTTTTGAAAGTGGCATCATCAGAACAGATGCGACGGAGGCAAAGGAACTGAGAGAATGGGATGGAGTCCTTACAGGAAGCGGGGTGTGAGGAGCTGTAGTCGAGGTTGCTGTGGGAGTCGGTAGGCTTGTAATGGATATTGGTGGACAGTCTATCACCAGAAATTGAGACAGAGAGGTCAAGGAATGGAAGTGTCAGAGATGGACCATGTGAAAATGATGGAGGGGTGGAAATTGGAAGCAAAATTAATAAATTTTTCCAGGTCCAGACGAGAGCATGAAGCAGCACTGAAGTAATCATCGATGTACCGGAGAAAGAGTTGTGGGAGGGGGCCGGAGTAGGACTGGAACAAGGAATGTTCCACAAACCCATAAAGAGACAGGCATGGCTGGGGCCCATGCGTTACCCATAGCCATACCTTTTATTTGGAGGAAGTGAGAGGAGTTTAAGGAGAAATTGTTCAGTGTGAGAACATCTCTTTTTACATCTTTCGGTTATCTCCACCTATCACTGGCCCTCTATCCAGCACTACCCCCACCCCCACCCCCGCCACCACACCCACCGCCTTTAAACCAGCTTATATTTCACCTCTTTTCTATTTTTACTTAGTTCTGTTGAAGGGTCATTCGGACTCAAAACGTTAACTGTGCTCCTCTCCGCAGATGCTGCCAGACCTGCTGAGGTTTTCCAGGTATTTTTGTTTTTGTTTTGGATTTCCAGCATCTGCAGTTTTTTGCTTTTATCTTAAAGGATAATTGTTGTTGGGTGTTTTTGTGACTATTTCTAGTAAGGTTCTGCAGGGCTCAGTACTAGGTCCCCTGCTTTTTGTGGTGTATATTAAAGATTTGGGTGAAAATGAAGGGGGAATGATCAAGAAGTTTGCAGATGACACAAGAATTGGCCATGTGGTAGATAAAGAGGAGGATAGCTGTAGACTGCAGGAAGAAATCAACAGACTGATCAGGTGGGCAAAAAAGTGGCAAACGGAATTCGACCCAGAGAAGTGTGAGGTGATGCATTTGGGGAGTTTAAACAAGGCAAAGGAATACACAATAAATGGGAGGATACTGAGAGGTGTAGAGGAAGTGAGGGACCTTGGAGTGAATGTCCACAGGTCCCTGAAGGTTGATAAAGTGGTTGAGAAGGCATATGGAATCCTTCCATTTATTAGCCAAGGCATAGAATAGAAGGGCAGGGAGGTTATACTGGACCATATAAAATATTAGTACTCAAGTTGTGGTCTGTGTGCAGAGTTCTGGTCACTTCATTACAGAAAGAATGTAATTGTATTAGAGATGGTACAAAGGAGATTTACAAGGTTGTTGCCAGGACTGGAAAATTGCAGCTATGAGGAACTTGTGATTCCCCTCCTTGGAACAGAGGAGGCTGAGGGGAGATTTGATCGAGATGTGCAAAATTGTGAGGGGCCTGCATAGAGTGGGTGGGAAGAGCCTATTTACTAGGGAACATAGATTTAGGTTTAACTCCCCAGAGGTTTGCAGGGTCTGGGGCTCACTGCCTGAAAGGATTGTCGGGGCAGAAACCCTCAACTCATTTAAAAGGTGCCTGGATCTGCACATCAAGTGCCATAACCTGCAGGGCTACGGAACAAATGCTGGAAAATGGGAATCGGCCAGCATAGACATGATGGGCCAAGTGGCCTCTTTCTGTGCCGTAAACTTTCTATGACTATGAAAACACTGGTCTGGCCTCAATTGGAGCATTGTGTCTAATTCTGGGCTCTACACTTTAGGAACGACTTGAAGGCATTCAAGAGGGCACAAAAAAGATTCATGGCAATAGTTCCAGGAATCAGGAAATTCAATTTTATGGATAGATTGGTGAAGCTGGGGCTGTTCTCCTTGGAGAAAAGAAGATTTGATAGAGGAGTCTGGTCAGAGTAGATAGGGGGAAACTGTTCCTGATGGCGGAAGGATCGAGAACCAGTGGAAATCGACTTAAGGTGATTGGAAAAAAAAGCAATGGCAACATGAGGAAAATCCTTTTTATGCAGTGAGTGCATTGGATCTGGAACGCACCGCTTCAGAGTGTTGTGGAAGCAGATTCAACGGAAGCTTTCAAAAGAGAATTGGATAATTATTTGAAGAGAAAAAAATTGTAGGGCTGCAGGGAAAAACCTGAGGAGTGGGTCTAGGGGAGCTGCTCCCGTAGAGAGCTGGCATGGACACAGTGGGCCAAATAGCCTTCTGTGTTGTAACAATTCTATGATTAAATGTGCGAATGTCAGCTGAAGATAGAAGCAGGTTTGGCAACTTCTTGAAATTGAATAGCCCAGCCTGGACCTGCAAACAAAGAATGATCACTTGATACATGAATGCTACCATCTAGGGAGTTGCTTCTGTCATGAGTCACTTTCCTGCAGAGGAGAGGCAAAGCTATACTGTACCGAACCTGAACTTTCTGAAAGCTGCAAATAAAAACTGCAAGAATTGGTGCTTCTGAAACAGGTCAATAATTAATATCTGTAAAGCGATTACCACTACAAATAGCACAATCATTTTTGATTTCATTGGCCCACCAAATAATTTGTGTAAATGGCACAAGGCATTTAACACTAAAATTACCACTGGAAATTCACTGTTAATATTTAATGATCAGCCATAAGCCATTCAAATTCTGAAGTAACAAACTGTATTACATATTTCCTTTAATCTCAGTTGAGTATACATTAAATATTGCTAGTGTCATTTATAAATACATCCTCTATATTTTATGAATGGTCGATATAGTTACAAAAATAGTAATGTTTCCTGCATTCTCATGAAACACATGAAATATTGAACATATAAAAGCATTTAGTTTTACGGTATATATAGCAGTGTGGAATTATTTTTGTAAACTTCCTCATCAACATGCACATCAGATCTTGCCTTTTTAAGGCTTATTTTCACTGCCATTTGTTTTTGTTTCAACATGCTTTTAAAATAGCAAAAGTTATTCAGGAAATGTTTTTCTCCTAAACAGTTGATTAAATTGTGATTAAAATCAGCCCACAATATATTGAGCTTTTCTGTTTCTTGAGCATTCCTTTTTTGGTCAAGAACTAAAGCAAGGAATTTGGCAATAGCAATTCTGCTTCTCCCCCCTCCCCACTTCCACAACATACCTTTAAATCTTTCTGAATCGTTCTTTAAGTCCTCTTCTGCAGTTTGATTATTTTCTAGGTGAGATTCAAACATATCTAGAATTTTACAAAGTGCAGAAAAATACAACAATCTGTTAAATGGAAAGTTTTATGACAAATAAGTCCAATTTATTGCAACTGGCACTTCTGAAATTTGTTTGGTGGGGTGGGGAGAGATAAAAGAATGAGGTTCTCTCAAACAAAATCGATCAGCTAATAACACCAGCTGAATTCTTTTCCACCTCAGTAGGATTTAGAGATTTTTCAGGAATCCAGTCGTGGAGGAAAATTGAAAGTCACTGTAAACTGAAAAGCTGATCAGTTCTAAAATACTATAGTTTATTTTTCATGTAAAATGCTAAGATTTGGATAGGGGTACTCAGTTTAATAGTGATGTGTATTTCTATCTTGTGATTGCATGCCAAAGACACTAGTCTAAGTTATGGAGCAGTGTGCGTACAGTTTATACAGTTGTTCCAGGTGGAATTTTTTTACTTTGGCTTTGATCCAAAACTTTAATTTCACTCAAATTTACTAAAATGCATTTTCTAAATTTTATGAAAATATATTTTAATTAAAAAAACACAACATAAATCAATGACTCAGCTGAAAGTTTCTTCCCTCATTTAAAACTGGAAGTGATGTTCCATGTGGAGAATTTCATAGGCAGTGTAATATTACAATGCTGAACAGCTGTGAATTGATGCCTATTTAAGAATAGAAGGCTAAATGTACTTGTGACAACCCAACCACACTCCAGATTCTAAATAGTGTTTTTTAAACAGTTCCTTAAGATGCCTTTGGAGTTTTCTTTTACACTTTGCTGTAGAAGAAATGGCACCAAATATGGCTACGTAAAAAAAGATGATGTGTTTGCTTCTAGTTTTACAGCTTATCCACATATGGAGCCAAGAACCAAATATTCTCAGTTGCTTGGGTAACTGCAGTAAAATGACCCCTTCTACTGAGATGAAAAGTAAAACGAGGTTTCCTGGCAAACAAAGACAAATTATCTATTTTTAAAAAGCCAAACAATTCTACATTTGCCAATAGCCATTTGTCAAATACAGATACTTGCAATAATTATGCAACAAGAAACATAGAATGGACAAGCTGGTAATGCTACCTCTACAACCCATGATAATCACCAAAACAGGTGGTTTCACAGGTGCTTTAAGAAGGAGGGGCACATAGACCAGTTTGCTATCAGAATTGATTACATTTATGGGCCTACAACAGACTGCATGTCAGCTGGTTTGCAAAACCAGTAAGTAGTTTTGGCTTCACTGGCTGGTATGGTTCTTACAGAGGCACTATGATGGCTGGATTCAAATAATAGTATGCACACCCTGCAGTACTTTTTACACATGCATTGTGTGTGCAAATGGGATGTTGTGTTCTGAGGTATGTAAACAAGATAGCAGCACACAAAATAAATCCCACAGACCTTTGAGTTCTTCTACCCTAGCACCACAGTGTGAAGGATCATCTATTGTCTCTCACCAATGAGCATTCTTTCCTGATCTATTAACTTCTTTCCACGCCCGCCTGCGCCTGCTCCCGACCTGCCCACCCAATGGGGAGAAAATTCTCCCCATGTTCTTATTTTAAATTTCAGCACATATACTAAAAAGGAGAAACTAATACATCATAGAATCATAGAAAGTTTACAGCACAGAAAGAGGCTGTTTGGACCATCGTGACAGCACCGGCCGAAAATGAGCCTTCAGCCTAAGCTTACTTTCCAGCATTTGTCTGTAGCCCGACAGGCTACAGCACTTCAGGAGCATATACAGACACCTTTTAAATGAGCTGAGGGTTTCTGTCTCTACTACCCTTTCAGGCAGTGAGTTCCAGACTGCAACCCTCTGGGTGAAAAAAGTTTTCCTCATCTCCCCTCCAATCCTTCTACCAATCACTTTAAATCTATGCCCCCTAGTCACTGACCTCTCTGCTAAAGTGAATAGGCCCTTCCCATCCACTCTATCCAGGCCCCTCACAATTTTGTACATCTCAATGAAATCTTTCCTCAGCCTCCTTTGTTCCAAGGAGAACAACCCCAGCCTATCCAATCTTTCCTCAAAGCTGCAATTTTCCAGTCCTGGCAACATCCTTGTAAATCTCCTCTGTACCCTCTCTAGTGCAATTACATCCTTTCTGTAATGAGCTAACCATAAATGCACGCAGTGCTCAAGCTGTGGCCTAACTAATGTTTTACATAGTTACAGCATAGCCTCTCTGCTCTTAAGCCTCAGCCATTAAATGAAAGGATTTCATTTCCTTCTTAACCACCTTATCGATCTGTCCTACTACCTTCAGGGATCCATGGACATTCACTCCAAGGTCTCTCACTTCCTCTACACCTCTCAGTATCTTTCCATTTATTGTGTATTCCTTTGCCTTGTTTAACCTCCCCAAATGCATCACCTCACACTTCTCTGGGTTGAATTCAATTTGCCACTTTTCTGCCCACCTGACGAGTCCATTGATGTCTTCCTGCAGTCTACAGCTATCCTCCCCACTATCAACCACACGGCCAATTCTTGTGTCGCCTGCAAACTTCTCGATCATTTCCCCTATGTTTATGTCCAAATCATTAATATATACCACAAAAAGCAGGGGGCCTAGTATGGAGCCCTGCGGAACCCCATTGGAAAAAGTCTTCAAGTCGCAAAACCTCCCAACAACAACTACCCTTTGTTTCCTGCCACTGAGCCAATTTTGTATTCAGCTTGCTACATTCCCATATTTTTTAACCAGTCTGCCATGTGGGACCTTGTCAAAAGCCTTGCTAAAATCCATGTAGATCACGTCAACTGCACTACCCTCATCAATCCTCCTTGTTACTTCCTCAAAAAAAAATGTTGATATTCAAAGGGATTAGGGGTCCATGAATCACAGAAAGTTAATATATAAGTACAGCAAGCAATTAGGTAGTTGCAGTACAAGAGTACGGAAGTCTTGCTGCAATTATATAGGGTCTTGATGAGATCAATACTTGAGTTTTGATCCCTTTACCCAAGGAAGGATATACTTGCCTCAGAGGTGGTGCAACAAAGATTCATGCGTTTGATTTTTGGGATGAGAGGTGTGTCATAAGATCATAAGACATAGGAGCAGAAATTAGGCCATTCGGCCCATCGAGTCTGCTCCGCCATTCAATCATGGCTGATAAGTTTCTCAACCCCATTTTCCCGCCTTCTCCCTGCAACCTTTGATCCCCATACCAATCAAGAACCTATCTATCTCCGTCTTAAATACATTCAATGACCTGGCCTCCACAGCCTTCTGTGACAATGAATTCTATAGATTCATCACTCTCTGGCTAAAGAGGTTTCTCCTCATCTCTGTTCTAAAAGGTCTTCCCTTTACTCTGTGCCCTCGGGTCCTAGTCTCTCCTACTAATGGAAACATCTTCCCCACGTCCACTCTATCCAGGCCTTTCAGTATTCTGTAAGTTTCAATCAGATCCCCTCTCATCCTTCTAAACTCCATCGAGTATAGACCCAGAGTCCTCAAACATTCCTCATATGTTAAGACTTTCGTTCCTGGGATCATTCTCGTGAACCTCCTCTGGACCCTCTCCAGGGCCAGCACATCCTTTCTGAGATACAGGGCCCAAAATTGCTCACAATATTCTAAATGTGGTCTGACCAGAGCCTTATAAAGCCTCAGCAGCACATCCCTGCTTTTATATTCTAGTCCTCTCGAAATAAATGCCAACATTGCATTTACCTTCCTAACTACCGTGTCAACTACCGTGTTCTCTGAGGAGAGATTGATTAGAATCGGGCTTTATTCTCTGGAGTTTAGAAGAATGCTAGGTGGTCTCATTAAAATATATAAAATTCTTAGTGCTTGACAGGGTAAATGTTGAGAGGTTGTTTCCCCTGGCTGGAGATTCTAAACATAGCGGGTCACAGTTTCAAGATAAGGGGCTGACCATTTAGGACAGAGGTCTGGGAAAATTCCTTCACTCAGAGGGTTGTGAATCTTTGGAATTCTCTACCACAGAGGGCTATGGATTTCAGTTGCTGAGTATATTCAAGCCTGGGGCCAATAGAAATCAAAAATACAATAATGAATAGCATGGTTTTCAATGGGGCAAGCCTTGGTTTGACCAACCTGGATACATTTTTTGAAGAGGTAACAGATAGTGTAGGCAAGGGTGATGCAGAAGATGTAATTTATCTAGATTTTCAAAAGGCCTTCGATAAGGTTTCACATATTGGACTATGGAGTCAGGGGACAAGCAGTAGAATGGATTGATAGCTGGCTTCAAGTCAGAAAAAGGTGCAAAGGGTAGTTATTCAGAGTGGCAGAAAGTTGAGAAGTCGTGTTACACAAGGATCAGTGCTGGGACCACTGTTGGTCATAATTTGTATTAATCATTTATTCTTTGGAATCAAAAACAATTTTTAATTTGCAGATGATACCTAATTGCAGAGGGGAGGTGGGGGCATAGTCAACAGTGAGGCGAACTGCAACTTATTACAAGGAGTTATTACCAAACTTGAAAAATGAGCTTAAAATTGTCAAATGAATTGCAACAGAAAAAAATAAGGAGGTTACACATTATTTAGAGTAGGAATCTAAATGGGGTAGAGCAGCAAAGAGATCTTGGAAGATGTACAAATCACTAAAAGTAGCAACACAGGTTATCAATAAAGCAAACCAAGCATTAGTTCGAGAGGGATAGAATTGAAAAGTAGAGAAGTTAAGCTAAAGTTGTATCGAACTTTGGTCAGATCACACCTGGAGTACTGTGCACAATTCTGGTCGCTATATTATAAGAAAGATGTAAAGGCAGAGGGTGGAAAGAAAAATTAAACGCATGATAATAGAAATGCAGGGGTATAACTATTAGGAGAGGATGAACAGGTTGGGTCTCATTTCTCTTAAAAAGAGGTTAAGGGGTGATCTGAAGAGGATCTAAAGAGGTCTTTCAAATTATGAAATGTTTTGTTAAGAGTGGATAAGAGAAAGTTTCCACTTGTGCGAAAAAACAAAACTGGAGGCCAACAATGAAAACAAATAGACAAAGTTTCTTCTGAATTCCCTCACTACCACAGGGAGTAACTCAATCAAATAGATAAGCATGTGAGGGAGAAGGTTATGAGAGGTTATCTTAAAGTTAGATGAGGAAAGACAGGAGGAGGCTTGCGTAGAGCATAAATGCAGGCATGGCCTTGTTAGGCTGAATGGCCTGTTTCTATGCTGTATATTCTATGTAATCCTATTACAGTTTTGGACAATAAAGGGAATCAAGGGGTATGGGGATAGGACAGGTAAGTGGAGTTGAGGTAGAAAATCAATCATGATCTTATTGTATGGATGAAATCGGAAGTGGGGATGTTCGCTGATGATTGCACAATGTTCAGCACCATTCGCAACTCCTCAGATACTGAAGCAGTCCATGTCCAAATGCAGCAAGACCTGGACAATATCCAGCTTGCGCTGACAAGTGGCAAGTAACATTTGCGCCATATAAGTGTCAGGCAATGACTATCTCCAACGAGAGAGAATCCAACCATTGCCCCTTGATGTTCAGTGGCATTACCATCACTGAATCCCCCACTATCAACATCCTGGGGGGCTACTATTGGCCAGAAACTGAACTGGACTAGCCATATAAATACTGCGGCTACAACAGCAGGTCAGGGGTTAGGAATCGTGCGATGAGTAACTCACCTCCTGACTCCCCAAAGCCTGTCCACCATCTACAAGGCACAAGTCAGGAGTGTGATGGAATACCCCCCACTTGCCTGGATGAGTGCAGCTCCCACAACACTGAAGAAGCTGGACACCGTCCAGGGCAAAGCAGTCTGCTTGATTGTCACCACATCCACAAACATTCACTCCCCCCACCACTGGCGCACAGTAGCAGCAATGCATAACTTCTACAAGATGCACTGCAGGAATTCACCAAGGCTCTTTCGACAGCACCTTCCAAACCCACGACCACTACCACCTAGAAAACAAGGGGAGCAGATCGATGGGAACACCACCACCTGGAAGTCCCCCTCCATTTCACTCACCATCCTGACTTGGAAATATATCGTTGTTCCTTCAATGTCACTGGGTCAAAATCCTGGAACTTCCTTCCCAACAGCACTGTGGGTGTACCTACACCACATGGGCTGCAGTGGTTCAAGGAGGCAGCTCACCACCACCTTCTCAAGGGCAACTAGGAATGGGCAATAAATGCTGGCCCAGCCAGCGAAGCCCACATCCCGTGAATGAATAAAAAAAAGATAACCAAATTCAGGGATGCAAACAATTTAAGATTTTTTTGGTTGCTTCTATGGGCAACACTATGTCACCTAGAGTACAGGCAATGCAGGGAGTGGTAGGTGTATCTGGACACCAGTCACCCAGCATTCTAACTGGAATTGTAATTTGATCCAGTCATGGCAGGGAGGCTGGAGGAAGGCAATGTTCTGCTTGACAACACAGATTTATGCTGGCACTGCAGACATAACCTCTCAGTGTTCGTGCAATGCATAGTGCCAACAATCCCCACAGTTCAGACAATACGCAGTGCCAACACACCCCACATACAATGCACAGTGTCAACACTTCTTCCTGGCCTGCATTCTTGGATTGCCACGTATGCAAGCATCTTCAGCCAGAAGTGAATGTATGATCCTGTTTGCCTTTCTCCCAAGATCCTAACTGCCACAGATACCTGTGTCCAGCTTATTTGGTTCATTTCGAGTGACATGGGAAAGAGATCAGTGCAACAAGCACAGTAAAGGTATAGGCCGTGGCAACAACTCAGCAGAGCTTGCCACTCCCCTAGCTAAGTTGTTTCAGTGCAGCTATGGCAATGCCGTCTACTTGTTAATGCGTATGGTCACCCAGAAAAACAGGATAACTGTGACCCAGCCATGTACTCCTGCTTTGTAAGCTTCCTTCCAATCATTAGCAGAGTGATGGTAGGAATCAGCAATAGTGCTATCAAGTATCACCTGCACACTGCTGACGTGTTGGCTGATGCCAGGCCAACCCAACAATCTCCAAAACCTGCGATAATTCTAGGTGAAACTGGGCCTCAACTGACTATCTGCTTCTGTTTGATTATGCTATAGAATTATTTCCCATTATTGA
This sequence comes from Cetorhinus maximus, assembly GCF_964194155.1. Lineage (NCBI taxonomy): Eukaryota > Metazoa > Chordata > Chondrichthyes > Lamniformes > Cetorhinidae > Cetorhinus > Cetorhinus maximus. The sequence goes on along the minus strand of NC_135884.1, from coordinate 34,507,468 downwards.
TAAATATGCCTTTTACCTTCCACATTTGAAATCCTACTGTTCTGAGTTGAGTCCACTGGGGCTTTAAACTTGTCTGCAATTCAAAAAAATGTTTTGTAATATTAATTCAAAATATTTTTAGTGAAATATTTCACCATGATTATATCAGATCCTTTTTTTTAAAGAAAAATTGCTTAGCCAGTAACCAGGACAGGTCTAAGGTGTGATATTTTCAGTGCCTTTTGAAATGATAACAGTTCAAACATGGTTCTCACATAGTTCACTTGTTTTCAATGCTGGTTTGCACAAAAACAGGAAAGAATTGAAGTACGTTAGCAGACATATATTAACACTTTCCTTCCTTGCATTTCAAATGTGGCTGAATAATTAAAAGCCAGGTTAAAATTGTGTCAAAAATTCCATCATTTAAAACTAATAATGCACAAAAGAAAACCCATTTTCAGTAACCTGGGCCCCAACTAATATTAATTATCCACTCTACTTCCATTTTTGTCTCAGATATTGTTGCAGTAGGCATGTGTTCACATCTGCAAATAATGGTCACTGGGATATTTTTACTTAATTTCAATCTTATAACAGTTCAGTGACATACTAATAAATAGGAGACAAGGAAGAATTATCATGCATTTTTTCACAAGCACATTTCATACAATAGTAAATAAAAATCGTAATACATGGTTGTTATTAAAGGACTTCAATTCTTTCTTTTTTCCTCTGAAATAGAAACAAATAGAATCCAAATGAGGGAATTCATAAGATATTAATCTCTTTAAAAAGACATCAGCATCTGTTCTAGATCTCTAGTATCCCAACTGGTTATGGCCATTTTCAGAAATGGGACCCTGGACCAAGTCTTCCCCTCCCCAACCCAGGGGCCAGAGGCAACTTGCAGCATCAGAACTGTTACAATGGCTGAGATTAGTTAACTTAGAAAAAAGACAGAAATTAAACGTGGAAGTTGTTGGATGTGAATGTCAATAATGGATATTGTCAATGAGGACAGGGTCAGGCTTTGAAATTGTCTTTCAAGGGAGCAGGGAGAAGAGAAAATTAACGGAAAAAGCAGGATGGTGAACTGTGATGGCTTTACAAGCCATTTAATTTCCTCTATTTCATAATGTATCAATGTTTCTCAATCTCACTCAAAATATTCCCCTCTTATCAGAACTGATCTATTGATTTCTCACAAGACAGAATAGCTAATTTTCTGTTGCACAAGTACTGATAGAATTAATTCACTTTCTTTCAAGTTTTCACTTTTTCAGAATTGCTAGATTAAGAGACATGTAAATAGCTACTGGTTGCCATCCTCACTGCAACTGATTTTCTATTATGGTGGTACACTAGAGGGGCCAGTGCTCTGATATTGAATCCTAACCAGTAAACAATTCTATATTCAGCCCTTTTTAATATCTAGCCACTGGTACTCTTAGCTTTGTGTTCCAAAAATGAAGAAGTCCTTATTTGATAATGACAGAAAATTATCTAAGAAAAATGGCATGGCTTGATCCTCCATACTGCAAGGGGTAACATGATCACCTGCATTCCAGGTCAGAGTTTCATGCATGAGGTCAGAAACACCAATTAATGGGTTCTTCACTAATAAATTGTAGGTGTCATAGTTTAATAGGTTTGTATCATTGACAGAAAGTCAAAGATAAATTCTGTAAATTTGTGGAACACAAAAAACTTTGAAATACAGTGCAGTATTGAGACCATGATAATTTATTCTGTAGATCTCTGGCTATAAATTTCAAATCTTTCCGTGAATCTTATGGGATTTCATCTCAGTCCCCAGGTGATTTCATTACTTTTAACAATGACAAACCACAGTGTTAGGGGAGCTTGGTTCAGCAGTTAAAACACCATAAAAACAAATATCTTTCTGAAAAGAAAGGATTTGAATCTCTGACTTTTAGGGCTCTTGCATCCCATATATCTGTTATAGCTCAGGTTATACACTGTTTAGCAGTCGCTTCAGTTATTTTCTAGGGATAACAAGCAAAGTACAGTCTCTACTTTTATTTTCTTCAATGCATTTCAACACTGAGTGACACTGGAAAGTCATTTCAATATTTATAGTATCCAGAAGAATCTATGGAAGCCTCTGAAGAGAAAAAGAGAATAAAAGCTTTATTGGCCCACCTACTACTACCATTAGGCAGACTAGTTTTGGTGAATGCCTCATTTCATGGAGCTTAAGCATCTCACTCCCCAAAAAACCATGAGTCAAGCAACGCACAACTCCCAGGTCTTACTGAATGTTTTGGATTTCCTCAACGCTAACATGTACATTTCAACTAAACTGGTGTGAGAAAACTGGGCCAATTTTCAACATATCCCTTGAGAGACAAATAAAGCTCTACAAATCACTCAACAGGTCCTATTTGCTGGCATTACGCTGAAGAGGAAAGAATGTGTGGACAACTCACCTACAAATTCAAGCAAATGCTTATGACCTCCCCCTCCCATACAAATATATAACAATAATCCATATGTACTGATGTACTTGAGCCACGCAACTGTTGTAAATGCTATGATCATGATCATTTGTATTGTGTTGTATTGAATTGTATAGAAATAAAATAAATAAAATTCACCAGCAGGATAAGTAAATTCTGTAATACTGTGGATGTATTGCAGAAATGCAACACAAAGGCCTTTGAATTAAAGTGCAACCTAAAGAACATGACAAGTTTATTCTGTGGATACCTGGCTATAAATTTCCAATCTTTCTGTTCATCAACAGATAAAACTTTTAAAGATTCATTTAAATTGTGTATCAAGGAGATTGGCATGACTCCTAATGTGGTTCAGCCAATCAATGGAGTAAATAAGCACCAAACTCCAAGCAAGTCAGAGGGTCACTCTTTTCCTTTTGTGGAAACTTTCCACAGTTCAGCCAAATAAACTTCCTGTAAGAGCCAAAAGCACTATCAATTTAAAACATTTTTTTGTTTAGGTAAAAAAGCATTTAAGCAACACCCAGCCAGAACGTGAACCGAGGAAATCAATCTATGGTCAGTCACAAGAATACGAGAAATAGGAGCCGAAGTAGACCATATGGCCCGTTGAGCCTCCTCCGCCATTCAATACGATCATGGCTGATCTTCGGTTTCAACTTCACTTTCCTGCCTACTTCATATATCCCTTGATTCCCTGAGATACCAAAAAGTCTGTCTGTCCCAGCCTTAAATGTATTCAACAATGGAGCGTCCATGACCCTCTGGGCTAGATAATTCCAAAGATTCACCACCCTTTGATTGAAGTAATTTCTCCTCATGTCGGTCCTAAACGATTAGCTCCTTATCCTGAGACTGTGCACTCATGGTTTAGATTCCACAACCAGGCAAAACCATCTCTCAGAGTCTACCCTATCAAGCCCTTCAGAATTTTGTAGGTTTAAATGAGATCCCCTCTCATTCTTCTAAACTCCAGGGAATATAAGCACAATTTACTCAACCTCTCATTGTAAGACAACTCTTTCATCCCAGGGGCCAATTTAGTGAACCTCTGCTGTACCTCCTCCAATGCAAGTATATCCTTTCTTAAATGTGGGGACCAAAACTGCACACGGTACTCCAAATGTGATCTCACTAAAGCCCTGTACAATTGCAGCAAGACTTCTTTATTCCTGCACTCCAATCCCCTTGCAATATAGGCCAACATTTGCCTTCCTAACTGCCTGCAGCATCTGCATGCTAACTTTCTACATTGCTTGTACAAGCATGCCCAAAGCTTTTTGAACTTCAACACTTACAATTTTCACACCTTTTTAAAAAATATGATGCTTTTCTATTCTTACAACCAAAGTGAATAACTTGACACTTCCCTATATTATACTCCATCTGTCATCTTGTTGGCACCTCACTTAAACTGCCTATATCTTTTTTCAGCCTCTCTGTGTCCACCATGCAGTTTACCGTTCCACCTAGCTTGATATCATCAGCAAGCTTGGATACGTTACTCTCTGCCTCTTCATCTAAGTCATTAAGATATATTGTAAATAGCTGAGGCCCAGCACTGATCCTTGCAACACTCCACCATTCACTGCCTGCCAAACTGAAAAAGCCCCATTTATGCCCACTCTCTGCTTTTTATCTGTTAACCAATCCTCTATCCATGTTAATATATTACCTCCCAACTCCATGAGCCCTTATCTTGCTTATGAACCATAAATGTGGCACCTTATCAAATGCATTCTGGAAATCCAGCTGTACTACATCTACCAGTTCCCCTTTAATCTACCCCACTAGTTACATCCTTAAAAAACTCTAACAAATTCATCCCTTTCATAAAGCCAAGTTGACTTGTTCTAATCATATTATGCTTTTCTAAGTGCATTTTTAAGGCTGGCATTTTCTCAAAAACTGATGTTAGGTTAACTGGTCTGCAGTTCCCCGATTGCTCTCTCCCTCCTTTCTTGAAAAGCAGTGTAACACTTGCCAACTTCCAACTTTTGATGGGACTTTTCCTGAATTAAGGAATTTTGGAAAATCATAGCAAGCGCATCCACTTTCTCTGCAGCTAATCTCTTTTAGTACCCCAGGATGGCAGGTCCCAGGGATTTTTTTGGATTTTAGTCCCTTAAGTTTCTCAAATATTTTTTCTCTGGTGATATACATTTCCATAATTTCCTCACTCTTTTTAGCTCCTAGATTACCATCTATTTCTGGTATGAAACTTGTGCCTTCTACTGTGAAGATGGACACAAAATATTTGTTCAATGCCTCTGCCATTTCCTCAATCTCCATGATAATTTCTCCTGTCTCTGTTTGTAAGGGACCAATGTTTACTTTAGCTACTCTTTTCCTTTTTATATTTTTATAAAAGCTCTTACAATCTGTTTTTATATTTCTGGCTAGTTTACTCTCATTCGATTTTTTTCCCTCTTCGTCAACTTTTTGGAGGCCTTTTGCTGGTTTCTAAAACACTCCCAATCTTTAGACTTGCTACTGTTTTTGCAACACTTTTCAAGCCTCTTCTTTCAATCTAACACTATCCTTAACTTCCTGAGTTGAGCCACGGATGGGGCTTTCCTGCTGAGTTTTTGCTTCTCAATGGAATGTATTTTTTGAATTATTTCTTTAAATGTTTCCTACTGTTCATTTACTTCCATTCTTTTTAGTCTATTTACCCAATTAACCTTGGCTAGTTCTCCCTTCATACGTACGTAATAGGCTTTGTTTAAATTTAAGATTCTTGTTTGTGATTGGAGTATGTCACTTTCAAACTTAACATGGAATTCAATGGTATTATGATCAATAGTTCCCAGTGGATCCTTTACTATGATATTACTGATTAACCCGCCATCATTACACAATGCCATATAAGATAGCTAAGATAGCTTTACCCTCGTCGGTTCCACAATGTTCTGCTTCAAGGAACTGTCACAGAAACATTCTACAAACTCATCTAATGGACCTCTCTTGCCAATTGTCTTAGTCTATATGAAGATTAAAGTCCCTCATGATTATTACATTGCCCTACAAGCTTCAATAATTTCTTGTTTAATGGTCACCTTCAACATATTACAGACCGATGTAGATTTTAGGCTTTTGAATAATTTAATTCACAAGAAGTTTAAAATGTTATTGCCATGCATTCAGTTGGTTCGTGAGAAATAAACTGCTGTAAACCTCAATGAGATACTTTCTACGCAAAGATAACATTTGTCTATTTAAGTGCTTAAAGTTCCATGTATACACAACAAACTGGCAGTGCAAAGTAATCCCACTCCTTTTATAGTCAAGGCCAAAATATTAACTAACTGGTTGCCTTTGGTGGCAATGTTCCTTCAATTAGAGCGTGCTTAAAATTTTAGTTCATAAAAGCTTTCTTTAAAAACACTATGGCCTAGCAAGTTCTAAGTAACCCAGAAATGCTAAGAAATGCTCAGTGGAGGACCAGGCTTCCAGAGACAACATTATTAAAACAACAATAAAATATCAAATACTCTGATGATTTGGGCAAACAAGGTTAGTTTGGCAGAATTAAACCATTCCAGGCACATAAGATCAACACAAAGCATTTCTAGATTAGAAATATGCAATAGAATAGAGCTGCTCCTACTTTGCCCCAGCATATATTAAACAGACCAAAATAACGAGAAGTTAGAGGAGCAAGCTTGAGGGCAAATTTTGGAGAAATGTACAAGTGACAGAGCAATAATAGGAGGGTGCTTCAATTAGCCTACAGTGGAAAAATAAAAGAATAAAGGGCAATGAGGGTAAATAATTTTAAAATGTGTACAGGAGTGTTAGGGGAAAATTAAAAATGCTAAAAGAGAACACTGAGAATTACTGAAGAACACTTAAAATCTCCAAGCAGCCATGGATGCTAACCCTATTGACAGCTGAGGGTAAGCAGATGGACATTGCACACAAAGGAGCTTTGAGTTTTGTGTGATTTACACAGTTTCAAGAGATGAGCTAATGTCCAAGCGCAGGCAGAACCATTCAAGTGGTGCAATGGTGCTTTGAAGCCTTGAGAGCTAGACTGGAGATAAAACATAATAAAGTTAGACTAGGTATACTCCTCTCTCAGATAGGGACAGGGCAGATGGTTTAGCTTAGATATGGGAGGACATACAAAGACAAGAGAGGGCTTTGATGAAACACGAACAGTTCTGAGTTATGAGAATCAAGGTCTTTGTGTACGTGTTTTAATTTTGATTGGATAATATAATTATGTATACACCCTTTAGAATAATTGGTTAGCAGAATCACATGTTTATGTACTCAATAGAATAGTTTTAACATAGTACCTGTGTGTTGGTTAAGGATCGGATATATTCTAATGTACTCAAATGTATTGTGATAAGAAAAAGTACAAAAGTAGTGAAATGTAATCAATCAGGGAGCTGCTGGGTCTTCCTTCTCAGGAATGATTGCGGCTCCCTTGCATACGCTTGAATAAAACTGGTAAAAGAAGCTCGAGTATCTGTGGTCGTTGTATGATCGGGGATTGTAGTTTCACCTCTTCAACTGGCCTATGTGGTAGTTCCTGGATAGGAGGAAATATCCTCTCCAAGGAGAACTTTCTTAAATCAATATATTTCTAGTCCAAGGAGAAATAAAGTAATGCTGGATTTAATTATGGGGAATGAAGTAGGGCAGGTGGAGTGTGTTTCACTGGGAGAACATTTGGGTAACAGTGATCATAATATAATTTTATTTAAAGTAGTTATGGAAAGGGGCAATGAAAAAACAAAGGTGAATATACCCGACTGGAAAAGAGCCTATTCCTGTCATATGTGAAGGGGTCTAGCATAGGTGGACTGTAAAAATGATTGGCCAGGAAAACAGGAAATGACCAATGACAGGCCTTCAGGCAGAGATGATTTGGGCACAACCAAGTATATTCCCATAAGGGGGAGAGGTATCTAAAGCTAGAGCTCCCTTAAAGATAAAGGCAATGAATACTAAAATAAGACAGAGAGAAGAGGTTCATGGCAAATGTCAAGTACAAAATACAATTAAAAACCAAGCTGAATAGAGTTGGGGGAAATTGAAAAAGGTTATAAAGGGCAAGAACAGAGTATGAGAAAAGATTAATTGGTTAAATTAAAAGGAAACCTAAAAATCTTTTTTAAACATATAAAAAGTAAGTGGAAAGTTCAAGGATTGTTGGAGCCAGTTAGGGACAAAAGAGGGAATCTTCTTCTGGGGGCAGAGGACATAAATAAAAGGTGGTTCATGAAGGGTTCATGATACTAAATATCCCTGGATGCAAAGTGTTCGGGAGAGATAGGGAAAGAAAAAAAAGTGGAGTGATAATAATAATTAAGGAGAGTGATGCTACTCCCGAAGGGGTCAAGGACAGAATCGATTTGGTTAAGTTAGGAAGCAACAGACCTCTCATTACACTACCGGGTACATTCTATAGGTCACTAACAAGTGGGAAATATATAAGAGCAGCAAATTTTCAGGCTAACTGCAGAAAGACACAAAAACCATAGACTGATGATAATGGGGCATTTTAATTAATATAGGCTGGGATAGTAATAGCATAAAGGGCTGGGAGGGGAAGAGTTTGTGAACCGTGTTCAGGAGAATTTTATCAGTATATTCTGGTCAGATGAGAAAGGAGGCATTGCTGGATCTGGTCCTGGGGAATGAGCTGGTCAAATGTCAGTAGGGGAGCATTTAGGGAATAGTGATCATAGTTTGATAAGACTTAAGTTAGTCATGGAAAAGAACAATGAGCAATCTAGAGCAAAAATATTTAGTTGGAGGAGGGCCAAATTTCAGTGGGGTCAGAAAAGATCTGTCCCAGGTAAATTGGAATTTAGAAGAGACTAAGGCAAGCCAAGCTATAATGGAACAATGGACTGCCTTTCAAGAGGCCATGGTTCACTTACATTTGAAATACATTCCTGCGAGGGGAAAAGGTAGGGCAACCAGCTCCCGGGATGATGAAAGAGATAAAGGTAACGAGAAGCAGAAAAAGGTAGAGTATGGTAGAGTGTTAGGTTGAGAACCAGGCTGAATGTAGGAAGCTCCGAGGGGAAGTGAAAAAGGAAACAAGAGAGACAAAGAGAGAGTATGAGAAGTGACTGTCAGCTAATGTAAAAGGGAATTACAGACATATAAATAATATAAGTGTAGTAAGAGGAGGGGTAAAGTGGATTAGGGACCAAAAAAGGAATCAACATGCGGAGGCAGAGGGCATGGTTAAGGTAATAAATGAGTACATCGGTAGCATCTTCCTTAGTAAACACAGATGCAAAGTCACAGTCAAAGAGATGGTAGCTAAGATACTGGATGGGATAAAAATTGATAAACAGGAGGTATTAAAAAGACTGGCAGTGTTTAAAGTTGATAAGTCACGAGGACCAGATGAGATGCACCCCTGGATACTGAGGGAAGTAAAGGTAGAAATTACAGAGGTACTGCCCATAATCTTCCAATCCTCCTCGGATATGGGAGTGATGCCAGAAGGCAGGAGAATTGCAAATGTTAGCTCATTGTAAGATAAGCTGAGCAACAACGGCCAGTCAGTTTAACCTTGGTGGTCAGAAAACTTTTGGAAACAATAATCTGGGGCAAAATTAATATACAATTGTCCAAGTGACTGTTAATGAAGAAAAGTCAGTACCGCTTTATTAAAGGCAAATCATGTTTAACTAACTTGATTTAGTTTTTTGAAGAGGTTACAAAGATGGTTAATGAGGGTAAGGCAATATGTGGATTTTCAAACCGAGTCACATAATAGATTTGTCAGCAAAGTTGAAACCCATGGGATAAAAGGGAAAGTGTCAGTAAGGATATGAAGTTGGCTGAATGACAGGAAAAAAGGAGGGCAGAATCTTGTGGAGGTGATGGGGACTCAGCCACTAGCTCAATAAGCAACGGGATTCCGGCGTCACCTCTTCCGGAAGGCACATTGCATCTTGTGCCACTCAGCACTTAACAGGCTGAAGGCGGGCCTTTCCCCAGGATCAAGGACCCTGGGTGGGGGGAACTGAGGCCCTGCCCACCAATCAGAAGCCAGCAGCTCTTCTGCACTCAGCAACGCCACCAGGAAGGCAGTGGCTACTGCTGGTACTACACCCACTCAAGGCCTCGGATCAAGGAGGGACCCAAGCACAGGTGAGTGATGGCAGGAGTGGGATTGCAGACTGGGGGGTCACAGGGGAGGAGGGTTGGCAGCAGGGGGAGGGGAGTCGATAGCCGGGGGGGGGGGGGGCAACAAGCAGGCACTGAGTGTCTTTAAACAAGGGACACACTCTGGGAACCCGCAAGCGAACGCATTAAGCTTTGCTTGTCATGTTTCCTTCATGGTGAGTCCCCCTGCCACTGGGTTAATACCAGCAGCAGTGGGATGAGGCCCTAAAGTGGGCATGAATTGCCCACCCAAGTCTCAATTGGCAGTGGGGCAGGAAACCGTCCATGGGCCATCCCACCATGGACCTAATTGGGGTGGAGGTGGGAATGTGGCGAGGTCACCACCTGCCACTGTCCAACCCAATTAAATGCACCTTCACCACCAAACTCACCACAGGAGAGGGTACAAGATTCCGCCCAGAGAGTAGTGGCAAACAGCTGTTCCTTGGACAGGAGGAAAGTATACAGAGGGGTTGCCCAGGCATCAGTACTGGAACCGCTACTTTCCTTGATATATATTAATGATCTCGACTTGGGTCTACATGACTCAACTTCAAAATTTGCAGACAGCACAAAACTTAGATGTACTGTGAACCGTGAGGAGGATAGAGCCAGACTTCAAGAGGACACAGCTAGGTTAGTGCAACAGGCAGACAAATGGAAGATGACATTTAATGCAGAGAAATGTGAAATGATATATTTTGGTAGGAGGAACAATGAGTGGCAATATAAAATAAAGCATACAATTCTAAAGGGGCTCGTGAAACAGAAACCTGGTGGTGTATGTGTTACAGATCACTCAGGGAGTCCAAGCTGCTGTAGCAACATGCACTTTCATATGCCTGTTGTAGTCTGGAGCTATGGATAATGATGCTAGAGACTAACTTTTTTTCCATCGTATAACTTAGATGCATTGTTGGCCAAAGGACAGGAGGGAAAGAGTAGTGGTGATTGGATATTTCCCTGACTGGACAGGAGTAGGCAGTAGGGGCCCTCAGGGGTTGTTATTAGGGCCACTGCTTTTCTTGTTATATATGAACGACCTGGCCTTTGGTATAAGGAAAACAATTTCAAAGTTTGTGGATGATAATTAGTAAGCATGATAGTAGTAGAGTTCAGGAGGACAGAATAGAGGGACTTGGGATGCATATTCACAAATTTTGAAGCTGACAGTTTCTTAACAGCCTTGTCAACTCGCACTGTGTGGGATACTTGGACTTTGTAAATAAGGACACTGAAAACAAAAACACAGGAATCGTACAATAGAAAAATAAAATACTGCAGATGCTGGAATTCTGGAAAAAAAAACGAAAATGCTGGAAATGCTCAGTAGATCTGGCAGCACCTATAGAGAGAGAAGTAGAGTTAATGTTTCAATGACCTTCCATCAGAACTGGAAAAAGTTAGACGTGGAATAGGTTTGAAGCAAGTGAAAGTGGGGGGAGGGTTGGGGAAAAAACAAAAGGGCAGGTCTGTGAAAGGGTGGAAGGCTGTCGAAATTAAATGACAGAAGTATAAGAAATAGGGACCCTTAAGAAATTGTGACTTTTTTAGAACTGTATAGAACTCAGATGGAGCTAGCTGGCACAGCTAGTATTTTTCTCTCTCTCTCTCTCTGTGAAATAACAATTCTAAGGAGCCAGGGACCAAGGCCAGGTAGAGATAAAGATCACAAAGACTGCACTCCCTGCATTGAGGTCACTAGACTGTACAAACATTCCTGAACCAACAGCAGAAAGCTTTCTGGCACCCTGTGTACCTCAGTGACCTTAAGCCAGAGTGACAAACAGGAGCAGGGAGGTGACCACCCTTACATCTTGAGTATCTGCCCTGTATCCATTGGTCAGAAGGATTTCAACAGGTGATCAAGTATATTAACGGGTGCTCAGAGACAGGGGCAGTCCTTGTCAGTTGGCAATGCTCGTCAGGCAGCCACCTTCTTCAAATGGAAGATGGACCAGGAAAGAGTGAGGAAGACGGGGCAAAGGGTTCCCAAACACTTCGGCTAGAGAGCAGAATGCTGCCATCATAAGCTACCGAGATTAGCACACAGTGCTGACCGTCTGTTCGTCCTCTGGGACAGTGAACTGCTCTCAACTGACACGGATTGTATACTTATCCTGTCTATTTAGCTAATGCATCAAATCTAAACTGTAACTTCTTAATAACTTCCTAAAATTACTTCCGAATATTCAACTGCTTAGCTTAGGTATCTGTGGCTCCTGGACTCAAAATCTTACAAAAAGAGTTGATGGTGCAGGGCTGAAGGGAGTGGTATTGGGGGAAGTAAAGTGATGGCAAAATCATAAACAGTTGTAGTCTGAAAGAAAAAAAGAGAAAAACCAAAACCAGCAAAGCAAAAGGAAACAAAATAGGGGCAGATGTCATGAGCTGAAACTATTGAACTCAATGTGCCTAATCGAAAGATGAGGAGTTGTTCCCCAAGCTTAATGATGAACTTCACTGGAACACTACGGGAGGCCAAGGACAAAAAGGTTAGACTGGGACCATGGTGGAGAATCAAAATGACAAGCGACTGGAAGCTTGGGGTTACCTTTGCAGACTGAATGGAGGTGTTCCGTAGAACGGTCACCCAATCTTCATTTGGTCTCCTCAGTGTGGAGGAGACCATATTGTGAGCAGTGACCACAAAATACTGAATTGAAAGAAGTACAAGTAAATTTCTGTTTCATCTGGAAGGAATGTTTGGAGCCTTTGACAGTGAGAAGGGAGGAAATAAAAGGGCAGGTTTCCTGCACTTGCATGAAAAGGTAGCTTGAGCAGATGAGGTGGATGACAAGGTGTTGGGTGTGATAGAAGAGCGGACCATGGTGTTCGGAGGGAGTGGTACCTTTGGAATGCTGAAAAGGGAGGGGAGGGGAAGATGTGTTTGGTGATGGCATCTTGCTGGAGGTGTCAGAAATGGTGGAGGATAATCTGTTGAATGCAGAGACTGGTGAGGTGGTATAAGGTGAACACTATCATGGTTCTAGGAAGGAAGTGAGAGGGTGAGAGGAGAAGTGCTTGAAACAGAATGGACATTGAAAAAGGCCCTGTCAACCATGGTGGGGGAAATTGTTGGTTGAGGGAAAAAGAAGACATATTGGAAGCACTTATATGGAAGGTTGCATTGTCAAAACAGAGACGAGAGAGTTGGAGAAGCTGGGAGAAAAGAATAGCGTCCTTAAAGGAAGCACATGCGAGGTAGTGAGAAGTCAAGGTAACCGTGGGAGTTGGTGGGTTTACAGTGAATAATAGTGGATAGCCTAGCCCCAGGAATGGAGACAGGGAAGTCAGGTATAGAGATGAGCAATGTGAAGATGAGGGAATGGTGGAAATTGGAAACAAATTTGATTAAATTTTCCAGTTCAGGGCAAAAGCAGGAAACAATAGAGCCACCAATGCACTGAAAAAAGAGGTGAGGGATGGGGTCTGAGTAGGGCAGAAATAAGGAATTTTCCATATATTCCATTTTAAAAGGCAAGCCTAGCTAGGACTCATGCAGGTTCCCATTGCATACAAATCTCTGGTCAGACCTCAACTGGTATGTGCAATTCTGGGCACCATTCTTTAAGAAGGATGTTAAGGCCCTGGAATGTACAGAGGAGATTTACTATGAGAAACCAGCAATGAGGGGGTTCCAGTTATTTGGAGAGATTGGAGAGGCTTGGATTATTATCTTGAGAAGAGAAGGTTAAGGGGAGACCTTAAAGAGGTATTCAAAATTATAAGGGGCTTTGGTAGACTAGGGTGAAACTGTTGTCTCGGACAAGTGGGCTACAAATGAAAGGACTGTGTGCTAATCCACAAATTCAAACAGCCCAAGTATAGTGTCTCTAGCATAGGATAAATTCGCTGCCACCAGATTACATGCTCCATCCCCAACAGGATTCAGGCACAGATTTGTCTTCATACCAAGAATCTTAGAAACCTTCATTGTTCCACCAAAGTCATCAATGGGTCTCAGCTGTGCACTTTGCATATTTCTTGAGAGAATTGTTATGAATATCTAATTTTATGATTAACGCAAAAAAATGCTTTGGGAACAAAGATACGGTTTTAAAAATAACCATTATTTCCTCAAATGGAAACGACCAAACTATTGAGGTATAAAAATAAAACCTGTAAAAATATTCTAAATGCTTTGTAAGTTTTAGGTTGAGGTGTGAAATGTTTAAATGCAAGATAAATTTAAAAACTGTATTGAGAAGATGGTAAACAGACCTAATGTAATTGCAAATCAAAAGGTGGTCTACATTTGTTTAATAGGGTCATAGTGGGGAATATTGGCACCTCAACAATGGGTTACCACTCTGAGCCTCTTGGTGGAGGCAAGATGTCTACATCCAATTCAAATTATTCATATGGTTTCGCAGAACAAAAGAGAGGTTTGGGAATTGGAGATAGTTAGTTTATATCTTTATCTGGGACATCCCAGGTGTGTCATGTTACCACGGAGATGGATTGCAGGAAGGGTTTTTTGTTTTGTGTGGGTATTTTCTCACAAAAACATGGAGCTGAATTTTCCGTTCGTCGGGCAGGCGGGCCTGACCCAATCGTGGGCGGGCGTGGAGCCGATCGCTGCCAGCGATCGGGGCCGCACAGCCATTTTACGTGGGCGGGCCAATTAAGGCTATGCGCTTCCTGTGTGGGCGGGGGGAATCCCTAAAATCGAGGGTGCGCTCTTTCGCGCATGCGCATGAAAGAGCGCACTCATCTCCCTGAGGCTAAGTGCAGCCTTGGGGAGATCGCCTCGACTTTTAAAAATATTAAAAGTAGAGAAAAGAAAAATCCCTGACAATGTCACATGAGTTGGGACATGTTCATAATTTCCATAACAACTTTATTACAATTTTTAAAACCCTACATGAAATCTCATCCCGCCGCTGGATAAGGTTTCATGTTTTTTCTAGTTGCTGCCGGGGCTCCTGGCCGACCCGCCAACCTTAAGGTTGGACGGGCAGGTCCTTTAATTGCTTAATTGATCCTGGCAATGGCCTCAAGTGGCCATTGACAGGTCGGTGGGCCCACAGCTGATTTTGCTGCGCCCCCGCCTTCCTGAAAATTTAAATGGGGCGGGGTGACATCGGGGGTTCCGCCCAACGTCATCCTGCGTCATTTTACGTGTCGGCGAGCAGGCCCCACCCCCGCTTGCTGACGGTAAAATCCTGCCCATGCAGTCAGCTTGGCAGCAACTTTGAGGCAGGCGGAAAATCTGTTAGGGGCTGTAAAGGAACTGTGGGCCAGGGCAGAGGGCAATCAGAAACCAGGGGTGTTTCTGATTAGGAGTCACACAAGAATGCTGTGGGGCCCATGCTTGAGTTGGAGAGTTTGCCAAGGACCCCAAGAAACCCCATACCTCGGAGAATAGAAGGAACATGGAGGAGAATCAAAGTGAATTCCTCAGAGCTGTGGCACACTGCGGTTTGGTCCTAGGAGAAGTGAAGGAACCCTCAAATCAAGATCCTAAAAAGTATCGGGGAACTCTTGGATAGAAATACAAGTGGAATGGGAAGTGTTCTGTTGAGATTTTCAGGATTAAAGTACGTGTTTGCAAAATATACTGTTAAGTTAATAATGCTTACTTTATAAGAGTTAAACAAAGCAAAACAAATCTTGTGGAGTAATTCTTTCAGTTAATAACTGGGAGTTTGCTTTCCTTTTAAAAAGTTACTGCTCTCTACAGAGATCATAACAGACTGGATACATTAGTAATGGGCGAAACTCTGGATCAAAACCAACAGGGAAAAGTTTGTTTCCAATTCGAGCACTGGCACAATATATTATTCTCATCAGAACTTCCCAAGGCAGGAAAAAAATGTAGTAAAGCTTCAAGGAGAAAGATTAGAAAAGATAGAACAGTCTTAGTTTATTTCAGCAAAAAGTGGAGATGTACATGATGGATTGCATGACCTTCTTCTTTGCTGTGAAATTCTACCGTTCCATAAGGCAGGAAAGTATTGGTCAATAAATGGTAATGCAGCTCTTTGTAAAATATTTGAGACTATAATACAGATGTACCTGCTAAGGACCTGAAGGAAGGATTAATTAGAGCCAGTAAGCATGGATTTCCAATGTAAATAATTCTTTGAAGAAATAATCGAGGACAGATGAAGGAAATGCAGGGAATATGATTTATATACATGAAAAAAAAATACCACAGATGTCGTCAGGATATGGTAACCATAAATGGAATTAAGGAAAACGTGGCCACACTAGTATACAGGATCGACCAGAAAGCAAATTATATGGGCAAACAGAAGTTTATTGCACTGGAAAAAATTTGATGCTTTCATTGTTTTTTTTTAAACAATGGTCTTGGGATGTGGGCAGTACTGGCATATCATATTTACCTTTCATCCCTAGTTGACGAGTGGTGATAATGGGCATTCTTGTGGTAATGGTGCTTTGCGATAGTTTCAGGTTGAAAATTTGGGGGTGCTGGCTCAATGGCGATGAAAGAACTGTAATCGCGGCAGAGATTTTGTTGGGTCATCGGAGGTCTCGCTGACCAGTCAGGGAACTGGTGGGAAACCCCCATCAGTTCTATGAGAGAGGCCCGTTGGAATCAAATGCCTCTCAGGCACTTAAGTGGCCACCAGCCAACCTTCTCCACAATTGATGTCCCCGGTGTCAGAAATCCTGCCAATAAGAGGCTGGCAGCTTTTCATGCCGCTAGCATGAGCAGTAGCTGCTGTGGGCACTGCACCCACCACAGATCATCATGGGACCCCAGGCCAAAGGCAAGTGTGGGCAGAATGGGATTTGTGCGTGGGGGTTGAAGCAAGAACAGGGGATACTTTGAGCAGCCATTCCCCCACCCCTCCCCTCGATTGGTCAGAGAATGCCTGACTACAAGAACCCCCTCTCCTGCCCATGGGAGGTCACTGCCAAACCAGACAGGGTTTGCTAGGTGGTCTTGCAAGGCTGTGGAAAAGCCATGCAGCTCCCATTTAATCCCTGAGCCACCATTAAATTGTGGTGGGCTCAGGTATAATGGGTGTCAATTGGCTCATTAATTGACATCCTGCTGCCGATGGCCAGGAATCCAGCATCAGCCTCTTCTGCCCTCCGACTTAATCGGGGGAGTTTTTGCTGCTGCTGGGGGACTGACATGGGGCCTTCCCCACGATTACAGCACCATGGGCCTTCCCCACCATGTTTCCTGCTGCGATGGACTGCATTAAATCCAGCCCCATATGTCCAAATTAGGCTTGTGTGTGACATAGTGGGGTGTATGTGTTCCCATGATATTGCTGCTGAATCCTTTCAGACTTAGAAATTGCAGGGTGGGAGTGTTGTTGAAGGAACCTTGGTGGTTTGCTGCTACACATCCTGTAGCTCGTACATACTACAGCCAGTGTGGCTAGGCTGCGATGAAGCCAATCTAATTTGCTATTTTTGTAAGTGACCTGGGTTTAGCAGTTTCGGGAACAATGTCAAAATTTGTTGATCTCAAATTATGGAGAAGGGCAAACTGAAAAGGATTGTCAAAACAAGAGAACACAGAATAGCAAGCTGGATAGGCAGATAAGCTGGCAGATGCAGGTCAATGTAAAAAGAATTGAAATAATGCATTTTGGAAATAAGAATGTGGGGAATAAACACTTTGTAAAATTTTAAGTGGCAAAGAGGAACAAAGGGGTTCATTAAGAGGTAAGATTGTGAAAGCAGCAACTTAAATTTTTGGTTTCATATCTAGAGGAACATAAAACAAATGCAAAAAGGTAGTGTTCAACTTGTAACGAATTTTAGCCAGGCAGTAATTAGATAATGTGTTGTGTTTTGAGCACCTTATTAAAGAAAAGAGTTAGAAAAGTCCTGATTCACTTGGGTATTACATAGAGCAAGGGCGAAAGTTATGAAGAGTGACCCAAAAAGTTAGGGATTCTTTTCACTGCAATTGAGAATGTTAAAGGGGTGGCTTCTTAAAAGTCTTTAAGATTGTAAAGGATTATAATGAGACAGGTAGTGATAGATTATTTTCACTGGTAACAGCAGGCCTTAAAAAAACTGCAAAATGAATTAAAAGGACAGTTACTATGAATTCCTTCCCATAAAGGGTGACTAGATTATGAAATTCATTGCCACAAAATGGTGTTGAAGCACATTCCATAATTAGATAGTTGCTTAAATAATATGTTTGGGGAACAAGGAGTGGGATGTGAGAAAAACACCACCATAAGAACTGTGTGTTATGCAATGCAGAAATGTAGATTATATTAAAGCAGCTCCACTGATGAATTAATTTGGTGGCAACTGATGTACATACATTGTAGTCACAACTATTATTAGTTTAAAACAAAAAGTGCAATTTGACAAAGCATTGAAAATCAAAACAAGCTACATTTACAATTAACAGAACATAAGAGAATGCAATGTCACAAGAAAAAAAGAATTGCACTATCACAATCAATAATATTTTCAAGTGCAGGTATTATTTAATAGAATTAGAAAATACAATCTTGATTTAAGGCAGAAACCAGCAGTTTCACTTTTAAATCCACTAAGTTCTCTCTTTGTTGATTGCTACACTTAATTCATGGCAATGGCTCACTTAACCTTCAAACTGCTATACTTTGAAAAGGGGCAATGGACAAACAAACAAGAACAGGAAGCATATCTATCCTTCTCAAAATTTGTAATTTCATATTGCAATTTAAAATAATTAATCTTTCAGATTTAAATCGTACTTGAGGTTTTTATGGGCTTATTCTAATATCTTGACCTGCAGCTAAAACTACAGGACATTACCCTATTCTTAATGCTGTTGTGTAGGTTTTTCAGCATCCTAGGCGTCATTCAGACAGTGTAAATTATGCAGTGTACTCACTCTTGCACTCAATGAACTGTTGGAATAGCTCAGAGCAGTCCCCTCCACTCTTTAATAGAAAGTGTTCTATTAGAAAGAAAGAATCTTCAATTAAGTATTTGTTTTAATTAGTTTCCTGCTTGGAACACTTGAATTACTAGCTTCAAAATGCAATCCACTGAATCGATAATGCACGTGGATATTTTATTTTGTCTAGTGAAATTCATAAAACTGGGACGTACATACTATTTGTAGGCAACAGCTTTTCTATTAATTTTAAATTGATTTGCACACTTTTCACACATTCAATCTATGATTGACAAAGCAAAATGAGAGCTGGAGATTAAGCATTCTTTATCTTTCATAAATCCATTTACTTATAGAAAACAGCCATTTTGATTTTAAATTGCATTTCCTTCTCTTAATTTTGCCTCCTACTCTCTCGCACCTCTCCACTGTGTTCCCCCCCTGCCACCCAAGTGTTTTAAAGGGTCAGTAGAGAACCTAAAAAATGGTTGCAAAATAGCAAAGCTTTAATTCTTAGGTTACTTGAAAAATATTCTTCCAGCTATGTTTGCACATTGATATCATCCAAATGAATTGTTCGATATTCATAAGACCACAACATTTCTAAGTAATAAAAATGGATGCTGATAATAATCCTATCTTTGCTGTCTTGGAGCTGGATTTCATGGAGGGAGGGGGCAAACTGCTTGCACCTTCCCCCACCGCCCCTACAAGAAGGAAAGTAAGTTACAAACAGGCCAACTTTTAAAAAGCCTACCCCGCACCAAGAACAGGCCGCGACAGGCTAAACAGGCTGAGAAGGATCGGACTTCTGCCCCCTCAGCAGACAGAAAGTTCCCACCCTGGAGAGCTGTTGGTCAATCTGATTGGCTGGCAGCTCTAGCAGTCCCAGAGCTCATTTGTAGGGAATGCAAAGATTCCTTGGGGAGATGATCACGGTGAGTGGAGACAGGCAAGCCCCAGGCTTTTCGGGTGCGGCGAAACGAAGGGTGGGGGTGACATCTTGGGGGGGGCGGCCCCCAATGGACACATGGCATCTCCTGATTGATCAGTTCCCACTTCCCTCTTGCCTTTTCAAAGAAGCCATTTCAAAAATGGCCTTTGCACTCTTGTCCGCCTACCACTGCCCAGCGTTTTATGGCAGTGGAGGCGGATTGAGGCCCTTAATTGCCAACTAATTGATAGTTAAGAGCCTCAATAGGCCTAAGGGCAGGCGGCCTAGTGGGTGATTTATCCAACCCCCAATATTATGAGCAGGTCGAGTGTGGGCGGGAAGGAGGTGGCATGGGCACCAGGCATATTTTATGTACACCCCGCCACCGAAAACACAAATGGCAGGGGGCCGTAAAATCCAGCCCTTGGTGTTTCTAAAGCATGAAATCTGAACTCAAATCCTGGCCATGCTGGGAACAAAATGCCTTTTTCTGAAGTCTGCAAATGACCCATGTAAAAGTAGCATGAAAATCTCAATCCAGCATTGCCCATTAAAAGACATTGAAAGGGTGGTGCAGAAAATGGCAGGTTTTGCAGGGGGTGTTCCGCTGAGGTTTGGTGGCAGAGTTTTATTTTGTAACTGGTTATTGTACACCCGTCTAGTGCTTGAAGAAGACAATGGGTTCCTGAAATTGGAAGATGTACCATTCCCCAGCAGTAGTGCTCTTCTCCTCAATGAGGGGAAAAAAAATGAATCCATTTTAAAAATTAAATATTGCTCATATTAATAGCCAGATATACTGCACAGAAATTATAATCAATATGTTTATCAGTTTATTTATATTCATAGTTTCGGAAATGTTGCATTGGTACACTACCTTTATCTGTGCTTCCATTAATTTTAGGTAACAAGTCATCAACTTGGATTCCTATTGTTACCAAAACAAAAAATTAACTTTAGTTCTAATAGCAAATACTTGCTTTACAGTATTGACAACATGAAACAAATTTTCATTTAAGTAACTAAGTGAATGCCACATTTCATTGCATCACACATGCAAAACAAAAGGCTTAATTTCAAAGAAGATAACCACCACCTTTTTCATTAAACGTTGGCTAAAAAGTGCAAAGATTTTAGATGTGACAGATGCCCAGAACCAAAAAAATCACTTGCATTGCAGTCTTTGCATTAATTCTTTCCATTTCAAAATTTTCACTCCCTGTCTTGCTCAACCTCTCCAATGAAATGATGACTAAAATATTTATATATCTTTTCATCTCTTCTTTTAACAATATCATGTCTTTCTCAAGCTGACTGAAACACACTCATTATTTACTTGAAATATTGAGATAACCACAGTACAACACCCAAATGCTTTAAAACCCACACATTGGGGGAAAAAGAGAAAGAGAGAGAGAAAACATAGACAAATTCAGCTGATCAGGAATAAGAACAGAAACAGTCAGTCTGGCCTGCTCAAGAAGAGATATTTCTGGAGATGGATTACAATATAAATTATGCCCAGTGCTGATGTTTACAGCAACATAAGTCAGATATGACAAAGTGAAACAAGATCTTGGAAAATACCAAAAAAAACAGAAAAGTGCTGCAAGGCGAGCTGGATTGAATCAAAGTTGATCCCTGCACTCAGAAGGCAGTGTGATTTGGGCTACAAGATGAGCAATGCACACAGTAGGTCATATTGTACTTATATTATTTGGCATCAAGGTTATGTTACTGGACTAATAACCCAGAGGCATGGACCAATAATCCAGAGAATGGAAGTTCAAATCATACCAAGTGAATTAAACATCAATAAAACGGAAGCTGCTATCAGTAAAAGTGACCATGAAGATGTCAGGTTGTTGTAAAACCTCAACTGGTTCACGAATGTCCTTTAGGAAAGGTAACCTGCCGGCCTTGGCCTGTCTCACCCATGTGCGACTCCCGTCCTATACCAACGTGATTGACTCTTAATTGCCCTCTGAAGTGGTGTAGCAAGCTACTCAGTTGTATCAGGGCCACTAGAGATGGGAAATAAATGCCAGCCTTGCCAACAATGTCCACATTTATGAGAATGATTTTTTTTTATAAAAGTAATTCCCTTGTGGGGCACAGACTGCAGAATAGACTGGAATAAGCATTTATACAAACTAGTGGAATTAAGTTGGAAAGAATGGATTCATACAAATCATTGATTTTCTTTCAAGTTAACTACCACATCGTTCTTTTTGCAGTTATGTTTATGAACTTAAAGCAGCTCAACCGGATTAGAATTTTTCAGCGGTTTCAAAGTGACATGGGTTCAATGGGGTGAAGACCAGTTTATTTAGGATCAAAAGAGGTAATGAAATGGGAGAAAATTAATAAAATTCTAAAGCAATTGCAAAAAGTGCAGTCTGCATGACTTGCTAACCAAGGAAATTTTTGAAAACAACTTTGTTGCAATAAGCTGATTCACTGGAAGAAAACAATCACTGAAGATTAAGACTGTAAAAGTGAACAAACAGGGCTGATAACAATGAGATTTTTCAAAATAATTTCTTTCTCTCTTACAATTTTACAGCAATCTCTGACACTATGTTAAAACTGAGTGCAAAATTTAGACAGATATGTTTCTGAAAAGAACAAACTATTTGCTACCCTCTTGTGAGCCATTGTCTGGAAATAATAATTAAACGATGGCCATCATTGTATATCCTGTGTTAAGCCTAAATAAATATGTTAAAATTGCAATAGCATAACTTTTTTAAAAAAGGTTCTAAATAGTTATGCTTGAAAAAAATTCCAACTCACTACTAACACTTTCTCTGAAAAACTAACACGCTAACAGGTACTAGTCCCTCAAAATGATCCCAGTGGCAAAAGTAGTTGGGAGGGAAAACTGTTGCAATAAAGCAGATGCACTGAACATATAAAAGCAACAATATCTGTGGGCAATTATTTCTTCTTAAAAAAGATGTGGGTTATTTCACTGTGGAATTCACATGCCACACTTGCTTCGATATTTTAATTTAGCGTGGATGTCAAACACAGTGTAAGGAAGGTCTGGACTAATTCAGGGCTTGGAGTGGTGTAACTGAGTCACAAAAAACTTCAATTCATCTTGATATATATCTGAAGCAGGCATCCATTTTATGAACAAAACATTATTTAACATACAAGTGTCTTCCATGCTCAAAAACTTATGCGATACTAAAATATTAGAATTAAAATTCCATCAGCTATCACAAAATCTCCACTTATCTTTGTCTACCGTATTGTTGAATTGAGATAGCCATATAGACCAGGAAGAACTCAAGCTTAATCCTTGCTATGTTTGGAATTAGCTTTCAGCCTAGGGGACATAATTAACCTCGGTTCCCTGGGTTGGTTTGGAGAAGTAAGGGAAGATTAGAGTCAGCTATCTATATCCTGATCATTATCGAGTGACTGACTCTCATAGATTGAAGGAGCATGGGAATGAGGACAGAGTGAAAGAATACGAGAGCAAAGAATGTGCACCAATGAATGTACAAGAGAAATTGAGCAGTGAGAGAGAGGGATATGAGCACAGAGAGAGAAGTCGAGGAGAGATAAGTTGTGGCAAAGAGACAAATACACGAGAGTAAAAGACAAAAAGATGGATAAAAGCCAGAGGAATAAGGAGTGTGAAAGGGAAAAAGTGGGAATTAGATAAAAGGGGCAATGGCAGAAGGGAGGTAACAGTACATCGAATGAGAGTGAGCAATTGGTCACCATTCATGCAAGAACTTGATTGCTGATAAGCAAACTTTGCTACACATGTCGCCTGCCAACACTGAATAAACAAAGTTGTACAAAAATTTGATCCCAATTTTTGTCTTTTTAAAAAAAGGAAAATTTATGCATACGTTAAAAAACTCCTAGTTTTCTAAAGCACCTTCTGCCCCTCTACTCAGCTTTACAAGATAACTTAAAAATTACTGATCCAACAGTGCTTCTCAGTAGAAGAAATAAAACAATCTGAATTATGACAGCAGTCCAGTGGACATTTAGCACCCTCTGCTGGCAACCATACTATAAGTCAATGTTTTGACAGGCGACAAAAATGTGCAATTATATCATAGCTGTCCTTGTAATTAAGAATAAAATGTTCTATTTCATTTTCAGTTACAATTTACAAACCAGAAGCCGATGCTGGATATGCATTTTGCTGCTGAAAAAAAACGGCATTGATATATCATAATTTCCCTGAAATTATCAATCAGTCCAATCTTCTAATAGTTCTGTATTACTTCCCAAGTGACAAATAACAAACAATGAATTTACTATGTGTAAATAATCAAAATCCAATGCATCTAAAATCACACCAGTGGAAATAAAGGATAGAGGTAGAACTAAAGAACAGCAAGACAAATCAGTGTTGTCTACAGATTGCCTCATAGTCATGATGTTGTGGAGAAAATGTATAAATATGGAAATCTGGGAAGCATGTTGCAAAAACAAATGATGAGATTTTAATTATCACAGACTGGGAGAAGCAGGATTATTCAAGTAGTAAAGACGATGAATTTCTGAAATACATTCAGGACAATTTCTGTAATGGTCTGTCTTAAAACTGACAAGGGATAAGGCCATGCTAGATTGAGTGATGAACACCAAACCAGAATAAGTTAACAATCTGACTTGCAAATAGTGACCATCAACTAATTGATATTAATTTTGCAAAAGAGAGAAAAGTGTGAACCACAAATCCAAGGTTTTTAATTTAGTTAAGGCAAACTTAGAAGAGCTGAGAAATAAATTGGTCATGGTAAACTGGACTGAGCTGTTAATGGGTAAACCCACAGACAAACAGTGTGAAATATTCAAAGAAATATCTGGTACAATACAAAACTAGTACACGTCCTAAAAAGGCAGAAGTTTCATTTGTGCAGTTAAGCAACTATGGCCAACAAACAAGGTAAGAAGCACTATTAAGTTAAAGGTTGACAGAAATGCAAGGAACAGTGCAAATCCAGCAGACGTGGAGTGCTATAAAGACAACAAAGTGATACAAAAAAAGTAATGACAGGTACAAAAAATTGCAAGAGATATCGAAGCTAAAAGTTTTTTATAAATATGATAAAGAAAATGGTAACAGGGAATGTGAATTCATTAAAAACAGATGCAGGTGAGACTATGATAATGAAATAAGGAGATGGCAGACTTGTTAAGTGAATCCTTTGTTTCTATTTTCACTGTAAAAGGGAAGGACAAAATACCAGCAGTACAAGGGAATCTAAAAATAAGGCATGTGGACAAACTTAGTGAATTAATATAGGTAAAAAAAGGTAATGAACAAAGTAAGGTGATTTAAGGTAGACAAATCTCTAGGGTCCGATGGTTTCCACACTAAGCATTTAAAAGATACAAGAGAGGAGATGGGGAACTCCAAATGGGGCTGTCATAATTTCTTAAATCTCTCCAGATTCAGATATTTTTTCTTTGGTTTAGAAAATTGCAAACTTCACTCCATTATATAGGTTAGAGAGAAACCAGTTAACGGCATACCTAGCAGTTTAACAACAGTTGTGGGAAGTTTCCTGGAATCTATCATCAGAGACAGAATGACTGGGCATTTCAAAAGTATGAGCTGATCAAAGAGAGTCAGCACAGATTTGTGACTAATTTGAAAGTTTTGATGTAGTCACTAATGAGGTGGACAGGGGAGTGCCTATGGATTTAGTCTCCATTCCCACCAACATCTCTAACTCCTTTTCATCTTCAAAGTACTGGAATACATTGGCATCTCCCAAAATCCATGCTTATCATTCTCACAACTACATGTTTGAACCTGTCCAAAAAGGTTTCAGCCCCTGCCACAGCACTGAAACAGCCTAATTAAAGTCACAGGTGACATCTTAGATGACTGTGCCTATGGTGCACTATCATTCCTCATCCTTTACTGTCTGCAACCTTTAACATAGTTCAGAAGACAATTCTCCTCTAATCCCTCTCCTATGTTGTTCCAGCCAGTTAAAACAATGGCAGTTGAGCCATTTAGACCAGGAAAATTCCAAGCATTGTGCTGAATTGGCCAATCTCAGCCCAATGGGCTATAAATTTAACTTGAGCAATGGCGGGTATTTTGGGTGGGGGGGGGGGGGGTGAGTGGAAGGAATTTTTCAGAGAAAAGGGAAATTAAATCAAAATAATTTGCCACTGTTTTGTTATAAGCAATCTTAAAAGCAGACTGTTTAGATAAATTATCAAGTTAGTCCATGTATGAACATACAAACTTAATTCTGCTATCCTTTAAAATGACCAGAAAATTTCATGTAGATGATCCTCTTGTAACAAGTGATTTCATAAATCTAACCCTTACAGGACAAATTTTCTTGGTGGTTAAAATTAAAGACATGACATCAAATATATTCAAAAGTATTAACATTATCTAGATTATGGATCCAAACTCTAATACTGGTTTTCAAACCTAAAAACAAATTCAATGATCTCTTCTTAAGTACTGCAGCTTGTAATATTAAAATCTATAATCCAGATATATTTCAATAATTTCTACTAAACTCACCTATACTGTTGTGATCCTTGATATTTTTCTCCTGAAGTTGTTCTAACCGTACTGTATTTAAAAAAGGGCAGCATTTAGAATTTTTTTCATTTATAAATACAAAGATGAAGGTGCACTGAAGTTTGAACATTTCAAAAAGGGAAACAAACAAAATTTGAATAATTCTACATATCATCCACATCTAGTGCAATAGTAGCAATAACTAAGAACAAAAGCATTAGACTATTGCTGAATGAACATTTCATCCCTGAACACTGGCCACATTTAAAAAATATACCCTTTACCCAAGGGATCATTAAGTTTGGCACTTCTTTAGCAGTAACCATATTCCATGCATTTTGAGTTTACTGACAATAATAACAATTAGTGTACAATGTATCTTTGCAATTTGATTTTACTGTTCAATCAAAAGAGGAAACACCCCATCCCTCCCCAAAGAGGAGTAACAGAAGTGTTTTAGATATAAAATATTCTCTTCTTCAAAAAAGACCACATCCTTCAATTCTAAAACAGTTATGAGAGGGTTTGCAATGTTAGGATTCCTGCCAAGAAATTACCCATTCTCACACTTTAGTTGCCTCTAAGTGATAGCGGGAAAGAACAGGAAAAAAAATTTAATTAAATTTAATAACTGGAAAGAAACAAAGAATTCAAAGCATATTTAGAAAACTGACACTGCTGACATCAATATTGTGGCCAGGTGTTTTTAAGAGCATGCAGAGAAGACAAGCTAAGAAGCAAGCAGGGCAAAAAGATGGTTGGTCGAGCATAGTAGTTAAAGATTTGGGGTGGTTAGAGACGAGGAGGAGGTGGAAAATTAGAAAAGAGAAGTTAAGCTGAATTCTGTTAGTGATCAGTCAGAAAATTATAGGCTGACCACTTACAAAAAAATTAGGATTTTTAATTTAGCTTTATCAAACTTAAGTTCTTTGCCCACATTTTTCTTTTAAGCAAAGATCAATGAGCCACTGGAAGTTCTATTTACCTTGTAAAGCAGTTAGCCGTTCATTGGTGAAATCATTGTCAGCCTGTAAGGCTTCAATCCTAGCCTGAAGTAACTGTTCCTTCTCTTCCATTTCATCTATTCTGTGCTGTAACTCCTTCTTCTCAGATAGGGCTTTCTGATGAATCTCTTCCTGTTTCCCTTCTGCCTGCTGTTCACAGACAAAATTGGCATAGTAAATCACTAAAAAAAACAAAGTCACCTTGGTTAAGGATTTTCAAATTAGGGGGAAGACAGTGGTGTTGTGGTAATGTCACTGGACTAGTAATCCAGTAGGCCCAGTCTAATGCTGTGGGGACACAGGTTCAAATCCCACCATGGCAGCTGGTGGAATTTTTTTAAAAATTCAATTAAAAAAAATCTGGAATTGAAAGCCAGTCTCAGAGATGGTGACCATGAAACTATCATTGATTGTTATAAAAACCCATCTGGTTCATTAATGTCCTTTAGGAAAGAAAATCTGCCATTCTTATCTGGTCTGACCTATGTGTGACTCCAGATCCACAGCAATGTGGTTAACTCTTAACTGCCCTCTGAAATGGCCAAGCAAGATACTCAGTTCAAGGGCAATTAAGGATGGGCAAAAAATGCTGGCCTTGCAAGCGATGCCCACATCCGAAGAAAAATTAAGAACAGTTCTCAGCGCTATTCAACATTGTCTGCTTCAAGCAGTACACTAGGACATTAAATTTTTAGATTAACTTTTTAAAGAAAGTTTATGGAACTATTAACCATTTTACTAAAAGTTAATCTAAAAACTTTAATATGAAACAAAATGAAAATATGTCTACAAAGGAAAGCTACTTGGGATGGAAATGTCAAAGAATTGTTTAAAGAAAAATATGACCACTGGGTAAATAAGTTTAAGTTTGTTATTGCTTAAGCTATAACAGCTCACAATCCAAAAATATACTTATGAGGCTCTAATTTTGTGCAAAATATTGCATTTTCTATTCTACTTATGTTTACTTAATTCTGCAGTTTGCTCCAGTCAGGCAGTTTATAACAACTGGTTAGAACTCCAATTCTCTTGTCCAGGAGTGAGATTTGTGCAATAGCCTTTCTTGGCAAATTAAGCATATTTGGAGTGTGCAGGCATAATACTTAAAAGCGGCTGAGAGTTAAATGTTTTAAAAATGCTTAGAATGTCCAAGAAACCCCAGAGACACTCATGAGATCCAGTACACAATATCTTTTTTGTTTGCTTAAGGTGTCTTATATTAAAGATATGAAGATTTTGTTTTTTGAAAAACATAGACACAGATCTGTAAGGTGCATAAATCTTCGCCCCGCACATAAGAAGAAACCAGATTATTATTAGTTCTTTTAAACAGAGAATAAAATCAAGTTACCATCATTTGTCAAGTCCCAAGCAAGTAACTACATAATTATGCAGATGTTATGTTTCAGATTTTTATAATAAACTGGGCAAAAAGATGCACAAATAGGAGTCATATGCTACCTTAGGCGGAAATGAATCTTGTATACACTCTTGCTGCATGATACAAGATTTCACTCCAGGCTTTTAAACAGAGATGGGCACATTAACTTTTGATTCAAAGAAGCTAATACTGAATTCAAATTGCAAAGTGCAGATTCAATTAAAGATCAAGAGAACAGGTAAGAAATGGTACTTTTCAGAATATTATATAATTTTTATGGAGCTAGTGGGCACAGCAGCAGGCCACATGGCAGTAAAGTTGTTTTCTCCCTCTCTGGGAAAATACAAACAATCCCTAGCAGTTAGTGACCAAGGCAAAACAAAGAAAATGGCCACAAAGATGGTGCTCTCAGGAACTCTTGCTGCACTTTGTGTACTTCTTATCTCTGCAAGTGTCTGGCAGGAGTTAACAAATGGCATCCAGCGTGAGATAAGCCGAAAAAATGACCTAATCTATAGTGATGGACAAGGGGGAGGTGACACCTTGGGCACCTGTCCTTTACTCATTGGCAGAGCTACTCGAACAAGTGACTGACATAGGGTTAACAACCAGCCCTTGAAATAAAATATATTAAAGGGTGTTTAGGGGCTGTGGGGGCAGTCTTCACCAGGCAGGAAAAGACAAGAGCTTCCTAATGCCTCAGTCAGCTTGAGGCGACAAAAAACAAAGAAAGATGAGGGCTTTTACAAACAAACAGACAAGAGACTGCTGCCAAAACTGCTCTCACTTGTCACAGGCCATATGTTTTTTTCTGTCTATCTAGCTTATCCATTATATCTAAACTGTTGCTTCTAAATAAACTACTAAATAAATTACTGTAAAATAACTATGAGTTCAACCATCTTTTGGGGTAATCTGAGTGTCCTGGACATACAACTTACAAACACCAAAAAAGAGTAAAATAAAAATCCAGTTGATACCACAGGGCCAGGCATTTTTGACTAATCTCAATTATACAGACACTTCTGTGCATCCTTTAGTCCCTTCTTTTGAACCTATTTTAATAATTTTCTTTAATGACTTTCCCAGTGTCTTATTCCACAAGTCTGTTTACTGTTCCAATAAAAAAAGTTCCATCAGACTCTGAACTTGCTCAGATCAACTTTATCAATTATTGAGAACAATAATCAGGTTATCTGGAAGCAACATTCTCACCTTCTTTAACCCAAAACAGAATTATAAGTTTTTCTCTTAACTTAAGGTTCTTGATACTCAACTTTGTTCACTTTCAAATGCAACATCTGATCATTGACAAGATGACTTAAAGATCTTACCAGTGCCTTGTATGGAAAAACAAGACTTTCAATTTGTACTTAATACATCTGCTAAAGCAAACACTACGCCAGTTGCCTTTTTTACATCCACAAGCTCCAGGTCATTGTCTTCAACAGAATAGCATGCAACTGTGCCTTTAAACTTATTCTCCCTCTTTGATTCTTTGTTCTCTCACTTTAATTATTCTCGCAGTTTCACACTAAATTGTATCTGATAGCTTTTGGCCCTATAATCCAAAATATCAAAATCCTTCTTTATCCAGGGACATTATTTGCTATGTCTTTTACATCATTATCTACAAATCTGAGGATTGTGCTTACTATATTCTTGCCCAAGTCAAATATGATACATAGCAAAAACAGCAAGGACCTAGAAAGTGGTCTCAGGAGTACCCGACTTGTCCAGAAGTCCTGACTATCTAAACAGAAAAGTCAGATTCTGCAATTGTCTTACCTTCCTCCCAAAAAGGCAAGAAATCCCAAAATTCTTCCACGGTTACAAGTAGTGCTAGTTTTAAAAGTATTGTCTACTTAAAATGTAATTCGTTCAAGCTCACCTTTAATTTATCAGTGAATTCTTTTATTTCATTCACAGCTCCATTGTACTTATTGGCCAGTTCTCTCAGTTCTTCCTGTGTTCTATCATTCATTTCCTTCAAATGGGTGCATTCATCCTCTGTGTTACTCAGACTTCGCTATAACATTAAAATATGTTATTATATATATGTCTGTGTATCAATTCTGGAATGCTTTCGGACCTGAAAAGAGTCCCCTAGACTTCTAAACACGCTAGAAAAGTCAACGTTTCAGCAGTTGTTTGTCGTTCATAAGACTTGGAATAGTGCAAATTGACTCCATACACAAAAAAATTAACTCAAGACAGAATGTTCACCATGTATTCTTGTTGAAATGTTGGTATCTCTGCATCAAAATCTGCACTTAACGAATTTCTTTCTAATTACCCTGCACAATTTAAAGCCTGTGATTTGAGGAGCATCTGAAAAACTGTCCGAAACCAATCACAGTAATTTAGTAAAGCAACAATCTTTCAGCAAAAGCATTCTTCTTTCGACACAATGTAAAATCAGGAAATTTCCACAAATTAACGTCCTAAATAATTGTATTTCACAAATGCCATTACACTATTTCAGAAAGATTAGATCCAGTATTTCATAGAAAATAGCATATTTTCCTATTCTTTATAATTATTTTGAGAGAAATTAATTTACAAGCCACTAATTACTTTTGACAGGCAACGTTTTGCATATCTCTGGTAAAAAACATTTCTAATCTATAGTCTCATAAGACAGACCTATGTTGTACTCCTAGATCTGGACCTAAAATTTATATTAAATAAGGTAGACAAATCCACATAAGTCCATACTTCTAAGAATTCTGAAGAGTTGAATTACATTACATCTTACTTGTCTAGGTGCCGTATTCTAAATTACTACATCAAGGGTTTTATTTTGAACAAAATGACCATAGCTTTTAAAAATCATGGGGAATACTTAGGAATCTAACTACCTCCACCTCCGAGAGCTTCCGGACTACTTCTATTTTCTCCTGAAGGACCCGCCTCAAGGACTCTTTGGCTGTTGTCTCATAGCTGTGTTTGTCTTCTTGTAGTGCCACCAATTCTTTCCTTATGCCATCTTCATTTTGGTTCTGTTAGGTACAGGCAGGAAGGGCAAATATATGGTTTACAGTTCAGTTACACAATGTACTGTAAAATTAACATCAAGACTTACAACCCCCACCCACCCCACACAATCAAGAATTTTGGCAGGTACATAAAAACTGTTAGGCAAAGATTTTGGATTTAAACTACTTTTCAATTTAAAGCCAGAAAGCTGGTAAAAATATTTTAACTCCAATATGCATTATAATTTATTGAAAAAGGAATTTTTACCCAAAAGAACAGAACACAATATAGACATTTGATGGAAAATTAAATGAAGTCAATCAATTATGTCCTCTTGTGGCAGATTTTGGCCACTATGCTTGGCTATCAAAATATCTGTCTCAGAGATGGTGATGCATCACTGTTTGTCTAAATGTAGCTGATCAAAATGTTTGGTAAAATTGGTATTTTTCAAAATTCAACTTGCTTTGCAATTACTTGCAGTCCTTCAATTATTTCCAACAATCAGCCTATCACCAACCACCTCTTTCTTTTTCAAGTCTTGGCATTCATTGCCACTTTGTAACTATATTTATATCTTTCCAGTCAACCACACTTCTGTTCCTCCCAAAGAATTGAGACCATGCCTGCAAAAGTTGAATCACAGCTCATTGGCCCTCTACCTTTGGCCTACCTCTCTCCCCACCTCTGCTTTTCCCAAAATCCTAATCTGTGCCTTTGTTGTCCTAAATACAACTCATTGAACTTTATTTCACACCTGCAAAGATACCCCTTTCCCCCCAACACAGCCCTGACCAAGCTCAATTGACTTTCCATTTCCCAGTGAACTAATTTACTAACTTTGTTTCTACTTTAAAATTTTTTCATACCCTTGCCCAATCCAACCTCAACAATATCCTCCAGCTGCACATCCCTCTGCACACCCAATGTGACATCAATTTATTCTTTATTCTCTGCTTTACCATCAAAATATGCTGCTTACCCACTGTGACCCTGCCCTGGGATTATCTAAGTTTCTCTGTCCTGTCATTTTCTTCTGTGATTTCAAAAGCCTCTTACAAACCTTTGTACGTGACCGTACTTTTATTTCCCCTTTTTTAGCATATTTTCCCTTTTTTATACTGCTTGGTTTGGATTGTTTTTATCCACTGCCCTATAAAGCACAGAGGCTTCTTTCTCTGAGGAATGCCATAGTCATTTAAATTCTTGTACCATACTGCAAAGTTACAGCATCTGTGAGGTTGAATTAGCTGTGTCCAATCTAAACATTTACATTAGATTCCATTTCCTTTGGTTTGAAATTACGGATGGACAATTTAATTTCATATCTTTTTGTACCAAACAAGCAACTTTTCATTATTCTGCAATTATGATCGTTGAAAAGTTAATGAAACATTTTATTTCAACACATAGCATTATGACTTAACCAATTGTGCATAAACTGAGTTTCTTTTTGGTGAAGCAATGTTCTACTGAATGGCAGATTTAAAAAAAAAGAGATCATGGGGTGTAGCAAAGTAAATTACCGACTGTACTAAACTCACAGCTTTCAATTCTCAGGAGTAATCCTCCTCGAAAAAAATTGGAGAATTAGAGTATTAAGGCAGTGAAGGCATAGATTTGGATTTCAACAGGAGGAGGAGCAGTGGGAGTGTCAAAAAGTAAGACAAAAGTGGAGGGCCAGAGATTGTCATCACACAATTTAAAGGAAACCAATCAACTGACCACATTTACAGGAAACCAATGTACTCAGTGGGGCTTGTTTTGCTTAGTTGGCTAGAGTGTGGTGCAGAATAACTTCAACAGTGCTGGTTCAATCCCTGCACTTGCTGAGGTAGTTCTTGGGGACTGCCTCTTCGCCTTGCCCCATATTAATATCAAGGTATAAACCATGATTAGTAACCCTTAGACAATGAGGACACGACGTGGAGAAAGAGAGAATGTACTCACTTGGCAATATATAAGGGAGCCTCATACAACTGAGCTTTCAAAAGCCAGTTACGGATAACCTTTGTTTTTATGCATCATATATTGGAAAAACCTCTGACTTTCAAAAATATTCCTAATCAAGGCTTGTTGGGCAGAACAGTTGCACACAATACTTTACTCCTGTGAGTCAGTCTTTTATTTTTAAGATTTAGATTGAATTATATGCTACAGGTTAATCTGGTCAAAAACATACAGATTAAACTCAAATGACTTACTTAACTCGTGAAATGCATTCAATACCAAGCCACTACAGTCTGAAATTTTATTTTAATGTTAAATATTTAAAAATGTGACCCCAAATGTAAAAGACTGATAACTGGACAAATAGGCCATTAACAATGAACAATAGACAATACTTTAGATTAATGCCATCTACAAAATTACAAATTTTACACCTTGTATGCATCTATAGAATATGGGACCATGTTCATCACATCTGAAGTTCAGATGGGTTTTCTTTTATAAAAATCAAAACAAAATTTGAGCCAAATGCAACACTGGTAACTGAGCAAAGCCAATTGCCTCAAATAGACTAAATGAGTAAGAAAACAGCCAATTAAAAAAACAGGAAGCGAGAAGAAATTGACAATAAACAACCAGTAGGCAAAAGAAAGCCAACCAATAAAATTATTTGAATTACTTATTCAAATTACTTCAATTGACATCGTGGTCTCTCAGGATTAATAAAATAGTAACACAGAAGGCAGCCATTTGACTCACTGCACAGATATCTATTTTAATCTAATTTCCATGCCCTCTGTATCCTGTTACATCTGTTTTCAAAGACTTATTCAATTCCTTTTTAGATATGCTCTAATGACCCATAATGTGTAAAAAAAAAATTCCATTTATTCTTCTATTCATAATGGCCTATGCTCCCATTACTGATTCAACCACCAATAGGAACAATCTATCACTGCTTTTTCTTTAAACATTTTTCATAAATTTGAAACTCTGTTTGGAAGCCCCCTTAACCTTCACTATTCCATCAAAAAGCCCCAATTGAGCCTTTCTTCACAACCACAGCCACTTATTTCTGATAGAGTTCTAGTGAGTGTATTGAAGCAAAAACAGTTAATGACATTACTTACCTTTGAATAAGCTTGCAACTGGTTTCCCATTACTTCTAGCCTTGAAAGCAACCTATCTTCATCTATTAAAGCCTGGATTAAGACAGTAAACCACAGAGAAAATGTCATTTTAATAGGAATCATCTAAAAATATTGCTAAATCTGAATGCACATTAAAAATGAGTGTTTTGACGAAGATTTCTTTAGTTTTAACATAAGCTTCCTAAGGGTGCTCAACCCATTTTTCGTTCCATAAAATTGATCTAAAAAAAAATGTATATTTTAATGGGCAAGATTTAAGTTCCAGCAGCTTATAAAAATTGTAATAGGTTTCAAATTGTACTGTTTTATTATGTGATTTGTGGTCCTATACTATCAGCATTGAGTGATGTGCAAGTGTCCACTTCTGGTTGCTTAACAAACTGCTCATATATTATAGGCAAGAGAAAAGTAAACTCAGGTCCATAAATGCTAAGCTGCACTAAGTGCTGAAATAGCGATTTTAGATCATTATTCAGAGATGCCCATTAAGAATGACAAAACTTTGGGCTGCATTTACATCGTTACTTCCAGTTTGAACAAAAAAATTAATTGCACCCTGGCACTTTTTTTTATATTGCCTGATTTTCAAAAAAAGAACTTTCAGGACTAGGGGAGAGCTGTACAAATGTATTTACATGTACATGGAAAGCTCTATTCCCAGTTACCACATTTTATGCAAACAACTTGAATGGATGAATGTTACCACACAAAGTAGTTTCACTTCGTAAAGACACTAAAATGGCAGTATGAACCTCAAGAATAATTCCTAACCCACAGCAAAACGGTTAAACACCAATACTAATGTAATGTAAATAATGTCTTAAAATGCTTAGATTTAACAAATTAAGTTTGTAAATCAAATCTGACATCACACTCTAGGCTTACCCCCACATCGTATCAAATCCAAGCATTGATATCATCTTCAAGAAGGGATTTTGCACTGCTTCAAACTTAAGCCTGATCAAAATCTGACTAGAGTTAAACATCATTGTAGCCTTAATTGTACAGATAAAATACCACTAAAGAATTCTGAATGGAATTCATTTTCCCCACATTTGTAACCCAGCAGTAAAATAATTATTAATTAAATGTTGCAA
The DNA here is from genome assembly GCF_964194155.1 of Cetorhinus maximus. NCBI lineage: Eukaryota > Metazoa > Chordata > Chondrichthyes > Lamniformes > Cetorhinidae > Cetorhinus > Cetorhinus maximus. Next base: position 34,471,993 of record NC_135884.1, on the reverse strand, counting down.
ATATACTAGTAAGTACAGTTTATCCTGGCACACTCATGTACAACAACACTTTTAAAAAAATCTGGAATAAAAGCAAAATACTGCAATGTTGGAACTCTGAAATAAAACAAAAAAGTGCTGGAAACACTCAACAGGTTAGGCGGCATCTGCAGAAAGAGAAACATGTAGGTTCAATTATCCAGATTATAGCATGTTGGCCCCCAAAATTAATGGCTGTGATTCTAGAAGACAGAACACAACTAAATTCGTTATTTCTGTTTTAATGCTATATATGGCACAAAGGGCCCCAAAAACCAAGCAGCTAAAATGATGTACAGCAGTAATTATTACTGTGTTCTTCCTATACTTTAGTTTGGGAAAAAACAGAAGTTCTGCATAAGAATCAATTTAAGTTAAGAATGACTGCATCTGAGCAGCAAAAGGTTCCTTTCATTTGAATTATTTTCCAAATGTACAAATTGACTCCTGTATTATAAAACAAGAGAAACATAAGAAATAGGAGCAGGAGTAGGTCATTTGGCCCCTCAGGTCTGCCCCACCATTCAATAAGATCATGGCTGGTCTGCCCCAGGCCTCAACTCCTGTTTCATGTCAGCTCCTCATAGCCCTCAACTCCCTGATATTTCAAAAATCTATCTACCTCCTCTTTAAATACTTTCAGTGATATAGCCTCCACAACTCTCTGGGGGGAGAGAATTCCAGACATTCAATACCCTCTGAGAGAAGAAATTCCTTCGCATTTCAGTTTTAAATGAGGGTCTCCTTATTCTGTAACAATGTCCCCTAGTTCGAGATTCCCCCATTAGTGGAAACATCTTCTCAACATCTACCCTGTCAAGCCCCCTCAGAATCTTGTATATTTCAATAAGATCACCCCTCATTCTTCTAAACTCTAATGAATAAAGGCCCAGACTGTTTAGTCATTCTTGATAAGTCGACCTCTTCATCCCAGGAATCAGCTTAGTCAATCTCTTTTGAACTGCCTCCAATGCAGGTATTTCTTTTCTTAAATATAGGGACCAAAACTGTACACAGTATTCCATGTGCGGCCTCACCAACACCCTATACAGTTGTAATAAGACTTAAAAATAAAAACAAAAAACTGCGGATGCTGGAAATCCACAACAAAAACAGAATCACCTGGAAAAACTCAGCAGGTCTGGCAGCATCGGCGGAGAAGAAAAGAGTTGACGTTTCAAGTCTTCACGACCCTTCAACAGAACTGAGTAATATTAGGAGAGGGGTGAAATATAAGCTGGTTTAAGGTGGGGGGTGGGGGGAGAGAAGTTGGCGGGGTGGTGGGGGGGGTGGTTGTAGGGACAAGCAAGCAGTGATAGGAGCAGATAATCAAAAGATGTCACAGACAAAGGAACAAAGAGGTGTTGAAGGTGGTGATATTATCTAAACGAATGTGCTAATTAAGAATGGATGGCAGGACACTCAAGGTACAGCTCTAGTGGGGGTGGGGTGGAAAGACTAAGTAAAATCTATACCTTTAATGCCCTGTTAGTCTTTCCACCCCACCCCCACTAGAGCTGTACCTTGAGTGTCCTGCCATCCATTCTTAATTAGCACATTCATTTAGATAATATCACCACCTTCAACACCTCTTTGTTCCTTTGTCTGTGACATCTTTTGATTATCTGCTCCTATCACTGCTTGCTTGTCCCTGCAACCACCCCCCCGCCAACTTCTCTCCCCCAACCACCCCCAAACTTAAACCAGCTTATATTTCACCCCTCTCCTAACTTTACTCAGTTCTGCCGAAGGGTCATGAGGACTTGAAATGTCAACTCTTTTCTTCTCCGCCGATGCTGCCAGACCTGCTGAGTTTTTCCAGGTAATTCTGTTTTTGTTTTGTAATAAGATTTCCCTTTGTTAAACTCCAACCCCCTAGCAATACAGGCCAAAATTCAATATGCCTTCTTAATTACTAGCTTCACCTGCATGCTAACTTTTTGTATTTCATACAGAAGAACACCCAGATCCCTTTGTGCTGCACTTTTTTGGAGTCTTTCTCCATTTAAATAATAGTCTGCCTTTGATTTTTCCTGCCAAGGTGCATGACCTCACACTTTCCTACATTAAACTCCATCAGCCAAGTTTTTCCCCACTCACTTAACCTATCTATATCCTCTTACAGATTCCTTAGGTCTTCATCACATGTCCTCCCACCTATTTTGTATCGTCAGCAAATTTGGATACATTACACTCTGCCCTCTCCTCCAAGCCATTAATACAGATAACAAATAATTGAGGTCCTAGGACTGATCCTTGTGGCACTCCACTAGTTACATCTTTCCAACCTGAAAAAGACCCATTAATCCTGACTGTCTTCTGTGTGTTAACCAATCCTGAATCCATGCTAATACATTACCCCCAATACTGTTAGCTCCTAACTTGTGCAAAAACCTTTTATGTGGCACCTTATCGAATGCCTTCTGGAAATCCAAATACACTACATCCACCGGTTCCCCTTTATCAACTTTGCTTGTTATATCCTCAAAGAGCTCTAGCAAATTTGTCAAACATGATTTCCCTTTCACAAAACAGTGTTGACTCTGTTTGATTGCATTAAGCTTTTCTAAATGTCCTGCTATTTCTTCCTTAATAACGGACTCTAGCATCTTCCCAACGACAGATGTTAGGCTGACTGGCCTGTAGTTTCCTGCTTTTTGTCTCCCTCCTTTTTTGAACAGGGCCGTCACATCAGCGGTTTTCCAATCCGCAGGGACCCTCCCGCAATCCAGAGAGTTCTGGAATATTTCGACCAATGCCTCCACTATATCTGCAACCACTTCCTTTAAAACCCTTCGATGCAGGCCATCAGGTCCTGGTGACTTGTCTGCCTTTAGTCCCATTAGTTTCTCAAATATTTTGTCCCTTGTGATAGATACTGTTACAAGATCTTTTCTCCCATTAGCTCCTTGCTTATCTGATATCTTTGAATGTTTAGTGTCCTCCACCATGAAGACCGATGCAAAAAAATGCTTTAAGTTAAAAGTAGTAAGATCCATAAATTCTACATGATGCAATATTCTAAAGCATGCCTAGAGAAAGAGAGAGGCAGACAAACTGCAGGCAGACACAAAGAAAGAAAGGCATAAAAGACAGAGTGAGAATGCAAATGAATTAACAAGGCTTAATTTTCAGAAATCCAACGTCAAGATTATTTCTGGATACTGACCATGCACTGCATTTGTTTTAAAATGCAGATCCTAATTGGGCCGGGGCTGAGTTCAGTGCCTGATTAGTGGCACCGGGTGCTGCCAGGAGACAAAAAGTGACTCCGGAGTACAATGCTCAAAGGCAAGATGGCAGCCAAGACTGGGCTTGCCATTGACTTGCAGAATCAAGGCAGGAGATCCAAGGGCCAGCAGCCACAAGGCGCAGACAAGTGGCCAAATAGTCAATGAAAAGGTACTATATCCTCTCTGTGTGAATAACTCTTTTCTTCCCCAAGAGTTTTACTTCAGCAGAAACACCACTTAATGGCTTCCCACATTGCTCCCAATGGCTGTGCATTAATGTGCACCAGACTGTTAGCTTTTCCTGATCTACGATTCGAAAATCACCATCTGGCAACCCCCCAGTCCATTAACAAGTTCTTCAAGAAGTTTAACAGGCAATTAATTGGAGGGGAGTGAGTTTCGGCTTCCCCCACTCCCACCTTTGCTTTGAAAATAACAGCACGTGGAAGACTAACATGCCATTTGGGAGTGCTATTTTCAAAGCATGCCTGTATCCAACCTCACCCCCGCGGGCATCTGAAAATCAAGGCCCCTGTATCTATAGCCACATTGAATTGGAGGATACCCTGTTTTCTAACATTATCTATGTTTTAGCATGTACTATTGATTTGCAGTGACTAAATCAGAAAAATTCTGTTTGAAAAATTAAGGTAGTAGGTTTTTGTAAAAGCCTAGATGAAATGATCTCACTTAGATTTAAAGCAACAATTTGCATTAATTTAGTGTCTTTAATATAGAAGAATGTTCCAAGGCACTTTACGGAGATGTAAGGAAAAGATAAATGCTGAGCCAAAGAAAAGCATTGAAGTTGTTGAATTTGGAGGTGTCAACGGCATGGATGACGTTATTCAGCAGCAAATAGCTTAACTCAGTGGCAGACTTAGGAAATGCTCCAGGGGTAGCAGTATGCAGTCTTTGTGATGTAGAGGATATGTGAACAGACTGGTTCAGTTAGAAATAGTGACTGGTGGAAGTGATGGGAAGCTTTGACAAGGGTATAGAGTTTGTGATGGGGATCAAAAATGATGGCTTCAGTCATAGCAGTGTTTAGATGGAGGAAACGGCAGCTTAGCCAAACTGCATGTCGGACAGCATAAAGGTCATGGAAGGGTCGAGGGAGATGGAACTGGGTGTCAGCAGCTTTCATTTGAAAGGCTGACCCCATATCTGCCGATTATGTTCGCAAGGGGCAGCTGTTGACAAAGAAAAAGAAGCGGCTAAATGTAGTATAAGGGTGTGGAACATATAGGGTTAATGTGGGACTGAGTGCAATACCGCCAACAATGATGTAAGAGAACACATGACCCACACCTAGGGGTCAGTCTAGTGTTGGACAGAGTTGTGTGCAGAAGCAAGCTCCTAGTTTGAACCTTTACTGTAAATATGTACATCAGTCTTGTAGTTAATAAATACATACAGTTAACCAATTTAAAACTACAAAGACTCCTTTAAGACCTACTGAATGGTATCCAACACCTTACAATATGGTGACAGTGAATAGAAAAAGCCAAAACCTTGCAAAAATCCTGCAAGGCTAAAGAAAAATTCAAAGAAGCATTCTGACGTGAAGAAAAGCTCAAGAAGCAGATGTGCAGAGGAAAATCACCAGAGAAAAGCTCCAAAGAAAGGCTCGGAAACTGAAGGCAGAAATTTAAAATTCCTCGTTGCAGCAGAGGACTCCATGGGATCTCTTGGAAATCCAGCTTCAATTCCCAAAGTGCAGAGTCAACAGACCAGGCAGGGGCGAGCTAAAATTTTAAAATTCCAGGATGCAGCAAGACCTGAGAAACTTTTAAATAGTTCAGTGGTCAGAAATTGCCGTTTAAAAACTCCATTGGAAAAAACAGATTCCCAAGTTACATCTGGGCTCGCTCCGAGGGAAAAAAATGAATTAATTTGGAAGAATTGAAGCTAAAGAACCAGCTTTAAAGGATAGAATTCGACACTTTCATGGCCCTAAAGCATAGCACTGAAAAGGGGAAGTCTGCAGCTAGAAGGTTGAGCATGAGCGCTTTGTAGCAGGAGCCTGTCAAAACTGGCAAGTGCGGGTAAACCCTTTGTCTTCACACGATCAGTGACACCATCTTGAATTTCAGCAACCTCTTAAAGCTAAACCTAAATTTTAAAAATTAACTATGGATCAGAAATCCACCCTTCCAGTTCAATTTGAACTTATCCAAGGCCCAGATCAATTACATAATTGGGGACTTTGGAGAAAAAGATTCCTCAGATACATGATTGCCTCAGGTCTGGATAAAAACACAAAAGCTCAACAAGTTAATACACTGCTTTATTTGGTAGGCCCCGATTGCTAGACAAGAAATCAATGAATCATCTGCTAAATGTGAAGAAGTACTAAATCATTCGGTATTTATTTTAACCTAAGAAGGAACAAAATCCTTGAAAGGACTAAATTTAGTAAGTGTTTCCAGCAGCCAGAGAACCTGTCGACTTATTCAATAATGATCTGTACAGGGTGACTGAAGGCTGCAAATACAGAGACCTAAAATCTGAACTTACCAGTGACAGAATAGTAGCAGACAAAGCACTCTCAGACATGCTGCAAGTGCAGGAAGATCTAACCTTTATCTAAAATAAAGCTATCCAGATTGTTAGGCAGTCTGAACTCAGTGTGCAGCAAAGGTCCATTTTAAGAGGAGAAAGTAAACTGTGCAACAAAAGAAACCCCACAGACCAGTTAAACAGCACAGAAACAGGGGCATTCCAGGCCAAGGGAAGCAATACCCTAACCGGCCAGTCGAGCGACCATGCCAGCGCTATGGAGCAAAACTCCCCCACAGGTGAGATCAATGCCCTGCAATTTCAGCCCAATGCTTTCAATGTAACAGAATTGGACACTTTGGCAAACTGTGCAAGGCCAAAACAGCTAGATGCACAAAAGATCCAAGGATGATTCATGGGGTTGAGACTGCACACCAAGAGGGCTCACAGCCATGCTTCTTGGGTGACATCCAAGATCCTGGTTTCTCATTTTCTAATGCAAACATTTCCGTCAACAACCATCTCACAAACTCATGGGAGCCAGTGTTACAGTCCTGTCGGACAAACAACCATGGCTGAGAAGCATCTGGCTTCGAACAATAGACACACGACTCTATGGGCCTGGAGGAATCCGACTTCCAGTCACCAGCATAATTCTGGAACCACTAAAGTACGGCAGCAAAAAATCTTCAAGCTGATGTACGTCATCCATATCCAGTCTTTAACTCTCTTGAGCAGAGATGCCTGTGTAGCCCTGAATCTCCTCAAAATGACAGAGGATATCAAGACAACCACAATCTGCAAGTTAATTATACAGAACTGCAAGTTCCTGAGAGTTCAAAAAAGAAAGTGTGTCCTGACTGGGACTTCAGCTATGAACTGTCTTCTCTCTCTGCAGAGCAGGTTTGTCCATTTTCGTTACAGGTGCTGGAAAGACCTCATTGATCAGACCAGCCAACCTCTCAGATGGTTACCATGATGCCTCCAGTGGAGGATAGACAAGAGAACAACCAACAACCAGAAGAGCCTCAATCTCTGGCTCCGATGACCGTTGTCAAGATCAACACCGCGACCACAGAGGATGCGCTTCAACTCCCGGCCAACATGATAGTGCCACAGACGATGCTGGAACCAAGTAGCAGCCATCCATTGCTGACAGCACACCACAAAGTCAAACACAAAGTTGAGCTTACTTAAAAAAAAAACACATCCTCATAATAGGAAAGGCCATCTTCTGTCCCAGAGAACATGGTGACGACCCACATGATGGAAGGAGGAAAAAAATGACATGGAGACGAGCATAATGTTCGTCCACCCTGCAAAAAACAGGATGGAACAGCAACCACCTATCACCACAACTGCCAAATTGGCAAAGAATAGTCCAATACCAAGGAATGGAAAAAGAGAATAAAGAGATAGCCAGACGCCAGAACAATCTTCAAACCTACAGGAAGAACCAGCAGTGACAGAGTCTACCATTCCTCCGGCAGTAGTGCGAACAAGATGTGGAAGAGTTATAAGACCTCCAGACTGCTTGAACCTACAAGCTCAAAGACTTGAAGGGGGGAGATGGGGCAGCAATGACGATGTAAATACATTGGGTAAACTAGAATAACTTGAAATACATTGGATAAAGATTTGGAGGGAGGTGTAGTATAAAGGTCTGGCACATACAGGGTTAATGTGGGACTGAGCCTACACAGTGATGTAAGTGAACACATGCCCGCACCTAGGGTCAATGAATTTTTGACAGACTCGTGTGCACAAGCAAGCATAGAGACAGCTCCTAGCTTGAACCCTTTATTGTATATATGTACATAGTTCTTATAGTTAATAAATACATACAGTTAACCTACTTAAGACTTTGAAGGCTTCATTGAGACCTACCAAACGGTATCCAACACCCTATGACACTAAAGATAGATTGTTGGGGAACTCTGGCGACAAGGGTACAGGTTTGGGATGAACAGGAATATTCGAAGATTTCTCTGGCTATGATTGAATATGGAAGGGTTGAGCCAAATGCGATACCTGATAGCACTTGATGTGGTCCAGTCAGAGTTGTGATGGATTCTTAGACCAATTGTGTACCAGATACGTTCAAGTCTTTACCCCTTAGACTTCAGGATGGAAAAATGGGGAGGGCCTATACTAGGGTGAAATGACAGGGATGTGCAGGAGTAAAATCATTTTTAAAAATACACAAACTAGCATATTGTAGCTTGCAAAGGTACAACTTATCTTTTCCAATCTGAGAAAAACAGATTGCTTGGAATTCAAACATACATAAAAGCTGTCACAGGTAGATGTCATATTTAGTGTGTTTTTCTGTACTAATTTCCATTTTACACACAAACACATTCCTGGTCTCTAAAAAGAAATACAAAATGTATCTAAATATAGCTATTGAAATTTGACCTTTAACTTGTCTTGAAATAATTTTGAGATTCAACAAAACAGGTACTATTAGAGACTGAAGACAAACTTTTCTCAATTTGACTGAAAATACTCCTGAAGTATGCTGGAAAGTAGTACACATTGCACATGCTCAGACTGCAGGCTTTGCCTTCAGCTGACAGAATCAAAGCTTTGAACAAAAAAAAACTTAAGTATTTGAGAGAGGTTGAGGATTTCAAATAATACATAGAAACATGGCAGAACAATCAGATGTTTAATAACTCAAGGCACTTTAAAGGTTTTTATGATGAAGTGAATCTCATCTCTCTCCACTGCATCAAAACAAAAAAAATCTTCAATGGTTGAATGGTAAATTTCATTATTTTGTTCTTAAAATGCATTGATTAAACTGGTATCCTAAAGAGGAATATTCACAAATTGTATTAAATGTTGAAAGTACCTGCCAGCTGCTGTCTGATGCCTCTTGAGTGTTGGCTAGTAACCGCTGAAGGGTGGCCAATTTTTGTTCCAGCATCTGTTCTCGATGTAAGGCCTCCTGACATTTGGAAAATCAACAATACTTTAATGTATTAGTATATCAGACAATGTTAAATCAAAAGTTGTTTGATTAAAGTAACCTGAACCATATGATGAGATAGCATTCAATTTGATACACATCATATAATATACATGTGGGTGGTTGGAAGTGAGACACCACATTTTTTTTTTCTGATCTATCCTTTTCACCTCAAGGGTACTGGAACCTCCCATTATTTTTTATAGTTTGAACATCTCACAAGCTATTCATAACCGTCAGCTAGTGATTGAAAAATGCCAAAAATTACTATTACCCTAATTTGTACCGTAATTCCTGTCCTCTCAGATTTCATTCCATTTCATTTGTTCTGCTACCAATTCCAACCTTTCCATCTGAATACCATTGTCTTGTCTCATTTAATAGCTCTAGATTTGCAAGGCATTGTACATCTAATTATTTCCATCTTGTATTCCCCTTCTGTTTAAACCATGTTCTTATGTTTACAATGGCAACAGTTTTAACTAACTGTACATTTTCTTCTTGTATTTGTCCATAAACATTCATGATTCCTGTTAAAGTTTATTTCTTTTTGATACACTATCTACATGCTCTATTTCTGCTTCTTGGTCAACAGTCATGACTTGCTCCTCCACATTCACCAAAACATCAGTTCATCTTTTCTATTCTGCTCTTCACCTACCTCATTTACTTTACGTGAATCTAAAAGTCCCATTTTTATTATATGTAATTAGGCCTTTGTTTCCATTCCCCCCTTCAAATGTTATAGGAGGATACAGTTTATAAAATGTCCCATTAGCTGCACAGTTGAATAGGTAAAATTTTGTGCCCGTAATGTGTGAACAAGTTGATGGCTAATGGTTTATTTTGTGAACAAGCAAAGACTATACAATTAAATAAACTGTATTGCCAGAATAGTAAACAGCAGCAACACTGGTGGGTTTTACCTGTAAATACTGTGAGAGCTGGAATAGTTCCTGAGAGTACATACTGGGAGAATTAGCAGCTACCTGGGGAATTGAAGGAGACATTTATTCAATATAATCGTTTTAAAGCATTATGGCATAGCTGAGGTATTAACACAATAAACATGTTCAGAAGAGACTCATCCATCTGGTTTATCAGCGCAGTTGTGTGTGAAATTACCCTTTTGGGAGATAGAGAGGTGAGAAAACAAGGAATTCAGTGAGGAGCCAATTAATGACAAAATGAAAATAACCACTTTCTTGGGACAGACCTTGAGGAACTTACAAAATCAAAAAGCATGCCTCCTTGTACATAACTGTTTCTCCATTTCTCAGTACAGTAAATTTATGAAGATACATGAGGAATTTATTTTTGCTCCTACTTCACCTCTGAAGCATACAAATAGAAGTAATTGGGCTAGATTTTCAATCCAGGCTCGGGAACCCGAAGCCCGGATAATTTCCTGACTCAACCTACGTCAGCGCCAGTGCTGTTATGCTATTTTCAAATGTAAAATACATAACTGGCCTGGGGGTGAGTTTAGCACTCAGTGGCACCATAAGTGGACTGAAGGTGGGACATAAATACCAAGGGCCTTTTGAAAAGTTGGGCAGCAGCCATGACTGGGCTTGCCATTCGCTGAGGACATGTCGCAGCAGGGTGCTGATTGGGCCATTGCTGGCATGGGCAGGCATCAACAAGTGGTGCCAAAGCCCTTGAGGCACTGACGGAGGTCATTGTAGACCACAGCACAAATGTCCAAGACCAACCGTCTGGAGAGATGCAGCCTCCTATGACACTGGTGCTCTGTCATTTGCAAGTAACTGATTTGTGGGAGATACACCTGATGTCTTGGGTACCATCATTTCTCCTTGCAGGTCCTCTGGTATCCTGCACAGGAGGATGCATTTGCTGAAGCTCCTCCTTGCTGTTCTATCAAATGTCAGAGTAGCCTACTCCCATATCCACTCCATCAGCTGGCTCTTGTTTGTTCAGTAAGGCTTCCTCTGCCAACCTCTGCTGACCTGGCGATGCAAATAGCCTGACATCCCTATCAGGACGCCAAACTCTCTCTGGTGAGAAACACAAGCCTCTCAGCACCAGTGATGGCACCACTGTGCCATTGGTTGAGCAGACAAGCTTTATTCTGTCTCTATTAAATGAACGAATGAATCGACCAGTATTCAATTAACTTTCATGGCTCCCCACTGTGCGCAGGTCAGCCGCACTCTGATGTGTCCCAGACACTGCATGCTCTCCATGCCTAGGGGAGGTGGTGGCATAGTGGTATTGTCACTGGACTAGTATTCCAGAGACTCAGGTTCAAATCCCACCATGGGCAGATAGTGAAATTTGAATTCAATAAAAATTTGGAATTTAAAAGTCAAGTGATGACCACAAAACCATTGCCGATTGTTGTAAAAACCCATCTGGTTCACTAATGCTCTTTAGGGAAGGAAATCTGCTGTCCTTACATGGTCTGGCCTACAGACCCACAGCACTGTAGTTGACTCTTAATTCCCCTATGAACAAGGGCAATTAGGGATGGGCAATAAATGTTGGCCTAGGCAGCAATGCCCACATCCCATGAACGAATAGACAAAAAACAACTGAAAATTCAAAACTGCTCCTGAGGCCTATTAATAAACATAACAACGACCTAAAAGGGCACTTAACTGAAGGTGTGCAGGTTTCAGAATTTATCTGCCACGCCCCCGCCCTCCCTTTGAAATATCACATCCCGGAGGTGGCAGGATCTCACCAGCATTTGAAAATCCAGCCCATGGTGTGGATCAGCCAGAATACATCTATACCAGAAATACTTTATTCGTACTTATTGAAACATATATAAACCAACTCTCTCCTGATGGTTCAGTAACTAAGCTAGCCACAAGTGCCCAAATGCAATCTCTAGCAGTATGTTGTCAGCCACAGTGGCAGCAGCAGGTGTGTGTACACGCTTCTGGGCTATGGAAAGGAGAAAAATTAAACCAGCAGTTGTTCCCACTTTAATTCACTTTTCAGCAACCTTAGATGAAAATGCATATATGGGCAAGGCTCTGACAACTTCACAGTTCAACAGCTCACCAAATACTTTACCAGTCTCAAAAGGAAAAGGCCATTTGGGATATACCAAGACCTATGAAACACTATTCCACAATACATCCATGTACAGGATGGAGGAGAGTTGGGGTGAGTTGAAAGGAATAGTATACATAATTTTTAACCAAAGAAAAACAATTGTTATCTATTTAAAATAAATATGGTCAATTAAATAACTATGTAACTATCCAAACAAAGAACATTTAGCACCAGTAGTAATGGCTTCAATCAAGACTGCCACCCCATTCAGAATGAAGGATGATATCCACTTCAGTGAAAGAAGCTGCTGCAGGGTTCAATTTGTTACAAATTCTGGACTTTACAAGATGACCATGTTATAAAATGCCTCAGTTAACAAGATATGCCAGAAGCACCCCAGCACGGAGACATGTCTATGTGGCCTGATTGCCATGGGGGTGAAACTCAAACAGAAACCTATTTAAATATCAAGTGGCAGTTTTCACACCTGGGACAATTGCTTTTTGGACACAGGAAGAGAGACAAAGCAACCACTGCTGTGTGGAGAAACAAAGCAGTTACTGCTGTGAAGAGCAGAGAAAGACTGTTCTGTGTTAACAACCAAGCAAGATGCTTGTGAAAGTTGGTTTATGTTCAAAAGGAAGGGGACGGACCAACGGGACTTTTTGGAGATTTAAGGGACAATGAGTTGCTGAGATGGGCTTTATTGTGAAAGTTGGATCTGAAAGACTCGGCCTGAATTTTGAAGGACACTGGGCATTTCACCCGAGCACAGCAGGCAGAAATGAGCCTGCTGGAGAGCTGGGAGTAACAGTGGATTAATTTTTCTAATGCTATACATTTGCAGGAAGTGCAGTGCACAGCAAAAAGGGTTATAAGATATATTTAGATTGTGTTAACTGTGTTCCTCTCCGCAGATGCTGCCAGACCTGCTGAGTTTTTCCAGGTATTTTCGTTTTTGTTTTGGATTTCCAGCATCCGCAGTTTTTTGCTTTTATCTTATTGTTTAATTGACTGCCACTTCTCTTCAAGGAATGCCTGCCTTGAAGAAGTATTGCTCTTCTCTCCGACAGGATTTCCGTATCTCTCTTTTGCCTTGTTCACCTTCATTGATCACTGGCCCTCTATCCAGCTCTACTTGGTCCACCCCCACCCCTCTTAAACCAGCTTATATTTCACCTCTCTTCTATTTTTACTTAGTTCTGTTGAAGGGTCATTCGGACTCGAAACGTTAACTGTGTTCCTCTCCGCAAATGCTGCCAGACCTGCTGAGTTTTTCCAGGTATTTTTGTTTTTATTTTAGATTGTGTCAGTTTGTTACTGAAAAAGTACCTTTTCTTTAGTTTTGTGCATTAGTTGCTCGTCTAGTAATGTTTGATCAGCATTGATTTTTAGTTTGTTACAGTTAAAACGTGAATCTTGACATTCGGTTTATTGATCATTTGGGAATTACAAATCTTCTAAAAAGTTGTCAGTCTCTACAGGGATCATAACATGCGACACCCTAACGCGCTGGGGAAAAAACCTTTTGACAAATCAAGCCCATTCTCTCCAATATATTACATGAAAATTACAGCACCGCAGTCACCTAGCCAAAACTAAGACTTCAAACTGGGTAAAATTTCCAAAAAGATAATACAAAAAGGCTATCTCCAAATATTTTTCTCATGTACTGAATAAAATATCACTGGTGCTCCAAATCTATTTGCCTAAATGTATCCCTATAACTTAAATCTCACTTCCAGTCAGATAGTTATGCAAGAGCAAGATACCGCAGATGCTGGAAATTTGAACTAAAAACAGAAAGGTCTGGCAACACCTGTGGAGAGAAAAACAGAGTTAACAGTTCAGGTCGATGACCCTTTGTCAGAAGTTCTGAGCATTGCCTGATGATCATGCAACTTGTTTAATGTCCCATCTATGATCTGGATCTACCTATAAAATTGAATATTCAAGATTCCATGGCATTATTCAAACAGCAAGAGAGTTTTTCTGGTATCCTGGACAACATTCTTCCCTCAACCACCAGCACCAGTCATTGTTACTTATGAGACTTTGCTGTGCATAGATTAGCTGCCATATTTTTCTTCAAAACAACAGCGACTACACTTCAAATGCAATTCATTGACTGCAAAGTACAACTGGACATTCTGACAACTTGAAAGACTTTATATTTTTCTTTAAAAGAGCTTAATGACTAAGCACCAACTCCGATTCCAAACAAAATTCACTTGACAGAAAAACATCAATTGCTAAATTAGCAGAAGGTTTAGTTTGGTATTGAAATAAATTTAATATTGTAAGTTCTGCTTTTAACTTTAAGCAAATTAGTGGAATATAACCTATAAAATATATGTCTGAACGATCTATTTGCATCGTCGGATTTAGGGGAGGCTTTAAACTGCAAGAATTCCAGTTTACTCCAGTTGTTCAAGATGAAAAGAATCTTCAGTTTGCCTTGTTCTGCTTCTGTAGCTGTCTAAATGGAGGAACATTTCCTCTCATTGACAGAGAAATTGTAAACATACTCTTCATAGTTGCACTGCAGGTTTGCTGCAATGATCAGGTGAAATCTTTTCTTCAGTTAAAAGCAAGCCACAAAACAGCACACCTCTTTTTAAAAAAATATAATACACTACATTGATCCAACATGTTAAAGAAATATTCATTATGCAAAATACAACAGTGTCACACGGAAGTACTTACCAATTCTGACACTTTCTCAAGACTTCCTCTTGCACACGAAGGCTGGAAGCTGTTGGGTGATCAGTTCCATTGTTCAGAAGGGAGCCAAGAGAAAATTGTCTCTAAGCTGAGGCAAGTACCTCCATGTGACAAACTTTTCATAAAATTAGATACTTTTAATAATCTTATAAAGGGACAAAATCCTCCAGACTATTATGAAAAAAAAACACAGCAGACTAATTTTCCATACATAGTAGAGGTATTTGATCCAAGAATGTAGGTCCCAATTAACCCATTTTTGTGTCTGATAATAGTGTCCTGATTTCATTACAGTGGCCAAAAATGGCTTTGATGCCAAGATATCTGCAATTACTTTTAATTAATCAGCAATAGAATAGTTCTGCACTTTCTGCATCTCACATCAATTTATTAATCTAAACATCCAAGCAACTGGTCACCTCTTTGTTCACAGGTATATATTTTAGTACCACCTGTCAAAGAAATCTCATTAACAGTGATCATTAACTTTGCCTCCAGGGAACTCAGCTGGCAACCATTTAATGACATATAATATAGATTGCAGAATGGTGGTATATTTAACTGATACAAATTAGTAATCTCTGTCAAAAAGCAACATGGAAAGTGTGTGTGAATGGACTCCAATTCCTTCAAAAGATTTGCGTTTACACGCAACCTGATAAAGTGCTTCTTGTGCCAAGACTTCAATTGCTTCATATTGTCAAATTTTATGATATTTGATGCAAACGTACTTTAGTACTTGATGAGTGAGATTAGAAGTTTTTTCGAAGCTGCACTGAACAGAAAGTGTTTCTGAAATCAGCATAAACCAGCAGTAGCAACCTCTGAAGAAGTTTTCAGTCATTTAAATTTCACAGGGAGTACTTTATTAGGGCACCCACATTCTAATTGTAATGAAATCATTTTACGTCCGGCAAACTTAAAGCTATAAGAGCTCAGTATACTGAATTGCTTTATCTTACTATTCTTAGATGGGAATGCTTTAATACAACTGGTACAGTGCTCATTTAAGAATACAACAGTTTCAAATCAAGTCATGGCTTAACACACATTACTATTTACAATTTTGTGCTCTAGGTTGTTAATATTCAAACCCATGTGCTTACCAGAATTATATTCCAATAAATCAACTAAAGCCATTTGTTTAACATGAGAAGGCTAAATTATAAAGGCCACTCACCTTTTCAACCGGAAGTGGTAGAGGAGCCTGGATGACACTAAAAGACAAGAGATACCATATAAGATAAAACTACAAAAACCATCTTCATTACCAAAGTCAAGCTTCTTTAATTCCTGTTTATGCTTGTGAAGATTTTAGAATGAATATACTCAAAAGAGTTCAAGTAAAAACAAATCATCATTGAGCAACTCGCTTGAACATATAACCCTACTGGAAGTCTGTAAATGTACTTCGCATGTGAATGACTTGCTCCTGGTGAAGTTTTCCTGCAGCAACTGCAAAATCTTCAACAGATGTATCAACGATCTTTGTTTATCATGCTCTGCCTTTCAATAGGGGAAGCATAAAAGACTACAATTTATTTTCTGAAAAGTATGGATCTGACAAAGATTGCTAACCCATTCAATAAATTATATTATCCAAATATCAGAACATTGCACTGAAAGAAACTGGAGATATAGGAGTCATATCTAAGGATAATAGAATCTTGAATATTTCCAAAAATACTTTAAAGCTAAGCTATATTTTGATCATTACAGATTACTCCAATCTGAGTGGATTACATTTGGTCCCAAGAGTAATCAATATCTGAACTCTATTTAGCAATGGCCTTCTCCTACACTATCACAAAGGAACAGGGAAGAAGTGGTAGCACCCCCTGAGTTAGATAGATAAAGAGTTAGGGGTGCGGGGGAAAGGGAAAAGGAAATAAATGACCAGAAAACCAAGGTAACTCTCCTGCTCTTCTTCGGATAGTGCCATGTAATCTTCTACATCTACCAAACTTCAAAAAGAAAATTCAAAACACAAAAGGATTGTCCTATATAAGGTTCCATTAACTTCCCTATAATTGGTATTAAACTGACAGGTTTGCAGTTACCTGGTTTCTCCATGCCTCCCTTCTTAAATAATGGGCTGACATTTGAAATTTTCCAATCCATAGGCACAATTTCTGAACCTCGTGAGTTCTGAAAAATAATAAATAATGCACCTGCAATTTCCTCATCTATTTTTATTAATAACTTGTGTGGAAACCCTCAGGTCCTGGAGATCCTAAACCCTTTTATTTTCTTCATCACTTTTTTTGAAAGCATATTAAATTAACTAAGTTCCTCCCATGACATTTTTCCAAAGTATTTATTTAATCTGCCATGTTGCAAGCATCCATTATAGTCTCATCTGCATCTGTCTTTAATGGACTACATTTTCTTAATACAGTCAAGAAAACATTGGCTGTTGGCTTTGATATCCCATGCAGTTATTTTCATATTCCTTTTTGTAGCTCCTGTTGCCTTCTTTGTATCTCTTTACTGCTGGCCATAAGCTCGTCAGCTCCTTTCAGTTTCTACTTCTTGCACTAACACAAGCCTTTTATCTTAGCTTTATACTAACCCCTTATTTCTTTTGTTGGCCACATCTTCCTATCTAAAATGCTGGAGCCTTTGCTTATTACGAGTATTTACTAGCTTTGTATCATACCAAATATTTCTTGAGTGTGGATTTACAGTTCAGCTCAGTTTACTGTGGTCAATTCATTTCTCATTCCTACGAAGTTCACATTAAGATCAAAACTGTGCTGTGACTCTTTTCTTCTCCCTCTCGAACCTAGTATCAAATTTCATCATGTTATATTCACTATTCCCAAGATGTTCCCTTACCATGTGATTGTTAGCTAATTCTGATTTTTTGCCTGTCACTAAATTTAGTATAGCTTGTTCCCTATTCTAGTTCGAAATGTGAGGGATTTGGCTGTCCTTGTACATGAATCACAAAGTTAACCTGCAGGTACAGCAAGCATTTAGGAAGGCAAATGGTATGCTAGTCTTTATTGCAAAGCTGTTGAGTATAAGAGTCAGGCAGTTTTGCTGAAATTGTATAGGGCTTTGGTGAGGTGACACCTAGAATACTGTGTATAGTTATGGCCTCTTTAACTAAAGGAAGATTATACTTGCCCTATATTGGGGTGCAGCAAAAGTTCACTAGATTGATTCCTGGCTTGAGAAGGCAGTCTTATGAGGTGATATTGAATAGGAAAGGCATATATACGATGGATTTAGAAGAATGGGAGGTGATCTCACTGAAATGTAGAATTGTCTTTTTGCGCTGGTCAGGGTTTGACCAGGCTGAGCAGATGTTTCCCCTGGCTGGAGATTCTAAACCAAGAACTCAGTTTCAGGATAAAGGGCTGACTATTTAGGACTAAAATCTGGGAAAATTCCTTCACTGAAAAGGCTGTGAATCTTTGAAATTATCTACTACAGAGGACTGTGGATGCTCAGTCATTGAGTATATTCAAGTTTGAGGTTGATAGATTTTTGGGCACTAAGGAAATCAACATGTGGGAATTGGGCAAGAAACAAGGTTTTGTATGAGTTTATCCATGATTTTATTTAGCGGCCAGGCAGGCTCCAGGGATGTGGAATCCATAAGGGTGGAGGTAAGAAATAACAAGAGGAAGACGACACTGGTGGGAGTAGTCTATAGGCCCCCTAACATTAGCTATGCTGTAGGACAGAGAATAAATCAAGAGATAATGAGGGCATGTAAAAAAGGCAGTATATTAATCATGGGTGACTTTAATTTCATGTAGATTGGGAAAATCAAATTGGCAGAGCTAGCCATAAGCAAGAACTCCTAAAGTGTATTCAGGACTGTTTCCTAGAACAATATGTTGTAGGTCCAACCAGGGATTAGGCTATTTTGGATCTGGTAATATATAATGAGGCAGGATTAATAAATTATCTCAGAGTAAAAGATCCCCTAGGAAATGTGACCATAACATGGTAGAATTAAGCATTCAGTTTGAGTGTGAGAAACTTAGTTCAGAAACAACTGTGGTAAACTTAAATAAGGGTAATTACAAAGGAATGAGGGCAGAGTTGGTTGGAGTGGATTGGGAAAGGAGTTTAGCAGAAAAGACGGTTGCTGAACAATGGCAGATGTTTAAGAAAATAGTTCATGACTCGCAACAAAGATATATCCCAGTGAGGAAGAAGAGTTATAGGAAAGGGATAAACCGACCATGGTTAACCAAGAAAGATAAGGATAGTATCAAAGTGAAAGAAAAAACATACAATGTGGCAAAGATTAATGGTAAGCCAGAGGATTGGGAATGTTTTAAAAATCAATGGAAGATGACCAAAAAAAAAAGGGAGAAAATAAACTTTGAAAGTAAACTAGCAATTAATATAAAAACAGACAGTAAGAGCTTCTTTAAATATATAAAAAGGAAGAGAGAGGCCAAAGTCAATATCGTACCCCTTAGCTAACGAGGCTAGGGAAATAATAATGGGGAACCAGGAAATGGCAGAGGAGTTGAATAAATACTTTGCATCAGTCTTCACAGTAGAAGACACTAATAACGTACCAAAAATACTAAATAATCATGGGTCAAAAGGAGGGGGGGAGGAAATAAATACAATAACTATCACTAGAGAAAAAGTACTAGGGAAACGAATGGGACTAAAGGCCGATAGGTCACCTGGGCCTGATGAGTTGCATCCTAGGATATTAAAGGAAATAGCTGCAGAGATAGTGGATGCACTGGTGGTAATCTTCCAAGAATCCTTAGATTCTGGAAAAGTCCCAGAGGATTGGAAAACTGCCAATGTAACACCCTTATTCAAAAAGAAGGGAGACAAAAAACAGGTAACTATAGGCCAGTTAGCTTTACATCCGTCATTGGGAAAATGTTAGAGTCTATTATAAAAGGTGTAACAGCAGAGCATTTAGAAAATCATAATATAATCAAGCAGAGGCTTGATGAAGGGGAAATCATGCCTGACAAATTTATTACAATTCTTTGAGGTGGTAACAAGCAGGATAGATAAAGGGCAACCAGTAGATGTAATATATTTGGATTTCCAAAAGGCGTTCAATAAGGTACCACACATAAGACTACTTAATAAGATAAGAGCCCATGGTGATGGGGGTAGTATATTAGCATGGATAGAGGACAGGTTAACTAATAGAAGACAGAGAGTTGGGATAAGGGGGCATTTTCAGGATGGCAAACTGTAACTAGTGGAGTGCCACAGGGGTCAGTACTGGGGCCACAATTATTTACAATATATATTAATGATTTGGATGAGGGAAATTAATGTACTATCGCTAAGTTTGCGGATGACACAAAAAATAGGTGGGAAGGTAAGTGGTGAGGGTGACACGAAGAGTCTACAGAGGGATACAGGCAGGTTAAGTGAGTGGGAAAAAACATGGCAGATGGAATATAATGTGGGAAAATGTGAGGTTATGCACTTTGGCAGGAAGAATAGAAGAGCTGAATATTACTTAAACGGAGAAAGACTGCAGAAAGTTGCAGCACAGAGGGATTTGGGGGCCTCGTGCATGAATCACAAAAAGCTAACATGCAAGTTCAGCAGGTAATAGGGAAGGCAAATGGAATGGAGTATAAAAATAGGCAAGTCTTGCTAAAACTATACAAAGCACTAGTTAGACCACACCTAAAATACTGTGAACTGTTTTGGTCCCCTTATCTAAGGAACAATATACTAGCATTGGAGGCAGTCCAGAGAAGGTTCACTAGGTTGATCCTGGGGATGGAGGGATTTTCTCATGAGGAGAGGTTGAGTAGGTTGGGCCTGTACGCATTGGAATTTAGAAGAATGAGAGGCGACCTTATTGAAACATTTAAGATTCTTAGCGGGCTTGACAAGGTAGATGCTGAGAGGTTGTTTCCCCTTGTGGGAGAGTTTAGGACCAGAGGGCATAATCTCAGAGTAAGGGGCCGCCCATTTAAAACAGAGATGAGGAGCAATTTCTTCTCTCAGAGGGTAGTCAATCTGTGGAATTCTTTACCGCAGAGGGCTGTAGAGGCTGGGTTGTAAAGTATATTTTAGGCGGAGATAGACAGATTTTTAATCAGTCAGGAAATCATTGGGTATGGGGAAAAGGCATTAAAGTCGAGCTGAGGATTATCGGATCAGCCATGGTTGTATTGAATGGCGGAGCACACTCGATGGGCTAAATGGCCTAATTCTGCTCCTATGTCTTATGGTCTAATTCTAAGGAACCATGATTTTTGATGCTCAAACATACACAGGCTTGAAGTTTGGCATTGGATCTGATATCACAATTCCCAAAAACTCAAGTACAGAATTTATAATAGGCAGAGCTAGAATATCAGATTTGGTGGTATACCTCTTTTCAGCTTAAAGCTCTTATCAACTTTTTAGGATAGAGACATGAGAAATGGGGGGTGTTTTCCAACGCTTCACCATGAATCTCATGTCCAACTAATGCTGAACAAAAAGACTGCCGGAATGTTGAACTATGTAGTCAAAACAGTTGAATTCAAGTTGGATCAGTAGCTACAGCATTGACTGACAGCAGGCCCAACTGAAAGTTTCATTCTTGCACTGTTAAAAACCTTTGTGCACACATATGCACATGGGCTCTACTCCTAGACAATTTTGTAAACATGAACAGTGTGTCCAAACTCTCCAACCATGACAAATTAAAGTGGAGCTTAATTATGAATGTCCAGATGGGGTAAACATCCAACCCCTCACACTACAAATTGTGTACTTTTTAAATGACGTTGGACACCACACTTGATTTACATTCTACAAGGAGCCAAGCCAATTACAATCTTCTCCACTGAGGTTTCTTACCACTTCCAGAGTCAGGTCAGGACCAGCTCTAGAGCCCAGCCACCTTTCTGCCTTGTTACAATGCAGTTTCAGCTTCACAGCAATGCAAAGATGGCTGGGCAATTGCATTTTTATTGTGTCACTGCTGGTAGTAGAACAATTAATGCTATTACCAAATCTATTAATTTTATTGCATGTGCATTAATGTATTAACTGCCCGTTCTGGAAACAATTTTTAATAGGACAGGCTGGACAGGCTACAGGTGCACACACATTCAAATGGAGTCATGGTCCACACTTGCTAGCAGGTGGCTGAAGGGCAGGGCTGGCAGAGGTTAGAAAGCAGATTCGCTGGCCTATATGTAGTGAGAGAATGCTGTATACTATGTAGGAAGGCACCAAGCAAAACAGATGTGAATAACAAAAAAATAATTTATGCATTTAATCTGTCATGCAAATTCTTCAAAAACTGCAGTGCAAGTATGATATAATTTTGAGCCAATTTATAATTCAGTATATAAAGAAAATGAAGGTCAGAAACTCTGGTTTTAATAACCAGTATATTATAATAGATCTCAGAGAGATGCCTTCATGATGGGATGGTGATGTTTTGAATCTTCCACATTTAAAAATAAGCTGGATGTCACAGTGCACTATTACACTACTAGCAGAAACTCGCAAAACATTTGCAGTGAAATTAATATTTATTGCAACAGTCCTTCTTTAAATCCCCATGCCATTCCATCCTTCCCATATCATCCCTCATGCCATTCCCATTCCATTCCTTTCATCCCTCTCACATTACCCCATTCCATCCCCAATCCCACCATTTTGTCCTCCCATGCCTACCCTCCACTCATGCTGCTCCCCCCTCTCCATGCCACTCACACCTACTCTAGCCAGGATAGCTTTATTGTCCTCTACATTGGAGAGACCAAACGCAGACTGGGTGACCGCTTTGCGGAACACCTTCGGCCTGTCCGCAAGCATAACCCAGACCTCCCTGTCGCTTGCCATTTTAACACTCCACCCTGCTCTCTTGCCCACATGTCTGTCCTTGGCTTGCTGCATTGTTCCAGTGAAGCTCAACACAAACTGGAGGAACAGCACCTCATCTTCCAACTAGGCACTTTACAGCCTTCCGGACTGAATATTGAGTTCAACAATTTTAGATCTTAAACTCCCTCTTCCATCCCCACCCCCTTTCCGTTTCTTCCCTCTCCTCCTTGTTTTTTCCAATAATTTATATAGATTTTTCTTTTCCCACCTATTTACATTATTTTTAATGTATTCCACCGATCATTTATCTATACCTTTTACGCCCTTTTAGTCTTATTTCACCCCACCCCCACTAGAGCTACCTTGCTTGTCCTGCTATCCATTCTTAATTAGCACATTCTTTTAGATAATATCACCACCTTCAACACCTCTTTATCTTTTGTCTGTGACATCTTTTGGTTATCTCCTTCTATCACTGCTTGCTTGTCCCAACAACCACCACCCCCTTCTCTCTAACCCCACCCCCCTCACCCCCAAAAAAACCAGCTTATATTTCACCACTCTCCTATTTTTAATTAGTTCTGTTGAAGGGTCATGAGGACTCGAAACGTCAACTGTACTCTTCTCCGCCGATGCTGCCAGACCTGCTGAGTTTTTCCAGGTATTTTTTATTTTGGATTTCCAGCATCCGCAGTTTTTTTGTTTTTATATTTTTTTTGTTTTTATAGCTTTATTGTCCCCTTACCTGCTGTTGCTTTTTTCTCTCCACCAAATGCAATCTCCCCCCCACCCCTCACCCATACCATTACCATCAACCGTCTCTCCCATGCCATCTCCCCTTCTCCCATGTTGTCTGCTGGACCCCTCCCTTGGTGACCCACAGCAACCCCATTGTGTCTCCCCCAACTCCCTAACCCCTCTAACCAGGATAACTTTGTTCTAGGGCTTTCTTTACCTCTGTTGCTTTTATCCACACCACAGCCACCACCAACAACCGTCCCTCCTATGCTGTCCCCCACCACCCCTCTCCCCAATTCCCCCAGCCTGGGAAACTGTTGTTGGGCTCCCTTACCTTCTGTTATTCTTTTTCTCCACTAAGCATCTCCCCACAGCCCACCAGCTGTTGGCAGCCACACGTACCTCATGCATTTCAGTCCTCCACATGCCCCACGCATCTCCACGTGCCAGGCTTCACCCACAAAATCAACTCGCTGACCAATTCAAAAAGTGCATAAGACAAAAACTGCATATTATTACACTAGATTCTTTTAACCCAGGACTGGAGTTTGAATCCAGCCCAGATTAGTGGGCTGAAAATATCCTTCTAAATACTAGTTGTTATAGTCCTTCATATTAGAGCAATCTCAATGCAGTTTTCAACAGGAATGACACTGAACAGAAAAGTCCCTAACTTTCCTCGAATTGACAATTTTAGAAGGCCATAGGATGATCAGTGCATGAAAGCAAAATATTACACTTATGCAGGAGGGGTTCTCTTCTGAATTGGGTTAATGGAAATTAAAGGGGAAATGACAGAGCAAAAATGACTTCACCAGGGGAGCTGAAATAGCAAAGTCATCCATTTCCCACTGCAAACATTCTATAGAGTATCTTAAAAAAAACTGACAATCTTTAGAGCTGAACTCATTTCCTTTAATTGAAATAGAGCTCAAACTAATGTGAAGTTAATTCTCAAAATAATTTGGAGTAAATGATGTGTATATCTTAATTGTACCTAGAGTTACCATTTGATGCTTGGCAATGTAGGATTTTGAAATTAATGGTCGTCATTTGTTAAATCTCTGTTTCATGAGTACTTGTGTCACTTCTTGTCACTTGTGCTACAGCATTCAAGGAGACAATCCAAAACTGATTACAAAAGGAAGTGATACAAATGATGTAACCATTCCTTTAGAGTTTGTACTGCAAGATGAACCAGATATACACAAATTTTACAGCCAAACTTTGTAAACAAATGAATAAACCTAACCAAATCCCTGACAGACTAGAAAATTAGCGGCAAACATTGTTCATAAATGATAGCTTATTAGGAAGCCATGTCTCTCTCGGTACAGGAGCAGTTTATTACAGCAAAACAAAATCTACATTAAAGTTAACTTCAAAAACAGGCATGGTTGAAAATTTCCTGAACCAGCTAAACAAAACAAAAATACAGAAAAACCAGCATTATAAATTAGAAGCAAAAATTATTGGTACTAGTTATCTGACAATTATGAAGCAGCAACTTGCCAATTAAAAATATTAGTGAAGCTACACAACACTTCTTGAGGAAAAAAAATCAATTTCTCCCATTTGACATTTCTCCATCTTGAACTCTCAATCATTAAATATGCTCACTGAAACGAAACTGAAGTACCGTGCAGCTATTAAACTATAGTTCACTTTTCTAAAAGCACACACGCTTCAGTTAAAACGTATATCCGTACCAGAGTAAAATATACCGCATACAACAGCTGAAATCCATCAATGTGGCATTGCAACCATACTGCTGAAGCTTTGAATAAAAGATCTGCACTTATAAAGGATTGATTAAGTGCAATGTAAACAAGTTCAGGTTATTCCCTTGCAAGGCACATGTAAAGCAAGAATGTTTTGTGGATAACTATAAAATGCCATTTCTATTCCAAGAGGGAGGGAGTGGGCACAGCATAACAGGGAGAAAATGTTAATTAAGTTATGACTATTTTCTCATTAGAAGAAATGCAATCCATTATTAAAATCAAATAACTCAAATAGCTTTAAATTTCAAAGAACTAATTATAGATCAAGCAGTTACTTTATTATCCACAAGGACACACAGAGTGGTTTTTCACCATTATACACAGACGCTTAGCCAAGTCCCAAATTTCAATAGCTGAGATTTTCATAGAAATTTGACTGGTGGCAACTCCAGCTAAGAAAAGGTTCAAAAACTTTACTTTCAAATACATGGTTTGAAAACAGCACAGAACATCACAGAATACTGGTTCAACTGTGTTTTCCTTTAAACACTGATATTTGGTAAATAAGGCATTATGCTGAATGAATACAATTCAAACTCAGGTCTCCATATTGAATGCCCAGCACACCAAAACAGAATATCCACTGCTTCCTGTGGAGTTAAAATAACATAAATGCTGCACTGAGATAGGGCATCACAAGTCAATTTTTGATGAATGTATAATCTGTTCAAAATAATCAAAAGTGCATGTACTGCAACAAAATAATCATAAACAAAACACAATTCCTCACATCATAGTTCAAAGGCAAGACAAATGCCTTTCAAAAATGGTAGATGTACTTGAAGGTGTCAGCATCTATAATTCATTAGTTTCCCTGGTAACCTTTTGTTTTTAATAATGCAGCCAAGTCATCATTTTGTAAATAAGAGCCTTGATGGTGTGTTTTGCTAATCTTATTCTCACCTGCACATGTTTCAGCTAGTCTTTGCAGGGAGAAAATGAGATAGGAAGTGATTTTGGCAGGAGCAGAGGGAACGATAATGTAGAAGTTAGCTCATTGCATAGTTTTACAGCTGATGTGGTGTGCTCACATAGTAGGTAGAGAGTTCTGTAGACTGCGTAAGACGGACAAATAGTGGATGGATGTATAAAACTTATTCAGATACAAATTAAATGTTGAGCCTAGGCAGTTTGATGATCATTTGAATGCTAACTTGGTCCATTCAATCAGGCAAAGATTTCCTCTCTTATGTTTATAAAATCAATCATTGGAAACAAAGCATTAAATTAAGATGTCAGAATAAGATTATTTCTGATGAATACTAATAGAAATAATTCATTCACTTTAAATATGTATTCATAATGCCAATTACATCCTTCTTAAAAGACTTTTTGGGGAAGAAAGTAATTTTTACTTTTCCTCTTTAGCACATAGGTACATTATCTCTGGAAATTTTAAGTTGTAACTTGCAGAGAATTATTCAAATACAGCTATCTCCAAGGAAGGCCAAGCTATACACTGTGAAATAACAAATGCTTTGATAACTTGTATCAACACAAATTTAGATTTAAAATTTGAGGCAATCAATTTTGCTTTTACTACTATATTAGGCCTGTCAAAACAAACATTGGTTTGGGAAAAACAAAAAGCAAAAATATTTCAGATTGAAACCTGAAATATTAAAAAAAACAAAATGTTGGAAACACTTAGGTTAGAGGAATAGAGGAAGAAGTCTCGTTTAAACTAAACACAGCCTACAGAATAAAAGCACACTGAGTTTATACACCTGGCAGGGTTTTAAAAAAGATTTAACACAAACACAATGCACACCCTTCCCATCCTTGGCTTGTTGGTCATACTTACTCAGATCTTCGACGGCCTTCCATACCATCTGGCATAAAGAGCTTGACTGTAGATACTATGCACCCATGAGTAACTAGAAACAAACATTTAAAAATTAATACAGGATATAGAACTGAATACCAAAACATAAATGTGAAATGAAATGTACTAACCATACAGGCATTCTTTAATATCGCAGTTTAAAATTGGCAGTTGGAGTGACTTTTTCTAATGTACAGATATTTGCTATCAACACCATCTTGAAATTAGGTAACACCTATTTCCTCATTAATGTATTGCATTAGCTGCAGAGAATTGTAATTTTTCTTCCTTCCTGTCACTAAAGCCAAGCAGTTACTTTTTGAACTGGGGGGATGGGGGGGTGCAGGAAAGAGTAAGAGTGAAAGTGGGACAATAAAAAATGGCCCAAGCACTTTACAGAATGAAAAGGACCAAACACTGAACCCTGGCGGACAAGATAGTCAAGGAGATGGAAATCTTGGTTGAAAAAATAGGTTTCAAGAAGAATTTGACTTCTTTCTGTACTGTAATGGTTCTAAATCTCTAAATGATTCTATGGCTCTAGAGTCAGAGGGGTTTTGAAAAGGAAAGGATACACAGATGACCAGGGTTGGAGGATCTAAGGATACTCCTTGGACATAAGACTGAAGGAGATCATAAAAGTTAACTGGATGGTTAGGGAAGAAGTCAAGCATTAAAGAACAACATGAAGAGTTGTAAACGCACAATTAATACCAGATATGGATGAATTTTTGATGCCACTATCAGCTTCAAAACAATAAAACCCACAGAATGATGACACAAAACTTCTATCCTCAAGTTCAACCTCTGGGGCCAAAGAACTCTTTGGAGGGGAAGGTCGAAGTAAAAATCATAAAGTCACTATAAGCCCTTCAAAATTAAGGAAATTTGAAGATGCTACATGAATTTCAGTTTTATTTATGTTGGAAGTGAAGATATAGCTCAACTGGGGCTGAGGACTTGCCAATATCTGCCATTGAAATCATGCGGGAGATGTTTGGAGAGTAGAAAGTAAAGTAACTAGGAAAGAAAAATAATGTCAAGTGACACCGTCAAATGCCAGACTGATCTGATGTCAGAAGACGGTTTTGCAGTGCATTGTCAAACGACTATGTGGCAATGACTTTGCTATACAATTTGATGAATCCACAGACATTTCTAAAATAACCCACTTGCTCGGCTGTGCTTGGTATGTGTGGAATAAGGCAATAAATTTTGACTTTTTGTTTGGCAAAGAGCTCAAGACAACAACAAAATTAGGTGACATTTCTGTAGTGTTGGATGATTTCATGATTTCAGCAGAAATCAGCTGGA
This sequence comes from Cetorhinus maximus, assembly GCF_964194155.1. Lineage (NCBI taxonomy): Eukaryota > Metazoa > Chordata > Chondrichthyes > Lamniformes > Cetorhinidae > Cetorhinus > Cetorhinus maximus. The sequence goes on along the minus strand of NC_135884.1, from coordinate 34,444,063 downwards.
CATATTGCATTGGGATCGGCACTGTTAAGTTTGCAAGTGACTGGAATGGATTCCAATGTTATGTAAAATATAAAAATCGCTACACCTCAAAACATTTGGACACACTGCTTTTAAACCAAGAGGTGCTTGCTAAGATAGATATTGAACCAGGTCTTCGCAGTGCTCTCAACGCAACAATAATGATCATTAATTTTATTAAATCCCACAGCAAAGAATGCCAGCTGTTTGGATGCATTTTGAGAGGAAGTGGGTGTAGAGCACAATTCCATGCTCATACATAAAGTAGTAAAAAAGCTATCTAGAGGCAGGATGCTTGTCATATATTTCATCTTGAGTAATAGGTACTTCCTTAGCTGTTATCTCCTTAACTTGCCATGGTGAAGAATAACGATGTGGGACTGGCTAAAGAGGGTTACCTTGCAGGTATATTATTGAAGTAAATAAACCAAATAAAGCTATGCAAGGTGGGAGAGCTTTAATTTGCCCAGTGTGAAAGAACTGATGCATTCAAAAGTAAACTGCAAGAAGTTGCTTGGTAGTGCAAAACTTAAGTACTGCTGAAAAAAAGAGACAAGTTGTGGAAGCTTTTTGTCTTGCACTCATCAGGGCGGATGCAAGAATGCCAAATTTCAAAGGGAACAACAATTTCTACTGCATGAGAAAAGGAGTGCTGGCTGGTTGGCAAGTTGGTTCTGATTGGTCAAGGCATTGCCATGGCGAATACACCAGGGAGCTATTGTCCCCATGCTTTTGTTTATTCAAAAAATGTACACTGTCTGGACATATTCCTTTTGCTTGCAGAGGACAGGTCCCTGCACATGAATATATGTAGCTTCAAGCAAGCGTAATTGAGCTACATTGCGAGCCTGACTGATAATTTTAAATTGGTTGTTAGTGTAATTCTTAGGACACTTGGGAATGTTCAGCAAATGCTGCGCAATCACAGAATCACATCTAATGTTAGACAACATGTTCTGAATTCCACTTCTGAAGAGGAGTCATACTGAACTTGAACCATTGGGTAGAATTTTTCCATCCTTCCCGCCGTGGGAGTCATGGCGGGCGGGAGCAAGAATCTAGCGGTGGTCAAAAAGTCGGCATAAAAGTAGTTTGTGATTCTGTCAATGGTGGGTTAATGGCGGGTCTGTTATCTCGCTCCCTAGTGGCATGAACATCATTTGCATTCATTACCATCTCATGAATGCTCATTAAAACAGCTGATCACCTGAATATTGTGATGCCTTCCAATCTTGTGGAAAATTATGTCAGCCTGAAACCCATTTGAAAAGGAGTGGCGTGCATATGTCAGACCTCAGTTTGCTCGTGACTTCGAGGTGAGTGCAACATACATAGCCTACCTGCCATGGCATTGTGCTAGTCTTGTTGTGATGAACACCACACTGCTGGGGCTGTAGGGTTGGTCTGTTCCTGCTCTTTGCCTACGTTGTCCAGAAGGACACCACTGTGCTGCAGTACTCATGCAGGCCTCCACTTTCAGACCCTGACCAGTACTGCAGCCAGGGTTTGGGAGTGCAGGGGTCCTCTGCTCCTGGTGGCTGACACCATTGTCCAAAGGACATCACTGTGCAGAGGTACTTAGGCAGAACTCCATTTTCAGAAATGAGCATTTCGACTGGGAGTGGGGTGTGAGGATGAACAACACAAGGGGGGCAGTGGGGAAGGAAGACTGTGCAAGAGCTGTGAGGGGGAAAAGGGGGCACTATAGAAGGCAGAGGAGCAAGGAGGAGGATGAGGATTGCGAACAATGGGAGGTAAAGGGTAGACCAAGGAGTGGGAAGCTGGAGTCTGACATGGGTACATGAAATGCTGACATTCAAGGGGGTCAAAGATATAACACATGTTTGACCAGAAGGGAATGCACGCAGACTCTGGAATAGAAAGTGGGGGTTTGCTAGTGTGGCACAAGAGGGATGGTCACACAGAGACTCAGGTGGGGGGTGGTTTGAGAGGAGAAACTGTAGTCCTCAGTCATCAGCAATGGGGAGCTGTGTAAATGTCCAAGTCCTTGGTCTGGGGCTTGCAGTCAGGAGTCACAGAATACAGACACTCCTGTGGCGATGTGGAAAGGAATCACTGAGTACAGGCAGTCCAGGGGCTTTGTGGACCTCATAATCAGAAGTCAGAGATAGGAGACGGTTCAGAGGTGCATCCACCATGCAGCAGGAGGAACCATTGGAGGCACGGTGTACTCCAGTTGCACGGAGGGGCATGGGCTGTATGCTTCAGAGGAGAAAAAGCACAGCTCGGTGTATGGGGCTGTCTCACAGTCACTGTCCTTGGGTTTGGCTGTGTCTGTACTGGGCTTCAGATGGAATGGTGTTGGTAACTCGAGACATCTGTAGCTTTGGATTGGAAACACATAATAAAGGGGTATGTGAAGTTCTCCTGGGATGGGGGCTCACTTTGGTAGGTGGCTGGTCCCACTGCCTTTAGATGGGTGGGTTGAGGTCCACATGGGGCATGGGCAAGTCGCAAATGATGGGCGCAGAGAGGAGGGTAAGAATGACCACCACAACAACTATGGGATCCAATATTATTGGGGGAGGCCGGAGAACAACAGGAGGGAGCTTGACCTTCACATCGTGAGGTTCCAGGTATATATCAGATGGACGGACAGTGAGAGAGGGAACGTCGAATTGTGTTTTGAAGTAATAATGGAGAACCACCATCTTGCTGCACCACAATAATGCCGGTCTCAAATCGAAAGTACCGGCGAAGCTGATCGGGTGGGATCTGAGGCAATGTGGGAGGTGCGCACTGCTGAGCCAAGGGACCCTTTCTGGAGGCGTCCTCTAACTTGTTGGTGCTGCAAGTGTGAACACGAGTCTGCTTAGTGAGAAAGGAGGAAGACCTTCTGAGGAAAAAAGCCACCCAAGCCAATACCTTAATTATCGCTTTAAAGGGGTACTCAGAACTCAATGGCTTCACATCACAGTTGCTGCATCTCGAGAGTAACACAGAGGAATTTAGAATTTGGGAATGCAGGCAATAGTGAAGGAGGCACTGCTGCATCATATATTGCATTCCATCAATGAAGGCAAGTCATATGTTCACCAGAATTGGCGTTCATAACAGGCCAAAGGGCATCCACTCATTGACCATGAGCAACTGATTGGTCATTACTATGCCACATCAGAGATTGAAGCACAGGGTTAAGTTGAATCACTCATCATTTACACCTTATTATCCCACGCAGAGTTCCAAATGTTATATATCTGGGGTGCCACCTTGGTCACCTTGATGTGTGCTAGCATCTCAGGGGCAAAGCTGCATCAGCCACCATGCAAGTAGGGCAGGAAAAACTATAGACCCTTCCAGTTGCCATACGTTTCATATTCTGAGCTTTGCTTTCTTGATCCTTTAATCATTAATGTCTTCAGTGTTTCATTCCAGAAAGAAGGCAAAAGCTCAAATGGATCCAGAACTCAATGCTGCCTTTGTCAGGGTCCTAATGCAATGGAGGAAGTAAAGGGAGAGTCGATGCTGAGTGCAGCTCCAGCAGGTCTTCCTCATTTCTCACTAAGCAGACTCATGTTCACACTTGTGGCACCAACAAGTAAGAGGACACCTCCAGAAAGGGCCCTTTAGCTCAGCAGTGCGCACCTCCCACACTGCCTCAGAACCCTGAGGGACATGGTCAAGGGGTGCCAAAGCATGAACAGGAGGGTCAGAGGAGAGACCCAGACAACGGAGGCGAATTGCCAGATCTAGGATATACTATAGAAAAGTCTCATATTTACAAGTAAGTGAGAGACAATGCCTGGCACATCTGCGCTTGTCCCGAGCTCAGATACATCACATATGCCACATTCTTCATGAAGACATGGCGCCATGTTGGCTTGGAGGCTATCCCCTGCCAGTGGCTTTGAAGGTGACCGCAGTGCTCAATTTCTTTCCCTCTGGGTCTTTCCAGGGATCAACAGGGGGCCTGTGCAGCATCTCTCAGTCTTCAACACATAGATGCATAAAGGAGGTCACAGATGCCCTTTCCAGGAAATCAGATCATTTTGTCAGGTTTGCTCTGGACGAAGATAGCCAGGTTGTGATCAACTGGCTTTGCCGCCATGTCAGGCTTCCCAAGAGTGCAGGGTGCAATAGACTGCACCCATGTGCTTTGACGGGCTCCATGGCAGCAGCCCCTAATGTTTATAAACTGCAAAGGCTACCATTCCATCAATGTACAACTGATGTATGAACATCAGAAGCACATAACGCACATTTGTGCTAGGTACCCTGTGAGCTGCCATGATTCCTACATCCTGAGTCACTCCCAGGTGCCTGAGGTTTTCAAGGGGTCTGTACATCTGCAGGGATGGCAGCTTGCGGAAATGCTGAAACATTGGCGGGTGGCACTGGTGCGTCACCCTCAGAGTCGTTCCAAGGAGAGGTACGACGCTGCTCACAGCTCCAAACGCTCCCTTATTGAGCAGACCATTGGGGTTCTGAAGATGCACTTCCGATGCTTGGACTGCTCACTACAATATACTCCCGATAGAGTTTCATGCATCATCGTAGTGTGTTATGCCCATCACAATCTGGCAATGCAAAGAGGCGATTCCCTTGCTGGAGGGTGAAATGTAGGAGGATGAGGGCTTATCAGATGATGAAGATCTAGAGGTCCAGGAACCTTAGGAGGCTGCTGAGGGTCAGTATGAACGCAATGACGCCATGGAGCAAGGAAGATGTTGGAGATGTGCCTGCAATACATTCATTGTTGACAGGTTGCAATAAGAGTTAAGTTAAGGGCATATGGCCATATCTTTCCTAGCCCTCAATGCCGTTCCGTTTCATCTCAGGGGATGTCCAACTATTTGCAGCGAGAATGAGTCCAGCATTCACACTTGCACATTCTGACCTCATGAATCACCAGGCCATGATTTCTGCATTGGTCCACAGTGCCCTGTGAATGCAGTCACTCTAGGAACTGAGAGTCCACTGAGGAATGAGAGTGATGCAAGAGAAGACTTGAAGCTTTCTCTGCCATATAATGATGCAAAACTGCTGCCACTGACATGGCTAGGGGTCTCCTCCTTCTGTGCTTGTCTTGTCTTGTGTCACTACCACTGAGGAGACACAAATGCCGTAGAATATCAAAGCTGATGAGCTACCCTCACTCAATGGTGCTCCTTGAAGAAGAAGGATTAGAAACATTTACATCACACACTTCTAAAATAAAGATGTAAACACATCTCCCTGACATCACACAAGGGCGCGGAGACGAGTTCAAGTGAGGTTGACGTCGCAGAAATGTTAACCTCACAGTGGGGCACTATAACTAAGTGGGAGGATGGCTAAACTTCGACGGATTCCAATGTACAAAATCACAATGCCTTCAGTTGACCAAAACACTTACATAACCATCAAATCTATTCACAAAATGCATTTTCTTTACAGTGGTAGCACACCCGCGGCCCAAAAGTGACATCAAAATTTAACTTTCCTACCCTACCACTACACCCGGGTGCAGCCCTGACATCCACAGCAGAGGTGGAGGCAACCTGCTGACTGCTACGTCCTTATGTCTGCGATGACCTTGGCAGATGTCCTTTGGTGGCCCGAGACATGATAAGGGTCTCCTGCTCTGAGGCAGATGCATCCTCAGTGGTCTGGGCAGCTGGAGTGGCTGGGGTTACAGGCAGAACAGACTGTGAGCAGCTGCACACCCTTGGAGTGTCCAGAGAGGAGGCCCCCAGGGTGTCCGGCTGACGCTCATCCTCCCTGTGGGTGCCCAAGGGCCCCACCCTGACTCCTGCAGGAGGAGATGGTGCACTTGGAGGGAGGTCAAGGTGCCTCGTCCTCATATCACCTACATCTCAATGGTGCCCACCAAGCTGTGAGGCTATGAAATGCAGAGCCAAGTGCAAATCTAGCAAGACCTGCTGGACCAAGGTCTCCATGGGGATTGCAAACCTTCCCTTGGTGATCTCAAGGCACTCACATGTAGGAGCCACGACATCAGACAGAACGCGGGCAGACTCCTCTATCATTCGCTCTAGTCTGCTGAGGGACCACTGATTTGCTGCCTGATGTTCTGCCGCCTGTCGTGCATCTCTGGCACTGAGTTGGCAGCCACTTCCAGAGGGTCATCATCTGACTCGGACTGAGCGGTTGACTGTTCTCCAGCAGCCCTCCGAGTGCTGGAGACTTGGGCTGTCCCTGCTTCTTACTGCTGCGGGGATGTGTCAGTGAGGTGTTCTCCAGAAAGTGACCCCGAGCCTATCCTAACACTGTGCCCCACCGAGATGTGCGTGTCTGCGCTGATGGAGAGTGTGGGTGAGCGCAGTGACGGTTCTTCCAGACATTCCTCTTCAGACATGGTTTGGGGGCTCAGACTTATGCTGGACTGCCTTGTGGGCCTGGACCTGCTGCTGCCTAGAAAATAGAAAATAGAGTTTCAGGTTGATGAGCATGAGCAATGTAAGACTGCATGTGACTCAGTGATTGTCGGGGTGTGATCTGTACTAGGTTGGTGGGACAAACCAATCTCCCCTTCACCACAGGAGCGATTACTGTCCTCGCCAATCAACTCGGCTGCAGCCTCCTTGAGCTCAGTGGGGGGGCAATGGTGTCAGCCATCCCTCCGCCAGTCTGTGTTCTTTCCTTTCTGTTGTGCCAGCTTGCCCTGTATGAAGGAGAAAGGTATGTGATGAGATCGGATGGAGCAGAGGTTGGGCGAGATGTATGTCTCTTGTGTGTGTGGTGAGCCCTCCTCAGAAGGGCCAGAAGATGGAGTGTGAGCAACATGATAGATGGGGTGGTGGTGATGTGAAATTTTCTGTGAGAGAATGAGTGGTGATATGTGTCCCCCACAAATGGTTGTGCGAGTCCCTGAAGAGTGTAGCCATTTGAGTGCAGGATGCCATGATGAGAGTTTGACATTGGAAGCTGAAGGATGACTTGACTTACCCTGGCAGAGTGGATGAAATCATTCATCCTCTTCCTGCAGTATATGGCTTTTCAGACACGGTTGCCAGTCATGCTGACCTTGTGTGTAACGGCCTCCCAGGCTGGAGAGGTGAGGCTGGCATGCTTCCTGGATCTATCTTGGGATACAGGACATGCCTGAGTGCCCACACTCCTCTGGTCAAGGCCTTGAGGGCCTGGTGGGTGAAGTGGGGTGCTGCCTTCTTCTTGAGGTTTACGGCCTTCTTGTGCGTGGAAGACATCTGTAATGGTCTCCTGGAGACAGTTGGTCCGGAGAGAATGAGATATAGGTGTTCGACTGGTGTTTAAATATGGTTCCCGGACCTTCGACCCCACCAGCTGAAGGCAGGCGAATGTTAAAAGAAAACTAGAAATAACAACTCAGCACAGAACTCAGATTTTGGAGTGAAGTCAAGTAACAAAAGACTACCACCCCTTTGAGAAGGGTTTCACCAGAAGATGGGTGATGTTGCGAAAGTACACAGTACTTGTGGTGGAGAGGACATGGGCTCAGTTCAGGATCAAGCGCCATAGAAGTTTGAAAAAAAAGGGTGTTGCGCCTGAAAAATTGTTCGGAGTTAGGAGGGGATGGGGCAAATAGATAGATTTAATTGTGATGGTATAGAGCTTGCCCAAAGATCAAAGAAGATGGCTTCGGTGTTCCCAACATGAAGCTGAATGGAACTGTGACAATGGTGGTTTTAAAAGTTAGGCAGTGCCAGGTAGGATTGGACCCAGGAAGGGATGTTGGATAGTCAGCATTTTAGGTGGATGGGGTCAAGGGAGCAGGGTGTGGTCAAGGGAGCAGGATGTGAAGTTCATGGATCAGAAGATCTTGGAAAGAGAGAGGGCAGATGGAAGAGAAACTAGAGAGAGATGTGGATTCATAAGGTGGACATAAGGGAGGGAAGTAGGCGAGGCAGCTGGACAAATGGCCTGAATCTTCACGACAAAGGGGGTATGTCCTGACCTAAAATAGGTACCATTTGTAATCAATATTAGCAGACATCAATATAATTCCAACCAGTAAATAATTTATTATACATAGAAATTATTGCTAACCATGGATAAATATTACCAGGCTGGTGATACAATTTCAAATTTCTGCATTCAGCTTGCGCTTAAACCATTAAAACAAAGCTTTAGGGTGTCATCTATGGAATATACTTCTGAGTATTTTTTTTTGTTCCACATCTGCACAAGTGACTGGGAGAGTTGAGTGGGAGGGCAGAGATAAACTTTGGGTGTCAAAGTGGCTCCAAAGTAACATACCTGAAAATAAGCTCAGAATTAAATTAATCTATGATAGGCTCTATAACTTGTTCTGCATCATGCAGATGTGCAATATTTCAAGTCATGATTTATCAATCAATCTCATCACTAACAGAACTGAAGAAGTTGCTTTGTTGCTGGCGGTAGCAATTCTTCCCACAAGACTCCAGATAACACTATGAGCCAATGCCTTATGGGTAAGCAGCATGAAGCTTACCAGTTACTTAGTTAAACACCAGCAAAACAAAGAACAAACATGTATTTACAAAGTGCTTTTCACAACCTCAGGATGTCCCAAAGCACTCTAAAGCCAATGAAATACTTTAAAAAATCTAGCCACTGGTGTGATGCAGGAAATGTGGCAGCCAATTTGCACACAAAATTCTGGAACTCCCTCCCTAACAGCACTGTGGGTGTCCCTACACAACATGGACTGCAGCGGTTCATGAAGGCAGCTCACCATCAGCTTCTCAAGGGCAATTAGGGATGGGCAATAAATGCTGGCCTAGCTAGCAACATCCACATCCCATGAATGAATGATTAAAAAACACAGCAAGATCCCACAATTAACAATATGATATTGACCTGATCGATCCTCCTTTTTCCAACAATTTATATATTTATACTTGGGACTTGGGAGTCCTAGTCCAGGATTCTCTTAAGGTTAACTTGCAGGTTGAGTCGGTAGTTAGGAAGGCAAATGCAATGTTGGCATTTATTTCGAGAGGACTAGAATATAAAAGCAGGGATGTGCTGCTGAGGCTTTATAAGGCTCTGGTCAGACCACATTTATAATATTGTGAGCAATTTTGGGCCCTGTATCTCAGGAAGGATGTGCTGGCCCTGGAGAGGATCCAGAGGAGGTTCATGAGAACAATCCCAGAAATGAAAGGCTTAACATATGAGGAACGTTTGAGGACTCTGGGTCTATACTTGATGGAGTTTAGAAGGATGAGGGGGGATCTGATTGAAACTTACAGAATACTGAAAGGCCTGGATAGAGTGGACGTGGGGAAGATGTTTCCATTAGTAGGAGAGACTAGGACCCGAGGGCACAGCCTCAGAGTAAAGGGAAGACCTTTTAGAACAGAGATGAGGAGAAACTTCTTTAGCCAGAGAGTGGTGAATCTATGGAATTCATTGCCACAGAAGGCTGTGGGGGCCAGGTCATTGAGTGTATTTAAGACCGAGATAGGCAGGTTCTTGATTGGTAAGGGGATCAAAGGTTACGGGGAGAAGGCGGGAGAATGGGGTTGAGAAACTTATCAGAAACTTATGAATGAAGGAGCAGACTCGATGGGCTGACTGGCCTAATTTCTGCTCCTATGTCTTATGGTCTTATTTTTTTCTTTTCCCACCTATTTCTATTATTTTTAAATGTATTTCCATTCATTGTTTCATCTCCACCTTTTAGCCCATTTCGATTCCTTCCCTCCACTCCACCCCCACTAGTGCTATCTGTCACTTGCTCGTCCTGCTTTCTACCCTTAATGTCGCCATTAGCACATTCCATAACTAATATCACCACCGTCAACACCCCTTTGTCCTTTTGTCTATGACATCTTTGGCAATCTCTTCTTTGCCTCCAACTATCACTGGCCCTCTATCCAGCTCTACCTGTCCTCAACCAGCTTATATTTCATCTCATTTCTATTTTTCCTTAGTTCTGATGAAGAGTCATACAGACTCAAAACATTAAATGTATTCCGCTCCGCAGATGCTGTCAGACCTGCTGAGTTTTTCCAGCTATTTTTGTTTTTGTTTCAGATTTCCAGCATCCGCAGTATTTTGCTTTCATCAGTTTATGTGAAATTGGTTGAGGGATAAATATCGGCCCAGGACACCTGAATGAACTTTCCTACTCTTCTTCGAATCGTTGACATGGGATCTTTTACATATACCTGAGAGGGCAGAGGGCCCTTGATTTGATGTCTCATCCGTAGCATCTTTGTGCACACTTGGTCTCCAAGACTTTGCTCTGCTAAATTTTTGCCCTTCCTACTTGAATTCACCTTTGCCCTTCCTACTTGAATTCAAGTGTGATATGTCTCTATGGAAAGACTGCACTCTATTGGGCAGACAGAAATTCCACATGTGCAGATTTCTCAGGTGCTTAGTTCATGTTTTAGGTTTCTGTGTCAGACACCCAGCTGAGCAGACAAAAAGAGTACATCTACACCTGTGATTATGTAACGACATTTTCCAGCAACATCACAGGAGTCTCGAAGTTTGAAATCAGTGTTACCATGTTAGATTATTTTTGATACAGCCTTTCATAAAATCTTTGCCTGTATATATTTCTACATGTACAAGCAGATAGGCTGCCCTATAAATGAGAAAAAAAGCATGGGAAAGAGTCCTTCAAAAAGTTTGGGCTCCACAGTAGTGCTGTACAAACATAATGAAGGTGAAGGCTGGTGGTTTCCACTTGTCCACTTGTGAGCCTGTGTTATGGCACAGTGGATGGTAAATGCTAAGCTGCTAAATGCCCAAAGGGAAACTTGAAACAACTGCCAAAACTGTTTTGCAATTTATATTCTTATTTTGAGATGTGTGCCTTGAATTCAGTAGTAATAAGTCCACCGAGTCTTAGAGCTTTGTTAAGCAAAACTAAATTAAACATTTATTAATAAAATAAATAATTTTAAGCACATACATAGGTCTACAAATTACTGCTCTGATAACTCCTCGCTCCCCTAATTAATCTGACTCCCAGTTACACCCCCGTTAAGGCAACAGTAAAAACAAAACAGATTTTATCAGACTCAGAGAAAGCACATGATACCCTGTACAGGGATATTCACAGGGAATTTCTTAGTTTTGGTTCCTATAGGCAGGAGGCTTTTCACACTTGTTAGATCTTAGAATGCCTTCCCCTCACGCATAACCTCATCTCCTTTGTACATGTTTCTCCCTTTGAATGCAAATTTCATTGCTTAATATGTCTTTGGACTTTACCTTTCTAATAAGAAAAACCTTTCACAGTACCAATTTTATCAATAAGCTTTGGGAAAAATAAACACACTGTTTAGCTTCTTCTGGCTAAGTGTAACATTTCACCCTCTGTTGAAATTCAAACTATTCTGGTTTATCTAAAAAATGCAAATTTTCCTTTACACCTCACATTCCAAAACTTCAGCCATTTTTACTTATTTAACATGTTAAACCTAGCTTCTCTTCTGATACATCAAAGCCTTCAGAACAGCTGTCTTTAATTCAATTAAGTCCTACCTAAACACACACACACACACACAGACTATCCAGGCCCCACCATTCCTACTTTACAATAAATCCCAATAACATTATGAAAATTATTATATTTTCATGACACCTGTCTTTTTCCTTTCATTCATCACCACTGACTGACATTGTTGTAACCCAACACCTCCACCTTCAAAATTACATCCTTGTGTTTAAATCTCTTCATGCCCTCATCCCTCCCTATCTGTAATCTCCCGCCAGCCATACAGCAACCATCCACAAGCTCAACATTCCTCTCACTGGTCTTTTATATATCCTCCTTTCCTTTTGCACGCCACCAGCCCCAACCCCCACCTCCCTTTACACTGGAGGCTGTGAGTTCAGCTGCCTAAAACCATACTCTAGAACTGTGGGTCGCAACCATCAGTGGGGTCACAGGATGAGATTTTGAGGTCATGAACTCAGACAGCAATTGCGGCCATGGAGCTTGGACTGAATTTGCTTGAACTGACAGCTACAAGGCCCCTTTAAATGTTTGTTTTTTTTTCTGCTGGTGTGGTTTAATCATATGTTCTCTGAGACCCGAGTGCCTTATAAAGGCACTATATAAGTACAAGCTATTGTTATTTGTAAAATAGATGGGTCTGCCCACCAACCAACTCAACAACCGTCCAATCCCCATCCTCAATAACCGCCCCTTACCCCCACCTTAATTTTCAATCCGGGGTCACATGAAGTCTGAAACATTAAAATGTGGTCACATTGGGAAAAAGTTTGGGAAGCACTGCTCCAGAATTTCCTTCTTAAACCTCTCGGCCGCCCTCTGTTTCTCTAAACTCACCAATTCTAATACCTTCATCTTTAACTCACTACCCATTTTTGCCATTAGATAGATAATTGGTTTATTGAAAAGTCAGCATGGTGGCTGGTGCCAAATTGTGATGACAATACAAGTAAAACAAGTAACCATAATTTCTAACATAGTTATTTTTATTTTAATGATTATCTATAAAGTATAAAATAATAAAACGATTGCATAATTATAAATATTTAAGTATACAAATAATTATAATACATTGCAAAATGCAGGTCTCCTTAATTTACAGAATAAAAATGAAAGGTCCTCTGAACTCTGCATTTTGCATGAAAGTCCTTGATCTTATGTTGTCAGGTTGAGTTCATTAAATTCTCAATCATTTACATACTATGAGTGTTATAAATGAGGGGATTGGGCTATCTCATAGTCTATTCGTTCTAGATTTTATTTGTGGGATGGTATATTTTGTCCTTAACTCCATCACACATTCACTTGTGTGCGGTTGCGCCAAGAGATAGTGGCAATGGGAGTTTCCTAGCTAAGTCCAGACAGAGATTTTTCCAACTTTCAGCAAGCGAACACATATTGAGTTGTTTGATTCTATCAGAGTAGCTTTGGTATGTGTTACCTAGGATCAGTTTCAACACCTGTTTTTGAGCGCTTTCGAGCTTGTTCATATGCTCTTCGGTAAGTCCAGCATTATAACTGTCATTGTGTATTCAATTAGATCTCAGTGGAAAGCCTTAGGACATTAAAGGCACTATGTAAGTACAAGCTGTTGTTAATTTGACTGGATGCTTTATCAATCAGATTTCTCGATCAGATCTCCACTCAGCTCTGGGTTTGTTTTTATTCAAATTTTTAATCTTCACTCTTAGAGTCTTTGTAGTCTGAAAGGACACATACCAAAGACTCTGAAGAAATGTTGAAGAATCACTGAAACCTCAAGGATCTCGAGCAACATGGTCTGACAGCTCCTTATGGTCAATTAACTATCACCAAACCCCATTTGTTACTAAATCTCAACTTGCTGCTGAAGTTGATATGACTAAGACAGTCAACAAGTGATAGTTTTTTTTAAAGAGGACAAAGGGCAGGGAAAGAGAAAATCCTCCTAATTACAATTGTCAATCAAGGCTAGACTTTAATCCTAGGTCTCTGAAGATTTAGAAAATTGTGAATAGGTTGGATAGCAACACTGTTTTGCTGCATCAGAATTTAAGGGTTTTTATTCTCCTCTACAAGTTACCATTCAAACAGGTAAAATATGATAGCAACGATATACTGAAGTAGCCTGGCATAGTACGAATCACGTGTTAAGATTGAGGAAACTGATGCCGTTCCAAGCATTAGTGAAACAGCAGATATATTGGCTTATGCACTCAAAAAGCCCAAAAGAGTCAAGAGACAAGAATGTGATGCCTTCATATTTAAAATGTTCCTGAGCAATAAAAGTAAATGCTCTTTAAAAAAAAATGTCATCAGGTAGCTGACCAGCATCTCAAAATAGATTTCCACCTAAATAATTGAGTTCAAATCCAAAATTTTTTATTCAAACATGATCATCCTCAACGAAGGAGGTTTCCCCAGTTATCAGACAGGCCACTTGACAGAACACTAGTTGATAGCACCTCATGTTTTTTTTAACCAAGTCTATTGGGATGACAAAGGATACAGATTACACTGTATACAAATTACACCATGCACAAAGCCATCCACAAGCGATAACTAGGAATAATATTATATTTTCAATAATAAAAGCAAACACCGTACTTATGCGAGGGTGGGAAGAAACACCTGTCGCAAGACCAGACCAACTTACACAAACAAACCTCTAAGTCAACAGACACCAGAACAGTACAGAACAGTCACAGAGGATACCTACAGCTAATCTTTTGGGGTGAGGGAAAAGTTAAAAAAACTGGATTCGTACCCTTACCTTTCCTGGTGTTCTCGGTCACATCAACACCAAACTGAATGATATCGCCCGACAGGAGCTCACATGGCGGGCTTTCCTCTGATCCTCGACTTAAACGTTGACTGTTAATAAACGTACCATTACTACTCTTAGTGTCCTGCAGATAGAACTGGAATAAAAAGCAAAATAAATATGATTTGCCCGTGAATTGTACCGTGATGCAAAATACTACTCAAAAATGTTATCTTTCTTCATCCAAACAATTAAATAGAACTCACTCGCTCCCAAAAAGGCATTATAACCATATTCAAATATGAGAGTGGTCAAGAGCATCAAGGCTCCATCTTAATACCTGTGTAAATTTGAGATGCTATTATACATTTTATACATAGTGATAGAGTCGTTACAGCAAGAAGGCAGCCATTTCGCTCATCAAGTCCGTGCTGGCTTCCTGTAGTGCAATCCAGTCAGTCCCATTCTCCTGCTCTATCCCTGTAGCCTTGCAAGCTTATTTCCCTCAAGTACCCATTCAGTTTCCTTTTGAAATCATTGATCACCTCCACTTCCACCACCCTCGCAGGCAGCATGTTCCAGGTCATTACCATGCACTGTGTAAAAATTTCTTCCTCATACCCCCCTTGCATCTCTTGTTCAAACCTTAAATCTCATAAGATCATAAGAAATAGGACAGGAGTAGGCCATTTGACCCATTGAGCCTGCCCCCTTCATTCAATAAGATCATGGCTGATCTGACTGTGGTCTTAACTCCATTTTCCTGCCTGTTCCCCATAATCCTCGACTCCCTCATTGATCAAAAATCTGTCTAATTCGGTCTTGAATATATTCAATGACCCAGCCTCCACTGGTCTCTGTGGAAGAGAATTCCAAATACTAACAACCCTCTGTAAGAAGAAATTCCTCCTCATCTTCAACTTAAGTGGGAGACCTTTTATTTTTCAACTGTACCCCCTAGTTCTAGATTCCCCGACAAGGAGAAAAATCCACCCTGTCAAGCCCTCAGATCCTTATATGTTTCAATAAGATCGCCTCTCTTTCTTCTAAACTCCAGTGAGTATAGGCCCAACCTGCTCAACCTTTCCTCAGAAGACAACCCTTTCATTCCAGGAACTAGCCAAGTGAACCTTCTCTAAACTGCTTCCAATGCAGGTATATCTCTCCTTAGATAAGGAGACCAAAACTGTACAAAATACTCTAGGTGCGGCCTCACCAATGCCCTGTACAGTTCTAGCAAAACCTCCCTACTTTTATACTGCATCCCCTTGTAATAAAGGCTAACATTCCATTTGCCTTGCTAATTACTTGCTGTACCTGCATGCTAACTTTTTGTGATTCATGTACAAAGACACCCAGACCCCTCAGAGATGGGGTCCTTTAGTCCCTCTCCATTTAAATAATATTCTGCTTTTCCGTACTGCCAAAGTGGACAAACTCACATTTTCCCACATTATACTCCATCTGCAAAATTTTTGCCCACTCACTTAACCTATCTATATCCCCGTGCAGGCTCTATATCCTCCTCACAACTTGCTTTTCTGCCTATCCTTGTATCACCAGCAAATTTGGCTCAAATACAGTTGATTCCCCCCCACCCACAGCCAAGACACTAATATAGATTATAAATAGTTGAGGGCTCAGCACTGATTCCTGCGCCACTCCACTAGTTACAGCTTGCCAACCTGAAAATGACCCATTTATCCAGGCTCTCTGTTTCCTTTTAGTTAGCCAATCCTTTATCCATGCTAATATATCACCCTTAACACCATGAGCTCTTATCTTGTGCAGTAGCCTTTTATGTGGCACCCTATTGAATGCCTTTTGAAAATCCAATACACTACATCTACTGGTTCCCCTGTATCAACCCTGCTTGTTGCATCTTCAAAGAGCTTTAATAAATTAGTGAAACACTATTTCCCTCGCACAAAACCATGTTGACTCTGCCCGATTCATTATTATCTAAACGTCTTGCTACTACCTCCTTAAAAATGGATTCTAGCATCTTCCCAATGACAGATGTTAGACTGGGTGGCACATAGAAAGCAGGAAACTGTCTCCCTTCTTTCTAAAATGGTGGTGTTACATTTGCATTTCCCAATCCACTAGGACTTGCTAGAATCTCAGGAATTTTGGAAGATTACAACCAATGCATCCACTATCTCTGCAGTCACTTCCTTTAAGATCCTAGGATGCAGGCCATCTGGTCCAGGATAATTGTCCCACTAGTTTTCCTAGCATCTTTTCTCGAGTGATCGTGACTGCTTTAAGTTCGCCCCCCCCCCCTCCCTCTTTTGTACCCTGCTTTTCTACTATCCCTGGGCTTTTTGTGCTTTTTACTGTGAAGACAGATACACAATCCTTGTTCAAAATCTGTGCCATTTTCTTCTTTTGCATTAATTCCCCAGCCTTACCCTCCAAGGCACTGACGCTAACTTTAGCTACTCTTTTCCATTTTATATAAGTGCAGCTTTTACTGCCTGTTTTTATATTTCTTGCCAGTTTTCTCGCTATCAAATCTACATCCCCTAGTTCCTGTATGGTCAGCTAATGGGAACAGCTTTTCTTTGTCCATCTCACCTCAACACTTCATAATCTTGTACACCTTTATCAAATCTCCTCTCAATCTCCTTTGCTCCACGGAGGACAGTCATACCTTCTCCAACCCAACAATGTCGCTAAAATCCCTCATCTCTGGAACCATTCTGTGAGATATCCTCTGCCCCTCTCAAGGACCTTCACATGCTTCCTAAGGTGTGGTGACCAGAACTTTTAAAAAAAATTCATTCCTGGGATGCAAGTGTCACTGGCAAGGCCAGTGTTGGTCGGGCATCCTAATTGCCCTTGAGATGATGTGGTGGTAAGCAGTCTTCTTGAACCACTGCAGTCGTTCTGTTGTAGGCACACACACAGTGCTTAGGGTTTTTGACCGAGCAACAGTGAAGGAAAAGCAATATAGTGCTAAGTCAGGATGGTGTGTGGCTCGGAAGGTAACTTGTAGCTGGAGTGTTGCCATGAGTCTATTGCCCTTGTCATTCTAGGGCAATTAGGGATGGGCAATAAATGCTGGCCTAGCCAGTGATGCCTGCATCCCATAGTGAATTAAAAAAAAACTTGAATTTATGCTTTCCCAAAATCTGCTCAATTCTACTAAAGCATAAAACCACCCACATATATTGCTCTTAATGAGGGCAAAGTATCAGAAACTAAACAAAATTCAGGCGCTCTCTATTTTATCTGCCAAACCACTACAGGTTCAAATTTAGCACAATGGCCCGTGAGTAAATACAATGTCTGAAGGACTGAATCAAAAAGACACAAAGTGCCCGGTTCAATTCCTTCTCTGTGCTGAATTTAAATATCTCAGCTGCAATGATGATAGGGAGATACCATTGCTACAGAAGTGCTAGAGAAGGGAAAAGAAAATAATTCTGTATTCCCGAGTCTAGGCTGCTCTGCTTACAGAACCATGATTTCGTTATGGATCACTGCCTTGAGAATGAGATTTTTTTTTAAAAATCAGAGAACTAAAATTTTGGTGTAAAGCTGGTATTACAACATTGTTTTACTGGCATACTGGCATTGTTTTAAAGGTAGAATGGATTTTAGATTGGATGGAATCGTTTGGATGGAATTAATTTTGTGCTAATTGACTCACGACAAAACTATTTGGGTCCTCTTAATACATGATTTCATTATCAAGGATCTCAACTTCTTTCATTTCCAATTTCCCACTTGCATATTCATAGTTTTGTGCTTAGTAGCAGATAAACTATTCAGGTTGTTGATTTGTGCCAGGAATCTCCATTTCTTCAAATATATAACCTAGACTTCTTTCTGATCTGCTCAGCATTTGGCAGATCACTTTTGCCTCACTAGGAGTTGTTTTGGCATCCTGTTATCATACTTTTTCAATAAACACTGTACTGTAGGTGGTCTGTCACACTCCTAATTTTTATGTATAACATGTGGTGCTATTGCATTTTCAATTTGTCACGCAAAATTGTTTGGGTGTCACATATAGATACAGTACTTGTAGCATCTTGACACTACTCATCATTTTAATATACAAATAGGTTGCTACATGATCTCCCCTGCATGTGTAATTCAAATGTCATTTGGAAATCCCACTAATTACATAATGGAAATTTTCCATTGGCAATTTGTTTTATAACTATGGATATAGGAATTTATACTGGATAAAGATGACAAGTGCAAGCTAACACAAGATTTTTATTACATCGTTAGTCAATTTCCCATGCCATTGCCTACAGTAAGGCAGAGAATATTCTATCTGAAGTTTTTAATAAAGGGCTAAAAACAGTAAAGTTAATCATATGAGATATACAATATATGTGAATATTTTATTTTGTTTTAATCATTACTTTGGGCATTAAAGTCATTTATTGAGAAAATATAGCATAAACATGTCTCAGGTAGCACTTTAAGCGAATTGTGAGAACTCAGTATCCAGATTATGTAAAATAATGAATTGACATGGGCATTTTCTAGTATAATTGTGGACAGAAATATATAATAGAAAAGTTGATGCA
This sequence comes from Cetorhinus maximus, assembly GCF_964194155.1. Lineage (NCBI taxonomy): Eukaryota > Metazoa > Chordata > Chondrichthyes > Lamniformes > Cetorhinidae > Cetorhinus > Cetorhinus maximus. The sequence goes on along the minus strand of NC_135884.1, from coordinate 34,425,345 downwards.
ACAGGTCTGAAAAAAAGAGTGACAGTGACAAAGAAGCAGGTCTTTGAATATATATTAAAGATTATATAGTTAGGCAGTTCAAATACATTTTTATGCATGTTAGAAGCACTGTCTTCATGCTTCCTACAAAACAGCAGAACAAAGTGGCTAACTCTCATGAAAAAATAAAGCATTTGACTATTATGGATTTTTTTAACATAAGCTACTTAATATAAACAAGTTTTGTCATGTAAAAAAGCTGAATACTGCAAATGCTGGAAATCTGAAATAAAAATAGCAAGTGCAGGAAATACTCAGCAAGTCTGGCAGTATCTGTGGAGAGAGAAACAGAGTTAACATTCTAGGTCTGTGACCTTTCACCAGACTGGGAAAAGTTAGGAATGAAATAGGTTTTGAGCAAGGGGTGCATGGGACAAAGACAAAAGGAAGGTCTGAGATCGGGTGAAAGATGGGAGAGACTGAATGGCAGAAGAGTGAATCTTCCAGGTCCAAAGGGAATGCTGATGGGTAAGGAAAGTAACAAAAGAAATAATAGGTGCTGCCAGACCTGCTGAGTATTTCCAGCATTTTCTGTTTTTATTTGTCTTGTATCATTTAGTAGTTTCTTTCCTCCTCCCAAATCAGTCTTCCTGTTTCGCAATATAAAAAGTAGAAGGACATGGGAAATCGCGACTTTGGCATTCTGTAGGTGTCATTAATTATTTGTTGAGGTCATGTTCGTGCAGCAGATTCAGCACTAAAGTAGTTCTATGCTCAAAACTGCCAAAGCCAAAATGAAACTTTATTTAAAAAATTTAATGCAGGCTCACATACTTGTATAAATATTACTAGTGGTCAATCAAAAGAGATGTCAATGCTGGCAGAAATCAACACATTTTAATGTTTTTGAAAATCATCATTAACCCAACTGATAACTGGTTAGCATGTCTAAAACACAATCCAACCACAGAGCCATTCAATAAACCAAACTCAAAAACCACTTCCATACTGGTAGAAACAAAACTACAGGGCTAGAAACAGTATTTATGAAATTAACAGCATTCTTTTTATACAAGCGCCCTTTGTGCTATTAGCACAATGAGATCCAGTCGGGAGGGTCCAGGCGTCGTGGTCCACATAGGTACCAACAAAATAGGCAGGACAAGGAAAGAGGTTCTGCATAACTAGTGTAAGGAGCTGGACACCAAAATTTAGAAGCAGAACCTCAAAGATAATATACCTGAGCCACATGCAAATTGGCATAAGGCAAATAAGATTAGAGAAGTTGTGTGGCTGAAGTGGGTTTCAGTTTGTGGGGCATTGGCACCAGTATTGGGGAAAGTGGGTGCTGTACCGTTGGGATGGTCTACACTTGAACTGTGCTGGGACCAGTGTTCTAGCGAGCTGCATAACTAGGGAAGTAGAGGGGATTTTAAACTAAATGGTGGGGGCAAGGGATCAAAGTTGGGAAGATGTGATAAGTCAAAGGAGTAGAGAAGTGGCAAGAGGGAAAGGCACTAACATGGGAAATGATAAATAGGCCATGACAGGAAGGGACAGAGAGTACAAATCTAAGAATAAATCAGCAGGTAAGGCTAGAGGTTACAAAAATAATAAAAAAGGACAAAACCATAGGCTCTGTATCTGAATGCACTTAGCATTCAAAACAAAACTGATGAACTGATATCACAAATAGAAATAAATAAGTACGATCTGATAGCCATCACAGTGTCACTGCTGCAGGATGACATAGATTGGGACCTGAATATTTAAGGATACATGAATTTAGGAAGGACAGGAAATTGGGAAAAGGTGAAGGGGTGGCAGCTCTGTGAATTAATGATAGTATTAGCAAAATAGAGTGGGATGACCTAAGTTCAGGAAACCTGGACGTGGAAGTACTTTGGGTAAGGATGAGAAAGGATAAAAAGGCAAGAAGTCACTTCTGGGGCAGGCACCCTAATAGTACCCACACGGTAGGGTGGAGTATAAAGGAAGAGATAATGGGAGCTTGTCAAAAAGGTACAATGATAATCATGGGGGATTTTAATTTACAATGACTGGAAAGATCAGATTGGCTTAGATGAGGAGTTCATTGAATGTTTTTGGTATAGTTTCTTAGAGCAGCATGCTCTGGAGCCAACCAGAGAGCAGGCTATTCTAGACCTAGTATTGTGTAACGAGATAGGATCAATTAATAACATCATAGTGAAGGCACCCATAGGTAGCAGTGATCATAATATGATTGAATTTTACATTCAGTTTGAGGGAGAGAAGGGTGGGTCCAAGACTAGCTAAAGTGAACTGGCAAATTAGGTTAAAAGATAGGTCAACAGAGATGCAGTGGCAGACATTTAAAGGGATATTTCAGAATACACAGAGCAGATACATTCCAACAAAAAAGAAAAAGTCCAAAGGGAGGACCCACCATCTGTGGTTACCCAAAAAGTTAAAAGATCATGTCAAACTTCAAGAGAAAGCATATAATTGCACAAGGATGGGTGGCAGGTCAGAAGATTGGACAGGATATAAACATCAGCAAGGAATGACAAAAAGATTAATAAGGAAGGAAAAATTAGAGTACGAGAGAAAGCTAGCTAGAAATATGAAGACAGATAGTAAGACTTTCTATAGATATTTAAAAAATGATTTAACAAAGTGAACATTGGTCTTATAGAAACTGAGTCTGGGGAATTAATAATGCAAAATAAGGTGGTGGCAGATGAATTGGACAGGTGCTTTGCATCAGTATTCACTATAGAGGATACAAGTAACATCACAGAAATAGCAGTAAATCAGGAAATGGAAGGGAGAGTGGAACTCAGGAAAATTACAATCATCAGGGAAGTGGTACTGAGCAAATTGTTGGAGCTATGGGCTGACAAATCCCCGGGTCCTGATGGACTTCATTCTATGGTCTAAAAAGAAGTGGCTAGTGAAATAATTGGTGCATTGGTTTTAATTTTCCAAAATTCCCTAGATTTGGGGAAGGTTCTATTAGATTAGAAAATAGAAAATGTAACTCATTTATTCAAAAAGGGAGGGAGACAGAATGCAGGAAACTACAGGCCAGTTAGCTTAACATCTGTCATAGGGAAAATGTTAGAAGCTATTATTAAAGACGTTATAGCAGGACATTTAGGTAAATTCAAGGTAATCAGGCAGAGTCAACATGGTTTTGTGAGAGGGAAATCATGTTTAACCAATTTATTGGAGTTCTTTGAAGAAGTAACATGTGCTGTGGATAAAGGGGAACCGGTGGATGTACTGTACTTAGATTTCCAGAAGGCATCTGATAAGGTGCCACATCAAAAATAATAATAATAAAAGCTCATGGCGTAGGGGGTAACATACTGGCATGGAAATAAGATTGGCTAGCTAACAGGAAACAGAGTAGGCATAAGTGGGTAATTTTCTGGTTGGCAAGATGTAATATGAGTGGTGTGCCACAGAGATCGGTGCTGGGGCCTCAACTTTTTGCAATTTTTATAAATGACTTGGATGAAGGGGCCAAAGGTATGGTTGCAAAATTTGCTGGTGATACAAAGATAGGTAGGAAGTAAGTTGTGAAGAGGACATAAGTAGGCTACAAAGGAATATAGATAACTTAAGTGAGTAGACAAAGATCTGGCAAATGGAGTACAATGTGGCAAAATGTGAAATTGTCCATTTTGGCAGGAAGGATAAAAAAAGTAGCATATTATCTAAATGGTGAGAGATTGCAAAGCTCTGAGATTCAAAGGGATCTGGGTGTCCTTGTGCATGAATCGCAAAAGGTTAGTATGCAGGTACAGCAACTATTTAGGAAAGCTAATAGAATGTTATTGTCTATTGCGAGGGGAATTGAATACAAAAGTAGAGAAGTTATGCTTCAGTTATACAGGGCATTGGTGAGACCACATCTGGAGTACTGTGTACACTATTGGTCTCCTTATTTAAGGACGAATGTAAATGCATTAGAAGTAGTTCAAAGAAGGTTAACTAGACAAATATCTGGAATGGGTGGGTTGTCTTATGAGGAAAGGTTGGACAGGTGAGGCATGTATCTGCTGGAATTTAGAAGAGTAAGGGGTGACTTGATTGAAACATAAGATCCTGAATGTTCGTGACAGGATGGATGTGGAAAGGATGTTTCCTGTTCTGGGAGAATCTAGAACTATGGGTCACTGTTTAAAAATAAGGGGTCATTCATTTAAGACGAAGATGAGGAGAAATTTTCTCTCTGAGGGTCGTGAGTTTTTGGAACACTCTTCCTCAAAAGGGGGTGGAAGAAGAGTCTTTGAATATTTTTAACGCAGAGCTAGATAGATTCTTGATAAGCAAGGAGACGAAAGGTTATCAGGGGTAAGTGGGGAACGTGGAGTTAGTTGAAGTTTCAATCAGATTAGACATGATCTTACTAAATGGCAGAGCAGGCTTGAGTGGCCAACTCCTGCTCCTAATTCGTAAGTTCGTATGAGATTATTATTGGCTATCCCTCGCTAGCAAGGATGATTGTCTTCCATGAGTCCAAAGAAGGTTAATGAGGTTGATTCAGGTTCTGCAGGCTTTATGGCACAGAGGGCATTTGTTGTCATGTGGGATGTCTGGTCGTCTGGGATGTCTTGTGTGTTATCAGTTTGGGTCATGGCATGTTCTTTTCGCTGCTCTCACTTTTCCTCTTCATTTTGCCTTGTTGGGTTTCAAAATGCTGGGATCCTTTCCCAAAGACACTGCTGCCATCTGGTTCGATCCAAGGCGATGGTCTCCCAGGAGTTGATACCAGTGTTGCATTTTTTCATGTTGGCTTTCAGCACATCAGTGAAGCGTTTCTTCTGTCCTCCTCTGGTGTGTCTGCCCTGACTAAGCTGGGAGGAGACACCTGCTTTGGGAGCCTGGTATCTAACATCTGGACTACATGACCAACCCAACAAAGCTGATGGTGGATGATCATAGCCTTGATGCTTGTGGTTCCTGCTTGTCAGAGGACACTGATATTGGTGTGTCTATCTTCCCACTTTATATGCAAGATCTTCCACAGGCAGCGTTGCTGGTAGGACTCCAGTGCTTTGAGATGCCCCCTGTACTCTGTCCATGTTTCAGCCCCATACAGTAAAGAAGGGATCAGGACTGCATAGTAGATCAAGAGCTGGGCAATGTCAAATCCAACCCCATGAACTCTGCATTCTTCTTCTGATTTCCTTTTTCAGAAGGAAGTATAGCTGCCTGGAAATCCCTTGAGCTGCCCCTCTCCAGCTCGCCATGACTCACTCAGAGCTCGAGAGGGGCTGTGATTCTCAGGTGACAAATGCAGTGCAACGCTCTGGGTGTTCACTCACGGGTGTCCATGAGGGTCCTGAAGTTCCAGGGCCCAAACTTTACTACTTGTATCTTTTATGTGTTTCCACTGCAGAAAGCGATCCCTTTGGAAAGCAGCTATCCAGTCAGGAGAGGTGAGGCAGACTATGTTTAGTGTGCCTTTTCTAGCTCTGTACCCAATGAGGAATGGGCAGAATGGATCTTAAAGAGGCTGCTCAGTTCCAGTCACAGCTGCTGAAAGGCACCCCTGCCTCATCAAAGAGCTAGATGACAATCTCGTAACTGCTGCCTTCATGCCAGATCATGACTAAAAGCTTCCAGACAACACAATCCTGCTCCTGTCATCAAAGGGCTTGGGTGACGTGCTCAGGAAGGAAGGCGCCTGTGTGCGAAATCTTTTGCCAAATGTAGGGAAACTATTGCACAGCAGCTTCCACACATGTCTTGACAGAACGAAACCTTGGTCCAATCGCAAGGAAACCAAGACGATTGGAGGTTTCATTTTGCTGCAGCTTTCACCTGCCAAAACAACCAGTGAGATATTCCAGATGGCACATCTTTCCCTGCCTGCTCTGCCATTGAGGACTTGTTTGTCAGTGCCTCGTCTCCTGAGTATTTCTTGGGTTCTTAAATAAGCCTTCATGGGAACTGAAGCAGACCAGGGAATAAGGGATTCCATCATACTTCACCCTGCTTTGATCGACCCTTTCTTACTCATTGCCCAGGTTCCGTGGCAAGGACAAGGAGTGGACTTTGTAAATCTCCACAATGAGATGATAACACAACTTGCAGTAAGTTGAAGGTCACAGTGTTTACAAATGACAATACTACTAATGTAAAATGTATTGTTCTGCTGCTAAAGCACAAACACATGTAGCCTGATCATCACTTAAAAGGTCACAGTTGCTGCAGTTAGGCTGTCCCATATGTGCACAAATCACTTGAGTACATTCTCAGTTTCAACGTTAAAGAAGTATTTCTGATTATGGGCAAGTTCCATATTTTAAAAAAATACATTTTTACTTCAAAATGCCCAAGAAGTATGCTTCTGTTACAAAGACCAATCATCTTAAAACTTAGATTTTCAGATGGTGTTGCTTACAAGTAGCCTGAGATCTGGACTTGATTGAAACATACAAGATCCTGATGGGTCTTGACAGGGTGGATGTGGAGAGGATGTTTTCTCTTGTGGGAGAATCTAGAACTAGGGGTCACTGTTTAAAAATAAGGGGTCACCCATTTAAAACAGAGATGAGGCGAAATTTTTTCTCTCAGAGGGTCGTGAGTCTTTGGAACTCTCTTCCTGAAAAGGTGGTGGAAGCAGAGTCTTTGAATATTTTTAAGGCAGAGGTAGATAGATTCTTGGTAAGCAAAGGGGTAATAGGTTATCGGGGGTAGGCAGGATGCAAATTTCAAGTTACTATCAGATCAGCCATGATCTTATTAAATGGTGGAGCAGGCTTGAGGGGGTAGAGTGGCCTACTCCTGCTCCTTGTTCATAGGTTCTTAGTTTTTATGTTTACAACCAGCTTGCTGCAGCCTGAATGATACAAATCAATTTAACAGAGCAAATTTACTGAAGCAAAATAAGACAAGATAAAACCATACCCCAGTCACCTTGAAAGATATATTTGTAATTTTGCTTAATCATCTCTTCATAACATTTGGTTAAGATGCAGTAACTTTGTTCTTCCTCTTTTTTTGACATCCAATTATTTACTGGACAATTTTTTTTTGTTCAACCTCTTGGGAACAAAATGAAGAAAATGAAAAGGTATTACTTAACCTGTGCTTACCTCAGCCTGATTTACAAATTTTCTGCATGGTTGTCACAGTATCATAGTTCCTTCTCAGCAGCAAAGTAAAAAACTACAACTTCCATAATGCAACAACACAGCTGCATATCAGTAGCACTTGAAGACCCAGGTTAAGTTCCCACTTAAACCCTCAGGATTTAGTCAGAAAGCCAAGCTTTTTAAAGGAAACTTATAGGCATGTTAAATATAAAACAATTTTTATGATTGAGATTAGTGATATTCCCCACAGAATTGTATAGCTGATGTGTTTGCTAAAAACGTATTTGTCACTCCATATACTGACCTGAGTGAATGAAGAAAATTGCAGCTGAAAACAAATAAACTTAGTCAGCTTTGTGATACTTACTAGTTATGGAATGGTAGCATTGTATGAAAATGTTGATTTAATCATTCCTCATTTAGAGTGGAACATACTCGAAATAAAGTACTTACATTGGTCTTATCTACATTTTCTTTTAAAATTATGACTGCCAGCGGTTGACAATACTTCTGTGTTTTCTTTTAAAAACACAATACACTACAAACATAGAGGAAGGCAAAAACACAGCAGTAGCTTCTGGAAGTCAGAAGAAACAAACTAAAAAAAAAAGCTCACAACTGAGAGAGGTACAATCCTGTCAAACCATCTATCAAGAAATAAATGGTAGCAGCGACCTGCTTTGAGGCCTCATTGAAACTAACTGGTAGCAAGATTATGTGTAGAATGTGAGGGGTCTCTTTTTCTCTTTTGTATCAATAGAGCGGCACCTGGCCTTCATTTACAGCCTCTTCTGCTGCCCAGCTAAGATCAAAAATGCATCAGCTTATATTCTACCATTCAATAGAATGGGGGAGCATTTCCTGCACATGTGCAGATGCAGTGTCAGTGCCTGTGATGTCACTGACTGCGATGTTCTAGGCAGTTACCTGCATTAAAGATGGTGAAGATCAAACAAAGACAGAAAACACTATTCTGGCTCACTCCCACCGGCCTCCCACCTCCTCCCTTGCCGCTGTCCTGTTCCCTTTACTTCTCCCTTCCAGTCCCTGCTGTCCATTCTGCTGCTCCCACCTGCTCAGGAGGAAGTGAGGGAGTGGTGAAAGGAGGGGCGAGGGGTCACGGTGGGGAAGTGGCGAGGGGAGCAGGTGGGAACTAAGGCTTTGGGATGCACAATGGTGATGCAAGAGGGTGGAGAAGCCATCCATGTGCCAGCAGCTGGAATGGGAATTGTCTTCGCGATTTCTTTTTCCTGGTCGGCGGCAGCAGGAGTTACAGTGTATGTACGAAGCTTTGCTGTCATTCAATTGACAGTCAAGTATTACAAAATAGCAGACATATCAATTGACACTTCACTAAGATTAACAATTGCAAACCAGCATTACAGCTTTTTCAAAAATAAGTTTCTAAATTTGGAAAACGGATAAAAGTTGAAAAGTTTTACATCTGACTCCGAACTATGATTTGTAAAAATAAGTAGATTCTTTCTTTCCTTTCCAAAATATTTTTCTCAGAATGTATCCTCTTGGTTAAAATTCTACAACAGATTGCCAGACCATAATTACAGAGGAATGAGTGGGGTTTTTCACTAACACGAGTGAACTGAGATCAATTGTAATGCTGCCAGAACACCTCCAAGGTTAAGCATGCCCAGGTGTTTCTAAGTCAGGATTCTGATGTTATCTGCTACACTGGAGTCACAAACTGCAAAACTACCGTATTAGCCTTTTTTGCTCAGTCTCAACTGAAATTCAACTGTAACTCGCAGAATTGCAGTCAACATGGATAATTCCAAGCAAGCAGTATTTACCTGTCCAGGGTCTATAACAGTTACACTAAACAAATTATTTATATGCCTTTCCATCTTAAAATATAGGTCTTGTGCACAGCTGCGTTAAAAGAACAGCAAGACAACTTAATATTTGCACTTGCAATGCTTTGAGGAATCATTCAAATAAAGATGGTCGTCCCAACACATTGATTTTATCAGCTGTATGAAGTTGATCCGATGGGTATGTACTGAACTTATCAGTAATTATGTTCAGCATGATTACCTCCTGTGGTGCAAGCTGGAAAACAAAATTGTACTGAATAATACTAGCTTGGATAGTAAAAAATATACTAGGTATGTCACACAGGCAGCAGATAGATGGGAACGCCACCACCTAGAAACTCCCCTCCAAATGACTCACCATCCTGACTTGGAAATATATCGCTGTTCCTTCACTGTCGCTGGATTAAAATCCTGGAGCTCCATTCCTAACAGCACTGTGGGTATACCCACTCCATATGGACGGCAGCGGTTCAAGAAGGCAGCTCACCACCATCTTCTCTAGGGCAACTAGGGATGGGCAATAAATGCTGGCCTAGCCAGCAAAGCCCACATCCCATGAATGAATAAAAAAGAAACACACCAGCAAGGAATACCAATGCACCAAGTTCATTTAGTGGTCTTTATACACAGTTCTCAATTCGAGCCACTGGTCCAAAAACATTTTTTAATCTTCAACATACTCTTAACTACATAAATTTCAAATGTAAGACAACAAGTTTTCATGCATTAATATCTTACAAATGTAGTGATAATTTTCAAATGAGAAAAATAGCTTTTCATACTGAATAAAGCTAATAACACCTCTATTTTTTCTCAATCATTCCTAACAGGAAAAAAAATACATATTCTGACTTTCAGGAATTAGTACAATAGTCATACTAAAACATGGTTAAAGGAAGTTTTAAATCTTATATTTTAATTTAGACCCCAAATCAGATGCCACATATGTTTAGCAATATTCTGATATATTGAACATTAATCATAGTTTCTGCAACTACTTATAAGACTTGCAAGAAACAAATAATAACTGCAGATTTGGCAGATGATTTGGTTTGTACTGAAATTAGCAGTAAAATGTGCATCACAAAAACTGTGACATTCAATTTTCTTGTATTTGAAAAACACTTGTTCTATACATGAATATCCATTACACCTCAGCCCCTTCTACGATTTTCCATCAGTCATGGGCCAGAATTTGCTGTAGTAAAGCATCTAATGCTGACTGCTGTTAGACTGTCCCCTTCAGCTCAAAATCTTTTAACACAAATCTCCTGAAAGTGCAAACTGATAACATCATAGCAAAATAAGTTGGAACCCAAGTGAAAAGGGCAATTTACAGGTCATCTCTTAACTACTGAGATTTAAAAACTGGGGAATAAACACAGGAAGGATTGAGAAGGAGATCAAATTCAAAGGAGTGAATTCAATGGATATAGTTGCCAGACTGAATTTGAACCAGTAGAAGAGATAAACAAATTTGACCTTGTCCTCACCAATCTATCGATTGCAGACGCATTGTCTGTTACAGTATTGACAGAAGTAACCACCACACTTTGCTCTATTCCAAAAAGTCAGTTGGTGAAGGACGATACTGGGGTTAATCTTTACTCTATTTTATTTTTATTTACAGAGTTAAACATCACAAGCAAATACCCCCGAACTCAACCACACCGGTTTCAATAAGTGCCTCTTTATAAGTGCTCAATTGAAACCCCAATTAATGCCCTCCACATGCATTTGTTTTGTTTTTCTTTATTCTTTCATCAGGTGTGGGCGGTCGCTGGCAAGGCCAGCACTTGTTACCCATCCCTAATTGCCCTTGAACTGAGTGGCTTTGCTCAGCCATTTCATAGGGTAGTTAAGAATCAATCATATTGCTGCAGATCAAGAGTCACACGTAGGCCAGACCAGGTAAGGATGACAGATTTCCTTCCTAAAAGACATTAGTGAACCAGATAGGTTTTCATTGCAATCGATGATAGTTGTCATGGTCGCTATACTGAGACTAGTTTTCAATTGCAGATTTTTAAATTGAATTTAAGTTCCACCAGCTGCCATGGTGGAATTTTAACCCATGCCCCCAGAGCATTAGCTAGTGCCTTTGTAATACTAGTCCAGTGACATTACCACCATCTCCCACAAAAGCAATCGATATACAATTAGCACAGTGCCTGTGGAGACAAAGTTCTATTTTCTTCGGGAGGATACCCTTCATTGTGTTGTGTACCACTACTACCACTTTGCTAAACGAGATAGATTCAGAACAGATCCAGCATATCAAAAACTGGATATCCATGAAGCACTATGGCCCATCAGCAGCAACAGAATCGTATTCCACCACAATTTGTAATCTAATGGCCTGGCATATTCCTCACTCTCCTATTATCATCAAAACAGGCAACCAATCCTGGTTCAACGGATGAGTGCAGAAGAGTTTGCCAGGAGCACCAAGCATACATGATAATGAGTGCCAACCTTGTGAAATTGCAGCACAGGACAACATGCACACTACCAGCAAAAGCAGTGTGCTGTAACAAGATTAAGTGATCCCACAACCAACATATTAGGTTACGGTTCTGCAGTCCTGCCACATCGAGTCATGAATAGTGCGGGACAATTAAACAGCTAACTGGAAGAGGAGGCTCTTAAATGCCTCCATACTTGGTGATGGGGGGAGCCCAGCATGCGAACACAAAAGGCAAGGCAGAAGTGTATGCAGCCACCTTCAGCCAGATGTGCCAAGTGGATGATCCATCTTAGCCGTCTCCTGAGATCCCCCCCACCCCCTGCCCACCAACTCCCCCATCCCAGATGCAAGCCTTCAGCCAATTCGGTTCACTTAAGAAGCGGTTCAGCACACTGAATGGAGCAAAGATTATGGCCCCCCAACAACATCCCAGATGTAGAGTTGAAGACTTATGTTCCAGAACTAACCTCATTACTAGCCAACTTGTTCCAGTACAGTACAACACCAGTGTCTACCAGACAAATCTAATCCATCCAATTACCATCCCATCAACCTATTCTCAATCATCAGGTGGTGTTGTCGCTAGTACTACCAAGTGGCACTTACCAATAAACTGCTTATGAATAATCAGTTCGGGCTTCACCAGGGCCACTCAGCTCCAGACCTCATGACAGCCTACATCCAATTGTGGACAAAAGAGCTGAATTCCTGAGGTGAAATGAGAATGATTGCGCTGAACACCATTTAGGAAGTCAATGGGAATCAAGGGAAAACTCTCCACTGGTTAGTGTAATACCTAGCTGAAAGGAAGATAATCATGTTTGTTGGAGACCAATAATCTCAGCTTCAGGATGTAAATTCAAGATTTCTTCAGGGCAGTGTCCTAGGTCCAATCACTTTCAGGTGCTTCAATGGCCTCCCTCCATCCTAAGATCAGAAGTGAGGATGTTTGCTGATGACTGCAGAGCATTCAGCTCCATTCGTAATTCCTCAGATAATGAAGCACTCTCTGCTGCATGTAGCAAAATCCAGATAGCATTCAGAATTCTAAATAGCAAGCAATGATCATCTCCAACAAGAGAGTCTTACCAGCTTCCCTCGACATTCAATGGTATTACCACTGTTGAATTGTTGAATGCCCCATCATTCTGGGGGAGGTGGGAATCACCTCAACTGGGTCAGACAGATAAATACTGTGGCTCTATAAGCAGGTCAGAGGCTGGTTATATTACAGCAAGTGAATCACCTCTGACTCCAGAAAACCTTTCCACCAGCTACAATGCACAAATCAGAAGTGTAATGGAATACTCTCTACTTGCTTGGATGAGTGCAGCTCCAACAACATTCAAGGAGTTCAATGCCATTTAGGACAAAACAGTCCATTTGAATGGCGCCCCATCCATATAGTAAACATTCGTTTGCTCCACCATCAGCACACCATGCCTGCAGTATGTACAATCTAGAAGATGCACTGCAGCAACTTGCCAAGTTTCAATAGCACCCCTCAAACCCCCAACTTCTATTGCCTGAAGCACAAGGGTACCACCACCAAGTTCCCCTCAAAGTCACAACATCCTGATTTGGAAATAGATTGCCATTCCTTTATCATCGATGGGTCATAATTCAAGGACCCCCAGCACTCGGAGGACTGCAGGGTTCACCACCACTTTCCCAAGAGCAATTAGGGATGGGCAATAAATGTTTGCCTTCACAGAGATGCCCACATGCTGTGAATAAATAAAAAAAACTTCTAGGCCACGCTGTTCACCCTACTTGTGCTACCACTCAATCATGTTCGCATACTACAGGGCCAAATCCTCTGTAGCAGAGACAGAGAGGGGTTTCACTCATCGAAATAATTTTAAAGAGTCTGCAGCCATCCTTTATGAAAAGTTGGGACTTCCACCATCAGTAAATTAAGATCAAGAAAGAGAAAAAAAAATCTGGAAACAGGGCAGTCTAAACGTACAGATTAAACTTAATACATCAATGCCAATCACTCCAAGCTTTCAAACCATACACAAAAATACTCAAGAGAATACTGGGTGTGAACCAGATGCAAAATATGTGAACAACAGCTGCTCAGGGTCTTCTAAAAATAGCATTTGCTCTTCATACAGAATCACAAGGTAAATACAAGTCAATATTTGACACAATGAAAAACAAAACCCCTTTTGGTTTAAGTGCAAAACAAATTACATACATCTAAAAAATTAATAGTAAGAAGAGGATCAAATGGGACTAATGTCAGCTTAGTCTATTAGCTGTGATTGTAATGGAACTAGTTGGATACCATTGCCTGCAAAAATTATGCAGTTGTATAATGTCCAAGAACATGAAAACTGTCCTGATGTATGACAAGTTGCAATTATAATCACACAATTTACTGTTGAGAGGACAATTACCAAAGAAAATGTTTGAATATATAGTCGGACTAAGTAACTAGGTTCCAGATTTCTCACCCAGCATTTAGATTCAATCCCAATTCTCTGCGATGTAATAACCAAATATTTTCACATTGGCCTTGTCCAGACTATGGCTGGCTACATGAAACACCAGATTTGAACAACTTTAACTTGAGGTACAAACTTCTTGTGAGGCACTTTGTCAAATGCCTTATTACTCATCTTTGTTGCAGGGCTTTAGGTAATTTAGGCTTTACTGTACTTTAAAAATCAAATACTCTTTGTAGTTGATGCTACAGACCAGTGTTCCTCTTTCTGGGGTTTCCTTTTATTTCAATTTGCATTCCAGGATTTCCATTTCCATTTTTTATTGTCACTTTGACCTACTTATTGCTTTTATTGTGAAAGGGATGATAAACATTCCTCGTCTAATTTTGAAGTACTCCTGTTTAGGAACAGCTCTTAGTCTTATACCAATTTCAGTCCAGTGAAGAGAATTAATTTCTTATTTTCCAATACTCCAGATTTTCTTCATATGGTATATCTAGTTTCAATTGCTAATTGGAGTTGTTAACTTCAGGGAGGAATACTATATCTACTGTACCTTAATGAAAGAAAGGAGGAAGTCAGTTTCTTGATCACAGGACATCCCATCAGTCTTCTGATTTGAGAAAATAGAAGGAAATATTTGTGAATCTGAAGTCATATAAAAAGAGAAATTTCTCCATGGCAATTGCTTGGCTTGTTAGCCTGTGGCTGGGACTTCATTGTGTGACAAAGAAAGTGAGCAATGGGTGAGACACATGAAGTAGAAAATATATAAGGAAAAGAAAAAGTAGGCAAGGAGACAGTTGGGGTAAGAATGAAGAAAAGAACAGTGAAAGAAAAAAAATAGAGCAGAAGAAATAAATTTAAAATACATACATGCTAGAACCACTGGTGGCCTAGGAGTACTGGGCATTTGAGCAGTTAGGAGGGTTGGGTATTTAAGTGATAAAGATGTGGCTTAACTTCTTTTCTCTTGTACTATATCCCTTGATTAATAAAGTTGTGTCCTAGAAGCACAGGAGAAGGCTATTTGGCCCATTGACTCCATGTTATCTAATTTAAAAAGTAATCCAGTTAATCCTGTTGGAACATAGGGACATAAGACTTAGGAGCAGGAAGAGGCCATTCAGCCCTTTGAGCCCGCTCCTTCATTCAATAAAATCACGGATGATGTGACTGAGGTCTCAATTCCACTTTGCCATCAGCCCCCGCATAATCCTCCCTTGTCTCTCAAAAATCTGTCTAACTCAGCCTTGAATAAATTCAATGACCCAGCCTTCACTGCTTTCTGGGGATGAGAATTCCACATACTAACGGCACTTTGAGAGAAAAAATTTCTCCTCATCTCTGTCTAAATGGTAGATCACTTATTCTTAAACTGTGTCTCCTGGTTCTAGCCTCTCCCACAAGTGGAAACATCCTCCCGATCTCTATGCAATCAAATTGCCTCAGGATCTTTGATGTTTTAATAAGATCACCTCATTCTTCTCAGCTCCAATGGGTATAGGCCCAACCTGTTCAACCTTTCTTCACAGGATAAGCCCCTCATCTCAGGAATGAGTTGAATGAACCTTCTCTGTGCTGCTTCTAATGTAATTATATATTTTTTTCAATTGAGGCCAAAACTGTACATGGTATTCCAGATGTGATCTCACCAAAACCGTATACAGCTACAGTAAAACTTCCCTATTTTTATATTCCATTCCCCTTGCAATAAATACCAACATTCCATTTGCCTTCCTAATCACTTGCTGTACCTGCATACTAAACTTCTTGTGATTCATGTACCAAGATACCAAGATCCCTCTGTACCACTGAATTCAGCTATCTCTCTCCATTTAAAAAGTATGCTGCTTTTCTATTCTTCCTGCCAAAGTGGACAAGTTCACATTTTCCCACATTATACTCCATCTGCCAAATTTTTGCCCACTTGCTTAACCTGTCTATATCCCTATGCAGACTTTCTATCTCCTCTTGAGAACTTACTTTCCAACCTATCTTGGTGCCATTGGCAAATTTAGCTACCATACATTTGGTTCCTTCAACCAAATCATTGATGTAGATTGCAAATAGTTTTGAGGCTCCACCACTGATCCCTGTGGCATTCCACTAGTTATAGCTTGCCAACTCAAAAAAGGCCCATTTATCCCTATTCTCTGCTTCCTATTAGCAAACCAGTCCTTTATTCATACTAATATGTTACCCCCTATACCATGTAATCTTATCTTGTGTAGTAACCTTTGATGTGGCACCTTATCAATTGCCTTCTGGAAATCCAAGTGCACCACATCTACAGGTTCTGCTTTATCCACCTTGCTTGTTGCTTCCTCGAAAAGCTCTGATAAATTAGCTAAACATGATTTTCCTTTCACAAACCCATGTTGATTCTGCCTGAACAAATTATGATTCAAGTATCCTGCTTTAATCTCCTTAATGATGGATTCTAGCAATATGACAGATGTTAGGCTAACTGGCCTGTAGTTTCCTGCTTTCTGTCTCCCTCCTTTCTTGAATAAAGGTGTTACATTGGCTATTTTCTAATCCACTGGGACCCTTCCAGAATCTAAGGAATTTTGGAAGATTATAATCAATGCATCTACTAGCTCTGCAGCCACTACCTTTAAGGCCCGAGGATACAGGCCATCTGATCCTGGGGACTTGACAGCCTTTAGGTCTAATAGTTTTCCCAGCACCTTTTCCCTAATGATAGTGATTATTTTAAGTTTCTCCCTCCCACTCACCTCCTGATTTACAAGTATCTTTGGGAAGTTTTCTCCGTTTTCTACAGTGAAGACAGGCACAAAATACCTGTTCAAAGCCTCTGCTATTTCATTGTTTTCCATTATCAATTCCCTAGACTCACTCTTTAGAGGACCAACACTAGCTTTAGTTACTCTTTTCCTATTTAAATACAGGTAGAAACTCTATCTGTTTTTATATTGCTGGCTAGCTTTTCTCACACTCTTCTTTCTCCCTCCTTATTTTTTTTAGTCATTCTTTGCTGGTTCTTAAGATTTCACCAATCTTCTGACCTACCAGTAATCTTTGCAGATTTGTACAGTGATGATGCATCCTTCTCAAAGAGTCTTTCTTGCTCACTAGGATAAATCTTTGCTGAGAGCTAGTGAATATCTCCTTAAAAGTCTGCCAATGCATCTCTGCTGTCCTACCCTTTAACCTAGTTTCCCAGTTCACTTTAACTAGATCTGCTTTCATACCCTTATAAAAGCCTTTATTCAGGTTTAAAACCCCAGTCTTAGACTCACTTCTCTCCTCCAAACTGAACATGAAATTCTATTATTTTATCATTGCTGTTGCCTAGAGGTTCCTTTAATATGTTATTGATTATTCCTGTCTCATTGCTCATTGCCAGGTCCAGAATAGACTGCTTCCTCATTGGCTCTCGAACGTGCTGCTCTAAGAAATTGCCCCGAATACACTCCATGAACTCATGTTCCAGGCTACCTTCCAGGCTACCTTCCAGGCTACAACCTGATTCATTCAATCTACATCTAGATTAAAGTCACTCAAGATTATTGTGGTACCTTTCTTACATGCCCCATTTATATCTTCCTGTCTGACTGTGTACTGAGGGCCAATAAACTACTCTCACAAGTGACCTCTTACCTTTACTACTTCTTATTTCTATCCCATTCTCTTGTTATTTCCACCTAATAATGCAATTTTTCTCCAAGTACTTATCCAATTATCTTGGAAGACTACAATTGAATCTATAATCACCCTATCAGAAGGTGCATTCCAAATCCTGAAGTTTTTTCTCATGTCATCTCTGGTTCTTTCACAAATCACGTTAAATCTGTGCCCTCTGGTTATCGATCCTTTAGCCATTGGAAACAGTCTCTCTTTATTTATTCATCAAAACCCTTCATCACTTTAAACCCCTATCAAACCTCCTCTTAGCCTGCTCTGCTTTGAGAGCAACCTCAAATTTTCTAGTTTATTCACACTACTGGAATCCTTTATTTCTGGAATCATTGTAGTAAATCTCTTTTGTACCGTCTCTAAGGCCTTAACATCCTTCCCAAAGTGTGGGGCCTAGAAAGCCTTCTCAACTGGGGATGGTGATTGGGAGGAAGTGTAGGAATGTCTAGGGCCAGAGAGACCTTGATGATGGCAAGAGGGAGCCTGAGGGATGAAGGAAACACGATAGATGAAATTCCAGGTGCACCAGATAGGATTTGCTGCTATAATTCTGTACAGTGCCTAAATTGACAAAGTTGAAAAAGTGATAAATTCTCAAAAAATAGCTAAACATTAGAAATGAATGAAATAATAGATATTCATTTGGTATTGAGTTAAAATTTTAAAATATGACTGCCCAACTGTCTATGTAAGTGGAAAGAAGGTATAATGGCAAAAATCAGGCATACCCTGCACTAAACTTCAAAGGGCCCACACCTAACTAATTTGTTCTTAATGCTGATATTGGCTGACCTGCTGAGGGTTTCCAGCATTATCTGTTTTTGCTTCTGGAAATGTGCCATGACAGGAAATGTTTGCAACCATACAATTTAGACAAACAGGTTGTAGGTAGGAGGCAGTGTAACTCATGGGATGTCACTAGCTACCAGAAAGTTTCAATCAACATGTCAGAATGGACAGTTGCATTTTTACTTCACTTGTACAGAAGGTCATTAACAGTAAGATCTATTGGATGGAAAGAGAGCAAAAGTGCAAGAGACATAGAGAGTGAGCAGAAGAGTATAAGAGAAAAGAGATAAAAAGGAACAAGCCAACATTGATATTGTGCATTGCATTTTCTCAGGATATTCCAAAGACTTTATAGATTCAATACTATTGTTGCAGCAAATATGCAAACAGTGATAAGATAAATTACTGGATAAGCTGCTTTGGTGATAGTGGTTCAGAGAGCAATGTTGATAAAGACACTGGAGAATTCCTTGCTTTTCTTCAAATGTTACCTACCATATGATAAATTAGCATATCATCTGAAGGGGAGAACCTCCAACAATGCAGCTCCTTCTTAATACTGCACTGAAGTGTCAGCTTCGATGATGTCTTTGGGTACCCACAGCCTACCGACTCAAAAGGCATGAGTGCTGGCAATTGAGTCACATTGACACTCAAAGAATGCAACTAAAAAATTACCAACCCTGCCAGAAGTGAAGACAGTTTATTTACTATTTGACTGCATTCCAATACTAATGGCAGCAGCCAACTTAATCTACTTACAGCGAATGAACAGTTAACTAGTTAAATCCCAGTAGGTTTAGGAAACCAGCTTTGCATTAAGAAAATCTTGGGGACTGTGCCAAACACTCCTTTTTGGAAAAATGAATTGTATCATCTATCATTTTAGAGGAAAATCCTCACATTTGGTTCACAGACTTTAAAAGGTCAAGGAACAAAGTTTGAGAAATGCTGCACTTTGACAGTTTTGTGACATACGAAACATTGCTGTTGACTACATAAAATACATTTACTGGAAACAGAACATAACATTTTTTGTTCATTTGTTTTAACTATTAATTTTTAAGTTTAGGCCAAACCAAAGGGGAAGAAAAATTCACTGAAATTTTAGCCAAATTGGTAAATCTACTCAGCATGTTAAATTCCTTTTGCCTTGGTGTCAGGTGCATATACTGTACTTCATTCTTTCTTCAATTTTCAGTAGAGAATTAAAGTTAAAAGAGCATTATCTGACATTGATCTGCAACAATATCTTTAAATGTGTGACACTTCAGTGGATAAACGGCAAGGAGATGGTGTAGTGGTATTGTCACTGGATTGGTAATCCAGAGACCCAGGGTAATGCTCTGGGGACCTGGGTTCGAAATTTCAATTCAATAAAAATCCGGAATTAAAAGTCTAATGATGACCATTAAAAAAAAAACCATTGTCAATTGTTGAAAAAATCTGGTCCACTAATGCCCTTCAGATAAGGAAATCTGCTAACCTTACCTGGTCTGGCATTCATGTGACTCCAGACCCACAGCAACGTGGTTAACTCTGAAATGTCCTCTGAAATGACCTAGCAAGCCACTCAATTCAGGGGAATTAGGGATGGGCAATAAATGGTGGCCTAGACAGCGAAGCCCACATCCCATGAACGAATAAAAAAACAAATCCAAACATGCAGTATAATGTAGCCAGAGCAAGAGGAGTTCTTTGTTGTGAAACTCCAAGATAAAATTATCAAGACCTTTTTAAATTCAAAGTCATATCTAAAATCATTGTTTCTACACATTGGTGGCCAGAAAACAAGTTTCCAGGACACCACATAGCACAGTCTTACTTAGTTAATGTTTGCAGTTGAAATGCAAAACAGTAATGTTCAACAATAAGCCTCCTGATCAGAAAACCGTTTCTAATTGCAACACAACCAAATAACATTTAGAAACACCAGCACCAAATCCCATTTAAGATCAACCTCCTCTCTGGAAAGAGGCAGGGACATTAAGAGGACTCCAGTTCTTCAAGAAGGTTCAAATTCAGGTGCTTTTAAGAGGGAATTTAGAAACAACTAAAGTTGCAATTTTAAATTTCACTTACTTTTAGTTTTGGAATCTGGATCCAAATATATATATTTTTAAATACCAGACAAGTAAAACATACTTCCACAGTGTGTACATAGATAAAACTCAGTGCAGCCAACCAGAGCTTCAGTTCATTCTTTAAGAAAAAAATTTAAAAATATTTAAAGGAATTTAAGTGGCAAACTTGGGACCTGCAGTTCAAAGATTGAACAAAACAACTACAGTTACACTGTACAATTCAACTTTTGTTCATCAGCAGCCCAGATACTCAATGCTTAATAAGTTGCAGTGTGTTACTTTCTGTTTTTTGTGACTTCATCAATAGTACTTAAACGCAAGAATTATCCTCCTATTCAGCAAATACTTGATCCAAAGGAAAGTTCATTTAAGTAGCTACACCCCAGTTATCAATGTTCTTCTGTTTACAAACAAAAAGCTTCTTCAGAAGAGAAAAACCTTCTTAACCAAAGCACACAATCCAAATATACACAGGCTTTACAGTAAACTAAAAATCGCTGCGCTAAGACCAATGTGTAAATGACTAACAGGTGCAAAGTGTAGATCCAGATTAATGGGTGTTTATGAAAAGAGAAGAATTGAAACCTGCTTTCTATGATGCCAGTCAGAGCAATGAATTAATATTCTTATTGAAATGACTGACATCAAAAGATCTTCACCACAAACTTCATGGAATTAACTTCTAATGATCTATCTTACAGAATGGAGCAACATGGCCTGGCAATTTCAGGTTACACTTTAAGATCTGGAGAGAAAAACTTTTCTCGACCACTTCAGATGTCCACTTGGATGATTTCCTTACATTATTAGATCTAATGTATCCCAACTACACCTCCAGTTCTCCTCTTCAAGTTATGATTCAGTTATATGTCCATTCCAGTTTTGTTGTATGGTTATGATAAATCCATAACCATTAATTTTATTACACGTCCTCGCCTGAAGGACGTATTTTTTGCTGTACCACAGTACTACAGGAACAAGTACGATACCCACATTGTCTCTTTTAAAATTGATGCACTTAGATAAAGAATACTGACTGGCTGGTTGACCATGAGCATCAACACAGCTGCATCCAGTATTGCTTTCGTCCACGAAACGCTGGGGACGGTGGCCTCATGATAAGGTCACTGGACTAAAAATCCAGAGGCCCCAAAGAATGCTTGGGAGAGAGGATATCAACTCGCACCATGGAAGCTGATGGAATTTAAATTCAATTAATAAATCTGGAATTAAAAGCTAGTCTCAGTAATGGTGACCATGAACCTATCTATAGTAGTGAACAGCCATCTGGTTCACTAATGCCCTTCAGGGAATTCATGGAAGAAAATCTGCCATCCTTAACCAGTATAGCTTACATGTGACTCCAGAGGCTGACTCAGTTGTATCAAACCACTACAGTAAAGTTGAAAAGGAAAAAAACTGAAAGGATCATCCGGCATTGACCTAGGCACCAGGACCGACAATGGTGCACCCTGCCCAGTCGACCCTGCAAAGTTCTCACCACCAACATCTGGGGATTTGGCCAAAATTGGGAGAGCTGTCCCACAGACTAGACAAGCAACAAGCTGGCTTCATCATGCTCACCGAGTCATACATTACAAAGTCCCAGGCTCCTCCATCACCCTGCTGGAATATACCCTGTCCCACAGGCATGACAAAGGTGCAGTGATCCACAGTGGGGAGGGAGTGGCGCTGGAAGTCCTCAACATTGACTCCACATCCCATGAAGTATCATGGCATAAGGTCAAACATGGGCAAGGAAACTTCTTGTTGATTGCCACCTACCACTCTCCCTCAGCTGATGAATCAGTACTCCTTTATATTGAACACTACTCAGAAGAGGCACTGAGGGCAACAGGGGACTGAATTTACTCTGGGTGGGGAACTTCAATGCCCAAGACCAATAATGGCTCAACTGCACTGCTACTGACCAAGCTGGCTGAGTTCTAAAGGTCATATGGGCTTGCGGCAGGTGGTGAGTGAACCAAAAAGAGAGAAAATCCTACTTGACCTTATCCTCACCAATCTACTTGTCAAGGTGCACAACCCTTCTGGAGACAAATGCCTGCCTTCACACTGAGAATACTGTCCACTGTGTTCTGTGGCACTATCACCATGCGAAATGAGATAGATTCAGTGCAGATCTAGCAGCTCAAAAGTGGGCATCCAAGGGGCACTGTGGGTGATCAGCAGCAGAAGGATGCTTTTCAAACATAATTTGTAACCTCATGGTTTGGCATATCCCTTACTCTATACAGGGAATCAACCCTGTTAAGATGAAGAGGACAGGACAGCATGCAGGAACAACATCTGGCATACTTACAAATGAGGTGCCAACCTAGTGAACCTACAACACAGAAGTACATACATGCTAAACAGCAGAAGCAGCATGCAATAGACAGAACTAAGCGATCCTCTAACCAACAGGTCAAATCAAACTCTGCTGTCCTGTTTGCCATATCAGCAGGAGTGGTGGTGGATAGTTTAATGATGAAGTAGAAGAGGAGGCTCCACAAACACCCCCATCCTCATGATGGGGGAGCCCAGCACATCAGTGCAAAAGACAAGTTAGAAGTACCAAGTGAATGATCCACCTCAGCTTCCTCCTGAGGTCCGCAGCATCACAGAGGCCAGTCTTCAGCCAATTCGATTCACTCCACATGATATTAAGAAACGGCGAAATGTACAGGGGACAGCAAAGGCTAAGGGCACTGAAAACATCCTGGCTACAGTACTGAAGACTTGTGCTCTAGAATTAGCCACAGCCCAAGTCAAACAATTTCAGTACAGCCACAAAACTAGCATCCACCCGATATGTGCTGTCCACAAAAAGCAGGACAAATCCAATCTGGCCAATTACCACCCCTCAGTGTATGCTCAATCATCAGCAAAGTGATGGATCGTGACAACAGAGCTATCAAGCTGCACTTGCTCGGTAATAACATGCTCATGGATGCTTACTTTGGGTTCCAGCATGACCACTCGGCTTCAGGCCTTGGCTTCATTGCCGCCATGGTCCAAACATGGAGCGACATTTCAGAGGTGAGGTGAAAGTGACTGCCACTGACATTAAGGCAGCATTTGATTGAATGCAAATCAAGGGGCCCTAGCAAAATTGAAGCCAGTGGGAATCCTGCAGCGATGTACTAGGGCCTCTAACAACCAGAGCCATCTTCCTTTGTGCTAGGTTTGACTCCAACCTGGTATCTTCCAGATAAATTAAGTGGCTGTAAGAGCAGATCAGAGGCTGGGAATTCTCCTGCGAATAACTCATCTCCTAACTCCCCAAAGCCTTTTTACCATCTATAAGACAAGTTTGGAATGTGATGGAATCCTCCTCACTTGCCGGGGTGAGTGTGGCTCCAACAACACTCAAGAAGTTCCACACCATCCAGGACAAAGCAGCCCGCTTGACTGCCACCCCATCCACCACTGTAAACATTTACTCCCTCCACCACTGGCACACTGAGATAGCAGTATGTATCATCTACAAGATGCACCTCAGCAACTTGTCAAACCTCCTTTAATAGCACCTTCTAAACCCGCAATCTCTATCACCGAGAAGGACAACGGCAGGAGAAGTATGGGAACACCACCATGAGGAGTTCCTCTCCAAGCTGCACACCATGCTGACTTGGAACTATATCACCGTTCCCTCATTTTTGTTGGGTCAAAAACCTGCAGCTCCCTTCCCAACAACACTGTGGGTATACCTACACCCAATGAGCTGCAGTGGTTCAGGAGCGAGTGCAATTAGGCATAGGCGTGTGCTGAAATTGGGAGAGCTGTCTCACAGGCTAGTCAAGCAACAGCCTGACGTAGTCATCCTCATAGAATCATATCTTACAGATAATGTCCCAGACACCACCATCACCATGAGGTGGCAGCACAGTGGTATACAGTCAAGAGGGAGCTGCCCTCGGAGTCCTCAACATTGATTCTAGGCTACATGAAGTTTCATGGCATCAGGTCAAACATGGGCAAGGAAATCTCCAGCTGGTTACCATGTAGCCCCCCTTCAGCTGATGAATCAGTACTGCTCCACATTGAACACCACTTGGAGGAAGCACTGAGGGTGGCAAGGGCACAGAGTGTACTCTGGGTGGGGGACCAATGTCCATCACCAAGAGTGGCTCGGTAGCACCACTGCAGACCAAGCTGGTCGAGTCCTAAAGGGCAAAGCTGCTAAACTGCGTCTGTGGCAGGTGGTGAGGGAAACAAGAGGGAATAACATACTTGACTTCATCCTCACCAACCAGACTGCCGCATATGTATCTGTCCACGACAGTAATGGGTAAGATTAACCACCGCACAGTCCTTGTGGAGAAGAAGTCCCATCTTCACATTGAGGGTGCTCTCCATTGTGTTGTGTGGCACTACCATGGTGCTAAATGGGATAGATTTCAAACAGATCGAGTGACTCAAGACTGGCACATGAGGTGCTATGTGCCAGCAGCACCAGAATTGTACTCAACCACAATCTGTAACCTCATGGCCCAACATGTACCCACTCTATCATTACCATCAAGCCAGGGGATCAACCATGGTTCAATGAAGAGTGCAGGACGGCATGCCAGGAGCAGCACCAGGCCTACCTAAAAATGAGGTGTCAACCTGGTGAAGCTACAACGCGTGCATGCCAAACAGCATAAACAGCAAGTGATAGACAGTGCTAAGTAATTCCACAACTAATGGATCAGATCTAAGCTCTGCAGTCCTGAAACATCCAGGCGTGATTAAACAACTCACTGGAGGAGGCTGCTCCACAAATACCCCCCCGTCCTCAGTGATGGGGGTGCCCAGAACTCAATGCAAAAGATAATGCTGAAGCATTTGCAACAATCTTCAGCCGGAGATGCTCAGTGGATGATCCATCTCAGCCTTCCCCGGAGGTCCCCAGTATCACAGATGCCTGTCTTCAGCCAATTCGATTCATTCCAGAAACGGCTGAATGCACTGGATGCTGCAAAGGCTATGGGCCCTGACAATATTCCGGCAATAGTACTGAAGACTTGTGCTCCAGGACTTGCTGTGCCCCTAGCCAAGCTGTTCCAGCACAGCTACAACACTGGCATCTACCTGGTAATGTGGCAAATTGCTCAGGTATGTCCTGTCCACGAAAAGCAGGACAAATCCAACCCGGCCAATAACCTCCCCATCAGTCTAATCTCCAGCATCAGTAGAGTGATGGAAGGGGTCATCAGTGCTATCAAGCTGCACTTGCTTAGCAATAACCTGCTCACTGATGCTCAGTTTGGTTTCCACAAGGGCCACTCAGCTCCTGACCTCATTACAGCCTTGGTTCAAACATGGACAAAGGAGCTGAAATCCAGAGGTGAGGCGAGAGTGACTGCCCTTGACGTCAAGGAAGCATTTGACCGAGCGTGGCACCAAGGAACCCTAGCAAAACTGGAGTCAATGGGAACCGAGAGAAAACTCTCCACAGGTAGGAATTATACCTAGCACAAAGGAAGATGGCTGTGATTGTTGGAGTACAATCATTTCAGCTTCAGGGCATCACTGCAGGAGTTCCTCAGGGTAGTGTCCTAGGCCCAACCATCTTCAGCTGCTTCATGAATGACCTTCCTTCCATCATAAGATTGGAAGTGGGGATGTTCACTGATGAATGCACAATGTTCAGCACCATTCACGAGCTGCTTTAGTATCTGTGGAGTTATGTCCAAATGCAGCAAGACCTGAACAATATCCAGGCTTGGGCTGACAAGTGGCAAGTAACATTCACGCCACACAAGTGACAGGCAATGACCATCCCCAACAGGAGAGAAACTAACCATCGTCCCTTGACATTCAATGGCATTACCATTGCTGAATCCTCCAGTATCAATGTCCTGGGGGTTACCATTGACCAGAAACAGAACTGGACTAGCCATATAAATACTGCGGCTACAACAGCAGGTCAGGGGCTAGGAATTCTGTGTGGAGTAACACACCTCCTAGCTTCCCCAAAGCCGCTCCACTATCCACAAGGTACAAGTCAGGAGTGTGATGGAATACATTCCTCTTGCCTGGATGAATGCAGCTCCAACAACACTCAAGAAGCTTGACCCATCCTGGACAAAGCAGCCTGCTTAATTGGCACTCCATCCACAAACATTCACTCCCTTCACCACCGATGCACAGTGGCAGCAATGTGTACCATTTACAGATGTACTATAGGAACTCACCAGTGCTTCTCAGATTGCACCTTCCAAACCCACAACTGCTACCATCTAAAACTTCAAGGGCAGAAACATGGGAACACCACCATCTGGAAGTTCTCCTTCAAGTGATTCACCATTCTGACTTGGAAATACATTACCGTTCCTTCACTGTCGCTGGGTCCAAGTCCTGAAACCCCCTCCCTAACAGCACAGTGGGTGTACCACATGGACTACAGGGTTCAAGAAGGCAGCTCACCACCACCTTGGCAAGGGCTATCAGGAATGGACAATAAATGCGGGCCTAGCGAGCAATTGCCACATCCCATGAACTAATAAAATAACGTATTGCTGAATAAAGAGACGTATCGAAGATTTTCCTCTTACACTCATCAGGACGCTTCACAAGAATACCAATATAAAGGAGAAGCAACAATTTATACAACATGAGTGCTGACTGGTTGGCAAGTGGACTCTTATTGGTAGAGGTGTTGCCACAGAGAATGCATCAGGGATGGTGACTGACAGATAACTACCAAGCATTAATGTTTGATGGGCAGTTATCTGTCAGTCACCATCCCTCGTGCATTCTCCATGGCAACGTCTCTACCAATAAGAGTCCAGTTGCCAACCAATCAGCGCTCTCTTCTCATATAGTATAAATTGTTGCTTCTCCCTTATACTGGTATTCTTGCGAAGTGTCCTGATGAGTGCAAGCCGAAAATCTTTAATATGTCTCTTTTTCAGCAATACTCAAGTTCTGTACCACCAAACGATTGAAAAAATAATGTATTTACCCACTGAACCATCAGACAAGTTAGCAATTCTAAATTTATTCCCACAACTTAATTTTCTTCCCGCCTCACCTAAAGGCCTCATTCAGGTACAGGGCTTTGAGTTTCAACAGGTCCCAAGTATTTCATTCAAATTGTCATTATTCATGGGAGTCCAGATGTGTGTTGGCATCCTGTTTGATTGCAGAGGACATCGTAACCAAAGTCAATTCTGTTGGACTTCCACATGTGCGTATTCTACTGGGGTTCACTGGATAGCTACGAGGTGTGAGAATTCAGGTGATTTTTTTTTGCTTTCCTAATCAGGGTACTGAGATGAAATGCAGCTCCAACTACTGTTCTGACTGGGATTAGCTAACTCAGCAGAGACCACAGATTAGGCCTATTAGTCTGTGTGATTTGCTGTTCCCCATGAATTCTTTAATCGACTGGGTCATGAACATCAATACAGTATATAAAAAACATGTACGGATCATCTTTATATTTCTTTTTTAATATGCAAAATATTTTGATTTTCTATGGAGGTTTTGCAAGAAGTATGTTGAAATGTCAAAAGAAAACATTTATCTTAAAATTTACTTACTCAATGGATATTGGTGACCGTTCCTGATACCAAAACCAGGATA
Source organism: Cetorhinus maximus (assembly GCF_964194155.1). Taxonomy (NCBI): domain Eukaryota; kingdom Metazoa; phylum Chordata; class Chondrichthyes; order Lamniformes; family Cetorhinidae; genus Cetorhinus; species Cetorhinus maximus. Next base: position 34,397,406 of record NC_135884.1, on the reverse strand, counting down.
AATTAAGTGCCTTGAAAATAGCAAGCCCACTTAACTTACTTAATGATTCTAAATAGCACCATCACCTGCACCAATGATGTGAATCCACATAATGAAATATCTGACTATAGCTTTCTTTTGCTCAGTGGCAGGATAATTATTTTCTCCCCGTTAGTTTGCTTGGTTTTCAGCAAAATAGCATTAAATTCTATCATCAATTCATTACTTGTAGATATTTAATCATCACTAATGAAGCTACCGGGACACAATAAAACTCATGTCTCAATTGATAAGATATACAATTAGTTGCTTGGTAGTACAGAACTGGAGTACTGCTTATAAAAGAGACATGCTGTTGAAGCTTTTCACCTTGCACTCATCAGGACAGATGCAAGAAGGCCAAATTTCAAAGGGAGCAGCAATTTATGTTGCATGAAAAAAGGGTGCTGATTTGATGGCACGTCGACTCTGATTGGTCAAGGTATTGTCATGGAGAATGCATCAGCGAAATATTGTCCCCCACGCTTTTGTTTAATTCAAAAAAGGTGCAATGCCTAGACATGTTCCTTTCGCCTGCAGAGGACAGGTCCCTGCATATGAACATACGTGGCTTCCAGCAAGCATAAGTGAGGCACATTGCAAGCCTGACTAATAATCTTAAATTGATTGTCACTGTAATTCTTAGCACAATCGGTATTGTTCAGCAAGTGATGTCCAATCGCAGAATCACATCTAACTTTAGATATTATGTTCTGAGTTTTGCAAGCACAGGTTGGTTGAATATAGTCAGTACTCTGCCTATTGTGAAGCGCTGAAAGGATGTGCTGTTTGATACGATCCGCCCTACATGCCTGGCATCTCACTAGCACCAAAATTCATATACCACATTGCTTATTTATGTAGTAGGCAGAAAGTCTTTTTGGCTTGACAGCAACACCTTGTTAGTGGAAAATACCACTTGTTTTGTTACTGTCTAGTAGCAGTGAGAAATGGTTAGCTTCACCTGGTGCCACTTTCGGACCTGAAAAGTGCCCACTCTTCCTCAAATTAGGATAAGGTATTGCAAAAATTTGAGCAACAAGTGAGTTTCCCCTTTATTTTCATTCCAACATGAATCCCTCTCCATGCTCCTTGTCATTGAACTCTCCCTGCACCCAACGTCACCCATGAAGAAATGCAGTAGAGTAATCCAAAACAATTAACTGTATTTCCTTTATTTTCCGTACATGCGTGTGTGCTACAGAAGCACTGATAAACTTCCTTGATGGTACTGCCAGGATCAGAAACACTCCTGGAAAACTTTTGTATTTCACACTTATGTGGGCAAATATATTTAAGTTTTTCTCAAAATAGCCAGGACCCTAAATTCTAAAGAATTTGTACTTAAAACTAAATGAGGGAAAGACAGGAGAAGTGATCTCAGCAGAAAGACTCCATGAATTGTGTCCAAAAAAGTTGAATCTCGTTATACCAGATATCTTCACTTGTGACAATAAAGAAGTGTGTCAGCCATCTTTCAGACAAAAAAATGTATAATTTTATCTATTAAAATCACATCTGATTGCACGACTTGTCAACTTTTTCGACTAGAGATCCCCATTTTTTACCTCCATTATAAATGTATAATGGAAAATGCCTATGTAAGCTTGACAGAATATAATTATGCCCTCTCCTAGACATGTTTATATTAGCAATTTATATTACAGATATAGATAAGAATTTATGATAGAAATATCAAATTAAGGACAAAATGTAGGACAATAAAAAAGGACTGAATTATGTTTTTGCATCCTAGTCCAATTTTTCCTCACCGTCTAACCACAATGAGCGGAAATGGAACACTTACCATTGTCTGTCAGCTTTACATAAGTGCAATGCAATGACCAGTTCAACAAGAAAGAGAGCCTACCCATCTACCCTTGATACTCATGACATTCATGTCACTTAGTCCACCACTATCAACATCCTGGGATGGGTCACCATTGACCAGAAACTCAACTGGCCCAGACATATAATTGCCACGGCTTCTAGAGCAGGTCAGAGGCTGGTTATTCTGTGGTGAGTGGCTCCCCTCTGGACACCTCAAAGCCTCTCCTCCATCTGCTGGCACATTTCAGGGGTGTGATGGAGTACCCTCCACTTGCTTGAATGGGAGCAGATCAAAAGTTTAACAACATCTAAAACAATGCAGTTCACTTGATTGGAACCTCATTCACATCCGGCATCTGATGGTACAGGGTGCACTGCAGCAACTTGTCAATTCTCCTTCAATAGCACCTCCCTAACCCATGACTTTCATAACCTAGAAGTAGAGGGCAGCAAGTGCATGGGAAAACCATCACCACAGAGTTCCCCTTCAGCCATATGCACCATACTGACTTGAACATTCATTGCCACTCCTTCATCAACCCTGGGTCAAAATCCAGGACCTCTCTGCATTGTTGCATGGTGGGAGCACATCACATGGACTGCAGCAGTGCAAGAAAGGGATCTACCACCACCTTCGCAGTGCATATGGATGAGTAAATAATGTCAACTGGTTAGAGATACCCACAACACAAAAATTAATTTTTAAACACTTAACTTAATGGCTCAGTCAGTAAGATCACTGTGCAACGGTGCCATACAGGTCATAAGGTCTTGGATTCAGTTTCCATCAGTAAGCTTATCAAGGTCCCAGTAAGGGACCTGTAGTGAGGAACAGGAAAACGCAATAAAAATCTCTCTTCCACTATGGCACACACACTATTAAAAATACCATCTGACCGTCAGACTAACTTCTGACTTTTAGTCAAATAATTTCACAATGTAACCTAGTATTTGATGAGCCATGTTGTTGCTAGCTTCACATTGAATGCAAAAGATTGTGAACTGCCAATAGTCCTTTTCGTTCTCAGTCAAAACAAACAAGCTACTAAATGCTATAAAATACTCTGTACATTTAAAGGATATTTCCTGCATACTTGCAGTAGCGTTATGACAAAATCATTTTTGCCACCTGCTTTCAGCAAACTGTATTGTCTGTCAGTACCCTCACCTAAAGTTGAAACAGTAGGTAGCACTTTCAAAAGAATTGTAACAATAATTAATAAAACTGCAAATATTATTGCAATTTACTATGTTTGCTGAGTGAAGGTACAAGTGTGCAGAATTGACCTAGTCTCAGGATTCAAACACGACAAACACACAACCAGCCCAGTCAACCCTGCAAAGTCTTCCTCATTAACATCTATGGATATGTGCCAAAATTGGGACAACTTTCCAACAGGCTAGTTAAGCAACAGCTGGATCCAGACAAACTCTCAGAATCATACCTTTCAGCCAGTGTCCCAGGCTCCTTCATTACCATCTTTGGGTTTGTCCTGTCCCATTGTAGAACATATCCAGCAGAGATGGCAGCACAGTTGTATATAGTTGGGTGAGAATGGCCTTGAAAATACTCCACATTGACCACAAACCCCATGAAGTCTCATGGCATCAGGTCAAACACGGGCAAGGAAATCTTCGGCAGACATTACCTACCAGCCTCCCTCAGCCAATGAATCAGTAATCATCCATGACACTGAGCGAAACAGGTGCACAGGAAGTTCTCTGACTTCAATGTCCATCATCAAGAGTAGCTTGGTAGCACCACTACTGAAGGACTTTTGAAGAAATGGCTATGGGCCATGCCCCTAGCTAAGTTGTTCCGGTATAACTGCAACACGGACATCTCCCTTACAATTGCCTAGGGTATGCCCTGTCCGCAAAAAGCAGGACAAATCCAATCCAGCCAATTATAACCCATCAGTCTACTCTCAATCTTCAGCCAAGTAATGCAAGGTGTCATTGACAGTGCTATTAAGTGCTACTAAGGCATTTAACTCACCTGTTCACCGGTGCTCAGTTTCAGTCCCACCTGGACCACTTGGCTCCACACCTCACTGGTCCAGACAAAGGCAAAAGAGCTAAATTCCGTGGTTGGCCTTCAAGGCAGCATTGACCGAGTGTGACATCGAGGAGTCTTAGTAAAATTGAAGTTAATGGGAATCAAGGGAAAGTCTCTCCATGAGCTGGAGTCATATCTAGCACAAAGAAAGATGGTTGTGGCAACTATTTCAATCCGAGGACATCGCTGCAGGGGTTCTTCAGGGCAGGGTCATAGGCCCAACCATATTCAGCTGTTTCATCAATGACCTTCCTTCCATCATAAGGTCAGAAGTAGGGATTGCAGAGTGTTCAGTTCTATTTGCAACTCCTCAGATAATCAGGCAGTGCATGCCTGCATGCAGCAAAACGGAGACAACATTCAGGCTTGGGCCGGTAAGTGGCAAGTAACATTCATGCCACGCAATGACCATCTTCAATAAGAGAGAGAACCTAACCTTCTCCTGTTGACATTCAATGGCATTATAATTGTTGTATCCCACATTTTCAATATCTTGGGGATGCCCATTGACCAGAAGCTGAAATGGACAGCCACAAAAATACTGTGGCTACAAGAGAAGGTCAGAATTGGCTATTCTGTTCGGACTGACTGATCTCCTGACTCCCCAAAGCCTTTCCACCATCTACAAGGCACAAGTCAGGAGTGTGATCAAATACTCTCCACTTGCCTGGATGAGTGCAGCTTCAACAGCACTCAGGAAGCTCAACTCCATCCAGGACAAAGCAGTCCTCTTTATTGGCGCTCCATCCACTGGCTTAAACATTCATTCCCTCCACCACAGACACACTGTGGTTGCAGTGTGCACCATCTACAAGATGCACTTTAGCAACTCAACAAGGATCCTTCAACAGCACCTTCCAAACCAGCGAACTCTAACACAGAGGAAGAATAAGGACAACAGGGTCATAAGAATACCATTACCTGCAAGTTCCCTTCCAAACTACACACCACCCTGACTTGGAACTATATCACTGTTCCTTCACTGTTGCTGGGTCAAAGTCCTGAAACTCTCCCCTAACAGTAGTGACTCATCACCACAGTCTCAAGGATAATCAGGTTTGCGCAATAAATTCTGGCCTAGCTGGCGATACCACATTCCATGAATGAATTAAAAAAAACTATCACAGGGGTTGAGGGAGGTGGCAAGAGAACCAATGCGAGGGAAAACCTGACTTGACATTCTTCTCACCAATTTACCTGTCACAGATGCATCTGTCCATGACAATATTGGTATGGGTCAGCACCGTACAGTCCTTGTGGAGATGATGTTCCATCTTCATACTGAGGACACTCTCCATCATGTTTTGTGGCACAATCACAGTGCTAAATCGGGTAAATTCAGAATAGATCTAACAGCTTAAAACAGGGCATCAATAAGGTGCTTACACCTTTAGCAACAGCATGGTATTCCATCATAATCTGTAACCTCATGGCCTGGTATATAGCTCACTCTACTATTACCATCAAGCCACAGGACCTACCCTGTTTCAATGATTTGTTAAAAAAGCAATCCTGGAGCAGGGCCAGGCATTCCTAAAAATGAGGTGCAAACCTGGTGAAATCACAACACAGTCCATATGCATGCTAAACAGCAGAAGCAGCATGCTATGGACAGAGGTAACTGATCCTACAATCAACGATTCAGATCAAAGCTCTACAGTTCTTCCACATCCAGTCATGAATGATGGCAGAGATGTATACAACTAATGGGAAAAGGAGACTCCAAGAATGTCCCAATCCTCAATGATGGAGGAGTCCAGCATGCGAGTACAAAACAGAAGGCTGAAACTTTAGTAACCATCTTCATTCAGAAGTGCAGAATGGATGATCCTGCTTGGCCTTCTCCTAACGTTTCCACTATCACAAATGGCAGTCTTTAACCAATTTGATTTTCTCCAGGTGACATCAAGAAATGGCTGAGCACGCTCGGAATGGCAAAAATGATAGGTCTTCACATTATCCTAGGCAAGCCACTGAAAACTCGTGCTCCAGAACCAGCCGCGTCTTTAGTCTCTAGTTTTAGCAATCCTACAACACTGGTATCTTCACGATAAATTTGAAAATTACCCCAGTATGCCCTACCTACAAAGTGCAGGACAAATCCAATTCAGCCAATTACAGTCCCATCAGTCTATTCTCAAGTGATGGAAGGGGTTGGCGACAGTGCTATCAAGTGGCACTTCCTCACCAATAACCCACTCAAAGAGTTCGAGTTCCACGAGGACCATGTGGCTCTAGATCTCATTACAACCTTGCTCCAAACATGGACACAAGAGCTGAACTCAAGAGGTGAGATGAGAGTGACAGCTCCAGATCAAGGCAACATATGACCAAGTACGGCATCAGTAAAATTGAAGTTCATGGAATCAGGGGAAACTGGCTAGAGTCATATCTAGCACAAAAGAAGATGGTTGTGGTTGTTGAAGGCCAAGTATCTCAACACTAGGACATTGTTACAGGAGTTCCTTGGTTAAGTGTCCTAGGTCCAACGACCTCCCACTGCTTCAACAACCTTCCTGGTGGAAAGCAGCCAATTTGTGTATAGCAAGGTCCAGAAACAGCAATGAAATTAATGATCAGTTTCTATAAAATAAATTGATCAACCAATTTGTTTTAGCTGTCATTCAGGATGCACAGCTCTATGCAATTTTTTCCACCCGTTGCTTTATTTTTACCTTGTCTTTGTTTACTTGCAACTGAAACAGTAGCATTTACGCTGGGCTGAATACCAGCAGAACCTCCATGGTTTATTCAATTTGTCAAACTAAATTTATCCTTTCACAGCAACATTTCTCCAATTTCAAAAATAATTTTCTTCACGAGAAACACAATAAGTTTGAAAGAAAATGTTTTGGCCAAACAAAAAGTTGTTTTTGGTAGTCAAAGGTTTGTCAGTCTGAAAAACACAAATGACAGAAAACTCCATAATCTTCAAATGACTATATGCAACTGTAACATAGTACTGAGCCACTATCACAGAAACCTGCCCAGCACTCTCCTATAGATAAGTAGTGGAGGAGCTACATACAGCAATGGTAAGGGGGTGATGGGGAGGAACAAGTAGCAGTTATTTGTCATCCAGTAAATTCTGCTATTATTGCGCATGTGTTGGTGGGATTATATTCAACTCTGATGTCCACTATAGTCAAGTAGTCTATCAATATTTACTTACTGGGCTCATAAGGATTGGGCTATATGACAAAGTACTGGAGAACTTCCAGCAGCTATAAAATTGTACCTCAGTGTGACTCAATGACTTTTTTGGCATTGCTGGCAGGGGAAGGAGAGAAGACGGAAAGAACCATTCTGTAAGGTTGTTAAAAATTTGAGTACCACTAACTTAGAGATTTAAAATTGGTGCAGAAATTCATAGCATTTCCATATAGTATTTCCACCTATTTTCACCTCCGTAACATCATCCAACTTTGGCCTTGTCTCAGCTCATCTGCTGCTAAAACCCGTTTATGCCTTCACTACCACCAGACTTGCACTCCTGACTGGTCTCCCACATTCGAAACTCTGTGAACTTGAGGTAATCCAAAACTCCACTGTCTGTGTCTTAGTGCACACCAAATCCCATCGTCTATCACCCCTGTGCTCATTGATCTACACTGGCTCCCAGACAAGCAACATTTTGAAAATTAAATTCTTATCCTTGCTTTCAAATCCCTCCATGGCCTCACCCTTCCCTAACCCTGTAATCCCCTCCAGCTCCACAACGCCCCGCACCCCCGAGGTATCTGCACTTATCTAATTCTGGCCTCTGGTGCATCCGCAATTTTAATCGCTCCACCATCGATGATCATGCCTTCAAATGCCTAGAGACCAAGCTCTGGAATACAGTCCCAATACCGCTCTTCCTCGCTTTCCTCCTTTAAGACACTGCTTGAAACCTACACCTTTGACAAAGCTTTTGGTCATCTGACCTAATGTTCTTTATGTGGCTCTGTGTAAAACATTGTTATACAATGGTCCTGTAAAGAGCCTTGGGATGTTTTATATTTATAGCGTCTTTAACGTAATAAGTTGTTACAAAAATTAGTGACAAAGCATGCAATGTCCTCAGGAGGTCTGGCAGCATCTGTGTAAAGAGCAGCAGAGTTCATGTTTCAGGTCAGTGGCCATTTATCAGAACACTGTCACTTCTAACAAAGAGTCACTGACCTGAAAGGTTAATTCTGTTTCTCTCTCCACAGACACTGTCAGACCTGCCGAATACTTCCAGTTTTTTGTTTTTATTTCAGATTTCCAGCATCTGCAGTACTTTATTATTAAATTAATGTCCTCTCTCATTTTCAGAGGTCCCAGTATTCTTGCCTCACAGCCAACATTGTGCTATTCCAAAAAGTTTACAATTTGAGCCCCCAGTGTCTCCAGAGCATTTACTTTCAGTTTGGCTGAGTGGAAGCACTTTGGGATGTCAGAGAATTGGAAAAGAACAACTAAAGCACATGTTTGTTATTCCTTCCTATTACTGCCTTCCTTGCCGCCTCCAAATGTTATTGTTTTATGACATCTTAGGTCGGAGTTTGAAATTTATAGATACAAGTAAAACTCTACTTAATAAAAAAGTGTCACTGCTTGCCTTGATTGTAAAATGATATACTGAGGGATTATTCTATTTAAAAGTTCAACCAGTCCCATAGTGGTTCAACATAAAGGCAGTGTGTAACCAGTCAAAGCTGTCCAGAAGCTAAAAGGTTCAAATCCAGCTCTATGCTGACTGAGCCAAGTTCACTCATTATGGAAGCAAGGATGCAACATGATAAGGCAGAGGTCATGGTATAAGTTGGTACCAATGACATAGGTAGAATGAGGGATGAGGTCCTGCATCAAGAATTCAGGGAGTTAGGCAGTAGACTGAAAAACAGGACCTCTCGGGTTGTAATCTCTAGATTACTCCCAGTGCCATGTGCAAGCGAGCACAGAAATAAGAGAATAGCGCAGATGAATACGTGGCTTAAGAGTTGGTGCAGGAGGGAGGGTTTTAGATTCCTGGATCACTGGGTCCGTTTCTGGGGAAGGTGGGACCTGTACAAGCGGGACGGTCTACATCTGAACCAGAGCGGGACTAACATCCTCGCGGGCGGATTTGCTTGTGCTGTTGGGAGGAGTTTAAACTAATTCGGCAGGGGGAGGGGACACAGAATGTTAGCACATCATAGTACAGTAAAACAATCAAGTCAGAGGGAGCATAGCTGCATTAAGTTTCAGGGGAGTAAGGCAAGGTTGGATGGCCTCTACTTTAATGCCAGGAGTATTACAGGTAAAAAGGATGAGTTAAGGGTGAGGATTGACACGTGGAATTGTGATATAGTAGCCATCCCAGAGATGTGGTTGAGGGAGGGGCAGGATTGGCAGCTCAACATTCCAGGATATAGAATCTTCAGGCGAGTCAGGGGAGGGGGTAAAAGAGGAGGAGGCATTGCATTGTTAGTTAAGGAGTCAGTTACTGCAGTAAGGAAAGATGATATCTTGGAGGGGGCATCGAATGAAGCTTTGTGGATAGAGCTTAGGAATAAAAAAGGGGCAGCCACATTGTTAGGTGTTTATTATAGACCCCCAGATGGTCAGCAGGAAATTGAGGAGCAAATATGTGCACAATTTGTGGAGGTATGTTAAAACAATAAGAGGGTAATTATATTAGGTGATTTCAACTTTCCCAACATTAATTGGGATAGACATAGTGTTAAGGGCTTGGATGGAGTGGATTTCTTGAAATGTGTACAGGACAACTTTTTAGGTCAATATGTAGAGGGTTCAACAAGGCACGGCGCAGTGCTGGACCTAATTCTGAGGAATGAAGCCAGACAGGTAGCTAAGGTGGTGGTGGGGGAGCATTTTAGTGATAGCGACCACAACACGGTACAATTTAAGCTTGTTATGGACAAAGAAATAGACAAGTTGCAAAAAAATGTTTTGGATTGGGGGAGAGCAGATTTTAGTAAAATAAGGCAGGATCTGGCCAAGGTAGACTGGGAACAGCTACTTGTGGGGAAATCTATAGAAGAGCAGTGGGCGGTGCTCAAAAAGGAAATGGGGAGGGTACAGGCTCAACATGTTCCCTCTAGGGTGACAGGAAGGAGTTACAAGCCCAGAGTACCATGGATGACCAGAGATATTCAGGATACGATGAGAAGGAAAAGAGAGGCTTTTAGCAGGTACAAGGGGAACAAATCAGCAGAGGCATTAATAGAGTACAGGAAGTGCAGGGTGGAGTTTAAGAAAGCAATTAGGAGAGCAAAGAGGGGATATGAGAAAGCTCTGGCTGGTAAAAGTAGGGAAAATCCCAAGATATTCTGTAAGTATATCAATGGGAAGAGGATAACTAGGGAAAGAGTAGGGCCCATTAGGGACCAAAGGGACAATCTATGGGTGGAGCCAGAGGACATCGGTAGAGTGTTGAACAAATACTTCACATCCTTCTTCACCCAAGAGAATGAGGATGAAGGTATCGAGCTCGGAAGAGGGATTGCGAGGTTCTTGAGCAAATTGATATAGGGAGTGACAAGGTATTGGAGGTGTCGGCAGGCTTAAAAGTGGACAAATCCCCAGGTCCAGATGATTTGTGTCCCAGACTGCTGAGGGAGGCAAGGGAGGAGATCGCAGGGGCTCTGACCCAAATTTTTAATTGCTCTCTGGCCATAGGGGTGATGCCAGAGGACTGGAGAACAGCTAATGTGGTTCTGCTTTTTAAGAAGGGTTGTAGAGATAAGACAGGGAACTACAGACCAGTAAGTCTCACGTCAGTGGTAGGGAAACTATTGGAGAAAATTCTGAAGGAGAGATTCTATCTCCACTTGGAGAGGCAAGGTTTGATCAGGGATAGTCAGCATGGCTTTGTCAGAGGGAGTTCATGCCTAACAAATTTGATTGAATTTTTTGAGGAAGTGACCAGGTGTGTTGATGAAGGCAATGAAGTTGATGTAGTTTATATGGATTTCAGCAAAACCTTTGACAAGGTCCCACATGGGAGACTTATAAAGAAGGCAAATGCACATGGGATACAGAGTAATTTGATAAGGTGGATTCAAAATTGGCTTAGTTGTAGGAGACAGAGGGTGATGACAGAAGGATGCTTTGGTGACTGGAAGCCAGTGTGCAGTGGCGTACCACAGGGATCTGTGCTGGGTCCCCTATTATCGTCATTTATATAAACGACATAGATAACTATGTGGGGGGTAGGATTAATAAGATTGCGGATGACACAAAGATTGGCCAGGTGGTTAACAGTGAGGTTGAGTGTCTTGAGCTACAGGAAGATATAGATGGGATGGTCAAATGGGCAGATAAGCGGCAGATGGAATTTAACCCTGAAAAGTGTGAGGTGATACACTTTGGAAGGAGTAATTTGACTACGAAGTATTCAATGAACGGCATGACACTAGGAAGTTCTGAGGAACAAAGGGACCTTGGCGTGTGTGTCCAAAGATCTCTGAAGGCGGAGGGGCATGTTAGTGGGGTGGTGAAAAAGGCATATGGGACACTTGCCTTTATCAACCGAAGCATAGATTACAAAAGTAGGGAGGTCATGTTGGAGTTGTATAAAACTTGGTGAGGCCACAGCTGGAGTACTGTGTGCAGTTCTGGTCGCCATATTATAGGAAGGATGTGGTTGCACTGGAGGGGGTGCAGAGTAGATTCACCAGGATGTTGCCTGGGATGAAACATTTAAGTTATGAAGAGAGGTTGGGTAGACTTGGGTTGTTTTTGTTGGAGCAGAGAAGACTGAGGGGCGACCTGATCGAGGTGTACAAGATTACGAGGGGCATGGACAGGGTGGTTAGGGAGCAAAAAGCTAAAAGCTACTGCGGATGCTGGAAATCCAAAACAAAATAAAAACAGAATTACCTGGAAAAACTCAGCAAGTCTGGCAGCATCGGCGGAGAAGAAATCAGTCAACGTTTCGAGCCCTCATGGCCCTTCAGCAGAACTGAAGCATAGTTTCAACAAGGGAGAAATATAAATTGGTTTAAGGTGGGTGGGGGGGAAGAGACACATTGAGGGTGTGGTGTGAGCAGATAATCAAAAGATGTCAGAGACAAAAGGGTCAAAGAGGTGTTGAAGGTGGTGGTCTTTGTCTGAGAAAAGTGCTAATTAAGAATGCAAGACAGGATATTCAAAGTACAGCTCTAGTGGGGGTGGGGTGGAAAGACTAAAGGTTTTAGTTTTAGATTTAAAAATAATGGAAATAGGTGGGGAAAGAAGAATCTATATAAATTATTGAAAAAAAAGGGCGGGTGGGGGGGGAAAAGAAACGGGGTGGGGATGGGGGGAGGGGGGTTTAAGATCTAAAGTTGTTGAATTCAATATTCAGCCCAGAAGGCTGTAAAGTGCCTAGTCGGAAGATGAGGTGCTGTTCCTCCAGTTTGCGTTGGGCTTCACTGGAACAATGCAGCAAGCCAAGGACAGACATGTGGGCAAGAGAACAGGGTGGATGCAACACCTGCCCCTTCACTTCCTCTCTCCTCACCGTCCAAGGGCCCAAACACTCCTTTCAAGTGAAGCAGCATTTCACTTGCATTTCCCCTAACTTAGTCTACTGCATTCGTTGCTCCCAATGCGGTCTCCTCTACATTGGAGAGACCAAACGCAAACTGGGCGACCGTTTTGCGGAACACCTGCGGTCTGTCCGCAAGAAAGACCCAAACCTCCCTGTCGCTTGCCATTTTAACACTCCACCCTGTTCTCTTGCCCACATGTCTGTCCTTGGCTTGCTGCATTGTTCCAGTGAAGCCCAACGCAAACTGGAGGAACAGCACCTCATCTTCCGACTAGGCACTTTACAGCCTTCTGGGCTGAATATTGAATTCAACAACTTTAGATCTTAAACCCCCCTCCCCCCATCCCCACCCCGTTTCTTTTCCCCCCCCACCCGCCCTTTTTTTTCAATAATTTATATAGATTCTTCTTTCCCCACCTATTTCCATTATTTTTAAATCTAAAACTAAAACCTTTAGTCTTTCCACCCCACCCCCACTAGAGCTGTACTTTGAATATCCTGTCTTGCATTCTTAATTAGCACTTTTCTCAGACAAAGACCACCACCTTCAACACCTCTTTGACCCTTTTGTCTCTGACATCTTTTGATTATCTGCTCACACCACACCCTCAATGTGTCTCTTCCCCCCCACCCACCTTAAACCAATTTATATTTCTCCCTTGTTGAAACTATGCTTCAGTTCTGCTGAAGGGCCATGAGGGCTCGAAACGTTGACTGATTTCTTCTCCGCCGATGCTGCCAGACTTGCTGAGTTTTTCCAGGTAATTCTGTTTTTATTTTGTTGTGGTTAGGGAGCAGTTGTTCTCCTTAGTTGAAGGGTCAGTCACGAGGGGACATAAGTTCAAGGTGAGGGGCAGGGGGTTTGGGGGGGGATGTGAGGAAAAACTTTTTTTACCCAGAGGGTGGTGATGGTCTGGAATGCGCTGTCTGGGAGGGTGGTAGAGGCGGGTTGCCTCACATCCTTTAAAAAGTACCTGGATGAGCACTTGGCACGTCATAACATTCAAGGCTATGGACCAAGTGCTGGTAACTGGGATTAAGTAGGTAGGTCAGGTGTTTCTCACGTGTCGGTGCAGGCTTGGTGGGCCAAAGGGCCTCTTCTGCACTGTGTGATTCTGTGATATAGTTTAGTGGCCTAGAGCTATAAGGGAGGAAGAGAAACAATAATCTAAAGTTCCCACTCCTCTTCCGCTGTTCCCATTTTTAACCCTTATTCAAAACGCTTCCGATTGGAAAATATGTGTCAGAAATTGGGTGAAACCAGAAGGAAACTTTAAAGTCTTTCTTATGTTTATCCAGTTTACAAACTCTCATCCACTATCTCAGGTTGAACCAGATGGTTTGAAACCTTAGTATCCTATTTAACCTCGAGCCAAGATTCCAAACTCATGAACTTTTCTCCCTAAACTTTAGTGCTTACCCACTTCCCTTCCCTCCCTCAAGACCTTCCTTAAAGCTTACTTTCAATGACCAAGCATTTAGTGACTCCTCCCAATATCTCTTTCTTTGTCTCAATGTAGACTTTTGTCTGATTACTCTTCTGTGAGGCACAGAGAGACATTTTCCTACATTCCATGCACAACACAAATACAAATCGTATCATTACTTTAATAAGATGCACAAAAATCAATGTTGCCTCATTAAGAAAATGATATATGAGAGGAGGACACAAGAACATTTAGCCAAAATAAATTCATTTGGGCAAAATAAATTCATTTGGGTTTTAATCTTAATTTTATGTCCCATCTTTTGAAAACCATATTCACACCCTCACTATTCTTTAAATTTGTACTCCAAGATGAAGTGCCAACACAAAATTCCAAAGAATGAAACAAAACAATTCAGCCTCTCATAAACGCCCTTCCAGGGCACAGCTGCATAGTGATTATGTTACTGGACAAGTATCTCAGAGGCCTGGGCTAATGACCTAGAGACATGAGTTCAAACCCCACCTTGGCAGCTGGGGAATTTAATTTCAATAAATTAAATAAATCAGGAATAAAAAGTTGATATTAGTAATAACGACACGATACAACTGTCATACAAACTTATCTGGTTCACTTATGCCCTTTAGAGAAGGAAATCTGCTGCTCTCACTTGGGCTAAATGTGACTTCAAGCTCACAGAAATGCTGTTGATTCTGAACTGCCTTCTGAAATGGACGAACAAGCCACTCAGCCGTTCAAGATGGTAGCTCATCCCCACCTTCTCGAGGACAATTCGGAACAGGCAATAAATGCTGGCCTTGCCAGTGATAGTGATACTCAAATCCCCGCCTAAAAATGTACCTTGTAAACTGGTGCTACACCAAAATGCTATCCAATCTAATTATTAGTCTCAATTCTTCCAAGCCAAATTGCAACTCCAACTATCACCATCCAACTCCTAAATTTTAGATTATTTTACCAGAAAAACATTTTCTCGTTAAATTTGCAGCCAATGACTTTAAATACCTTTTGATGCCCTAAAGCTTTGTTTATGTGGATTCTGGGTAACTGAAGTTACATTTTCGTGATCACTTTTAAGAAATGTAATTGCCTTTTAAAAAATATAATCAAATGATTAAGCGCAACTGCAGCTATGAATCAGTCATGACTTGAGGAGGCTAAACATTCAGGAGAAGTACATTCACAATTAATTTGTGCTGAAGCAGTTAAAGAAGGCTAGTTATCTTTCTTGTAAAGAGTTTGCACAGGCATGTTGGGCTCAATAGCCCCTTGTATGCTTTGCCATTATGTGATTCTATGATTCTTTTAAATTTTGAATTCAATGAAGCCAACTTAACAATTGGAGCAACAATTAGGTTAAAAACAATTCTAATGAGTGATAAACCTGAAAAACAATTTCCAAAAACAGCCAAGTTACCAATGGTATAAGCAGGAGGCAGCATAAGGAAATCTTCTTTCAAAGATCTACACCACAAGTTCACAGTTGGTACGAAGCAGTTTCAGGCTTTTGTAGTGTAATCAGATGGCGAGCACCAAATAAACTTCTGAGCAGTCTGCTTTCCTGACTGAACCTGACTTCATGCTGCTTCATCTCAACGTGAATTCATGGGACAAAGGTATCCAGAAGGAAAAAACAGCTGTAACTGGGTCACATCCTAACCAGAATCACTGGCATATACCTGTGGTCAATCAGAACAACCAGAAAACAACCCGAAAGCATTTCACCCCCTATATTGTCAGCTGACTTTAGATTACGTCCGGTTCTGATTTACAGGGAGCTTAAACTGAGGACTTACTGAAGTCAAGCATTGCTCGAGCCCCGATAGGGCCACACTTGTACTCTGATGTGCCCCTATATCTTTGATATAAATGTGAGTTTTGGTCATCAGAACAATTATCAGCCTTTCGTCTATGGGAATGGTACTGGTGACATGGGATACTCAGCATTGGGAAAGCAGCCAGTCAGCGACCAGCACTGCTGCCTAATATTGCTGAAAGCTGGTCAATATAGAGAGTCAGGACAAGATCGATGGAGAGGAGAAGGTGGAGGTGTTGAAGGGGAAGAGGAGGAGGTTGAGGTGGTAGAGAGGAAGAGGAGGTGGTGGAGCCCCCAGCACTCACTGAAATGTCGCCTTGATGGCCTGCTGCATCTGTGCACCCTCACCCACATACACTTGCACTCACCCACCTTCACTCACTCATTCAACCCTCACTCACCCCTCACATGCATTCAGCATCACTCACCCTGACTCTCTCACTCACTTATTCACTCAGCCTCACACACTCGGGTGCGATGGATCGGAGGCCTGAGGCCTACCTGCACCCGAATGCGGATGCGCGCAGACAGGCACCCTGGACATGCTGGAGAGCCGGGAGAGGCCCGCCTGAGAAGCGACACAGCCAGCAAGTGGGGGAATGCGGTGGCCAGTGGGGTGAGAGACATGGACAGCCGGGGAGAAGCGGGCGAAAGCCAGGGAAAAACACGGGGAAGCTGGCAATGCAGGGAGATGCGGAGAGAAGTCGGTGGAGAGATGGGGCCAAGTAGGGAAGAGGTGGCAAGTGGGGGAGACGTGGAGAGAAGATGGGGTCCAACAAGAAGTTCAGTGCTTGCTTTTATTCAATTTGATAATTGTGTTCGCTGATGCAATAAGGCGCTGAACACAGAGGCCTCCCGTTTCCAACTGGAGCAACCTCATTGCCTCAATGAGATTTTGGTACCCATTCCTGACCCCGCCCCCAAATCTCAAAACTGGATTTGCCCCTGCATAATGCCGATTGGCCAGATCTCAGCAAAGCTGAAATCTGATTGTCCATTGAAAATGACAATCAGCAGAGGTGGGTAGTTTGAATCTGTAGCCTGCAAGAAGCCATCACCTGGTGTCTGCTTTGGGAGAGAGAGAGATTTCAGCAATCAATAATGCGCAAAGTTCTGAAGATGTGTACTGCTGGGCAGTTAGGAAATCCTTTTTTATTTACTTAAATTTGTAGAGAAATATAGTGAGAGGAAATATTGAGAGAGTTGTAATTTTGAGACACAGCTGCATAAGTGTGCTATTAGAAAGTCTTCTTTGGTTACTGGATTTGATCTATATGTTTCTCTGTTCTTGGAATATCCATAATCTAGCTGTGGGACTCAGCCTGCATGGCCAGATTCACGAAGTCCCAAATGGCTGTTCGGCATCTCTATTGTTGCTCTTGACTCCTTTGTGCTGTGAAAACACGCAAGGGAAGATTGCAAAGTTGGGGCAGAAAGTGGCACGGCTGAGGAAAGAGAGGTCAGCCCTACAGCAAATGATGGAAGAGGAGGAGGGGACAGCCATACACCACAGAGTGGGGGTGATCAACACACAAAACATAAAGCTGGAAAAAGTGCTGGCAGTCAGGTAACTTGTCCATCCATATATTCCTTCCTCTTCTCTCAAAGCAGCATTGGGTGGGGGAAATGGCACTAATGATTTTCCAGCATTGAAGTTAGAAAGGCAGCACCCAGATGCACAGCAACAGCAAGGTCAAGCCAATGCCAAATGCTTGTGGCACCTGAAAACACAGCCGCAGACCTCTTCAACCCAAGTGATGGCAGGGTAATTAGCCTTAAGCGATTCTCATCATCTGTGGCTTAACTGCGTGCATAATACAAGAGCACTGACAGCAACGTGAACTTTAATGAAATATGTGATTCTTAGCTCGATTTTTTTTTAAGATGTGTAATAACTCTCTGCTCTTATTTCACTGACATTTAATTTAATTGCTGGGTCGGGTCAAGATCCAGGAGCAGCTGTGGGAGCACTGATTCATCAGCTAAGGGAGGGTGATAGTGGTAATCAGCAGGAGGTTTCCTTGCCCATGTTTGACCCGATGCCATGAGACTTCATGGGATCCAAGTCAATGTTGAGGACTCCCAGGGCAACTCCCTCCCGACTGTATACCATTGTACCACTACCTCTGCTGGGTCTGTTCTGCCTTGGTTATAATCCTTCTATCTCTGTCTATCAGCATGCTTCATACTCCACCTCTGCACCCAGGCCCAAGCGTGGAGGATTTAGCAAAGAAAATGAGGAAGATGAATGACCACATTTCAGAAAGAAACATCAGAATCTGAACATGAAGCCACATTCCACGGGTATTATGTAAAGTGTTAATTTTAATTGTGTTTGATTTTGTAAATAACTTGTTTCTTTCAGTTGAGTTTTACATTGCTTAATTTCTGTTTTTACAACAAAAGTTTGAAGTCAGCTACTGTCTCTTTCAGTTTCTTGATCAACAGTTTAGTTACAATTCTGCATATCATTCCTGTGCACTTAAGGCCTACTTGATCATTTGGGTGGGTCTTCTGGGAGATTAGGAATTCATACAATTATACAGCAGCTATGTTGACTTAATTCAATTTTTCCCCAATAAGCTTGAAACCTAGCTCAGCCTGTCTTCACTGGATTTTCACAATCACACACAACAATAACATAGCAAAGCACACAAATTCACCATGGAGTGGAATCACTAACAATAGTATGACAACTCATAAGGCTCAACCCGGGGGCCAACCTGGAATCACTGCCTCCAAACAATAGCAGCCAATGAGCCGGCAATCAGCACCAACAGCCTTTCAACTCAGAGGACGAGCTCGCCGGGATCAGCCAGTTTTCAACTAGCTGAGGTCAACGGCCCACTAACTGGGAATCAAGCAGCCTCCAACCTTCTAGGGTGACTAGGGATCAGCCGGGTTTCAATTGTTCCAAAGCACAGATAATGAGTGATCTGGTGACTTGTTTTTGAGGTGGGTAGCCCAGCACAAGAATGTGAATGCACTGTAAAATTAGAATAGCAAGATATATTGCACCTTTTGTGATATAACTTAATTTCTCTAGAAATGGGTCAATTAATTGCAGTGAAAACTACCTTTTTTTACCCACAAAACTGCACCAAATGACAAATATAATTATTAAATAAAAACATAAAAGACCTTCAATGAATTGGGCTGCACATCATTCTCCAATGGAGATAATGAAAATGTAATGTTTTTCCACCAACAGTAAATCCCAGAGCTGTGCTAAGGATTGATGTACTGTTAGCGATGCTATCTTTCGAATGAACTGTTCAACGAATATCTTGTTTGCCCTCTCAGGGGTGTAAAAGATTAGTTAGTACTATACCAACCAGAGCAGAGTGGTTATCCTGCCCAACATTTATCCCTCAGTTAAGATCATTAAATAGATTATCTGGTCAGTAATCCTATTGTTGCTAATGAAAACTTGCTGCAAATAGATTGGTTGCAGTGATTCCCAACCCTTCAGAAGTGCCCAACTGGTTATGAATCACTTTGGGACATCCTGAGGTTTGAAAGGTGCTTATGTAAATTCAGACTTCTTCTTTATATGCAGTTAGAGTCAGTGAAGGTCCCACAATCATTCCCATCTCTTAGAAAGGCCATTCATATAGCTTCTTTTTTATGACCATTCTCAAATCCCTGAAAATCATTAATAATTTGAGAATTTCATTATATTGAGAATTTCATTTTATTACAGAAGCTTAAACTTGGTAAGTCAAATGACATAGCACCAAAATTATCAACTAATATATATTGTACATTTAAGAATTATGATCCCAAGGGGGAACTATAAACCAAAATAACCAAATTTACCAAATGACTCTCAAAGAAGAAATTACCAACAAGATTTCACTTTCTGCAACTTTTACTTTAACGCAAATCTGAATCAATGTAAACTTAACACGAATTAACAGACAAAGGATACTTCAAATTTAAAAAAGGTAAATTTCACTTTAAATAGTCGATATAAGATGCATCCTATGCAATCATAGATATTCACATCATTCCCCACACAAATGTGGCACTACATAGCTAAACAATTCCACAATATGATATCCTTTACTCATGTAGGGTAGGTCAGGAGTCCTATCCGACAACAACTTTCAACTTCCCGTTTTACAGATAGGATTATCACCAGCAGGGCATACTTCCACAAACCCTCTCTCCCTTGGTCATGACAGTCCTGATGGTGTAGTTTTATAGCTTATTTTTAACTGACCAACCATAACATCCCTGTTCACAGCTTGGTAGCTTCTGGGAAAACACCCAGCTCCTTAGCATCTCTGAGATATTCACATATCTTTCCAGGTATTAGACCTTTTTAGTCAGCTTGCACAGTAGCTCCAATAGCTCCTGTCTCCTTTTCTGCCAACAGAAAAATTGACCTCAAAATTCTCTGTGCTCCTCTTTCTGTCTCTGTCTGTTATCTCTTCGTCTGCAATAGTGCACTGATCACCTTCACCCTCCAGCTCCTCTGTCTGCAGCTCTCTTTTGTGTCTATCATTCACACAGCTTTTTTCTTAACTACCCTCCTGTTGGTACTGCTTCCAGGTCAAGGGTCACTAAGTCACATGGACCAGTATTTCTTATTATGCAAGAAAATTACAATTGATCGCTTTATACTTGATAAACTCTTAAAAGTCCTTTTCAAACATTCTTAAAAACAATTACAGATTCCACAGACCTTTTAAAGAAATTACAAATGTTCCTTTCAATCACAGAATTAAACTCTATTTAGCCAAATGAAAAAAGTTGCTGAGGAAAGCCATAGAGGCCCAATAGGAATAACAGTGAGGCTATCGGCACTCACCATTATTATGGAATGAATCAGGTAACAACTTCTTCAGTCTGGACATACACAGATAAACACTGAAATCTGGAGGTGGCTGTCTGATTTGCCCTACTTCTCCACAAGCTTTGCCACACTGGTGCCTCGCCGATAGACTTGGTATTAACGCACATGAACAGCTTGAATTTGTGGTACTTATCCAACAGTTGGACACAATGTACTAGAAAATTAAGGTGCAAGTGAATTTTTAACATTGTGATAAGTCTTAATTACCATCAAACAACCTCTCTATCCCTGAAAATTTAACTTAAGAAAGGCAAAGTCTCATTCCTTCAGGACTTAAGGTTGGAAATTCAAAAACATTTCTAAGCTTTCTTTGGCTCTTTTAATCTCTCCCTCTCTTTTAACCCCATCTTTCTTTCCCTCTTTATTTTGCTTCCTCTTACATGATTTTACAAAGAATTAAATACCTTAATTTATACTTCCTGGTTTCGACACAGCATGGTTCTATGAGGATTCGTCAATCTGATCGGTTGTTCAACCCACACATGCCATAGATCCTCTATAGAGAGCGCTGTGCTTGTAAAGGATTTCTCAGAACTGTAAGTTGCCGTTCAACTCTGTGCACAGCTGTAAACCTAATGAACATTAAGCACCATTCCTTCGCTGCTGACTGTAAAATCTGGGCCACAATATACCTGAAGAATAACACATCTGTTTTCTCCACTTTTCTTTATCCACGGTAATCAACTTATCACTGAAAGAACTTGGTGGTGCACTTATTTACAGTGTTCAGCCAGTCATTGAATATCACCTATATTGGCATTGAATACATTTTTGGTATGCTATGTTTCACAGCCATTCTCTAATTAATATTGTTTTGCCCTTCTTTTCAGATAGTTAAATTTCAATCTGAACTGCTACAATTTTTGAAATAAGTTACAATCATTTTTTTAAAGGATTAATATGGAGTCTAGGAAGCCACTCAGCTCTCTCCAAGACATGTGAAGATGACTTTACCAGTAATTGCTGACTGTTATAAAAATATTTATTCTTTTTGCAATTGGATTATAATTTGAAATATTAGTATGACCCAAGCATCATTGATCCATTCTTGGATCGGAACAGATTTGTGTTTTCCCCAAGGTATTTTTGCCTGTCCTGGAATGGCAGTTTTATGGTTACTTCACCATTACTTTTTCTGTTGAACAGTAGTAGCTTTGAAATTAATATTGTAGGCCAAAAATCAATGCGCTGAGCTGCTTATTTGAGGCAGGAAAAGCGTGATGCTAAGAAAAGCTGAGAATGAAACATCGGTTATTTTGAAAGATGAATATTGGATTTACTGGTCAAGATGGTGAGGTGCAAACTAATAACTTCCAGTATATGATCTACGATGCCCTTGTGTTTTCAAAAGAGTTCTAAAGAAATGGAAAATCCAGCCTAAAATTTTGCACAGGATGTGTACCCTATGTTTTCCTACTCTAACAGTTTGGCTGCCTGAAAAAAAAAGGCAACAATAGGTGCCAACATCTAATGTTGTAAAAACAATTTTAAAAAACATTCCATTCAAACATAGATATTTTGATCCTTGATTCAAGTTAAGTTCTATGACATACTAAGTCTGAAAATTCTGTACGCCAAACTTTGTACTGGGGTGCAGATTATTTGTTCTGAGTGGTCGCCAAGACAAAGTCATAACATTTCAAAAAGCAATAATTTTGATGGAAATGTGACTATCTGCAGAGAAGGGCAAACCAACATTCACTGGGGCACAGCCACCTTTGGAGTTTTATATCAAGATCAATGGCTCAGAGTTACTTCTATACTTGCTGATGCAAAAATGGTCAGTAAATTAGCAATCCAAAAATTTAACTAATCCCAAAAATTATGATATTTCAAGAGTGGCTTAACTGAAATGGTGCATGAATAACATTACCTCACTCTTGATTGGCTTTTGACTAAATGAAGAGTGAAACACAGAATAGAGTCTTTTTTCAAGCCACAAAATTAACACATTTAAGGTATGCATTTCCCTCAATTGTACTGGGCATCTTGCAGGCATAGGCACCATCAGACAGATGTCTGGGATATATCTTATCGCCTAACACTAACACACACTCATTTGATTATACTTGTTTGTCACTTATTTTTCACAAGCTATAGAATTATTTGCTGCAAAGTCAGCCAACTGCCTCTATTTTAGTGATTATTGACATCCCTCATTTTTGATTAATCACAGATATTAATTAACATCTGAATGAAAATATTGTCTTGCACATTAAACCTAAGGAATCATTCTTATAAGTTTACAACTTCAGAAATGTGTTCCAAAATGTTTGGTCCCCAATCACATTTAGAGTACACTGAAAAGAGCCACAGAATCTCTAATGCGAAGTTTATATATTTTCTACATTAATTAAAACTATACAATCCTTTTCATTAACAGCAATTCATGGAAAAGCAAGCCTCGGCCAGGATCAAAGCGTCCGTAATAAGATGTAGTTTACCCGATGTCGTGCTCAAAATTTTACCATGATTTTTGTTTCTAAACAATCAGGGTCATGCCAGTGGTTCTGGGTGATGGCAGCGGGTGGAGAAAAGAAGGATATTATTACAGATTATGGTTGTAGCTTGCACACACACACACACACACACACACACACACACACACACAAGGGGAAGTTTTCTGTGCTCTTCCATCAGCAACATTATCGCTGCCTCTCTCTCTCCACAGGTGCTGCCTGACCTGCTGAGTGTTTTCACATTTTCTGTTTTTGTTTCAATCTTCCAGCCCCTCCAGTATTTTGCTTTTTGATTAATTTACAGGACACTATCTAGAATGTTTAGTGTCCAGTAAATTTTTTGCTAAAGGGGGTAGAATTTCTAGCATCAGACTAAGATTATTTTACAAAATGTGCCATTTACAAAAGGAAAGAAAAACTTGCAAAGTCTTGAAATCAAATCAACAAAAAAAAGGTTTATCTCGATATGAAACTTATCTTCTTGAGCAGATAGACAGTGATCATAGGCCTTTAAACTTTTAATTGTGCATATTTGCTTAAAAATGAAACATATAAGATTGTTTCCACTGACGTTTTCAAAAATCAGACATCCTTCGTTATTTATTTGATATTTTAAGTAGAGATAATAAATACTTTCAAAATGTTCAGCTGTCTCATTGTGCTAATTCCACAATTTTACAGATAATAATTGCATAACCTCTTTTTTTTTATTTGCAGTTGGATTTTTCAACTAACAGAACACAAATTTCCAGGCTAAAAAATACGAAGGCTGGATGTACTTTTAAATGTTTGTTTTATTGCGACACTGAGCTGTTTACTGGCGAGATTTAAATTCCCTCTACTTTTTTGTACCACGAAATGCCATGCTTATACTATCTTGATAAGAAGTACAGTTATCAAATGTGAGGAAAATTAAATGGAATTTTAAAAAAAAAATAATTGAATGTATTTCTTCCCTGTGGTGTTTAGAAATACATATTAAAAAGCTCTCTGCTCATCTGCTTGCTGCACCTGAATTTATTTTGTACACAAACAAGAGCATAAGAAGTATGCAGAAAATTGCTTTCAAGCTCTTGATTGTTGTAATATTTATTATTGCTGATATATTTGACCTGTTAAAAACAAACTGCTGGAAATAATATTGCAGTTGGAGACCTTTGGCCTCAAAACATTATGTCCAATAAAATTATTTTAAGGTCCAAAATCAGGACAGGTCAATTGGTGCCCATCTCCTTACTAAAACAAGTACTACATTTTAAAATATATAGTATATAAAATAAACTGCACACACACATCCTGTCACCACATTTCCAATGTCATGCAATACTGCAAATTTCTGCACTGCAATGGAAAGATGGCAGCTTTTTAAAATGTACAAACTTTTCAACAACATGATATGTCAGAGCTGTAATGTCTTCTTTTATTTGTCCTTTGGATAAAATCAGTGCTTACTTATTAAGTAGATTTTACAACCTACACATCAGAAGATGCATACATTATATTTTATGTGGTATAATTATGACTGTTCTTATAAAGTAATAGATCTGCTGACTTACCATGAACATTCAGCTATAAATATATATAGTCTTGCACGTAACACACACTACCTGCAACTGTCACATTTAAACATCACACTTTAACACACTGTTAGTAATGCAACAGAAGATGAATAGCGTATCTTTGCTCTGATGGGGTGCCATTGGTAGCAAATTTCTGCCTGAAGTACAGTCCTACTTTTTGGGTTTCATGAGCTATTTTCACATTTCCACTCTCAATTAAATGTTCTCCAATACTATATGCTTACCTGTTAATTATAGATCTCCACCGTTCAACAGCCCTTGATATGGACCATAGACAGATAGAGATACAGGTATATACAGAGAAAGGTAGCGAGAGAGAGAGAGAGATGAGCAAAGCACAGAGACCACAGGGTCCTCACCTTAAGCAGCTATCGTGCAAGAGATTGTCATCTCTATGGTGAAGAGTGCAATCTTAGTAGCTAGCAATGAGACAAACCATTTACTGTTGGACAAGCATCACTGTAAGGCCAAGTGTCACATGCATCTGGTAATGAAATAGTGTAATAAGTATAGGAGATGGTGTGAGATGGGTTATTAAAATGAAGCCGTCTTTTAGAGTTAAGAAGGTTCATTTTTCGATAAGGAGGGGGATGTCATGAAGCTATTAATGTATATAATATTTTGGAAAACATTTTTATTTTATCCACCTTTTTGATCAAAGAATCGTAGAACAGTACAGCACAGAAGGCAGCCATTTGGCCCGTCAAGTCTATGCCAGCTCTTTTGAAGAGAATATGGTTAGAGCTGGGGAGTGGGGCTTTTTCCATATTTCTGCAACTTTTCATCCTTCAGTATTTATCTAATTACCTTCTGACGGCCACTTTTGAATCTGTATTCACTACAGTATCAGACAGTCCAAATCCTAACCACTTGTTGCATAAAACTTTTTTCCCCTCACGACACCTCTTTTTTTTGTCAATCATCTTAAATCTGTGCCCTCTGGTTATCGACTCTTTGTCACTGGAAGCCGTTTCTCTTTATTTACTCCATCTAAGCTCTGGAATGCCCATCCTACATCTCTCTGGATCTCTGCCTTACTCTTAAAAACCCGCCTCTTTGACCAAGCATTTGGTCATCTGGTCTAATGTCTCCTTATGTAGCTCAGTGTCATATTTTGTTTTATCATGTTCCTGTGGAAGCACCTTGGGATTGTTTTATGTTAAAGGTGCTATAAAAATATAAGTTCTTGCTGTTGTGTTATGTTAAAATCTTCATGATTTTAAACACGTCTATCAAAATCTCATCTCAGTCTTTCTGCTGTAAGAACAATGCCAATTTGTCCAGTCTATTCACATAACGCTAATCCCTCATCCCTAGGACCACTGTAGCAAATCCCTTCTGTACCCTCTCCAAAGCCTTCTGTCCTTCCAGAATTGGATACTGTGCTCCAGCTGTGGCCAAACTAGTGTTTTATACAGCTTTAACATAACTGTGTGGCTTTTGTACTCTATACCACTATTGATAAAGCCCAGTATCCCATATGCTTTATTAGCTGCTTTGTTAACCTTCAAAGACTCATGCACAAGCACCCTCAAGTCTTTCTTCTCACACTCCCTTTAAAATTGTACCATTTAACATGTATTGTCTCTCCTCATTCTTCCTATCAAGATGTATCACCTTACACCTTCCTGCATTGAATTTCATCTGCCACCTGTCCATCCATTTCGCCAACTTATGGCGTCTTCAAATCTATTACTATCTTCCTCATTGATTACTATGCTTCTAAATTTTGTGTCATGTGCAAATTTTGAAATTGTACCCTGTACCAAGTCCAGATTATGAACATCAGAACTAGTAGTGGTCCTAGCACTGAACCTTGGGGAATTCCATTGGATGCCTCCCTCTAGTTCGATAAACAGCAATTTGCCACAACTCCTTGTTTGTATCCTTTTGTTAATTTTGTATCCATGCTTTTACCTCGTGGGTTTCAATTCTTCTAACAAGCCTAATATGTGGCAATAACACCTTTTGAAAGTCCATATACACAACATCAACTGCTGTGTCTTCATCCACTCTTTATGCTGCCTCAAAAAACACAAATTAATTAAATACAATTTTCCCTTAACAAATCCACAATGGTTCTCATTTATTAGTCCGTGATTGTCCAAGTAGTTGTTATTTTTCTCCCAGGTCGTTTCTGAAAGCCTCCTCACCAGCAATATTAAATTGACTAGCCTGTAATTGCCAGGTTTATCCTTCTCCCCTTTTTTTGAATATGGGTGGAACACAGATAGAAAAATACTAGTTCAATATTTTTGTATGTTTGGGGAGTCATACCTGTTGACAAAGAATAGTGGATAGGAGTAAGAAAAAGAGAAACAAACGTCTTACTGGCCACTGTTGTCAAGGTGCTGTATTTATTACCACAAATTACACAACTTCCATTACATTGATTAGCAGGGTCATAGTCACCATTGAGCTGCTTCATCAAATGCCTTTTTACTGCAGTTGAGAAATAAAGGCAAGCGAGTTCATAAAAGGTAACCTAAATGCAACAATTATTACACATGTGATATGAGGAGAAACTACTTTACGCAGCGAGTGATTAGGGTTCGGAATGCATTGCACTGTTGAAGAGGCGGGTTCAATTGAAGCATTCAAAAGGGAATTAGACTATTATCTGAAAAGGAAGAATATGCAGGGATATGGGGAAAAAGGTGGAGAATGATATTAGGTGAGTTGCTCATTTGGAGAGCTGGTGCAGACACAATGGGCCAAATGGCTTCCTTCTGCATTGTAACAATGTTGTATACAATAAAGAGAATTATAAACGTAATTTCTAAAATTTAGTGAAATGCCAAAAACTGGGCAGCCAGAAATTACTCATTAAAAACATGACTCTAGACAGATTCCTTCTGCTGTGGTGTTTGTCAGTTAGTTAAAATGTTCAGAAGATTTCTAACTCAGTAAGTTTTACTGTCTAGATTTCAGAACTAACTGATCAACTAAAAGAAAAACGTCAATATTTTGCATTAAATTTAGTGACTTACGGTTTATTTTACTCAATGCAAGCTTTAACAAACGAAAATCATCTGAAAATTATTAAATCGATAAAAGGAACTCGACCAAAAAAATACAACTTCAACAAGATTGCGAAAGACTCTTAAAGTAATTGATATTTCCCATTTAATTTGTCAAAAGTGGTTCGTTCTTACCTTGCCTGTTTTGTGGTCGAACCAGATGAGAGCATGGTTTCTGGAAAGCACTTTGCAGTCGAAGGTGGCGTTATTCTGGGCCGGTCTGCAGCGTGCCACGGATCGACCAATTTTGACAGGTTCGTCCAGGTATACATGGCGCTCCTGAAAAGGGTGCGAGTTTGGCCGACAGGTGAAGATGGCTAGTGCTGAAGGCATATGGGACTGGTGACGAGCCTCAGTCAAAGTGAAGAGAGGAAACTCGCCTTGAGCCACTTCCTGATCCAGAGCGACAATGTCGTTTCAGAATATATTAGAAATGGAAAACAACCCGGCTTTATATATAAATGAGAATATTTACACACAATATCCACAACAGATTTCTGTACAAAATGAGATATTCATCTTTCATCCGTTAACACACCCATCTCAATACATCAGAAACTATTCGACGCATCTCCTGTCCTTGCTTGCAGATCTGTGGGTTGAGATTAGTCCATTAGGTCGGTGTTTATTTACCGTCATCTAGCTTTAACAACGGCAAAAATTAAATTAAAAACTTATTAGCCTAAGACACAACGACAAGCGCAGCAGACTGCAGATAAAACGGTCGATGTATTCGTGCTTTTATGCTCCTGTTAGCGGGACAAGGTTATCACCGAATTTGAGTCACTCTCCCTCGGACACGTTTTAAAAGCTGGCTTTACAAGAGTAAGTCGCACACTATAAGTCCTCCTGTGGGCAACGGGGGGCGGCCCTCGACGGTTACTGCGGAAAAAAAGAAATGGAAGCAGCACTTTATCTTCTCGAAAGCTCCTCCTGTCAGAGCGAGAAGCACAGCCAACAGCTAGGCCTCAGGCCTGACTGAATCCTGATCGCCGAGTCCCAAGTCGTGAACTTATGACCCGAAATCAAAACAAATCCTTTCGATCAGAGAGCAGGATCCAAACCGATCCACAGCAGAAGGAGAAACACGTCTTTGAGAAACAACTGATGCTGAAACAGACAGGCTCGCTCAGCACCTGCAGCCGTTACTGGTGCGGGACAAAATAGGAACTATTCTTCCCCTGTATTTTTGCTCTCCACCGAACCCAAGCCTGTAACACGTCCTCCAACACTCACAGAGGCCGCCATAGCTTCACCGCATAGGCAACAACTTGACAGCGGAAGCCGCGGCTCCGGCTGATTGACAGCCAATACAACCAATGGAGGCCAGAAGGCAGGCAGGCGACAACCAATCAGAGTGTCCGCTAGGCGAGGACCTGAGCCTCTTGCGAGGCGGCGGGCGGTTGATTGACGTGGAAAATGAACCATACAGAAACAGAGAGAAAACGTGACACGCCCCCTCCCCAGGCTTAGCCAATCAGAGAGAGCGGGCGGAACGATTGTCGGGTCCAACCAACGCACGCGAGTGAATCGGCCGGGAAAATCGGAATAATCACGGCAAATTTACCGAAAATAGGAGCAGTTACATTCATATTGTCACCATCATTAATTATTCAATTGTTATAATATCTAGTTCACTTTATGTATCACTATCTCTTCGTAATGTGTGTGACACACATCCGAAAAAAAGTGAAATCTCTTCAAAAACTGACAGTTAGGAAAACCTCAAACAAAAACCAGGGCGCTTTAATTACGTAACACGCAACCCCGTGCGTCATCACGCCTCCGCTTACGTCGAATATACGTCGTTCTTTCGGTCTGGGCTGTAAATTTTGTTGAAGAAAACATGGCTCTTCGTGCTCTGACAGGTGACGGTGAGGACCTGGAGGAGCTGTTGGAGAGGGTCATCCCCGACAAAGATTACCTGTGTAGTCCTGACAGGTCACCACCTCTGCCCTGGGACAGGTTCGCTGCCTGGGTTCACTGTATTTGCGTAGTCGGATTTGACCTGGAGCTGGGACAGGCTGTCGAAGTGAGTTTGTGTTAATCCCAGAATATATATTTTTAAAAATAACATTTGTTTGCAGAAACTTGGTGGTGTTCGTCGTGATTTCATGTGGACCGCGTTCTTAAACTTTTGCTTTTGATGTGAAGGCCACTGTGCGTTGTGCGAAAGAGCCGACACTTCTTTGTGTTAACCGAAGTCAAGGCCATTTTTCAAATATTGCAACTAATTGTGTTTATCAGCAACCCAAACAATTTTAGGGAAATGGTTTTTATTTCGTTTCAAAACGTAACAACTTGTTTGAGGATTTGTATCTATCCGAGCGGTTAATTTCAAAGCTACAAAAAGGGCCAAAATGTAACCAGACAAGTTTCACATTTTATATATTGGATACAATATCAAAAATAGCTTTTGTTTGCTCTTATTAGCTACTGTGCACAATAATTCTTCTCAAGCCGTGAGATTTGAGATGGTGGTATGATAATTCATGACTTTTAGATTTGATTATTTGTAAATAGAATCTGAAAAATACAATCGACGAGGAATTGCTGATTTTGAAAGCACGTTGTATTGTTCCAGGTTTGAAGCAATAGCACTCAAGGTTTGATGTGCAAAAGGAAAGTATATAAGATTTTACTTAATTATGTTCTTGTCCAAATATTTACAGTCAATTTTTAAGACCCTACTCAATTTTTAAGACGTTACATTCTGTGGCCTAAGAACAGTTAGATATGATACTTAAGCAAATTATTTGAAGTCCATAATGCTTGCGTCTCATCATGTACTCTGATTTCATATTGGAGAACTCCACTCAACATACAGATTGAGCTAGTTGCGCCAAATCCAGTATATTTTGAACCTGTTACACTAGACCTGTGATCAGCAACCTGAATAACAAGAAGAGTACTTTTTTAAAAGTTTATTCAAAGACAATCTCTTAAGAGCTGCAATACTCTTATTCAAATGCCACTACTAATGAAAAACAAGACTGACACATATCAAAAACATTAACAGTTTTACAAGAATAAGTTAATTGTATTTGTTAGTATTGTTCAATATTAATAAAACGTAAAAATGCACGACAAGCCATTCAATCACCATCAAAAATGGTTTGATCAATCAAAGTTGGGAGTTGCAAATGAGTTCTTAATGAGCCACAGGTTGCACACCCCTGCACTTGACATTAGTTCACATTTCAGCTTGCTAAACACTAAATAGCATGTCTGACTGGAAATAAGTAAATGGAGAAAAGCTCATTTGTTCTTTCTACATTATGGCAGATAATGTTAAAAACACCATAATATTAGGTAATCTGCATACATTGAAGGACTTGTTACCACGGTAACTAATGGAAATGAAGCTGGGTGTCAAAACATGCAGTGGTATTTTTTAGTTATCTTATTCATTATAATTAATTTTGATTCACTAATACCTTTTATAAAAAAGTTGCTCATCTGATAATCCAGTGGCTTTCTTGGGTATCTGCTAAACCCTTGGAGTGCTTCAATGTAAACCATAAAATAGAGGCAAGTGAACATAGCCTGAACATTGAAAGAGTGCTGCATCATGTGCCAAAATCCAAGATAAACATTAATAAGCCTGGGATATCATACTCCTAGGTATTTGCCAATATCGAGAGCCATAGCCAACCATTTGTTTCAAGCTTCCTGTGGACAATGCCAACCTGGCATGCTAGCTTTACCAACAAACTTGATGCACAAGTTGAAGATGTTATTTAATAGTATATCACACAAGCACATTGTAAACTGATTGAATCTGATAATACAAATGCAATTGAGATTTTTCTCTTGTGCCTGAAAGTGAAATCACTCGAAACGCATTGTCAGTTTCCAAACATATGCTGATGACACCGAGCTCCACTTCATCATCACCTTTCTGAACATTTCCATAGCTCTAAATTGTCAAACTGCTTATCTAACATCTAGTATTGGATAAGCAGAAATTTCCTTTGGCCCCACCACAAACTCCATTCACTAGCCACTGACCCCATCTTGGCCTTGACAACTGTCTGAGGCTGAATGGGACCACTTGCAACCTTGTCTTATTTTACTCTGAGATGAGCTTCTACACATATCTGCACCATCATCACAAACACCTATTTCCATCTCTATAATATCATCACAATCTGCCCGGCTTTCAACTTTGCTGCTGCTGAAACCTCATCGATGCCTTTGTTACCTTTACACTTGACTATTCCAATACAGTGCGGACAGCCTTACACATTCCACCTTCTGTAAGCTTGGGCTTATCCAAAACTGCTGCCAGCATGCTAACTCACATCAAATTCCATTCACCCATCACACCTATGTTTGCTGAACACATTACCTCATGAAATGGCAATGCCTCGCTACTTGTACGTTCTCAAATGCTGATTCCTAAGTTCCATCCTTTGAATAAGACATTAAATCAACACCTTGTCTGCCTGTTCCAATATGTAGGTACTGTAGATGTTGAAAGATCTTGTGGCACCATTCAAAAAAAAGCAGTGTTTTGTCCTGCTGCACTTGCCAAAATTCCTCAGCCAACCAACTTGTGGGGTCCTAATGTTTGCAAATTAACTCCGGTGTTTGTCTATTGTAATTAATGTACTTAAAAGTAATTATTCGTGCGTAGAGTGTTTGATACAGTTTTGCAAGGCCCCATGTATGAAATAGAAGTCTTTCAGATTTTGTGATGGGAGTGCACTCATCACAGACTATATTCCTATTTGAATTGACTAGCCTATTTGAATTGAAATTAAGGACACATTTTGGAAAACATTGTGAATAAAATTCACAGCCTTGTAATTGTATGATGATTTTTTTGAAATCCTAGTAATAAAATAACATTAAATATGATACAGCTTCTAAGTTTTTCTCAAAGTTTATTTTCTCACCTCTACCTGTCAAGTGACCTGGCGGATTGCTTGCTTCTAGATCTTTGCCAACGTAGCTCTGTAACAGGCCACCATATGCGTGCCAGAGTAGCAGACTGTGACTGAACTACTGACTAACTTTCCTTTCTATGAGGGGAAGCACCTTAATGGCCTGGGTTTTAAGGTCGAACTATCAGTGCTCAGCGGCATTAACAGGTAAATCAGATAGCAACTTCTAGCATCCGCACATACGCTGTTAAATGCAGAAATCGGGAAGTTGCTGTCTGATTTTATCTGCTCACCTACCAACATGGCTACACCTGTACCATTCCTAGAGACTCAGCATTCAAACACAAGAAGGGCGTGAAGTTGTGATACTTATTGGATATTCACTAAATTCTCCAGAAATGTTAGGGCTTGTCCTTTCCAGTGTAAGTGAATTTTTAACAACATACTATACAGTCATTTCTGCTATACAACTGTTCTGGTGCCTAAAATGTGCTTTTACAAGTGTGCAGTCTCATGCAGTAAGATTTTAATTATTGCTGGAGATTTAAAAATTACTTTTTTTTCACTTTTTCTGCCTTATCTCTCTGTCTCGATCTTTTCTCATAATTTTGATCTCTGTACACAATTTTGCATTGAATTCAGCATTCTAATTTACACTTAACTGCTTTAAACTCAGTAAAAGGTCTTCAATCTGGCGGAAGAGACATGTTGTTGCTTGCCCCATTCACACAGGTTCTAGAACCCCTGTCAAGGGCTCCCTTCTGCTTTGACTGTCTGATAACTGCATATCACAGTGTAAAAGCTCACAAAAATCCTGTGGACACATGTAAGCATAATGAACAGCGAGTGCCATTAATCGAATGCTGACCACAAAATCCAGGCCCTTTTTTTCAACTTAACATGTCTTTCTAATAATGGCTGATAAAAATGAGTAATGTTGTGGAACACAGGCCCATGCCAGTATTCTACTACACAGTACATTGGTACACTGTCATGTGGCTCTCTGGATATTTTATAATTAGATAAAGCAATTAATAAGTCTTTTAACTTAGGTTATCAGTATTTACTCTTCATTGCTGTTTTGTACTGAAAAGATTGTTCTTTGTTTTCACAATATTTTTTTTTACACACTTTTAATGATGTAAACTAATATGTAACAAATATTCAGAACTGTCTTACTATGACTATTGTAGGGTGTCTCTTAAAAACATTAATATTGCTTTCATGTAATGTGTTACTTTTTTCTAGGTCATATATCCTCCTCATGCAAAGCTATCAGACAAAGAGGTTAGTATAGATAGCACTGCGAACCATCTTTTTACTTGTTCTGAACTGTTAAAGTAATATCATAAAGTGCATCTCTTTGTATTTCAGAAAACAAGCATTTGTTACTTATCCTTCCCTGACTCCAATTCAGGTAATTTTATCATTGCTTTATTTATTAAATTAGCCCATGCTTGACTGACAAGTAAGGCCACTAAATACTATATGATCTTTGAAAGCTATACCCATTTGAATGAAAGGAAACGAAAGATAAGTCTCCAGTCAGAATAGAGAGATGGACAGAAACAATACTGGGAGATTTTAATTGTCTATTTATCAATAGGGACTGAAAGGGAGTAATTGGAGAAAATGGAATGGAATCTCTAAAATATGTGTACAGAACTTTTTCCTCAAGCAGTTTTTAGTAGACCAACAAAGGCAGAGGCATTCCTAGCTATGTCTCTGAATAATGAGATCAGGTTTGTGAACAGAATGTGAGTGAGCACCTCGGGAATAGTGATAAAAATATGATGAAGTTTAATATCCAAATAGAAATGGAAAAAGTCAGTCCAAAAGCTAGAACAGCCCCACATTGGATGAGGGCACATTTTAGATGAGAAGTGAGTCAACTGAAGTGATGTAAAAGGAGAAAATGACACCCACAAATGTATAGCAATGGTGGGATGTTTAAAAAAGACATTGGTAGTTTTCAGATGCCAAGCATATGTAGAGGTTAGAAATCAATTAGTACTAATGAAGAGGATTAATGAGAACTACAATAATTATCAAAACATACTGAAGGAGATTATGAGAAGATAGATTAAGAGCAGGATAAGTTATGCTAAGAGGGAGTATGAAAAAAATAAATCATCAAAAATAATAGTTAAGTATTTTACAAGCAAATCAATGAAAGTACAATTGTTACAAGCGAGGTACCTTACTGAGAGGAGAGGATTCAAAAAATGGCAGGGGTATTTCCCAAATACTTTAAACCAACCTTTACTAAAGAGTGATATTGAACATTAGCCAAATCCTGAAGTGTTTGAGAGGGTGATATATACTAAGAATATTTTATGTAAGTTAATAAAGCTAAAGAAAGATGTTGGACCTGATTTTATGGTTAGAATCGTAAAAGTTTACAGCACAGAAAGAGGCCATTTGGCCCATTGTATCTGCACTGGCTGAAAAATGAGCCACCAGCCTAATCCCATTTATAGAATGCTGGTTGTAATGTCAGGGAAACTGTCAGCATTCTCTGGTCCTTACCCTGTGAAACTGACAGCAACTTCTGGTGTCTGCACAGGGGTGGTTAAACTCAGAAATCCAGAAGTTACTATCAATGATAAGCTGTTCCGGCAATCTTTAGAAATCCTTGAACTGACAAAAAATTTCCCTTTATATGTTGTAAATTTAATGTCATAAATCCCCCAAAAGGTTATTGTTTGTTAATGAGGTGTAATTGGGTTTTTAAAAGGATATTAATTATTACTGCTGAGCAACCTCTCTGACCTTGGAAATTAATTTTATATTTGTGTAATATCAAATATTTCCACAATGATAAGTTTGTTTGCATATAGTCCTATATTTATTTCAATCTCTGTAAAACTTATAGAAAATGAATTAGAATCCTACATTTTACTTCTTGGTTTACTGTTCGTGAGAATTCTTCAATGTGATTGGCTGCTTCCTCTGCTTGGTAATATCACTGTTGATAGACAGTTGGAAATCACTTGACTTCGCACCAGATTCACATTTACATCCGTAAAGGTGAAATCCACCCGGGAGAGATTGCTAGATCTTTGTGGGCAGCTTTCTTTGAGGTCAGTGCAAGTACTGTCACTTCGCCACTGACTGCAAAATTCAGGGCCTGATGGATTGCATTAGGATTCTGAGGGAAATGTGGGATAAAATTCCAGATACTCTTCAAATTATATTTCAGGACTCTTGAGTGTTGATGTTCCTCAGAGACTGGAGAGTGGCCAATATAGTACCCATCTATAAAATTGGGAGACAGAGCTAAATTGAGCAGTGCACGCCAGTTAATAGAGAAACAGAAATTTGTGATCAAATATATATCAAAGGATACATTCCAAGTGACATGAGACATTTGTTATTCATAAAATTACTTATGAAACTTAAAGCAATGGATTGCATTTGTTTTAGAACTATAAGCTTCATGAGTCAACTCATTAAAGTGACTTTGAAAATCATAATAGAAAGAAATTTGAAGCAGAAATTGGCAAAACGTAGTTTGGATTTAGACCTGGAGTAGGATCAGGAGACGGAATATTTAACCTAAGAACAACTTTCGATAAATTTCTAGAAGTAAACAAGAGCATATACATATGCTTCATAGACTATGAAAATGTGTTCCATCACGTTTTTAACCAAAGGTTAATAGACGTGCTGCTGAAAGGTGATATTGACAGTATAGATGCAAGTTTTATACAGAGCCTATATTGGGACCAAACAGCAAGCATCAGGCTGGAAGATGGACAATCAGACATGTTTCAGGTGAAGAGAGGAGCATGACAAGACTGTGTACTGTTGCCAAAATTATTCAAACTATGCACAGAAGAAATATTCAGTCAGATGTACTTCCACGCATAAAATTTGGAGGCAAGAACATAACAAACTTACAATACGCTGACGACACAGTACTACTTGCAGAATCAGAAGAGGTGCTACAAAATATTATAGATTAAGTAAAATATGAATTGAATTATGAACACTAAAAAGACAAAAATAATGATAGCAAGAATACATTAAAAGAAACTGGGGTGAAGATTGAAGTGGATGGTGTCACACTGGAACAAGTAAATAGGTTTGTCTTCTTGGGACAAATAATAATAGAAGATGATAGATCCGATGCAGAAGTCAGAAGAAAGATAGAAATAGCTAGAAGTAATTTCATGAACGTGAAGAATGTGTTCGCAACAAGAAAACTAAAGCTTGAAATAAAGAAAAAACTCCTAAGATGTTACATTCTATACACTTTCCTCTGTGCCTTAGAAACCCAGAGAATGAATAATGGTCTGTGGAAGAAATAGAGGCCTTTTAAATATGAATGCTAAGACATATGCTTAAAGTTCTATGTACAGACCAGTGAAGAGGTGCTTGAAATTGCAATAGCAAAAAGAATTCATAAAAAGTAACATCCAGAGAAGAGAAAAATCAGTATTTCAGCCACACAAGCAGAGCTTAAAAACTACAGTGATCTGTTGTAGAAGGCAAAGTGGAAGGCAGCAGAAAGGGGGATCGACATGGCATAGTTGAATGGCGGACATCACAGAGCGATTGCGGATGAGCTACGGTGGATGTGTGAAGATGGCGCAAGACAGATGAACATGATGTACCATGACAGCAGACCTCCGGGTCGGAGCAGATACAAGCAGTTCAGGAGGAATAGGGAAAATTTGAGTTTTCAATTAAAAATGAAATACTACATGTCTAAAGAAAAAGTCGTTGAGAGTTAGCCAGCACAGATTTCAAAAGATGCTTGTATTTGACAAACCCATAGTCATCTTTGAGGTGATAATAGACAGGGTTGATGGTAAAAATGCTGTGGATGTGATGTACATGGACTTTAGGAAAGCCTTTGACAAATTGCCACTTAAGAGTTTATAAAAGATTGCTTAGAAGAGAGAAAACAAATAATAAAAATTGTGGGCAATTTTTAAGAATGATTGGTAGTGGGTAGTAGTGTGCCACAAGGTTCAGTTTGAGGGCAACTTCTGTTTGCTGTGTGTGTTAATGATTTTGATAGAAGCCTAGAGGGAATGCTGACAAAGTTTGCAGTTGATAGAAGGCATATTTAATTCCACAGAAGATGAAGCTGCAAAGAAATGTCAATAAGATGAGGGAATTGAGCTAAAATAAAATTCATTGTTAATAAATGTGTTTTGATGCATTTTGGTTAAAAAAGCAAATGTAATTTGACTCAATAAAAGTACACCAAATGCTGTGTAGGAACAGAGAAATCTCGGGATGCAGGCTCCCAGGATATTAAAGGCAGCACCTTGGGTTGATAAGGCTGCAAATGAGGTAATAGAAAAACAGCGAGACTTCGGGACAGAGAGGTTAAAACAACGAGTCTCAAGAAGGAGTAAGGGTAAAATAAAAGCACGGGTCCATATTCTATTTAGTTAAGATATGTCTAGAGAGCTCAGTCCCATGATTTGCACATTCTGCGCTGTGTGGGTAATCCTAGACGCTTCTGGCGGTGTGGATGACCATGTGTGCAGGAGGTGCCTCCGACTGGAGCAACTTGAGTTCCAGGCTTTGGAGCTTGAGCGGCAGCTGGGAGCACTACGGTGCATTCACGAGGCTGAGAGATTTGTGGATAGCATGTTTCAGGATGTGGTCACCCCACAGCTTAAGGAAGTGCAAGCAGAGGGAATGGGTGACCACCAGATAGAAGAAGGGGACCAGGCAGGTAGTGAGGGAATCCCCCCGAGTGCATCTCGCCTGCAAACTGTTCTTCGGCTTTGGAAAATGGTGAGAGTGATGGTTCCTTTTTGGAGGCCAATGGCACTGTGGATGGCCCAACTGCTCAGTGGGAGAGGAAGAAGTGTGGAAGGGCAATAGTGGTAGGGGATTTGTTAGTGAGTGGAGTGGACAGGTGCTTCTGAGGTCACAGACGTGACTCCAGGATGGTATGTTGCCTCCAGGTGCCAGGATCAAGGATGTCACAGAACGGCTGCAGGGCATTCTGAAGCAGGGGGGTGAACAGCCAGAGGTCGTAGTCCATGTTGGGACCAATGACATCGGAAGAAAAATAAATGAGGTCCTGCAAGCAGACTTTCGGAAGTTAGGCAGGAAATTGAAAAGCAGGACTTCAAAGGTAGTAATCTCTGGGTGACTCCCGGTGCCATGCAGTAGTGAGTATAGGAATAGAAGGATAGAGCAGATGAATGTGTGGCAGGAGAGATGGTGCAGGAAGGAGAGCTTTAGATTCCTGGGGGATTGGGATCATTTCTGGGGGAGGTGGGACCTGTACAAGTTGGATGGGTTACATCTGAACAGGAACAGGACTACCATCCTTGTGGGGAGGTTTACTAATGCTGTTGGGGCGGATTTAAACTAAATTGGTAGGGGGTGGGATCCTGAAATGTAGTTCAAAGGGGAGAGAAGCTGAGATGGAATTAGCAGTTAAAGCACTAGTAAGTGAGTCTGGAAGGCAGAGGAAACATAGGCTAGCTAAGTGAGTTTTGCAAGGCTAAATGGAATATATTTTAATGCAAGGAGCCTGAGGAATGAGACAGACGAGCTGAGGGCACAGATAGGCATGTGGGAGTATGATATCATAGCTATGACCGAGACTTGGCTAAAAGAAGGGCAGGATTGGCAGCTCAACATTCCTGGTTATATGGTATTCAGACAAGATAGAGAAGGGGAATAGAAGAGCTGGGGGGTCACAACATTGATCAAAGAATCAATTATAGCAGCGAGGAAGATGATATCTTGGAAGGATCGTCAAATGAGGCCACATGGGTAGAAGTAAAAAACACAAAAGGGGCAAGCACGCTGTTGGGTGTGTACTATTGGCCCCCAAACAGGCGGAGAGATAGAGGAATCAAATATGTAATCAAATTTCAGAGAAGTGTAAGAATAATAAGGCAGTAATCATAGGAATTTTTAACTACCCAAGCATTAACTGGGGTAGTTGTAGTGTGCAACGTAGGGAGGGAGCAAAA
Organism: Cetorhinus maximus; assembly: GCF_964194155.1. NCBI lineage: Eukaryota > Metazoa > Chordata > Chondrichthyes > Lamniformes > Cetorhinidae > Cetorhinus > Cetorhinus maximus. The sequence goes on along the minus strand of NC_135884.1, from coordinate 34,357,964 downwards.
TTCTTAAGTTGCATCCAGGGCAACTTTTTTAGCCGGTACGTAGAAAGCCCAACTTGGGAGGGGGCAGTTCTGGACCTAATATTTGGATATGAGCCCGGGCAGGTGGAAGTAGGGGAGCATTTTGGAGATAGTGACCATAACTCAGTTATATTTAGGATAGTTATGGAAAAGGATAAGGTTGGGCCAGGAATAAAAGTTCTAAACTGGGGAAAAGCTAATTTTACTAAGATGAGATATGATTTGGCCCAAGTGGACTGGGAGCAGCTACTTGTAGATAAAAATGTGTCAGCACAGTGGGAGGCATTCAAGGAGGAAATAGCGAGAGTACAGGGAAAATATGTTCCCATAAAGACAAAGTGGGGGACCATGCCCAAAGAACCCTGGATGTCAAGGGACATAAAGTTTAGAATTAAGGGAAAAAAAGAGAAGCTTATGGCAGTTACCGAGGGCTCAATACAGCATAGTCCCTAGAGGAATATGAAAAGTGCAGGGGGAACTTAAAAAGGAAATTAGGAAAGCTAAGAGAGTGCATGAGAAAGCATTAGGTGGGTAGAATAAAGGAAAGCCCAAAGAGGTTTTTTAAATATATAAAGAGCAAGAGAATAACTCGGAAAAGAGTAAGGCCAATTAGGGACCACAGAGGTAATCTGTGTGTGGACCCGGAGACGTGGGTACAGTCCTCAATGAATACTTTGCGTCTTCACAATGGAAAAGGATGATGCAGGTACAGACACCAGGGTGGAGGACTGTGAAATATTAGAGGAAATTAACATAGAGAGGGTGGAGGTATTAGTGGGGTTAGCTACCTTAAAAGTGGATAAGTCTGCAGGCCAGGATGAGATGTGTCCCAGGCTGTTGAGGGAGACAAGGGTTGAGATATCGGGGCCATGGCCGTAATTTTGAAATCCTCTCTGGCCACAGGTGAGATGCCAGAGGACTGGAGGACTGCTAGCGTTGTCCCGTTATTAAAAAAGGGAGGAAGGGATTGAGCAGGAAATTACAGGCAGTCTAACCTCGGTGGTGGGACAGTCACTAGAAAGAATTCTGAGGGACAGAATATATCTGCACTTGGAGAGACATGGATTAATCAGGGATACTAAGCATGGATTTCTTAAGGGAAAGTTGAATTAGATAAATTTGATCTCATTTTTTGAGGAGGAAACTGGGAGTGTTGATGAGGGTAAAGCATTTGATGTTGTCTATATGGACTTTAGCAAGGCTTTTGAGAAGGTTCCTCATGGCAGACTGGTCAAGAAAGTAAGAGCCCATGGAATCTATGGCAGAGTGGCACTTTGGATTCAAAATTGGCTGAGAGGCAGGAAGCAGAGGGTGATGGTAGAGGGAAATTTCAGTGACTGAAAGTCTGTTTCCAGTGGGGCTCCACAGGGCTTGGCGCTGGGGCCCTTGCTGCTTGTGGTGTACATAAATGATTTGGACTTAAATGTAGGGGGTATGATCCAGAAGTTCACGAATGACACGAAAATTAGTCAGGTGGTAAATAGTGAGGAGGATAGCCGTAAACTGGTCAGGTGAGCAAAGCAATGGCAAATGGAATTCAACCCAGAAAAGTGTGAGGTAATGCAATGCACTTGAGGAGGGCTAACAAGGCATGGGATTACAATATGAATGGTAGGATCCTGGAAAGCCTCACAGCGACCTTGGTGTGCATATCCACAGATCCCTGAGGGTAGCAGGGCAGGTAGAAAAGGAAAAGAAGGCATGTGGGATACTTGCCTTTATTAGCCAAGGCATAGAATACAAGAGCAGGGAGGTTATTTGGAACTATATAAAATGCTGGTTAGGCCACAACTGGAGTGCTGTGTGCAGTTCTGGTCATCACATTACAGGAAGGATGTGATTGCACTGGAGAGGGGACAGAGGAGATTTGCCGGGATGCTGCTTGGGCTGGAGGGTCTGAGCTATGAGGAAAGATTGGATAGGCTGGAGTTGTTTTCCTCGGAGCAGCGAAGGTTGAGAGGGGACCTGATCGAGGTGTATAAGATTGAGGGGCATAGATAGGGTGGATAGGAAGGCACTTTTTCCATTAGTAGAGGGGTCAATAACCAGGGGGCATAGATTTAAGGTAAGAGGTGGAAGGCTAAGAGGGGTGTTGATGAGAAATTTTTTCACCAAGAGGGTGTTGGGAGTCTGGAACTCTCGTAACATTTAAGAAGTATTTAGATACTCACTTGTCTTGCCATAGCCTCCAGAGCTATGGACCATGCGCTGGAAAATGAGATTAGTGTAGTCAGATCTTTGTTGATTGGCATGGACATAATGGGCCAAATGGCCTCCTGTGCTTTAAACGTCTGAGTCTATACCTTTAGGTTTTAGCCCAAGTGGTATAGAAAATAGAAGCCAAAAGATAATGATGAGCTTATATCAAACCCTAATAAGACCTCAATTAAAGTTCTATTGTGCGGTATTGGGCTCCATGCTATAAGAAGGATATTGAGGCTTCAGAGATGGTCCAACACATACTAGGATGCTAACTAAATAAGACTTTAAAAAAAAATGGGTGATTTTCCTTTTGAACAATGCAAATTATAGGGCAATATGATAGTGTTTAGTATCTCAGAAAATGAGACAAGATAGAAACAAATTGTTTCTAGTCGTTGAGGGGTTAAGAACATGGGAATATAGATATAAGATGAAATATGAGATTAGACTAATCTGAATCTCAGTAGTATAAATAAGAGAGGTTAAGTGCGGTGGCACAAGTGCAGCTGGTATTGAAAGTAATTACTGTGAGTTTGGTGAGTAAAGGAGTGAAATTCATTTTGGAAGCTGGTTCCTCAGAGGAGTGCACTCAGAACTAAGTTTGTGGCACCACGAGTGGCTCAGCTGTCCAGGAGAGGAAAAAGAAAGGAAAAGAGCACAGCAGCTGCAGGACATTGTTCTGGGGGGAGGGTGATCAGCCAGAGGTAATGGTCCACATTGGTACCAATGAATTTGTTAGGAAGGGGGATGTGGTCCTGCAATCAGAATTTAGGGAGCTAGATAGAAAATTAGCAAGAGGGAGCTCTAATGTAGTAATGTCCAGATTACTCCCAGTGCCATGTGCCAGTGAGTACAGAAATAGGAGGATAAGGCAGATGAATGCATGGCTGCAAATTTGGTGCAAGAGGGAGGGCTTTAGATTCCTTAGACACTGGGACTGGGCCCTGTGGGAGGTGACACCTGTACAAGCTGGACGGGTTGCACAACAGAGCTGGGACTGAGCTCCTTGCGGGGAGTTTTGCTAGTGCTGTTGGGAGGGCTTTGAACTAACTTGGCAGGAGTGCCGGAACTAAGTAAAATATTAGAGAGGAATATCATGGTGCACAAAATACTGGGAGGGACAGATAGCGCTACTATAGAGAATAGTAAGTTAATAGGTAAATTCGGGGTAAGGGAGAAAGTAACAAAATCTAAACCAGAGTTACTGCATGTATGTGAATGCACGGTGTATAGTATATAAGATTTGGGGAGTTACAGGCACAGATTGCCATGTGGAAATATAATGTTGTGACGATAACAGAGACCTGGCTCAAGGAAGGGCAGAACTGGGTGTTAAACATTCCTGGGTACAAGATGTTCAGAAGAGATAGGAAAGGAGGAGAGGTAGTGATATTGGTTAAGGAAAGCATTGCAGTGCTGGAGAAAGAGGATGTCCCAGAGGGTTCAAGGACAGAATCAATTTGACTTGAGCTAAGGAACAAAAAGGGTGCAATTACATAGTCTATAGACCGCCAAATAGTAAGAAGGACATAGAAGAACAAAATCTGCAGTGAAATTACAGAGTGATGCAGGCATTATAGAGTAGTTATAATGGGGGACTTTAATTACCCGAATGTAGACTGGGACAGTGGTAGTGTAAGGGGCGGAGAGGGGCAAAAGTTCCTAGGTTGTGTTCAGGAGAATTTTCTACAGCAACATGTCTCCAATCCAACAAGAAAAGATGCACTGTTGGACCTGGTTCTCGGAAATGAGGCAGGCCAAGTAAATCACAAGTCAGTAGGGGAACGTTTAGGAGACAGTGATCATTGTGTTGTACGTTTTAGCATGATGATAGAAAAGGACGATAGGCAATCCAGAGTAAAAATAATTAAATGGACAAGAGGGGCCATGGCTGAGATATAAAATTAATACTTTGCATCCATCTTTATCAAGGAGGAAGATGCTACCAGGCCATGGTGACAGATGGGGAAACTCTGTCACTTGGCGGGTTCAAAATTGATAAGGAAGAAGTGTTGAATAGACTGCCGGTACTTAAAGTTGACAATACACCGAGACCGGATGAGTTGCATCCAAGGATTTTGAAGGAAGTGAAAGTAGAAATTGCAAGGGCAGTGGCCATAATCTTTCAGTCTTCCCTAGACTCAGTGGCGGTGCCAGAGGACTGAAAATTGCAAACATTACACCCTTGTTCAAAAAAGGTCGTAAGGATAAGCCAATGAATTACAGACCAGTCAGTTTAACTCCAGTAGTGGGCAAGATTCTAGAAACAATTATTCAGGATAGAATTAGTAGTCACATGGAGAAATATGGGTTGGTAAGGGAGAGCCAGCATGGATTACTCAAGGGGAAATCGTGTTTAACTAACTTGCTGGATTTTTTTGAAGCGGTAACAGAAAAGGTCGCTGAGGGTAATGCTGTTGATGTAGTGTACATGGACTTTGAAAAGGCATTTGACACAGTGCCGCACAATCGACTTGAGAGAAGTTATTGCTCATGGAATAAAACGGTCAGGGGCAATGTGCAAACAAAATTGGCTGAAAAGTAGGAAGCAGAGTGTAATGGTCAATGGATATTTTTTGGGCTGGAGGAAGGTTTGTAGTGGAGTTCCCCAGGGGCTGGTATTGGGACCCTTGCTTTTCCTGATCTATATTAAAGATCTAGATCTTTGTGTGCAGGGGACAATTTCAAAGTTTGCAGATGATATGAAGCTTGGAGTGTTGTGAACTATGAGGAGGATGATGAAGAGCTTCAGGAGGACATAGATAAGTTGGTGGAGTGGGCAGATAGGTGGCAGATGAAATTCAATGTGGAGAAGTGTGAGGTGATGCATTTTGGCAGGAAGAACATGGACAGACAATATAAAATAAGGGATGGAATTTTGAATGGGGTGCAGGAGCAGAAAGACTTGGGTGTATATATGCATAGATCATTGAAGGCGGCAGGACAGGTGGAGAGAGCGGTTAATAAAGCATACAGTGTCCTGGGCTTAGAGTACAAGAGCAGGGAGGTTAAGCTGAATTTAAAGAAGTCACTCGTTTGACCTCAGCTGGGATATTGTTTACAGTTCTGGGCACCATATTACAGGAAGGATGTGAACACATTGGAGAGAGTGTAGAAGAGGTTTACAAGAATGGTTTCAGGGATGAGAAACTTCAGCTATGAGGATAGATTGGACAGGTTGGGACTGTTCTCCATGGAGAGAAGAAGGCTAAGAGGAGATTTGATAGAGATGCTCAAAATCATGAGGGGGCTGGATAGAGTAGATAGGGAGAAGCTGTTCCCATTCATAAAAGGAAGAACAAGAGGGCACAGATTTAAAGTGATTTACAAAAGACAGCAAGTGTGATGTGATGTGAGAAAAAACTTTTTCACAGAACGAGTGGTTCGGGTCTTGAATGCACTGCTTGAAAGTGTGGTGGAGGCAGGTTCAATCGACGCAAGCAGGAGGACATTGTTTCTATTCAAGTAATCATCTAACGTGCAAGGATATAGGAAAAAGGCAGGACAATGGCACTGGATTATAATGCTCATTTGGAGTGCTAGTTCAGACATGATGGGCCGAATGGCCTCCTTCTGCGCCATCAAGATTCTGTGATTCTTTTTAAAAGAAGTAGCTACTTAGATTTAAGTTAGAAGCACAAGCGAGGGTGGGGGGTGAGGGGCGGTGGTAAAGGTAAGTCAAGGCCAGGTAAAAAAAAAAATTATAAGTTGACCAAAGTAAAATAAATTTATCAAAGGGAAACTAAATTGAAACCACGGCAAGACACTCGGTCATGTGGAATGCATGTCCTCCAATATGTGGCATTGCTCACAACAAGCGGTTGTGGTGGAAGAAAACATCAAGCTGGTCTTTTGGTTCAAGCCGGTTTATTTTCAAGACAACTTTTCAGTGCTACTGACTTCCAAGTAGCTTCCACACAAAGTGTCCCAGCTGTATCTTTTTATTCTATTTAGATGGGATAATCAATGCCCATCACCTGTTTAACTAGCAATTGTCTTTAACAAGGCGATTGCCATGCGATGTGATTATTTATACATTGACATGTGGGATGTCGTTGCCATGCCCAGTGCCCTAAATGATCACATATGCAGGAAGTGTCAGCAGCTGCAGAAATTTGAGCTCAGGGTTTCGGAGCCCGAGTGGCGACTGATGTCACTGTAGCACAGCTGAGAGTCTAAGCACTATGTGGATAGCTCATTTAGAGAGGTGGTCATACCGCAGGTAAGGAGCCTAGAGGCAGAAAGGGAATGGGTGACCACCAGGCAGTCCACGAGAACTAGACAGGGAGTGCAGGAGTCCCCTGGGGTCCCGCTTGCCAATCGGTTTTCTGCTTTGGATACTTGTGAGGGCATTGGTTCCTCAGAGGAGTGCAGTTGGAGCCAAGTTTGTGGCACCACTACTGTACAGAAAGGAAGGAAGAGCAGTAGTGATCGGGCATTTGTTAGAGGAACAATTGGGCGTTTCTGTGGCGGTAGATGTGACTCCAGGATGGTATGTTGCACCCCTGGTGCCAGGGCCAAGGTTGTCACAGAGCAACTACAGGACACTTTTCTGGGAGAAGCCAGAGGTTGTGGCCAATGTTTTTTTAATTCACTCATAGGATGTGGGCTTCACTAGCTGGGCCAGCATTTATTGCCCAGCCCCAGTTGCCCTTGAGAAGGTGGTGGTAAGCTGTGTTCTTGAACCACTATAGCCCATGTGGCGTAGGTACACCCACAGTGCTGTTACGAAGGGAGTTCCAGAATTTTGACCCAGCGACAGTGAAGGAACGTCGATATATTTCCAAGTCAGGATGGTGAGTGACTTGGAGGGGAACTTCCCAGTAGTGGTGTTCCCATCTATCTGCTGCCCTTGTCCTTCTAGGTGGTAGTGGTCATGGTTTGGAAGGTGCTATCAAAGGAGCCTTTGTGAATTCCTGCATTGCATCTTGTAGATGGTACATACTGCTGCTACTGTGCGCCGGTGGTGGAGGAGTGAATGTTTGCGGATGTGGTGCCAGTCAAGTGGGCTGCTTTGTCCTAGATGCTGTCTGGCTTCTTGAGTGTTGTGGGAGCTGCACTCATCCAGGCAAGTGGGGAGTATTCCATCACGCTCCTGACTTGTGCCTTGTAGATGGTGGACAGGCTTTGGGGAGTCAGGAGGTGAGTTACTTGTCGCATGATTCCTAGTTTCTGACCTGCTCTTGTAGCCACTGTATTTATATAGCTAGTCCAGTTCAATTTCTGGTCAATGGGAACCCCCAGGATGTTGATAGTGGGGGATGCAGTGATGGTAATGCCATTGAACATCAAGGGGCGATGGTTGGATTCTCTCTTGTTGGAGATGGTCATTGCCTGACACTTGTATGAATGTTTCTTGCCACTTGTCAGCCCAAGCATGGATATTGTCCAGGTCTTGCTGCATTTGGATATGGACTGCTTTAGTACCTGAGGAGTCGTAAATGGTGCTGAACATTGTGCAATCATAAGCGAAGGTCATCACTTCTGACCATACGATGGAAGGAAGGTCATTGATGAAACAGCTGAAGGTGGTTGGGCTGAGGACACTACCCTGAGGACCTCCTGCAGTGATGTCCTGGAGCTGAGATGACTAACCTCCAACAGTCACAACCATTTTCCTTTGTGCTAGGTATGACTCTAACCAGCGGAGAGTTTTCCCCCTGATTCCTATTGACCCCAGTTTTGTTCGGGCTCCTTGGCGTCACACTCAATCAAATGCTGCCTTGGTGTCAAGGGCAGTTACTCTCGCCTCACCCCAGGAGTTCAACTCTCTTGTCCATTTTTAGATCAAGGCTGTATTGAGGTCAGGAGCTGAGTGGACCTGGCGGAACCCAAACTGGGCACCAGTGAGCAGGTTATTGCTAAGCAAGTGCCGCTTGATAGCACTGTTGATGGCCCCTTCCATTACTTTACTGATGATCAAGAGTAGACTGATGGGGCCATAATTGGCCAGATTGGATTTGCCCTGCTTTTTGTGTACAGGGCATACCTGGGCAATTTTCCACATAGCCAGGTGAATGCCAGTGTTTTAGCTGTACTGGAACAGCTTGGTTAGGGGCGCGTCAAGCACTGGAGCACAAGTCTTCAGTACTATTGCCGGAATATTGTCAGGGCCCATAGCCTTTGCAGTATCCAGTGCATTCAGCCGTTTCTTGATATCAAGTGGAGTGAATCGAATTGGCTGAAGACTGGCATCTGTGATGCTGGGGACCTCCTGAGGAGGCTGAGATCGACCATCCACTTGGCACTCCTGGCTGAAAATTGTTGCGAATGCTTCAGCCTTATCTTTTGCACTGCTGTGCTGGGCTCCTCCATTATTGAGAATAGGGATATTTGTGGAGCTTCCTCCCCCAGTGAGTTGTTTAATTATCCACCACCATTCATGACTGGATGTGCTTAAACCTGATCCGTTGGTTGTGGGATTGCTTAGATGTGTCTATCACTTGCTGCTTATGCTGTTTGGCATGCAAGTAGTCCTGTGTTATAGCTTCACCAGACTTTTTTCTAGGTATGCCTGGTGCTGCTCCTGGCATGCCCTCCTGCACTCTTCATTAAACCAGGGTTGACCCCCTTGCTTGATGGTAATGATAGAGTGGGGGATATGCCAGACCACGATTACAGATTGTGTTCAAGTACAATTCCGCAGCTGCTGATGGCCCACAGCACCTCATGGATGCCCAGTCTTGAGTTGCTAGATCTGTTTGAAATCTATCCCCTTTAGCATGGTGGTAATGCCACACAACACGATGGAGGGTATCCTCAATGTGAAGGCGGGACTTCATCTCTAGAATGACTGTGTGCCGTGGTCACTCCTACCCATACTGTCATGGACAAATGCATCTGCGGCAGGCAAGGTTGGTGAGGATGAGGTCAAGTATATTTTTCCCTCTTGTTGATTTCCTCACCACCTGCCGCAGACCCAGTCTGGCAGTTATGTCATTTAGGACTTGGCCAGCTTAGTTAGCAGTGGTGCCATCGAGCTACTCTTGGTGATGGACATTGAAGTCCTCCACTCAGAGTACATTCTGCACCCTTGCCACCCTCCGTGCTTCCTCCAAGTGATGTTCAACATGGAGGAGCACTGATTCATCAGCTGAGAGAGGGCAGTACGTGGTAATCAGCAGGAGGCTTCCTTGCCCATGTTTGTCCTGATGTCATGAGACTTCATGGGGTCCGGAGTCGATGTTGAGGACTCCCAGGGCAACTCCCTCCTGACTGTATACCATGTGCCGCCACCTCTGCTGAGTCTGTCCTGCTGGTGGGACAGGATGTACCCAAGGATGGTGATAGTGGAGTCTGGGACATTATCTGTTGGGTATGATTCCATGAGGACGACTATGTCAGGCTGTTGCTTGACCAGTCTGTGAGACAGCTCTCCCAATTTTAGCACTATGCCCCAGATGTTAGTAAGGAGGACTTTGCAAGGTCGACAGGGCTGCAATTGCTGTTGTCATTTCCAGTGCTTAGGTCAATGCTAGGTGGTCTGTCCGGTTTCATTCCTTTTTTATGACTTTGTAATGGTTTGTTACAACTGAGTGGCTTGCTAAGCCATTTCAGAGAGCATTTAAGAGTCAACCACATTGTTGTGGGTCTGGAGTCACATGTCGGCCAGACCAGGTAAGGACAAGATTTCCTTCCCCAAAGGGCATTAGTGAACCAGATGGTTTTTTACAACAATCGACAATGGTTTCGTGGTCATCATTAGACTTTTAATTCTAGATTTTTATTTAATTCAAATTCCACCTTCTGCCATGGTGGGATTCAAACCCAGGTCCCAGAGCATTACCCTGGGCCTCTGGATTACTAGTCCAGCGACATGTTGGTATCAATAATTTAGGTAGGAAAGGGGTTTAAGTCCTGAAAGTAGATTTCAGGGAGCTAGGAAGGAGATTGAAAAGCAGGACCTCTAAAGCAGTAATCTCAAGATCACTCCCTGTCCCACGTGCTAGTGAGCATAGGAATAGAAGAATTGAGCGATTGAACATGTGGCTGGAAAGCTGGTGTAGGAGGGAGGGCATCAGATTTCTGAGGCATTGGGATTGGTTCTGGGGAAGGCGGGACCTGTACAAGCCAGACAATCTACACCTGAACAAGACTTGGACGAGTATCCTCACAGGGAGATTTGCTAGTGCTCTTGGAAGGTGTTTAAGCTAGATTGGCAAGGGGATGAGAACCTGAGGACAAATTCAGAGCGGGGAATGGGAGATGGAAAATTAGTCAGTGACTCTGAAAGACAAAAGAAGCATAGGTTAAAAAGTATACAGCTCAGGAATTTGGCATTGTTTAAAGGTATATCTGTAAATTTAAAGAGTATAGCAAATAACGCCGATGAGCTGAGGGCACAGATAGACACAAGGCAGCGTGATTTCATCACTATCACAAGAACTTGGCTTAAAGAGGGTCAAAAATGGCATTTCAACATCCCTGGATATAGAATTTTTAGACAGGATAGAGGGGTTGGATAAAAAGGGTAGTGGATGTGGTATTATTGGTTAAAGAATCAATTACAGATATGAGGAGGGATGATATACTAAATGATGCATCAAATGAGGCCATATGGGTTGAGCTCAGAAATAAAAAGGGGTGGCCACACTCCTAGGGGTGTACTATAGACCCCCAAATAGTGGAAGGAACTTAGAAGAGCGAATATGTCAACAAATTTCTGAGTGCAGAACCAATAGAGCAGTGCTCCCCAGAGCTGTAATAGTTGAAGACTTCAATTACTCTGATATCAGTTAGGGTACAGACACAGAAGGCACAAAATTTTTGAACTGCATTCAAGAGGACCTTTTAGTCAGCACATAACAAACCCAATGAGAAAGGGCACAATTCTAGATTTACTTATAGGAAATGAAGCTGGGCAAGTGGGTGAAGTAGCAGTGTAAAATCTATGTAGACAACATCCACTGCAGTACCCTCAGCAATCCTCCTTGTTACTTCCTCAAAAAGTTCAATTAAGTTAGTAAGACACAATCTCCCCCTAACAAAACCTTGTTGCCTATCCCTGATCAATCCATGCCTTTCTAAGTGACAGTTTATCCTGTCTCTCAGAATTGACTCCATTATTTGCCCACCACCGAAGTCAGATCAAAAATCAGGATCTAATTTTAGTCCAATTTTGGAGCTGGTGACCCTAATATGGTTAGATTTAACATCATTATGGAAAAGGACAGGAATAAAAGTTCTAAATTGGGGGAAGACAAATTTTACAAAGCTGAGAGGTGAACTGGTGAATGTGGACCTGATACAGCTACTAGAAGGGCAAACAGTGGGAGGCATTCTAAAGCGATATTCTACAGGCACAGTGTAGACATGTCCCCACAAAGAGAAAGTTGGTGGTACTGCCAAATCTAGAGCCTGCTGGTTATCCAGAAGCATACAGGGTAAGAAAAAACAGAAAAAGAAAGCTTATGACTGTCACAAAAAGCTTAATACTTTAGAAGGCCTAGAGAGTATAGGAAGTACAGGGGTGAAGTAAAAAAGAAAATTAGGAAAGCAAAGAGAGGTTACAAAAAAATATTGGCAGGTAAAATCAAAGAAAGCCCAAAGATGTTTTACCAGCACATTAAGAGCAATAGAATACCTAAGGAAAGGGTAAGGCCTATCTAAGATGTACCTGGTAACTAATGCATTGAAGTGGAAGATGTGGGCAGGGTTCTCAGTGAGCACTTTGTCTCTGTCATCACTAAGGAGAGGGATGATACAGAAATTCTAGTTAGAGGAGAAGCATGAAATTTTAGGTACAATAACATAATGAGAGAGAAAGTACTGGAGGGACTGACATCCTTGAAGATGGATAAATCACCAAGGGCGGATGAATTGCAACCCAGGCTGTTTAAGGAAGCCAGGGAGGAAATAGCAGATGTTCTGAGGATCATTTTCAAATTCCTCATGAGATACAGGTGAGGTACCAGAGAATTGGAGGTCCGCAAACATTGTACCATTATTTAAAAAGGGTGTGAGGGATAGGCCAGATAATTATAGTCTGACTTCGGTGGTGGGCAAATAATTGGAGTCAATTCTGAGAGACAGGATAAACTGTCACTTAGAAAGGCATGGATTGATCAGGGATAGGCAACAAGGTTTTGTTAGGGGAAGATTGTGTCTTACTAACTTAATTGAACTTTTTGAGGAAGTAACAAGGAGGATTGATGAGGGTACCGTAGTGGATGTTGTCTACATGGATTTTAGTAAGGCATTTGACAAGGTCTCACGTGGCAGACTGGCCAGAAAACTAAAAACCCATGCGATACAGGGGAAGGTGGCAAGTTGGATCCAAAATTGTTTCCTGGCAATGAGCTAAAGGGTAACGGTCAACAGATGTTTTTGCAAATGGAAAGTGGTTTCCAGAGGCGTTCCACAGTGCTCAGTGTTGGGGCCCTTGCTGTTTGATTTCGACTTATGTGGGACATTTGTGGGTGACAGAAAAATTAGCCGTGTAGTTGATAGTGAAAAAGATAGCTGTTGTCTCCAGAATGATATCAATGATTTGGTTGAGTATGTGGAAAAGTGGCAGATGGAATTCAATCTTGAGAAATGTGAGGTAATGCATTTGGGGAGGGCAACAAAGCAAGGGGATACTCAATAAATGAGAGGATAGTGAGAGATCTTGGAGTGCATGTCCACAGGTCCCTGAAAGTGGCAGGACAGATGGATAAGGTGGTTAAGAAAGCATATGGAATGCTTTCCTTTATTGGACAAGGTATTGGATACAAAAGCAGGGATGTAATGCTGGATTTGTATAAAATGCTGGTTAGGCACAACTGGAATTTTGTTTCCAGCTCTGGTCACCACTGTAAAGAAAAATGTCAGTTTTTCCAATATTACTGTGGGATACTGTGAAGGAGGCTTGTGGCGAGGTGTGGGTGTGTGTGTGGTGTGTGACTAATTAAACTGAAGACAGTCAGACAGCAAGATTTAAATCATCAAAGATATAGGTGTAAAAGCAGGCATTTTGAAGTGGAGGTGCACAAGCTAAGATGGGATACAAGTAAATACAGTATGAATAGGAATTTGCATTAGAAGATAAATGGGAAGTTGAAATTTTAGCTGTTGAATTTCAAAGAGAAATAATCAGAAATTTTACAAATGGCAGAGATCATGAATGAATAAAGCAAAGTTAAGTTTATTTTTCCCGAAAGTAGTGGCCATAAAGACAACATGAAAGATTTTTATATTCTGAGAAAGGTAACTTCCAAAGAAAGTTAAGAACAATGGGTTGAAAGATGAAAGACAAAATATACTTAAGGAAAGATTGAAAGCTGTATGGGTGGTGTGGCCATGTGATATTTTAAAGAGTGTGCTGTGCAAAGGCAGACCTGGGAAGTTAGCAGCCTCTTGCCGCCCCAGACAAGTGTTTGTGGATAGGATGTTCAGGGAGGTGGTCACGCCGCAACGTAAGGACCTGGAGATAGAGAGGGAATGGGTGACCACCAAGCAGCCCACGAAAAATAGGCAGGTAGTGCAGGAGCCCCCGGGGGGTCCTGCTCACAAATCGGTTTTCTGTTTTGGAAGCTGGTGAGGGCGCCAGTTCCTCAGAGGAGTATACTCAGAACCAAGTTTGTGACACACCGTGCAGCTCGGCAGTACAGAATGGGAAGAAGAAGAAAGGAAGAGCTATAGCGATGGGGGATTCATTAGTTAGGGGAACAGACAGGTGTTTCTGTGGCCGTGGACGTGACTCCAGGATGGTATGTTGTCTCCCTTGTGCCAGGGTCAAGGATGTCATAGAGCAGCTGCAGGACATTCTTCTGGGGGAGGGTGATCAGCCAGAGGTCATGGTCCACATTGGTACCAATGACTTAGGTAGAAGGGGGATGAGGGGGATGCGGTCCTGCAATCAGAACATAGGGAGCTAGGTAGAAAATTAGCAAGCAAGACCTATAATGTGGTAATGTCCGGATTGCTCCCAGTGCCACATGCCAGTGAGTACAGAAATAGGAGGATAAGGCGGGTGAATGTGTGGCTGGAAAAATGGTGCAGAAGGGAGGGCCTGGGACTAGCTCTGGGAGATGGCACCCTGTACAAGCTGGACGGGTTGCACCTGAACAGAGCTGGGACTCAGTTCCTTGCAGGGAGTTTTGCTAGTGGTGTTAGGAAGGCTTTAGCGACTCGGCTGGGGTATGGGAACCAAGAAAAAATATTAGCGAGGAATACCAGGGTGCACAAAATACTGGGAGGGATAGATAGCACTCATACAGAGAATAGTAAGTTAATAGGTAAAGTTGGAGAAAGTAACAAAATCTAAATCAGGGTCACTATGCATGTATGTGAATGCACAGTGTATAGCAAATAAGATTGGGGAGTTACAGGCACAGATTGCCATGTAGAAATGTGATGTTGTGGCAATAACAGAGACCTGGCTCAAGGAAGGGCAGAACCAGGTGTTAAATATTCCCGGATACAAGGTGTTCAGAAGAGATAGGAAAGGAGGAGAGGTGGCGATATTGGTTAAGGAGAGCATTGCAATGCTGGAGAAAGAGGATGTCGCAGAGGGTTCAAGGAAGGAATCATTTTGGCTCGAGCTAAGGAACAAAAAGGGTGCAATTACATTGCTCGATGTAGCCTATAGACCGCCAAATAGTGAGAAGGACGTAGAAGAACAAAATCTGCAGTTAAATTATAGAGAGGTGCCGGCATTATAGATTAGTTATAATGGGGGATTTTAATTACCTGATCTCAGGAAGAGATATTAATGTATATAATGTTATTGGAAATTATTTTTTTTTAAATGGAGGTTTAGTCTGTGTGTGTTAATTGGATTAAAGTCAGCTCATCTGGGTGCTTTGATGTATAGTAGTTTTGAGGTGTAAACATTAACTGTTGAACAGAGCATTCAGGAGTGGGAGTGAAATCTTGCACCTAGCTAGGAGACACCAAGCAATGTTTATATTACTAACAAAATTGGTACAATGAAAGGGGTTCAAAGGACCTGGTGATACAATGAAATGTCTATACCTGTGTCGTCCTTTTCCATTGTGAAGACTGATGCAAAGCATTCATTGAGGTCTGTACCCACATCTTCGGGTCTACACACAGATTACCTCTGTGGTCCCTAATTGGTCCTACTCTTTCCCGAGTTATTCTTTTGCTCTTTATATATTTAAAAAACCCCTTTGGGTTTTCCTTTATTCTACCCACGAATGCTTTCTCATGCACTCTCTTAGCTTTCCTAATTTCCTTTTTAATTTCCCCCCTGCACTTTTAATACTCCTCTCGGCACTCTGCCGTATTGCGCCCTCGGTATCGGCCATAAACTTTTCTTTTTTTCTTAATCCTAACCTTTATGTCCCTTGACATCCAGGGTCCTCTGGACTTAGTCCCCACCTTTGTCTTTATGGGAACATATTTGCCCTGTACTCTCGCTATTTCTTCCTTGAATGCCTCCCACTGCGCTGATGGTTTTATCTGCAAGTAGCTGCTCCCAGTCCACTTGGGCCAAATCGTATCTCATCTTAGTAAAATTCACTTTTCCCCAGTTTAGAACTTTTATTCTTTACCCAACCTTATCCTTTTCCATAACAATCCTAAATCTAACTCAGCTATGGTCACTATCTCCAAAATGCTCTCCTACTGATACACCTACCACCTGCCCGTGCTCATTTCCAAATATTAGGTCCAGAACTGCCCCGTCCCTTGTTGGGCTTTCTACGTACTGGCTAAAAAAAGCTCTTCTGGATGCTACTTAAGAATTTTGCTCCCTCCCTACCTTGCACACTAAAACTGTCCCAGTTCATATTTGGGCAGTTAAAATCCCCCACTATTACTGCCTCATTGCTCTTACACTTCTTTGAAATTTGATAATATATTTGATCTATCTCTCCCTGACTGTTTGGGGGCCTATAGTACACACCCAACAGCGTGCTTGCCCCTTTTGTGTTTTTTACTTCTACCTATATGGCCCCATTTAATGACCCTTCCAAGATATCATCCCTCCTCACTGCTATAATTGATTCCTTGATCAATATTGCAACCCCCTTCCTCTTCTATCCCCCGTCTATCTCGACTGAATACCGTATAACCAGGAATTTTGAGCTGCCAACCCTCCCCTTTTAGCCAAGTCTCGGTCATAGCTATGATACCATACTCCCACATGCCCTCAGCTCATCTGTCTTATTCCTAAGGCTCCTTGCTTTAAAATATATTCCATTTACCCTTGCTAAACTCCCTTCTTTCTTAGCTAGCCTACGTTTCCTCTGCCTTCCAGACTCACTTACTAGCGTTTTAACTTTTAATTCCATCTCAGCTTCTGTCCGCTCTGAACCACTTTTCAGGATCCCATCCCCCTGCCAATTTAGTTTAAATCTGCCCCAACAGCATTATCTCCAAGTCACACGACATCCTGACTTTGAAATTTATTGCCATTCTTTCATTGTCACTGTGTCAAAACCCTGGAATTTCTGACCTAACTGTGAATGGACCTCAGCAGTTTAAAAAGGCAACTTATCACCACCCGCTCGAGGACAATTAGGCATGGGCAATAAACTTTGGCTTTGCCAATGATGCTCACATCCTAGGAATGAATGAAAATATGAAAAAGGGAATTACCAAATTAAGTTGTGTTGTCAGAAAGATGAAGAGCATAACCTTTTACGGGGAGGAGGAAAAATCAGATCAAGTCACTTTGTGCTAGTTTTTCACACCACTTTGAATCTTGTTACAAGCAGCATAATAAGCGTACAATCAAGCTTAACTCCATGCTGACATGCAACGACTGACTTAATAGATGAACATTGAACACGGAGCTTGATATTGAATGTTGTTGATCCATGTGGAAAAGTACCCAGAGATTAGCCACTACCTTGAACAAATGGAGGAGAATATTAGGAAGACTCTTTTGAATGTTATATTTATCAAAAAAATTTTCAGAAGAAGCTTTTTCCATCAGATCTTTTGGGACTAAGTTCCACTATCATGCAGAGCTATGAGATTTGGGACTTAATTAATTAGGGTCAGGGCAAGCCTAATTCACTAGCAGCTCCATAAATGAGGTTACTAAGAACTTCCTATTCCCATTTGATGTAAAAGTGAAGTTTTCAATGCAGTGATACAAGCCAATCTTACTTTACTGTTAGTTGGCCTACTGTAGTTTTACAACTCTGATATCTAAGGCTGTTCTTCGTAAGATCAGCATTTGGACAGTTTGCCGAATTAAGTACTTCAGGAGATTTTTCTGATATCTGATGACGTTTAATAGTGCAAAATTTATGTAAACATGGCATATTCTTACGTTTGAAGTTATGAACATGTACTTGTAAATGATTTGCTGTGTACACTGTATTTGAATGAAACTGCTGTGGCTTATCCCTCAAAAAAATTCAGGGTTCTTTTTTGGTTTTGATAAGCTCTGTGTAAATTCAAACATTGATTGTTCAGGCTACTGGTACAAAGGGATAATCTATAATATGCAAATGTGTAAGTACTAGTTTGTATTTTTGAAGCTTACTGCCAATCAATTAGAATCTGTTGAATTTTTCTTCAAAAGTCATTCCTTTAACATTTTTTACAGATGTTTTAATAGTGAAGCCATTGCTTTTATTTTATTGTTGTCCAACATGAAATCTGACACAGGCAGTGGAGAGAGGTAGTGGAAATGTATAGCTGAGCGCTTTTAGCATGTATGTTCAACTTAATATGGTCAACAGATGTGAAATTGCCAAGAGAAAGAAAGTAGGTGACTATTGAAGCACCGCAGAGTGCAACATGATGTATGTTGATAACTCCAATACCATTGTCTGCATTGTAATATTCATTGATTGTATTGATGCACCTTGTGATCCATGTGTAAAAGTTGAATCTGATTGTACTTTTGTGATGGTGATTTTGAAATGTTTTGGAATGTTCTTCCAGATATTTTATGAATAAAGTATATTTTTCAAAAAAAAAGGAAGTAGGTGACAAAGAGGAGGGGATGTAGGATAGATGTTTAAGGGATTCTGGGGATAATGGTGTGAGAAGAGAAGCCATTGCTGGAGATGCTGTGGCTGAAACCGGACAGTTAAGAGTGGAAATAAGTGAGGGCATTCGCATTAAACTGGAGAATAGAGGAAAGGGACTCGAAAAGGTGGTGTGATTGACTGTGCAAAGGTTGTAGAGAAGGCGAGGAAGGATGATGTGCTACTTTCTTTAGTCACAAAGTGTGTCATTTATAATTTTTGGTTGGGGCTATTTCAGTGCTGTGACAGGTATAAACCTGGATACATTCGAACAGTGTGTTGTTGGAAAATGGGCACAGATTTAGGAATTGGCAACGTGCCCAAGGACTTTGGAGAAGAAAGAGAAGCTGGAGATGAGACAATTTGCAATGACAGGATCTAGGTCGTTTTTGAAAAGGGGATGATGCTGGTGTTCTTTTAAAGGGGAGAGATAATATGTGAGGACAGGGAATAATTTATACTGTTACCAAGGGTATTTGGGAGGGAAGTTGGGTGGATCAGTAATATAGCAGGGATGGGATCAAGGCAGCAAGAAGTGCAGAATATGAACTCAGTGAGGACATTAGAGCCTATAGGAGAGAAACTAGACAGTGACCCAGGTTCAAGGCTAGGGCAAGAGGGTGCCTGGGAAGTGGTTTGACTTAGTGAGCGAGAGCAAGTTCATGGAGGGAACAGGAGAGACAACTGAATGGATAATCTCAATCTCTGTGATAGAGAAGTCTCTTAGCTTCTCACACTTGGAGGATCAGGGGAGATGGGTCTGAGGAAACTAATGGAAAAACAAATGAAATAATGAGTGGTTTCTGCAGAGGAGACTGAGACTATGTAGTTCTAATATTGTGTAATTAGATCTTATGAGACATGGCTAACCTAGTTGAGCATCCCTTGTTTAAGTCTGAACTCCTTGGAAGTGAAGGAATGAAAATAGGGCATACCAAGGAAGGTGACTGTAATTCAGCCACTTCTGCCCTATGATCCCTTGGTATGGTATTTTGTATCCCCGTTGTCCACTGTAAAGATTTTACGACGGACATGGACATCAAAGTTAGGTGTGGTTGACTAAGTCATGGAGAATGGAGCGTAAAAGCTAGGCTAATTAGGAGTTTGTACAGTTTGAAGTGATTTGGAGCGAGAGTTTTTCCCGACGGAATTGGTGTTGGAAGATGACAAAGGAATGTAGATGGTGAGGGATAGACGGAATTGGTTAGTGATGATCCTTTGTACAGAGTACAGAGGACATAAGGGAGGGCAAAGCTGAAGCGAAAGCTGTGAAAATAGAATTATTTCTATGGAGGGAGGGCAGGGAGGAGGAACAGAGCTGAGATGGAGTTAAAATTCACGGGATAAGGATTCAATCAGTGGGAGGTTGAGGGAGAGAAAGTGAGTAATGATAACATTGCCAGCCTCTTCTCTTACTTCAACACATCTTTTTCTGAAACATTCATCCATGCCTGCCACCGCCAGACTCAACTATTTCAATTCCCTCATGGCCAATCAGCCTCCCATAGACCACCTCATCCAAAACTCTGCTGTGTCCTGTTCCACATTAAGACTCACCCATCACCTTATCCTTGCTGGCCTCCCTGATTCCCAGTCCCCCACACCAATGTAAAATTCTCATCCTTATTTTTGATTCGCTTTGTCCCTTCATATCTTTATAGTGTCCTCCAGTTCTACAAGTCATTCACATCCCTTAAATTCTCAATTCACTGATTCTGGTCTATTGTGCACTAATCCTTCCTTTCCTTCGCTCCACCATTGACAGTCGTGCCTTCAACTGCTTAGGCCCCATGTTCTGGAAATCCCTCCCCAAATCTGCCTGCCTCACCAGCTTCTCGTGTAAGATCATCCTGAAGGCCTATGTCTTTATTTTCCAAATCTATCCTCTTTGATCCAGCATCCATTTTTGTCTGATTATTAGTTTGCATTTCTTATTTCAAAATGCTATTTAAATACAAGTTGTTATATTGTTGTATCTTGCTCTTTCATCCATTCAATTCTTATGCATATTTTCTACCTTTAGTGCCATTTAGTAGGCCAGCACTACGTCCATGTGATTTTTTTCCCTCTTTGGAGAATTCTGGGGGAGTAATGTAATTGCATCTTATTTCATGCACTAATTCCAAGTTTGTTCATTTTGAAATGCACCCCATTCTGTTCAATCATCATCAGGATAGTGTCTAGAGTTGCTACTGTACACCATTGTGAATATTTGCTTTGGCAAAACAAATTTTACTTCAAAAAGTGACAGATTAGTTGCGCACTCCAAATATTTTCTTGAAGTCAAAAATGTGATTGTTGTTATTCGGAACAAGGAGCAGGTTTGGGCAGTATAAGTAGACATCCATCGCATTGGGTTGTCATTTTCCCCAACCTGAACTTCAGAACCGCCAAATGGAAGAGTGCTTTCTAGCTGATCTACTCACTTGATAATGTTACAATCCCCGTAGAAACAATTAACTTTTGAAAAGAAATTTGATCTTCCAATTAATAGCAGAAAAGATGATATGTCAAGATTTCACATTTTAAGACTTGTACTGAAAGAAGGCAAACACCATACTAACTTGGAACTATATCGCCATTCCTTCTCTGACGCTGGGTCAAAATCCTGGAACTCTCTCCCAAAAAGCATCGTGGATGTATCTACACCACAGGGACTGCAGCAGTTCAAGAACGTGGCTCATGACCACCTTCTTGAGGGTAATTAGGGATGGGCAGTAAAAATGCTGGCCTAGCCAGCGATGCTTGCATTCCGTGAAAGAATATGATACAGACTAAAAACGCTATTGAATAAACGCTATTGTTGTAAGCCACTTATACTTTAAACTGTAGAACTAAACTTTCCCCTTTTACTTCTAACACAACCAAAGAACTCACTTCACATTTACACTTTACGTTGTCCCTTAAGTAGACATTTAATCCTCCTGGAACCGGCCCAAAGTGATTCTTAGTTCCTGAGGGTTTACTTCTGTTCTTTCCCTTTCCCAGCCTGGTAACATTAAACCTCAGAACTGTCTTTCATGTTGATGGTTTTTTCTGGTGATTTTCTCTAGCGCAAGCTAGAGAACCTTCCAGCCTCTTTCCAAATCCTCACGAATTTGGTCTTTTCAATCTGAGCGTGAGCTCCCACCTGTAACTCCTGCACAGTGAGCCGTAGAGACTTTTTGGGTTCTAGCTGCCCCTCTCACCTGGATCCTGGCAGACTGCTTGTATCTGTAAGCTTTTAGGGTTATCTTAGAAATGTGGGCCTTGGATCCTTTGCATCCCAGCTCTATTCCACGTTCGACATAAATGGACAGCCTAAAGCAACTTGACATTCTCAACATCTTTCAGGGACTTTGGAAACTAGCAGTCTAACCAGCGTAAACACAGATGCTACTGCTATGGTCACAAGTGTGAACACCTTACATCTTCTTTCCAGCAAACAACTCTGGCCCCTTTTAATCTTTAACAGCCATGTCACCCAGGCTTGTTGTTAGGCAAACTGCAGAACAGGTCACATGACTCCCTTCTTACTCTGAATTAAAGACACAGCCCTGAATCATAACAATCTTAGAAACCTTGTACTTGTAATAATAAATTTGTTGATCCGCAGGGAAAGCTAATGCTACTTCTGTTTTGCACTGAACCAGTGAAAAAGAGTAAAAACTTTTATATAATGCACAAGCACTCACATGTTTACAATTTCAGTTTTAAAATCAGTTCAAGTTGGAGAACAGACCTACAAGAGCTGAATTGATTTGTCTCAATGGGCTTAAAGACTACAATTTTATTTATAAATGGAAAATCTTTATCCAATAGTGTTTTCTTGGTGAGACTGACTAGGTGATCTTTTAATAAAGAATTAGAAATTCAGGTCAAAATCGGTAAGACTAGAAGCAAATTATTAAAATCAGAAAAGCAGAAAGTATAAAGTGCTAAAATGGATTTTCATTCAAATACTATCAATATATAGGAAAAAGTCAAATTTTTAATTTTGCTGTGTTAAAGGTAAATTAAGATGCTCTTGGAAATTATGGATTGTAGGCTACAGCTGAATGCAACCTGATTTGGGATTGAGTGGCCATTGGTAATTCTACCCCAGCTGCATATTTTTAGTTTTGTTGCTGCGCAAGCTTAGACTTGTACGTTCCTTTCAATTGAAGTATACAAAATCTCAGGTGAAAAACATTTTTTAAAAGGTGACATTGAATCTCTTCTTTGAGGGTCGTTAGTCTTTGGAATTCCAATGAAAACAATGGAGGCTCGCTCATTGAATATATTCAAGGCTGAGTTAGACAAATTTTTGATTGACAAGGGAGTCGAGGGTAATTGGGGGAAAGGCAAGAATGTGGAATTAAGGCCACAATCAGATCAGCCCATGATCTTATTGAATGGTGGAGCAGGCTTGATGGGCCAATGGCCTAATTCTTATGATCTTACGAAACCTTTTGGCATCCACATCATGCCCATGTGTTTACCAGTGAAATGTTGAAATGTAATTTACATGTTTCTATTGCCTATTGTGCATGAGCAGAAATCCCCAGTGGAACAGATTTGAAACAAAACAGTTTTGATGTTTTTGTGCACAGGATTTAGATTAAAAATATATATAAGCAATTTCAGCTTGAAACAAATTGGGTGCACACTAGCCATATAGCAGAAAGTATACTGCCAGAAAGTCACAGTGGGCTCAGGAAAGGCAGAGGCACTTGCGACCGATCTTCATCCTTCGGCAAATATAAGAGAAATACAGTGAACAACAGGTGGGACCTGACTGTGTCTTTGTTGGCCTGACAAGGCCTTCTACACAGTAAACAGAGAGGCCTTGAGGAAGCCCTAGTCAAACTTTGATGTCCTGGTAAAGCCTTAAATCTGATACAGCAGTTTCACAATGTAATGATGGCCAAAGCCTCTGACTGTGGTGTATACACTGGCCCCTTTGACATAACAGGTGGTGTGAAGCAGGGATGTATCATGGCCCCTGTGCTCTTCAATATATTCTTTGCTGCCATGTTTCTGAGAAATTTGATGGAACATACATCCAATTCGGAACAGATGGCAATCTCTTCAACCCGAGGTGACTGAAATTCTCAACTAAGGTATCAGCGATGATGGTACAGGAATTGCTCTCTGCCAGTTATTGTGTTCTTGTGTAACACTCTGAGCTTGGCCTTCAACTGATTCTGGGCCGTTTTTCAAAAGCAGTTGATGACTATGGGCTATCAGCTTAAGGAAGACAGAGATACGCCACCAAACTCTTACCATACCTCACCTACTATAACTATCAAGGACATAACGCTGAAAGCTGTAGATAACTCTGAACACAATCTTCAGAAAAGTCTACATTGACAGCAAGGTGGTGAATAGAATTGCCAGGGCAAGCTCAGTATTTGCCCATTTATGCAAGAGACTATGGAGGAAACAAGGTATCAAACTTGCAACAAAACTTGCTGTGTACAAAGCTATGGTAATACATACCCTCCTATAATATGCCTGTGAGACTTGGACTCCAGACATGTTAAGCATTTGGACGGATTCCACATGAGATGCATTCAGATCTTTATGGGCATCAAATGTGAGGATAAAGTGACATTTCCTCCATGGACTAGGAGAAAAATGCACAAAGGAGAAAACTACATGGGGAGTGATCTCAAGTAGTGGTGCTGCTTCCTTCAAACTGCAAAGAATACAAAAGGCAAGCTCCAAAGGCCTGTCCCTACAAAATTAGACAATTCATCCTTGCCCACACTGGGGAAAGTCATGCAGGTCAACAATGGGCCATGCCCACGTTAGAACGCACAACCTCTCCACATTCAAGAAATCACCATCTTTGATAACAAAAGTCAACTGATGACAGTATTCCAGAAGTTAGTGATAAATAACCAGCAACTAGTCACATGTCATTGAAAAACTACTAGGTACGGAGAGCTGATAAATAGTTAATTGAATTAGTAACTTAATAACTTAGCTCTTGTAATTTTGGTTTCCTTGGAGCATTTGGATTAAATTACAGGCAATAGTAGAGGTTGAGCAAATATGCAGTCCTCTTCAAAATGTTTCAAATTGTTCTGATCTAGTTTTTATTTTAATTTTGATTTTTTTAAGTAGCAACCAGTAACATTGAAATATTGAATAAAGCATTTGTTTATGACTTACTTTGTCAGCAAAATTTCCTTACTATCTATTTAATTAAAATGTTTATTTTTATGTGACTCTTGTGCTGCATTGTAGAATTTCCATCACCAATCAAATGATAATGAAAGAAAATGCTATCCCTCCAACTAAGCACAATCCAGAAATTTAACCAATCACAGCCCCCAACCCATATTGGAAGGGCCAATGAAAGCCTTGAATCATCTATTTAATACCCCTTTTTTTTGGCAACAAAATATAATCCAGCACCTTTTACAAAAAAAAGTTGCAGATAGCCATTGTGATATTTCCCACATACCTAAGAATAAAACAAATGCAACAAAAAACTTTCAACAGTTCAATGAAATAAAAATTATAATGGATCATATCTGCAGGGTCACCATGTAGAAAGCTCTGGATAGATTGGGCCCTCATCCTGATGGCTGCCTTTATGTGGGACTGCATCATGCTGTGTGTAGACCCTTGGTATGCAAACACCAAATATCACTACATGCTGAGGCTCTAACTGTCCTCAGTGTTGCGAAGGATGGGTCTGGCCATGTTGCCCAGGAATGCTCCAATTAGTTGGACACTGCCATATCACCTGGCCCATGTGGAAAAGTTTATACAGAAAAGAACCTTTGACCAGAAGTCCGTCAGACAGTGGTCCACATGTAACGTCCTCGAGGCCCTGCGGGAAAAGGAGATGGTGGACCCTGAGCAGACTGTCAAAGTCGTTTGGCAGAATGCCTCATTGCCAGAATTCTCAAACAAGCATCAAGACGTGGCTTGGCTGGTGGTAAAGGGCACTCTCTATCAGATCCCTTATGTATGCCCGAAGCCTCTGTGCTACTGCACACTGCCCTTGAAGCAGCTGCAGTGAGGAAGAGACCATCGCAAGCCACCTTCTGAAATGTGCCTTTGCAAAGAAGGTCTAGAAAGCAATGCAGTGTTTTTGTTGAGGTTCAACCCAAGCAGCTCCGAGATGCAGGACTCTGTGCTCCAGGAGCTGTTCCCAGGGACGAACACAGAGACAAATATCAACTGCTGCTGGAGGATTATCAGCTCAGTGCAAGACACTCTTTGCTTTGCCTGCAACTTGCTGGTCTTCCAGTGCAAAGAGTTGTCCACGACCGAGTGTTGGAGACTGGCACGTTTCAAGGTCCAGGACTATGCGCTGAGGGATGCACTGAAGCTTTGGTCCAGCTGCCGCAAAGGTGCAATGGGGAAAGGACACTGTCTAAGGCCTTTCAACTATAGTACACTGGTAACCCTTAGAACCCCTCGGGCTGTTTATTTGTCATTGAATGCATGTATTAATTGCAATTGTATTGAGGCACCTAAGAGTGCAACATGCTCTGTGGAGGAAAGTGAAATGTTATTCAACTTTCCACAATGTTTAATTTGAAATGTTTGGGAATGAATTTTTAGATATTTTACAAATTAAATATATTTTTGCAGAAAAAATAACTGTAGAGATGGCTTCAGTTTTACCTTTATTTAGCTGAAAGAAATTTGGACTTGGCAAAGTTTTAATGTTGAACAACAATTTGGGAATGCATGAATGACCTGATGGTGGAGGCAGAGATAAAACTGGGTCTCATCATTGCCCATGGAAGTTAATGCTATGCATTCAAACCATGTCACCATGATAGCAAAGAAGACACTAAGGTTGGAACTCTGGGCAACAGTGGTCAAACACACGAAGGAAAGTCATTTGAGATAATACAAAGGCAAATTGTTAGCAGATGTACAGCACCAGTAGTGATGTAAATTTGGTGGGGGGGGCGGTGGGTGCGGAATGATGACTAAAATTATGTACAGAGATCACCATCCTGTATCTCTGCCTATTCAATATTACTACAACTAGTCAAATGGGATAGGTGAAAACTTAATTTAAATAGGATAATGAGTAGGTAACATATCCAAATCAAATTCCTGGTGTTCTCATATAAAATTGGCATGTTACTAGGTTTCTGGCTGCAGGTAGGGAGTTGGTGTTTGAAGAAGGGTTGCTTTTTTTTGTTAACATAAGTTGAGATTTGGAGGCTTTGGAAAAGGATGTTTTTAATTGTTTTTAGGCCAGTTTTGTTCCTAACTGTGCCAAGCATGTTGCCACTCCCATTTATATTGACATCAAAGATTTTTCTGTTGAAATTCTGTTTTATTATTTGGAGAAGCAAGGCCAGATTCTTTTTCCAAGAATGCTCTACTTACTTATCAAAGTATCCATAGCTGTGATCTCTTTCCATTTAAGTATTATGTGTGAATTATCCAAGCGTAGACTTTCTTTTGGAAAGTGACAACATTATCATTTAGGTGATAACACTGTAGGCTGGCTTTACACAGCTGTGCCTTTCTTGCATTGTATAAATAAATGCAAGACTGAAAGAAGGCAGTATATATATATATATATATATTTACATGCTAATTAAGGCCTTGCATCACCATTTAATTGTTGCAATTAGGTTTAAGCCTGGCAGGCATCACTGCTTCGAAAAATAATATGCGAACATACAAACCAAGAGCAGGAGTAGGCCATTTGGCCCTTCGAGTCTGCTCCGCCATTCAATAAGATGATGGCTGATCAGTTTCTAACCTCCTGCCTACCCCTGATAAACTTTCACCCCCTTGTTAATCAAGAATCTATCTAGCTCTGCCTTAAAAATATTCAAAGACCCTGCTTCCACTGCCATTTGAGGAAGAGCTCCAAAGACTCACGACCCTATAAGAGAGAAAATTTCTCCCCATCTCTGTCTTAAATAAGTGGCCCCTTATTTTTAAACTGTGACCCCTAGTTCTAGATTCTCCCGCAAGAGGAAACATCCTCTCCACATCCATTCTGTCACGACCCCTCAGGATCTTAGAGGTTTCAACCTGTCTTAGTCTTCTAAACTCCAGTGGACACAAGCCTAACCTGTCCAGCCTTTCCTCATAAGCCAATCTGCCCATTCCTGATATTAGCCTAGTAAACCTTCTCTGATCTGTTTCTAAAGCATTTACATCCATCCTTAAATAAGGAGACCAATACTGTACACAATACTCCAGAAGTGGTCTCACCAGTGCCCTGTACAACTGAAGCATAACCTCCCTAATTTTGTATTCCATTCCCCTCACAATAAACTATAATATTCTATTTGCTTTCTTAATTACTTGCTTAACCTGCATACTAACCTTTTGTGATTTATGCACTGGGACACCCAGATCCCTCTGTACCTCAGAGCTCTGCAATCCCTCACCATTTAGATAATGTGTTACTTTTTTATTCTTCCTGCCAAAATGGATGATTTCAGATTTGTCCACATTATACCACATTTGCCAGGTCTTTGCTCACTCATTTAACCTATCTATGTCACTTTGTAGCCTTCTTACGTCCTCCTCACAACTTACTTTCCTACCTATCTTTGTTTCATCAGCAAATTTAGCAACCATCTGTCCCTTCGTCCAAGTCATATGAATAAATTGTAAAAGGCCCCAGCACTAACCCCGGTAGCACACCATTCTTTACATCCCGCCAACCAGAAAAAGATCCATTTATGGTTACCCTCTGTTTCATGTTAGCTAGCCAATCTTCTATCCATGCCAATATATTACCCCCAACACCATGAGCTTTTATTTTCTGCAATAACCTTTGATGTGGCAGCTTATCAAATGTCTTCTGGAAATCTAAGTACAGTACATCCACTGGTTACCCTTTATCCACAGCACATGTGACTCCTTCAAAGGACTCCAAAGAGTTGGTTAAACATGATTTATCTTTCACAAAACAATGTTGACTCTGCCTGATTGTCTTAAACTTTTCTAATAAATAGCTTCTAACATTTTCGCTATGACAGATGTTAAGCTAACTAGACTGTAATTTCCTGCTTTCTGTCTCCCTCCCTTTTTGAATAAAGGGGTCATATTTGCTATTTTTCAATCTAATGGAACCTTCCCTGAACCTAGGGAATTTTGGAAAATTAAAACCAACACATCAACCATTTCACTAGCCACTTCTTTCAAGGCCCTAAGATGAAGTCCATTAGGACCCGGAGATTTGTCAGCCCGCAGCTGCAGCGATTTGCTCAATACCACTTCTCTGGTGATTGTAATTTTCCTGAGTTGCTCCCTCTCTTCCATTTCCTGTTTTACAGCAATTTCGAGACTGCAGTACAGAAATCGTTTGGCATTGCCCTATATCTCTTAACTCATTTTCTTCTTCATTATAATCATATAAAGTGATACTTCTCAATTCCTGCCTGCCCTGTAATTCCAGGTTAAGTGCAGGGTCAAACATAATCATGAAAATACTATATTTTTGTTATTGACATTGCATCCACAGAAAAAATGGAGTGCAGGAGCCATTATTGAGAAACTATTTACGTGCCAAATTAATCTGGTACATTCTGAAAGTTTATTGGCTAAGACTCATGTTAGTTTTGTGGTTAAATACACCAAGTGTGGTAGTTAGCTAAATCGACAAAGCTCCAGGTTTTGAGCTCAGTTGAAATTAGCTGGTGTGGCAGTGGAGCTACTACAATTGCAATCTAGGCTGTCATTTAAAAAAAAAATTGGCTAATGTATTTGCATATGTTAGAATAGTGACAACACTGTGAAGTGCTTTGGAAGATGTCTTGCAGTCATTTAAAGGCACTTTATAAGTACATGTTCTTTCTTTCAGACAAGTGGCCTGGTTCGGGAGGAGGCAAATCAGCCAGGGTTCTCACTCCTAATAACTAGCCAGTGACCCCTGCTGGAAAGTGTACACATTAAGTGAGGACAGCTATTCACAGTGACTAGATTCTTGATGCACATTATCTAGGTTTCATTTTACATGAAGCATAGAAAGCTTTGCTGCATGATAGGAGGCTACTCAGCCGGTCATGTTTGTGCCAGCCAAAAAAAGAGTTATGCTGTCTAATCCCATCTTCCAGCTCTTGGTCTATAGACCTGTAGCTTATGGCACCAATTGTAAATCCAAGTGTTTTTTAAATGCTCTGAGGGTTTCTGCCTCAACCACCCTTTCAGGCAATGAGTTACAAACCCCTCTTACCCTCTGAATTCCCCTCTAATCCTTCCACCAATTACTTTCCCATCAGCCTCATATGTTCCAAAGATAACAAAGCCAGCCTGTTGAACCTTTCATCGAGGCTAAAATTCTCCATTCCTGGCAACAACCTCAAATCTCTTCTATACCCTCTCCATCACATCCTTCCTGTAACACAGTGACCAGAACTGTATGTAGTTGTCTAGCTGCAGTCAAGCTAGTGTTTTATACAGTTCTAGCATAATCTCCCTGCTCTTATGCTCTAGGCCTCGACCAATAAAGGAAAGTATCCCATATGCCTTCCTGACCACCTTGTCTATCTGTCGCACCTTTGGGGATACACTCAAAGTGCTCTCCATTGCTCTGTATTCCCTTGTTCCCTTGTCTTGTTTATGTCCCCCAAATGCATTACTCACACTGTCCGGATTGAATTCTATTTGCCACTTTTCTGCCCATTGATATCTTCTTGAAATTTACAGCTTTCTTCCTCATTGTGAACCACACAGTTAATTTTCATATCCTTGGCAAATTCCTTAATTGTGCCCCCTACATTTAAGTCAAAATCATTGATAAACAAAACAGCAAGGGATCCAGTACTGAGCCTTGCAAAACTTCATGGGAACAGCTTTCCAGTCACAAAAACACTCGATCATTACCCTTTGCCTTCTGCCACTCACCCAATTTTGGATTCAAATCCCTAGTTTCCCTATGATCCCATGAGCTTCTAATTTACTGACCAATCCTTGATATGAGACCTTGTCAAAAGTCTTGCTAAAATCCATGTATACTTACATCAAATGTGCTAGCATCATCAACCATCCTTGTTATGTTATGCCCAGTGAAAGCATGTCCTAGTCTTCACTTTAAACATGGACTGTGCTTATTGAAAGATTCTGGAACTGTCTTTTATTTAGTAAAATGGGCACTAACCAGGTGGCTAAGCTGGCTGCAAAGGGCCAGGTGACCTTTGGAATTTCAACACAGACTATCTTCAGCTTCTGGAAAGTTCCTAATTGAATCACCTAGGGTGGGGATCTCCTCCTGGAATAAACATATCAAGGCGAATACTATTCATCCTGAAACCAATTCATCCTGAATAAGTGTGAAGAGCTCATCCATTATCTTCATTGAACAATGGCTTTCAGCTTTAAGTCATTCTGGAAGGACAATGCCAGTGTTGGTCATGTGACTGAAATCATCTGGAAATAATGGGTTTTTATCTTGTTACAATCCCAGCCGATGGGATTGACCGGACAAGCCAGATCCCAAGGTGAAACCTGGCTTGATAGATCCTAACTTAGTTTTATTTCAGAAACTGTGGAGGAAAGTTACTGAACAGATTGACAGGAGTCTGCTGATGAACTTTTAACACACAGAATAAAACGTTTACTAACCAAGAAAAA
The DNA here is from genome assembly GCF_964194155.1 of Cetorhinus maximus. Classification (NCBI taxonomy): domain Eukaryota; kingdom Metazoa; phylum Chordata; class Chondrichthyes; order Lamniformes; family Cetorhinidae; genus Cetorhinus; species Cetorhinus maximus. The sequence goes on along the minus strand of NC_135884.1, from coordinate 34,327,266 downwards.
AATAACTATATTACGCCAGACAAAGAGGTTGGAAAAATCTCAATACAAGCACAAGAAGATGATTCAAATATTCATTATTCCTTCACCCCAGCTAGGGAACTGGGAAATAAATTAAAAAGCAGGACTTCAAAGGGAGTAATCTCAGGGTTACTCCCAGTGTCATGCGCTAGCGAGATCAGGAATAGGAGAATCAATCAGATGAATTCGTGGCTGGAGAGATGGTGTAGGAGGGAGGGATTTAGATTCCTGAGGCATTGTAACCGATTCTGGGGAAGATGTGACGTATTCAAGCTGGACAAGTTACACCCCAGCAGGACCGGGACCAATATCCTCACAAGGATAGTGGAGGAGGGTTTAAACTAGATTGGCAGGGGGATGGGAACCTGAGCAGAGATACATAAGAGGAGGAAACAAAGAGTCATGAAAGACAGAAAAGTAGAAAGCAAAAGTGGAAGGCAGAGGAAACGAGGGCTAGCAGCAAATAGGACCTTAGTACAAAATGATGTGTAAAAATGTTAAAAAGACAAGTCTAAAGGCACTGTATGAATGCACGGAGCATTTGCAATAAGGTCGACTAATTAACAGCGCAAATAGATGGAAACAGGTACGATATGATTGCAATTATGGAGACATGGCTGCAGGGTGACCAAGGCTGGGAACTGAATATCCAAGGGTACTCTATATTTAGGATGGACAGGCAAAAAGGAATAAGAGGTGGAGTGGTGGTGTTAGTTAAGGATGAAATCAGTGCAATAGTGAGAGGATATTGGCTCAGAAAATCTAGATGTAGAATTAGTCTGGGTGGAACTAACAAGCAGCAAAGGATGGAAAACATTAGTGGGAGTTGTCCATTGGCCTCCAAACAGTAGTGATAAGGTAGGGAATGGCATTGAACAGGAAATAAGAGATGCATGTAACAAGGGTGTTAGAGTAATCATGGGTGGCTTTAATCTACATATAGACTGTGCAAACCAAATTAGCTATAATATTGTGGTGAATTACTTCCTGAAGCATGTACGAGATGATTTTTTTGGACCAGTATATCAAGGAACCGACTAGGGAACAGACTATCCTAGATTTGGTATTGTGCAAAGAAAAGAGTTTAATTAATAACCTTGTTGTGTGTGGTCATTTAGGGAACAGTGACCGTAACATGATCGAATTCTTCATTAGGATGAAAGTAAAGTAGTCTGATCTGAAACTAGGGTCCTAAATCTTAACAAAGGAAACTACAAAGGTACGAAGCGTGAGTTGGCTCTGATAGATTGGGGAACTTCATTAAAGATAGACAATGGCTAATAATTAAGGAACAAACGTATGCATTGCAAGAGTTATACATTCCTTTCTGGCACAACAACACAACAGGAAAAGCGGCCTAAACATGGCTAGCAAAAGAAATTAAGGATAGTATTAGATCCAAAGAAGAGTCATCTGAAGCTACTAGAAAAAGGAGCAAGCTTGAGAATTGGGAGCAGTTTAGAATTCAGCAAAGGAGGACCAAGAGATTGATTAAGAGGGGAAAAAATAGAGTATGAGAGTAAACTTGCAAGGAACAAAAAAGCAGACTGTAAAAGCTTCTATAAGTATGTAAAAACAAAAAATTAGTGAAGACAAATGTAGGGGCCCCTTACAGTCTGAAACGGAAGAATTTATAATAGAAAACAAGGAAATGACAGAGCAATTAAACAACTGCTTTAGTTCTGTCTTCATGGAGGAAGACATAACTCCCCAGAAATACTAGGGAACCAAGGGCCTAGAGAGAAGGAAGAATTAAAGGAAATTCATATTCCTAAAATAATAGTGCTGGAAAAATTAATGGGACTGAAACCGATAAATCCCCAGGGCCCGCTAATCTACATCCCAGGGTACTAAAGGAAGTGGCCATGGAAATAGTGGATGCGTTGGTTGTCCTCTTCCAAAATTCTGTAGATTCTGGAATAGTCCCGGCAGACTGGAGGGTGACAAATGTAATCCCACTATTTAAAAAAGGAGGGAGGGAGAAAACAGTGAATTGCAGACCAGTTGGCTTAACCTCAGTAGTAGGGAAAATGCTAGAGTCTATTATAAAGGATATGATAACAGGGCACTTAGAAAATGTCAACGGGGCAAGGTCAACATGGATTTATAAAAGGGAAATCACGTTTGACAAACCTAGTGGAGTTCTTTGAGGCATTAACTAGCATGCAATTTGAGAGGAAAAAGCTGGAATCAGATGTAACGGTATTACAGTTCAATAAAGGCAACTACAGAGGCATGAGGGAGGAGCTGGCCAGAGTTGACCGGGAGAAGAGCCTAGCAGGAAAGACAGTGGAACAGCAATGGCAGGAGTTTCTGGGAGTAATTTGGGAGACACAGCAAAAATTCATCCCTAGGAAGAAGAATCATACTAAAGGGAGGACGAGGCAACCATGGCTGACAAGGGAAGTCAGGGACAGCATAAAAGCTAAAGAGAAAGCATACAATGCGGCGAAGAGCAGTGGGATTGGGAAGCCTATAAAGACCAACAGAGGACAACTAAAAGAGAAATAAGGAGGGAGAAGATTAAATATGAGGGTAAACTAGCCAGTAATATAAAAGAAGATTGCAAGAGTTTTTTTAGATATATAAAGGGAAAGAGAGAGGCAAAAGTGGACATTGGGCTGCTGGAAGATGACGCTGGAGAAGTAGTAGTGGGGAACAAAGAAATGGCGAGGAACTGAATAGGTACTTTGCGTCAGTCTTCACAGTGGAAGACACGCGTAACATCCCCAAAGTTCAAGAGAGTCGGGAGGCAGAAGTGAGTATGGTGGCCATTACCAAGGAGAAGGTGCTAGGAAAACTGAAAGGTCTGAAGGTGGATAAACCACCTGGACCAGATGGATTACACCCCAGAGTTCTGAAGGAGATAGCTGAAGAGATAGTGGAGGTGTTAGTGGTGATCTTTCAGGAATCACTGGAGTCAGGGAGGGTCCCAGAGGACTGGAAAATCGCTAATGTAACCCCCCCTGTTTAAGAAGGGAGCGAGGCAAAAGACAGGAAATTACAGGCCGATTAGCCTGACCTCGGTCGTTGGTAAGATTTTAGAGTCCATTATTAAGGATGAGATTTCAGAATGCTTGGAAGTGCATGGTAAAATCGGGCAAAGTCAGCATGGTTTCATCAAGGGGAGGTCATGCCTGACAAATCTGTTAGAATTCCTTGAGGAGGTAACGAGTAGGTTAGACAAAGGAGAGCCAATGGATGTTATCTACTTGGACTTCCAGAAGGCCTTTGACAAGGTGCCGCACAGGAAGCTGCTCAGTAAGATAAGAGCCCATGGTGTTAGAGGCAAGGTGCTAGCATGGATAGAAGATTGGCTGTCTGGCAGGAGGCAGAGAGTGGGGATAAGGGGGTCCTTCTCAGGATGGCGGCCGGTGACTAGTGGAGTTCCGCAGGGGTCAGTGTTGGGACCACAACTTTTCACTTTATACATTAATGATCTAGATGAAGGAACTGAGGGCATCCTGGCTAAGTTTGCAGATGATACAAAGATAGGTGGAGGGACAGGTAGTATTGAGGAAGCGGGGAGGCTGCAGAAGAATTTGGACAGGTTAGGAGAATGGGCAAAGAAGTGGCAGATGGAATACAACGTGGGGAAGTGTGAGGTCATGCACTTTGGTAGGAAGAATAGAGGCATAGACTATTTTCTAAATGGGGAGACTTGGGAGTCCTAGTCCAGGATTCTCTTAAGGTTAACTTGCAGGTTGAGTCGGTAGTTAGGAAGGCAAATGCAATGTTGGCATTTATTTCGAGAGGACTAGAATATAAAAGCGGACGTGCTGCTGAGGCTTTATAAGGCTTTGGTCAGACCACATTTAGAATATTGTGAGCAATTTTGGGCCCCGTATCTCAGGAAGGATGTTCTGGCCCTGGAGAGGGTCCAGAGGAGGTTCACTAAAACGATCCCAAGAATGAAAGGCTTAACATATGAGGAACGTTTGAGGACTCTGGGTCTATACTCGATGGAGTTTCGAAGGATGAGGGGGGATCTGATTGAAACTTACAGAATACTGAAAGGCCTGGATAGAGTGGACGTGGGGTAGGTGTTTCCATTAGTAGGAGAGGCTAAGACCCGAGGGCACAGCCTCAGAGTAAAGGGAAGACCTTTTAGAACAGAGATGAGGAGAAACTTCTTTAGCCAGAGAGTGGTGAGTCTATGGAATTCATTGCCACAGAAGGCTGTGGAGGCCAGGTCATTGAGTGTATTTAAGACCGAGATAGAAAGGTTCTTGATTGGTAAGGGGATCAAAGGTTACGGGGAGAAGGCGGGAGAATGGGGTTGAGAAACTTATCAGCCATGATTGAATGGTGGAGCAGACTCGATGGGCCGAATGGCCTAATTTCTGCTCCTATGTCTTATGGTCAGAATAGATAAGTGCGAACCAGTGGATGTGGTGTGTTGGATTTTCAGAAAGCTTTTGATAAAGTCCTACATAAAAGGTTAGTGTGTAAAATTGAAGCACATGGGATTGGGAGTAATATATTTGCATGGATTGAGAATTGTTTAGCAGACAGGAAACAGTAGGAATAAATGGGTCTTTTTTGAAGTAGCAGGCAGTGACTAGTGGGGTACCGTAGGGATCAGTGCTTGGGCCCCAGCTATTCATGATATATATCAATGATTTGGATGAGGGAACCAAAGGTAATATTTCTAAGTTTGCTGATGACATGGAAATGTCAGCAATGAGGAGGGTATTATGAGGCTTCAAGGCGATTTAGACAGGTTGAGTGAGTATGCAAATACATAGGTGCAGTATAACGTGAAGTGTGAAGCTATCCACTTTGGTAGGAAAAATAGAACGGCAGAGCATTATTTAAATGGTGATGTACAAAGGGACCTGGGTGACCTTGTACAACAATCACTGAAAGCAAGCATGCAGGTGCAGCAAGCAATTAAGAAGGTAAATGGTATGTTGGCCTTCATTGCGAGAGGACTTGAGTATAGGAGCAAGGATGTCTTACTGCAGTTGTACAGGGCCTTGGTGAGACCACACCTAGAGTATTGTATGCAGTTTTGGTCTCTTAAGAAAGGATGCACTTGCCATAGAAGGAGTGCAGCGAAGGTTCACCAGATTCCTGGGATGGCAGCATTGTCATATGAGGAGAGATTGGGCCGACTCGGCCTGTATTCACTGGAGTTCAGAAGAATGAGAGATCATCTCACTGAAACATATAAAATTCTGACAGAGATGGATAGACTGGATGCAGGGATGATATTTCCTCTGGCTGGGGGCCTAGAATAAGGGGTCATAGTCTTAGGATATGGGATAGGCTATTTAGGACTGAGATGAGGAGAAACCTCTTCACTCAGAGGGTGGTGAACCTATGGAATTCTCTACCACAGAAGGCTGTGGAGGCCAAGTCACTGAATATATTTGAGAAGGAAATAGATTTCCGGACCCTAAAGGTGTCAAGGGGTATGTGGAGTGTGCAAGAGTACGGCGTTGAGATGGAGGATCAGCCATGATCGTATTGAATGGTGGAGCAGACTCAAGGGGCCAAATGACCTACTCCTCTTATTTTCTATGATTCTATGTAAAACTTTTGGACACATTTCTGCACATTACATGAAGTAGGATTGGGCTTGTTTATGATGCCCTGATTGATTACCCTGACAGCTCCAAGCTTGCCTCTGCGGAATACCATTTGGGTCAAGGTACTAGAGGACCTATGGCCATCAGCCAGTAATTATATTTATATTAAAAAAATGGAAGCTATCATTCCACTCGATCATAAATTATATTTTTAAAGACATGCTATTAGCCGCACTATTTTAATAAATTTTGCCAGTAGATGTGGCAAAAATGACACCTTTTTGTCTATGTTTAGCTTCGTAATGGTTCATTTAATTCACTGGATTATCTAAGAACTTTACAAAAATAAGTTGCATTCAGGATCATGTCTCCAGTGAAGTTCACTTACCTTTTAGGCAATAAGCTGAAGCTCAGGAGTGAAGTCACATTCGGACAAAAAAATAACTTTGTGGTTTGTTACTCCACCTTTTTTGTTAGAGCCAAGACTAAGCACAAAATTCAATTCAAGCAGAATTCGAGGTTGGGCGAGGAGCTAAATCAAGGCAGAGAACGGGTGGCCAGGTAAAGGAAGTGGTAGAGGAGGAATGAAAGGGAGTGGGGAATATAAATAGAAAATGCTGGAAATATTCAGCAGGTGCAGCTGTATCTGTGCAGAGAGAAACAATTAATATTTTAGGTTGATGACCTTTCATCAGAACTAATAAATGTTACAGATGTAACCGAATTTACACAGAGCCAGGGAAAGTGGGAGGGGAGGAAAGAACAAAAGGGTAGATCTGTGATCGGGTGCAAGACAGCAGTCATTAAGTGACAGGAGAGATAAGGTAGAAAGCAAAAGGGGGTTGTAATTGGGCAAGTAAAACAAAACAAATTATGGGTCTGTAAATGACAACAGCAGAATCATTACCGACACCTGCTCTCTGGGGGAAAAAATGGGACAGTGATTATGAATTGAATTGAAATTGTTGAATTCAGTGTTGAGCCTGGAAGACTGTAAAATGCCTAAATGAAAGATGAGGTGCTACTTCACAAGTATCCATTGAGTTTAATTGGAACAGTGTATGAGGCCAAGGACAGAGAGGTTTACGTGAGAGCAGGACAGAGAATTAAAACAGCTGGAAACAACTGGAAGCTCAGGTGATGCTTATCGTCTGAACGGAGATGTTCAGCAAAGCAATCACCCAGTCTGCGTTTGGTCTCCCCAGTGTAGAGGAGACTGCATCATGAGCAGTGAATATAGATTGAAAGAAGTACACATAACTAATTAAGATAAAAGCAAAATACTGCGGATGCTGGAAATCTGAAATAAAAACAGAAAATGCTGGAAAAACTCAGCAGGTCTGACGGCATCTGATGGTAGAGCCAAAGTTTCGAGCCCATATGACTTCTTCAGAATCTTCAGAGACTCTTCTGAAGAAGAGTCATACGGACTCGAAACGTTGGCTCTGTTTTACCCTCCACAGATGCTGTCAGACTTGCTGAGTTTTTTCAGCATTTTCTGTTTTTGTTTCATATAAATCATTATTTTACCTGGAAGGACAATTTCAGATTCTGGACAATTGGAAGGGAGGAGGTAAAAGGACATGTGTTGCCTCCCCTGCACTTGCATGGTAAGGTGCTGTAGGAAGAATGAGGGGGTATGGTGTTGAGAGTGGACCAGGATGTCTTGGAGGGAATGGTTCCTTTGGAATGCTGAAAGAGGAAAGGGCTATGTGTTTTGTAGTCGCATCACTCTGTAAGTGATGGGGATAGAGGAGGATGATCTATTGAATATGCGGGCTGATGAGGTTGAACTTGAGGATAAGGAAATCCATGTTCTCTAAGCTGCATACACAGCAACCTGAAAGGTTCTGCATGGACCACTCAGTTGCCCCCTTGCTACACAAAAAGATATAATGGTACCATGCATTGAGAAGAATAGATCATGCACAACAATAAATATTTAGCAGAGACAGTGAGGGGGGAAACCCTCTTGTAGTTCTGGGAGGCAGTGCAGAAGTGCAGGAAATGCGATGTTCATGTTTGAGGATCCTGTTGACTATGGAGGAGACAAAGAGGAGATATGACCCCATTTCACCCACTCTATGTCCCACATTCCCATTTCCTCAGAACTCCATTGTGTCTCCGCTTGGCCCAAGTCCCTGTTTGCAGTCTCCACTCTGCTTAATTCTAACTGCTGATCCCTCATGCTTCCTGTTCCATCTCAATAAACCATTAAATTTTTACTTTCGGGAATTTTCTACCCAGTCTCTACCACTTTGCCACCTCCCACCCAGTTTTCAAAAGCACCTTTTTAAAAAATCTCCTCTCCAACCTTCCCACAGGTTTTCCCATCCCCTCCTTTGGTTCTCCCTTCTTTCATATGTTTGGTGACCACAGATCGTTTTGCTTCTTACTGTAAAATGACATACTCTATTAATGAGGGATGATAGATAAACGTCAGTTTTTATTGTTGACGTGAGGCTGCAAAATGTTGACTACCTTTCACGGGTAATATGGCCCTGCTGTGATGTCATGTTGGCCGTAATATAATTCATCCCAGTGTAAAGTCAGCTTTTAAACTGCATATACGGTCCATTAGACCAGGAGACCGAGAAACTTTCCAAACTTAATATATCTATTGTGTGCACTGCTGCCAGTTTTCACATAACAATAATTAGTCTTGGAAGATAGAATTTGCATCCAAGTATACATCTACAGAGCTCCTTCATGGCTAAATTCAGTTCTGTGAACAGCCAAGGCAGATTTGGTTCCTAGTTGCAGGGTCTTTATTTTATCCATTCATGGGATGTCAGTGTCACTGGTAAGGCCAGTGTTTATTGCCCAATCCTAACAACGAAGTGGGCTGTTTCTCCATTTCAGAGGACAATTAAGGCTCAAACCATATCGCTGTGGGTCTGGAGTCACACTTAGGCTAAACCGGGTAAGGATAGCAGATTTCCTTTCCTAAGAACTTACTGAATTCGATGGGTTTTTATAACAATCTGGTAGTTTCGTGATCACTATCACTGAAACTAAGCTTTTTATTCTAGATTTTATTTAATTATTTGAATTTTTTTTTTCTGCTACCATGGTAGAATTTGAACTCTCATCTCATTAGTCCAGGCTTCTGGATTATGTGTCCAGTAACAATTATTTTGCTGCTGTGTGCTGGGACTTGATAGGTTCAAGACTGTTGGTCTCTAGTTGTATGACCTGCTTGGTCTGTGAGACTCCAGTACCCTAAAACACTACATCCAGTTGATGTACTTTCACACGCAAGACGCTTAAAAATAATTATGGATAATTAGATTTTTACTGCACATAAAATGAGAATGCCATAATAAGGTTCTTATTTTAGTCAAATGTGGAATAACTGAAAACATGCAAATCCAAGTTCTCTTCTCATTAAAATGCTTTTGTAATTTTTGCCTGAGCATGTTTATGATTCACAGCTTAAGAATTTGGTCATTTGTCTATAAAGAAATATTACATACATTTTACATGTTGCTACAAGTCAGAGTTAAAGATGTTGAAATATTTCATTTCATTAGTTTGTAATATTTTGCACGTAACTTAATAAATGTAACAAGTTATTAGAATCATTATACTCATTTGGAAGCAGTCCAGAGAAGGTTTACTTGATTCATTCCTGGGATGAAGGGCTTAACCTATGAAAAAAGGCTGAACAGGTTGGGCCTATACCCATTGGGGTTTTGAAGAAGGAGAAGTGATCTTATTGAGGGGATTTGATCAGATAGGTAGGATCGATGCTGGGAGGATGTTTCCGTTTGAGGGGGAGGCTAAAACTGGGGGACATAGGTTAGGAGGTCTACCTTTTAAGACAGATGAGGAGAAATGTTTCCTCTGAATCATTGGTCTGTAGAATTCTCTTCCCCAGAAAGTAGTGGAGACTGTGTCTTTAAATTTATTCAAGGCTGAGTTAGATTGATTTTTGAGAGACAAGGGAGTCGAGGGTTATGGGGGGCAGGCAGGAAAGTGGAGCTGAGACCACAAACAGATCAGCCATGATCCTATTGATTGGCAGAGCATGCTGGAAGGGCCAAATAACTTACTCCTGCCTCCAAAGCCCTATGTTCATGTCTAATTAGATTTATATTACTTGAGCTAATACTGAACAACATTCTGAACAATCATAACTGGACCTATATAGTTTAATATAGAGGAGATCACTCTTCATTTTTAAGATACTCAAACTGCAAGAATGATGAGTGCAATGGTGTATTTGAAGAAAAGCTTTTATGTCTGGCTTTTCAACATTGACAATCCCAGTCAGATTTACAAAACATCATTAATTTTTATCAGAAATAGTTTGCAATTTGCTTGGTTTCTGATAATTATGCAATTACTTTTGATGATACCTACAATTACAACGAAGAGGGCACTCAGTCACGCACATACTTCCACTACACTTTGTTAACTTAGGTATTACAATTATGCAGCTCTTCCGTGAGGCTTTTCCCTGCCTGGTTGATGCTATGTAATGACAAAGCTGAAAAAATAAATCTTTTTATTAAGAGCTTCCAGCTAGCTGAAGAAGCTTCAGGCCAATCCAAATCCAACCATCTGCTCTGAAAACTATACTCTCATGTTGACAGCTGTGACAAATTCCATTGCAGTAGCTGAGACAACCTACGATGCTCTGACAATAAATAACTAACAACATTCTTCTTTTAAAAAAAAAAGGTCTATTCGCCCTATCTCCCAATGTTAATGATCCTTTAAAAGATTCCAGCATCCAAGTCCACATCTTGCCAAAAAACAATCAGTTCTTCCTTGGGCCATACTCTATCTGTGTACCAAGTTTTGTTGAAATCTGTCCATTAGTTACCTCCACCTTCGGTGGTGGAGGTAACAAGATCAGATCAGTGCAAGAACGATCCGTTTCTTCATCTATCATTGAAATTGGAGATGAGTTGCGCTTCCGTTGTATTACAAATTTTGCACACATTGATTTTAGCTCACACTATAGCTGGTATTATAAAACATTAGTAAATAGTTCTGTTCATAATGGAACGTATTGGTTATGCAATCAAAATGGAGAGAGTCTGCTTCCATGTTGTCGTTACTTAAGCATGACATCTGAAGTAAAAGTTTTTTTCTTTGTACATCAGTTTATAGAAAATAACCAGTCTCATTTCTCAATTCTCATCCATTTTCTCATGCTTAAACTTAATGTCTATATCGAGCAGAAAACCAGAGCACCATCACTTGGAGGTAATTTATGCACAAGTGAGGTGACTGGTTAGCTTGTAAGATTTTAGTACAAGCGTAACAGCAAGCAGGATAGAATAATCATGTAGAAATTGTAACTCAGCCAAAATATAAAAATTCTGTTGTCATCTGTTTAATAGGTTGCCTTGGAGACACACAGTTTTGTTTCAGAATTCGCCAGTCACCTAATAGGAGGAACTCCCTTGATTGCCTGTTGGACCAATATGATAGAGATGCTCCTGTTTATTTGAAGGTTAGAAAAATTTCCAATCACCATCAATGTAATTGTAGAGCTTTTGGTTACTCTTTCTTTTTAAAAATAACAATAACAATTGGTGGATAACACATCACAATCTATAATAGATAAAACAGTGGAACATGCATGTTGCCTTTCAGATGTCACTAAAGTTAAAATCCAATGAAACCTGAGCCAAAGTAATGACATGGTTGTCTTGATATTTGACCTAATTGTGCTGAACAGTGGTACAATGCCAGTTCGCTCGCACAGATCCATTTTCAATGAATTCTTAAGTTTCCTTTTGGGAAAGCAGCAAATGTAGGCTGGATGCTTCCCAAGTGGGAGGGTGAATTGGAAAGTACCAAAATTTTTTACAGGCTATGCGTCCCTCCACATCCAGCACTGCTGACAGTCTGTTTCCACTTTTGTTACCTCTAGATTAGACTTCTCCAATGCCCATTGTAACAACTTCCTGAACTACATCCCTCAAAAACACATCCAGACCTGTACACCTATTCTGTTCTAAGGCTTTCTTACCCTTTGTACCTTCCTCGCTGAACCGCCTAATAAATTTAACTTATTCATGCTCATGTACAAATCCTTCCATAGTCTTGCCCACCTTACCTCTGCAGCCTTGTCTTTGATTCTGTGACATCCTTTGCAATGGCTGTCTCCTTCCACTTCACCATCAGTAGAAAAGCCATCAGATACCGTGATCTTCCTCTCTGGACCTTTTTGCTTAAACCCTCATGCCTTGCTATTACTCTTCTCAATTGGAAAACCATCTTTTTGATTATGATTTTATCATCTCTCCTATTTGTTCCACTGCTCCTCAGCACCCATTTCTCCTCTGTGAAGACCTTTTCAATAATTTCTACATTACTATATAAATTGTATGTTTTCATTAATGATGGCTTCGCTGCTTTTGAATCTTACATATCATGCTTTGCAGATGATGGTCCTGTGAGCCAAATTTCTGCAGTGAGGAAAGGAATTGTTCTACATAGGATTCCATAGAATATACATCATAGAAACAGACCATTTTGCCCAACCATGCCAGTTTCTATGCTCCACCCAAGCCTCCTCCCATTTTTCCTCTAAATCTACCATCATAACCATCTATTCCCTTCTCCCTTAATTGCTTGTCTAGCTTCCCCTTAAATGCATCCATACTACTCGCTTCAACCATAATCTTCATCAATCTTCATCAATCTTTGGGTGAAGAGGTTTCTTTTAAATTGCCTACTGGATTTCTTGGTGACTATCTTATATTGATGGCCTCTAGTTATGCTCTTCCCCACTAGATGAAATATTCTCTCTCTTTCCAGTCTATCCAAACCTTTCAGAATTTTAAAGACCTCGATTAAGTCACCCCTTAGCTTTTTTCCAACAGAAGAGACCCAGCTTGTCACGCCTTTCCTGATGTGTATACCCACGCATGTCTGGTGTCACCCCTGTAAATCTTCTTTGCACCCTCTCCAGTGCCTTCAGAATATGGCAACCAGAACTGCATGCTGCACACTCTTGTGTGCCCTAACCAAGGTTTGATACAGATTTAGCATAACTTCCTTATTTTTCAATTCCATCCCTCTTAAAAAAAATAAAATAAAACCTAGTGATTGGTTGCTTTTTTATGCCTTGCTGACCTGTGGCGTAATGTTTACTGATTGGTATATTTGTGCTCCAAGATTCCTTTGTTGCTCTACCCCACCTAGAATTGCATCTTCCAAGCAATAATTGACCTCCCGGTTCTTCTTACAAATTGTACTAAGTCACATTTATACATGTTGAACTTCATTTGTCACTTATTTGCCCATTCTGCATGCTTATTAATGTTTTCCTGTAATTTGTTGTAGTCCGCTTCAATTTTGACTACCCCCATTCCCCAATTCCCTGCCAATTTGTTGCCATTTGCAAATTTAGAAATGGTGTTTTTGAGTCCAAACTCAAAATCATTAACATAAATTGTAAGCAGTGGCAGGCCCAGCAGTGATCCTTATGGAAAACCAATTCCCACCTTCTGTCACTCTGTGCTTTCTCTTTTGAAACCAGCCCACATTCCATTCTGCCACTTGTCCCCGACTCCACATTCTCTGACCTTATTTAATGCAGCACCTTATTGAAGGCCATTTAAAAATCCCGATAAATGACATCTATTGTATTATCACTGTGTACTCTTTCTGTTACCTCCTCAAACAAATGCAATAAAGCTGGTCAAACAAGGTTTTCCCTTTTGAAATTCCTGCTGGTTATTTGTTATTGTATTTTATATATAGTAAAACAAAAATCAGAAACTCTGAAACAGCATGTAGCCATTGTTACCTCATGGCATTCAAAGGTGCTATGGCAAAGTTCAATCTGCTATGGCAACAACCCTCTGCTACATTACCTGTAGGGGAATAAATACTGATGCCTATAATAGATCATATGGGGAGATGGTGGCAAAGTGGTATTGTCACTGGACTAATACTCCAGATACCCAGGGTAATGCTCTGGATTCGAATCCCAGATGGTGAATTTGAATTGAATAAAAAATCTGGAATTAAAAGTCATAATGATGAAACCACTGTTGATTGTCAGTAAAAACCCATCTGGTTCACTAATGTCGTTTAGGGAAGGAAACTTGCCTTACCGAGTCTGGCCTACATGTAGAGTAGTGGAATGAAGATTGAATGTCACTTAACTGTTAGCCATTCAGACAGAGCCTGAGGATCTTTTGACGCGTCTTTTGCCTCTGACCTCTAAAGGAAGGTGTTTTATAGTCAATGTGGCATTGAAGGAACAGAGCACCAGCATGTGAGAGACAAACAAGAAACAATAAGCTGTTATTTCAATACAGTAAGTTTCACTGATAATACGAGTAAAATGCTTAGTTGGAGTCTTGCTGAGAGACAATTAAAATGATCAAATTACTTATGAAAAAAATCACTGAAAATGAGAGAAACCTGAAAAAAAACACTGAAAACTGGAACCCCTGGTTGTAGAGGATTTACTGAATATGTTGATTTTGATTTCCTGCATTATATTTGGAGCTGTGAACCGAAGATTAAATGAGACAAGACCATAAGACATAGGAGCAGAAATTAGGCCATTCAGCCCATCGAGTCTGCTCCGCCATTCAATCATGGCTGATAAGTTTCTCAACCCCATTCTCCCACCTTCTCCCCGTAACCTTTGATCCCCTTACCAATCAAGAACCTATCTATCTCGGTCTTAAATACACTCAATGACCTGGCCTCCACAGCCCTCTGTGGCAATGAATTCCATAGATTCACCACTCTCTGGCTAAAGAAGTTTCTCCTCATCTCTGTTCTAAAAGGTCTTCCCTTTACTCTGAGGCTGTGCCCTCGGGTCCTAGCCTCTCCTACGAATGGAAACACCTTCCCCACGTCCACTCTATCCAGGCCTTTCAGTATTCTGTAAGTTTCAATCAGATCCCCCCTCATCCTTCTAAACTCCATCGAGTATAGACCCAGAGTCCTCAAACGTTCCTCATATGTTAAACCTTTCATTCCTGGGATCATTCTCGTGAACCTCCTCTGGACCCTCTCCAGGGCCAGAACATCCTTCCTGAGATACGGGGCCCAAAATTGCTCACAATATTCTAAATGTGGTCTGACCAGAGCCTTATAAAGCCTCAGCAGCACATCCCTGCTTTTATATTCTAGTCCTCTCGAAATAAATGCCAACATTGCATTTGCCTTCCTAACTACCGACTCAACCTGCAAGTTAATCTTAAGAGAATCCTGGACTAGGACTCCCAAGTCTCCCCATTTAGAAAATAGTCTATGCCTCTATTCTTCCTACCAAAGTGCATGACCTCACACTTCCCCACGTTGTATTCCATCTGCCACTTCTTTGCCCATTCTCCTAACCTGTCCAAATCCTTCTGCAGCTTCCCCGCCTCCTCAATACTACCTGTCCCTCCGCCTATCTTTGTATCATCTGCAAACTTAGCCAGGATGCCCTCAGTTCCTTCATCTAGATCATTAATGTATAAAGTGAAAAGTTGTGGCCCCAACACTGACCTCTGCGGAACTCCACTAGTCACCGGCCGCCATCCTGAGAAGGACCCCCTTATCCCCACTCTCTGCCTCCTGCCAGACAGCCAATCTTCTATCCATGCTAGTACCTTGCCTCTAACACCATGGGCTCTTATCTTACTGAGCAGCTTCCTGTGTGGCACCTTGTCAAAGGCCTTCTGGAAGTCCAAGTAGATAACATCCATTGGCTCTCCTTTGTCTAACCTACTCGTTACCTCCTCAAGGAATTCTAACAGATTTGTCAGGCATGACCTCCCCTTGATGAAACCATGCTGACTTTGCCCAATTTTACCATGCACTTCCAAGTATTCTGAAATCTCATCCTTAATAATGGACTCTAAAATCTTACCAACAATCGAGGTCAGGCTAATTGGCCTGTAATTCCCCATCTTTTGCTTCGCTCCCTTCTTAAACAGGGGGGTTACATTAGCGATTTTCCAGTCCTCTGGGACCCTCCCTGACTCCAGTGATTCCTGAAAGATCACCACTAACATCTCCACTATCTCTTCAGCTATCTCCTTCAGAACTCTGGGGTGTAATCCATCTGGTCCAGGTGATTTATCCACCTTCAGACCTTTAAGTTTTCCTAGCACCTTCTCCTTGGTAATGGCCACCATACTCACTTCTGCCTCCCAACTCTCTTGAACTTTGGGGATGTCACTCGTGTCTTCCACTGTGAAGACTGACGCAAAGTACCTATTCAGTTCCTCCCCCATTTCTTTGTTCCCCACTACTACCTCTTCAGCGTCATTTTCCAGCGGCCCAATGTCCACTTTTGCCTCTCTCTTACCCTTTATATATCTAAAAAAACTTTTGCAATCTTCTTTTATATTACTGGCTAGTTTACCCTCATATTTAATCTTCTCCCTCCTTATTTCTCTTTTAGTTGTCCTCTGTTGGTCTCTGTAGGCTTTCCAATCCCATTGTTTCCCACTGCTCTTCCTCCGCATTGTATGCTTTCTCTTTAGCTTTTATGCTGTCCCTGACTTCCCTAGTCCGTCATGGTTGCCTCGTCCTCCCTTTAGTATGATTCTTCTTCCTAGGGATGAATTTTTGCTGTGTCTCCCAAATTACTCCCAGAAACTCCTGCCATTGCTGTTCCACTGTCTTTCCTGCTTGGCTCATCTCCCAGTCAATTCTGGCCAGCTCCTCCCTCATGCCTCTGTAGTTGCCTTTATTCAACTGTAATACCGTTACATCTGATTCCAGCTTTTTCCTCTCAAATTGCAGGGTAAATTCTATCATATTATGGTCACTTCCTCCTAAGGGTTCCTTCACCTTAAGCTCCCTTATCAAATCTGCCTCATTACACATCACTAAATCTAGAATTGCCTGTTCCCTAGTGGACTCCACCACAAGCTGCTCCAAAAAGCCATCTCGTAGACATTCCACAAATTCTTGGGATCCACTACCAACCTGATTTTCCCTATTTACCTGCATATTGAAATCCCCCATGATCACTGTAACCTTGCCTTTCTTACACGTCTTTTCTATCTCCTGGTGTATCTCATGCCCCACATCCTGATCACTGTTCGGAGGCCTGTACATAACTCCCATTATGGTTTTTTACCTTTGCGGTTCCTCAACTCTACTCACACAGATTCTACATCATCTGACCCTACGTCATTTCTTGAAAAATTAGTTATGTAGTCTCTAGGGTGATTTGGCATTTATTGCATAATGATCAAACGTGAGTCTTGGGACTCATGAAGGTAATGGAGGATTGTCACTGTAAAAGTTTTATTGTCTTTTTGAGGTACCTTGGCTAAAATTTTAACTTTTCTACTCAACCTGTGGGGAAGTGCGTAACTTCCACTGTCAGTCGTCTTCTGATGGCCTGGCTGCTCTTGGGAAGTCACTGAATAAGGAAGCTACACGAATGTGCCTACATCTGCCGAATTTTTATCTACTTCAGAGATATATCAGTTTAGTCGCAAATGCAATTTTCTATAAAGTGTTCTGTTGATATAAAGCAGTATTTGTGAGAGATCCATCTGGCAGCATTGCAATATTTCTCTGTGAATTGCTTTTTTCCTCATGATTTTAATTGTGGCTTGTGACAGTCATATTCCAAGTTGCAGAGCACCACAAAATACTGCCTTATGATCTATTGTAGGCAACAGTTTTTACTCTGGGGAACATATGCAACTTGGGCCCTCTCCTGGCCTAAAACCTCCTGCATTAAATCAAAGGAAATTAAAATATCATTGCTCCAATGAGAAGACACTTTTAATTTTATAAAAAGTAAACTTCCTCACAACAGCACTCAGTTGAGAATAATGATTCAACAAATGTTCAACTGAGTGTTTGAGGAGCATTATAGTTACCCTTCAGATGAGAGAATGTTGTGATGGTGCACCATGTTGATTTCCAATAAGCTGTTTGATAAAATGTTGGTATGTGCCAAGATCTTCTTTCAATGAGTTACCAATCACTGCTGCACTGTTAAAGTGAAGTGCTTCTTTCAGAGGGGCAGCAAAGGAAGTCATCCTAGTTCTGCAAAGGACAAAGCTTTCTTGCTTGGCCCCGTAGATCCAGAATATGAGTGGCACACGAAGACAAATGAGGGGAAGGGAAGGAATGACAGCAAAGTAAATTGATTATGTCTAATAATCTGGAATAACTTTTTTGATGAGTTTACCTTACTATAAGATCATTCTCCTAATTTTCTTTTGTTCTCACAGAAAGATCCTGCCCATTACTATGGCTATGTTTATTTTAGACAAGTTCGTGACAAAACCTTAAAACGAGGCTACTTTCAAAAGGTAAAAGTTTCCTTCGACTTATGTTTCTCTTAAGCTCATAAGAATAGTATCTTGTGGAATAAAAACAGAAGATACTGGAACAACTCAGCAAGTCCCGCTGCACCTGTGAGAGAGAAACAGAGTTAACCTTTGGGACCAGTGACCTTTCACCAGAACTGGAAAATGTTAGATGTAACAGGTTTTAAACAAGTGCAAAGGCAGGGAAAGAGGGGTGAGAGTGTAAGAACACAAGAAGGTCTGTAATAGGGTGGTAGGTAGGAGAGATTACATGACAAAAAATGATGTTGCAAGGCAAAAGGAGATGGTAATGGGACAAGTAAAGAAACAAAAGATGAGTCCAGCGGAGGTGTAAATGGGAATAGCAGAATCATCACTGACAATTGGTGTATGGAAAAATGAGCCAGAGGCTATGACCTGAAATTGTTGAACTCCCATGTTGATTCCAGAAGGTTGTAAAGTGTGTAAAGAAAATTTAATTTTTTTCTACTGTTACTCTGGGATACTGAAGCAGTCTTGTGGGGGCTGTATGTGTGTGTATGTGACTAATTTAACTAAACTGAAGACAGTCAGACTGCATGGTTTAAATAATCAAATGGATTAGGTGTAAAAGCAAGCATTTTGAAATAGAAGTGGACTAACTAATATTTGCATTTGTAGATAAGTTGAGAGGTTGTTTGAATTTCAAAGGGGAATTAGAAGGTGACAGGGAAAATGTTGTATCTTTCAGGAGTTCATTGGTAAACAAGTACTGGGGATATCATATTTTATTGACCCAAAAACAAAGACAAGATGGAAACATGAAAGATCTCATATTTGAAAGAGTTTGAGCTTCAAGGAAAGTTTAAAACAATAAGTTTTAAAAATCAAAAGGAAGAAAATATATTTAAGAAAAAATTGAAATCTGTATGGGAGTGGCCATGTGAGATCTTGAAAGGTGGGCTGTGCAAAGCCAGAGTTGTGAAAAAGCAGCCTCTCGCCACCCCAGAGAAGCACTTGCTTGTTCCAGAAAGCAAGGTTTTGATAAAAGCCTTGGAGTTGCATTATGGAGTGAGAAGGAGAGGGACGCTGTGAAATGCCTCCCTTATAACAACAGTGGGTGCCTTGTAGTAATATTACTGAATGTCTTATAGATTAAGAATCTCTTTGGACTGTTGCCTGAAAAAGGGTGTTTGTTTGGGAGTCGAGCTAAGTAGCAATCTTTTGGGAAATGTAAGACTAAATTTAACTGTGTAACTGCAATCTTGAGTGTTTAGGTTTTCTTTTCTTTTGTTAATAAATGTTTAACTTATTCTTTAAAATCCCCAAAAGTGGTAGTGGACTCTTCTGACTTCGGTGCACATACCTTCTCATAATAAAAATACAAATTGCAAATTGTTGTGATAGTTCGGCCAAGTTTCCCTTTGGGATTTGGTCAGGCAATTACCACCTGCATATCATAACAAGTGCCTAATCGAAAGATGAGGTGCTGTTCCACGAGCTTGCACTGAGCTTCATTGGAGCAGTATAGGAAGCTGAGAACAGAGAGGTCAAAGTGGGAGTGGGGTGTAAAATTAAACTGAGGTGACCACAAGCCCGAGGTGACACTTGCGGACTTAATGGAATGACCCAAATTGCGTTTGGTCTCTCCATTGCAGAGGAGACTGCATTGTGAGCAGCGAATACAGCATGCTAAATTGAAAGTACAAGTAAGTCACTGTTTCACCTAGAAGGAGTGTTTGAATGGTGGGAAGAGAGGACATAAAAGAGCAGGTGTTGCATCTCCTGTGCTTGCATGAGTAGATACCATGGGGAATGGAGCGGGTGTTTGGTAGGTTGGAGCGGTATGTCACAAGAGGGGGAAATTCTTCAGGATGCTGAAAGGAGAGTCGAGGAGAAGATGTGTTTAGTAGTGGTACCATGCTGGAGGCAGCAGAAATGACAGAAGATGATCCATTGAATACAGAGGCTGGTGGGGTGGAATGTGAAGACAA
Organism: Cetorhinus maximus; assembly: GCF_964194155.1. NCBI lineage: Eukaryota > Metazoa > Chordata > Chondrichthyes > Lamniformes > Cetorhinidae > Cetorhinus > Cetorhinus maximus. The sequence goes on along the minus strand of NC_135884.1, from coordinate 34,307,484 downwards.
GGGGAATCCTATCATGGCTCCGGGACACAGGGGAAGGAGTGAGAGCAGAAGTGCAGAAAATAGGAGACACAGTTGAGGGTCCTGTCAACCATCGTGCAGGGGATTCCTCACGAGGAAAAAGGAAGGCGTACCTAAAGCACTGACATGGAAGGTGGCATGTCAGAACAGATGAGATAAACACTGAGAAACTGGGAGAATAGAGTAGGGTCCTTAAAGGAAGCAGGATGGAGGGAAATGTAGTCAATGTAGCTATGTACATAAGAACATAAGAAATAGGAGCAGGAGTTGGCCATTCACGCCCTCAAGCCTGCCCCACCATTCAATAAGATCATGGTTGATCTGCTCCAGGCCTCAACTCCTCTTTCGTGCCAGCTCGTCATAGCCCTCACTCCCCGATTCTTCAAAAATCTACCCACCTCCTCTTTAAATACTTCCAGTGATCTAGCCTGCACAACTCTCTGGGGTACAGAATTCCAGACAGTCAATGCCCTCTGAGAGAAGAAATTCCTTCACATCCCAGTTTTAAATGAGTATTCCCTTATTCTGTAACTATGTCCCCTAGTTCGAGATTCCCTCACTAGCGGAAACATCTTCTCAACATCTATCCTGTCAAGCCCCTTCAGAATCTTGGATGTTTCAAAAAGATCACCCCTCATTCTTCTAAACTCTAATGAATAAAGGCCGCATTTGACCGAGTGTGGCATCAAGGAGCCCTAGTAAAACTGGAATCAGGGGAAAACTCTCCACTGGTGGGAGCCATACCTAGCACAAAGGAAGATGGCTGTGGTTGTTGGAAGTCAGTCATCTCAGCTCCAGGACATCACGGCAGGAGTTCCTCATAGTAGTGTCCTCGGCCAACCATCTTCAGCTGCTCCAGCAATGACCTTCCTTCCTTCATAAGGTCAGAGTGGGGATGTTCACTGATGATTGCACAATGTTCACCCCATTCACAACTCCTCAGGTACTGAAGCAGTCCATGTCCAAATGTAGCAAGACCTGGGCAATATGCAGCCTTGGGCTGATAAGTGGCAAGTATCATTCGTGCCACACAAGTGCCAGGCAATGACTATCTCCAACAAGAGAGAATCTAGCCATCACCGCTTGACATTCAGAGGCATTACCATCACTGAAAATCCCACTATCAACATCCTGGGGGTTACCATTGACTGGAAACTGAACTGGACTAGCCATATAAATACTGTGGCTACAAGAGCAGGTCAGAGGCTAGGAATTCTGTGACGAGTAACTAAACTCCTGACTCCCCCAAAGCCTGTCCACCATCTACAAGGCACAAGTCAGGAGTGTGATGGAATCCTCTCCACTTGCATGGATGACTGCAGCTCCCACCACACTCAAGAAGCTTGACACCATCCAGGACAAAGTAGCCCACTTGATTGGCACCATATCCACAAACATTCACTCCCTCCACCACCGATGCACAGTTGCAGCAGTGTGTGACATCTAAGAGGCACTGCAGGAATTCAGCAAGGCTCCTTAGACAGCACCTTCCAAACCCACGACCACCACCATCTAGAATGACAAGGGCAGCAGATAGATAGGAACACCACCACCTGGAAGTTCCCTTCCAAGTCTCTCACCATCCTGACTTGGAAATATATCACCATTCCTTCACTGTCGCTGGGTCAAAATTCTGGAATTCCCTAACAGCAATGTGGGTGTACCTACACCACATGGACTGCAACGGATCAAGAAGGCAGCTCACCACCACCACCTCAAGGGCAACTAGGGCTGGGCAATAAATGCTGGCCCAGCCAGCGAAGTCCACATCCCGTGAATGAATTTTAAAAATGTCAGGATGGTGAGTGACTAGGAAGAGAATCTATCGGATCAATCCACTTATTCCTCATTCTCCAATAAAGAATGGTTAAACATAGATTTTTGAGGTGGAAATATTTCCTTTAAGAATTTTTTCAAAGTAGTACAAGCAGGAAATAAGTTAGATAAAGCATGCCACTGCCCAATTGAGTGCTGATTTATTTGAGTACTGATACATATTTAATGAGCCGTAACGTTCAATTTCCCCAGCATCGGATTTGGGGGTACCCCAAAGATGCACTGAGGAATCTCTCTTGGAAGTTAACAGGTAAGGGCTTGCACAGCAATTGGCCGTAAGTGCATGCTTCCTCTGGACAATTGCCCTGTGCTGGGAACCATCTGAAAATGTGGTTTAAATCACAAACTTCGGATGGTTCCGCCAGGCTTACACCAATACTTACTCAGAAAAAGTTAGAAGAATTAAAACCTCTTCTAACTTCTGGGTAACTATTGTAAGGACCCAGACTGACCCCACGGGATTACCCCACCCTGATGCCCCCCCCCATCTGCCAACTATCCCCAACCTCCCTGACCGCCACTCCCCTCTGATCCCACCCCCATCAGACATCCAACACCCTCTTCCTCTGAACTCCTCCCAACCCCCACTCCAACACCCCTGACCTCTCCAAACCTCCAACCCCTGACGTCCACTTCCCTCCGACCCTCCTGCCCCCAACCTCTGACCTTCCCTCCGACCCCTCTCCACCCTCCCTGGACCTCCAACCCCCACCTCCTCCTTGGACCTCCGACCCCACCCACCACCCCCCTGGACCTCCGACACCCCCCCTCCAGACCTCCACCCCACACCCCTCACCCTCCGAACCTGCAAATCCTATCCACTTACCTTCTTCCTGGCTTATCAACTTCACTGGCTGTTTAAACTTATCTGCTTTACGGCAGCAAGTGCCGTAAAAAAGGGAGCATGGCTTCCTTGACTCTGCCAGAGCTGCGCTTCGCTGAGGCCTGCGAAGAGTATCTCGATGCATGCCCCAAGCAGCTCCGGCAAATGGAAGTATCAGCGTAAGTTTCACGGGCAGGTAATTGTTTTATTTCTTCTAATTCCTGCGGTCCATCTCTTTCCGCGCGAGTTGGATTTGATTTGCTGTATGTTTCAGATACAAGTTTCAAAGCCCAAGTATTTTAAATAATACTGAAAATGAAAATAATGCATTTATTAAATTTCTTTTTACCTCTAACTGGGTATTTCCATCCTACTAAACTTCAATTTTAAATTCAACAGTCAATTAACACTCTTGCTGAAGGGAAATTTTGCCCACAAGCAATTTACAAAATGTGGAGAGCACTAACCTGGTATACTGTACATCATTGATCACAGCTGAAAAGCAGTTATAAATTATTCTTCTTGCAGATCATCCTTTGAGAGGAAACCTAGTGTGTGAGAAATCTAATAAGTTTCACTATGCTATTAAATGAATATGTATTTCTAGTGCTTCCTGTTGTCAGTAGGGTACAGCAATCAGGCTTGACATGATCTAGCTGAGGTGACTGGAAAGGCATCAGGAATAGTTACATTTGCACACTTCAAAGGGTTGAAACAGTGGGGGTGAAGGGAAAGGGATACACAAGTGACCGAGTCAATGTTCCAGACAGTTGGTCTGGAACAGCCCAGGTTACTCAATTGGTAGATAATGGAACTCTTAATGCCATGGTCATCATTTTGAGTTTTGCATCGGGTAATGATTTTTTTCTTAAATATTTAAATGAAAAATATTTTTATCGGTTTTTCCCAAAAAAAGTGACCTTACACATTTTACAATAAATACAGCAAACATAATTAGGTGCCAAAAAAACCACTTTTTGCTATAGAAAAGCTATAATAAATACTCATGTGTCAGAAGGGTGGTACTCCTAGTCATTTGATTTATTGTAGAAATTCTGATCTTCTGAAAATGAAATAGCAAACTTCATTAACTTTGAGTCAAATTTAAAAGATGAAATGCTATTATTAGATTGCAACATAATCTTTTGCAAGGTCAAAATGTTACGAATATATTTAATACACTTAGTTAAAAAGTACAAGACTTTGACTTCCTTTTACATACTTTGTATATGGTAAAATGAGCTTCACATTGTGATCATTTAATAAAAATTTATGTATTTTAGGAGTGATCTTGGTTTTGTGCTGAAATGTCCCTCCTTACTTTTCATTCTTGTGTCACTAATAAAACCTTGTATCCAAAGGTAATTTACATTGGGGTAGAAATGAAACTGTTTGAATTTGAAAACAAAAAGCTAAAAGCTACTGCGGATGCTGGAAATCCAAAACATAAACAGAATTACCTGGAAAAACTCAGCAGGTCTGGCAGCATCGGTGGAGAAGAAGGTCCAACCCCAACATTGTCATCAAACCCGCTGACAAGGGTGGTACTGTTGTTGTCTGGCGCATTGACCTCTACCTCGCGGAGGCTGAGCGTCAACTCGCAGACACTTCCTCCTACCTCTCCCTGGACCATGACCCCACCACAGAACATCAAGCCATTGTTTCCAGGACTGTCACTGACCTCATCTCCTCTGGACATCTTCCTCCCACAGCTTCCAACTTAATAGTCGCCCAACCTCGGACGGCCCGCTTCTACCTCCTACCCAAAATCCACAAACAGAACTGTCCTGGCAGACCGATCGTGTCAGCCTGTTCCTGCCCCACGGAACTCATTTCTCGTTATCTTGACTCCCTCTCTCTCCCCTTGTCCAGTCCCTTCCCACCTACATCCGTGATTCCTCTGACACCTTACGTCACATCAACAATTTCCAGTTCACTGGCCCCAACCGCTTCCTCTTCACCATGGATGTCCAATCCCTCTACACCTCCATCCCCCACCAGGAAGGTCTGAGGGCCCTTAGCTTCTTCCTTGAACAGAGGCCCGAACAATCCCCATCCACCACTACTCTCCTCCGTCTGGCTGAACTTGTTCTCACACTGAACAATTTCTCCTTTACCTCCTCTCACTTCCTCCAAATAAAAGGTGTGGCTATGGGTACCCGCATGGGCCCCAGCTATGCCTGTCTCTTTATGGGGTATGTGGAACATTCTTTGTTCCAGTCCTACTCCAGCCCCCTCCCACAACTCTTTCTCCGGTACATCGATGATTACTTCAGTGCTGCTTCATGCTCTCGTCGGGACCTGGAAAAATTTATTAATTTTGCTTCCAATCTCCACCCCTCCATCATTTTCACATGGTCCATCTCTGACACTTCTCTTCCCTTCCTTGACCTCTCTGTCTCAATTTCTGATGATAGACTGTCCACCAATATCCATTACAAGCCTACCGACTCCCACAGCTACCTCGACTACAGCTCCTCACACCCCGCTTCCTGTAAGGACTCCATCCCATTCTCTCAGTTCCTTCACCTCCGTCGCATCTGTTCTGATGAAGCTACCTTCAAAAACAGCTCCTCTGACATGTCCTCCTTCTTCCTTAACCGAGATTTTCCACCCACGGTCGTTGACAGGGCCCTCAACCGTGTCCGGCCCATATCCCGCGCATCCTCCCTCACGCCTTCTCCTCCTTCCCAGAAACATGATAGGGTCCCCCTTGTCCTCACTTATCACCCCACCAGCCTCCGCATTCAAAGGATCATCCTCCGCCATTTCCGCCAACTCCAGCATGATGCCACCACCAAACACATCTTCCCTTCACCCCCCCTGACAGCATTCCGTAGGGATCGTTCCCTCCGGGACACCCTGGTCCACTCCTCCATCACCCCCTACTCCTCAACCCCCACCTGTGGCACCTCCCCATGCCCACGCAGAAGATGCAACACCTGCCCCTTCACTTTCTCTCTCCTCACCGTCCAAGGGCCCAAACACTCCTTTCAAGTGAAGCAGCGTTTCACTTGCATTTCCCCTAACTTAGTCTACTGCATTCGTTGCTCCCAATGCGGTCTCCTCTACATTGGAGAGACCAAACGCAAACTGGGCAACCGCTTTGCAGAACACCTGCGGTCTGTCCGCAAGAAAGACCCAAACCTCCCTGTCGCTTGCCATTTTAACACTCCACCCTGTTCTCTTGCCCACATGTCTGTCCTTGGCTTGCTGCATTGTTCCAGTGAAGCCCAACGCAAACTGGAGGAACAGCACCTCATCTTCCGACAAGGCACCTCACAGCCTTCCAGGCTGAATATTGAATTCAACAACTTTAGATCTTAAACTCCCCCTCCCCCCATCCCCACCCCGTTTCTCCCCCCTCCCTTTTTTTTCAATAATTTATATAGATTCTTCTTTTCCCACCTATTTCCATTATTTTTAAATCTAGAACTAAAACTTTGTTAGTCTTTCCACCCCACCCCCACTAGAGCTGTACCTTGAGTGTTCTGTCTTCCATTCTTAATTAGCACTTTTCTTAGACAAATATCACCACCTTCAACACCTCTTTGATCCTTTTGTCTGTGACATCTTTTGATTATCTGCTCCTATCACTGCTTGCTTATCTCCACAATCACCACACCCTCAACTTCTCTCTCCCCCCGCGCCCCCCCCCCCCCACCTTAAACCAGCTTATATTTCACCTTTCTCCTAACTATACTTCAGTTCTGCCGAAGGGTCGTGAAGACTCGAAACGTTAACTGATTTCTTCTCCACCGATGCTGCCAGACCTGCTGAGTTTTTCCAGGTAATTCTGTTTTTGTTTGAATTTAAAGCCTGCTATTGATAAAATTCCTTCTGCTGTGGTGCACTTTTGCAGCATCACAGGGTTCCTCCCTTTTCTTCCTTCTCCTCTTCCTCTGGCTTGTCCTTGTGAGTGGTTTTATTTTAAGGTGCATACCACAGTGCTGTAGAATGCAGTACTATTGGGGCACAGATTCAGTTTTGTTCATTCTATTGCGCACCCCAGAAAGAAAATCTGGACAGTTATTCAACCTGTAGAGGGGGCTTTAAACTAAATAATGGGGGCAAGGGATCAAATTTGGCAAAACGTGGTAAACTAAAGAGTAGAGAGAACAAGGCAAGAAAGAAAGATACTAATATGGGAAATGATAAACAGAATGTGACAGGAAGGGACAGACATTACAATCTAAGAGTAAATCACCAGATAATGCTAGCCACTACAAAAATAATAAAAGGACAAAACTAACAACTCTGTACCTAAATGCAAGTAGCATTCGAAACAAAACAGATGATCTGATGGTACAAATAGAAATAAATAAGTACAATCTGATAGCCATTACAGAGACATGGCTACAGGTTGACATGGACTGGGACCTGAATGTTGAAGGGTACATGACAATTAGGAAGAATAGGAAGTTAGGAAAAGGTATAGGGTTGCGCTATTAGTTGATGATAGTATTATCACATTAGCGAGGGATGACCTAAATTCAGGAAACCAGGCAGTTTAGGTTGAGATAAGAAATGATAAAGGCAAGAAGGCACTTGTGGGAGTGATGTACAGGCCCCCTAATTGTAACTACACAGTAGGACAGAATTTAAAGGAAGAGATAATGGGAGCTTGTCAGAAAGGTACAGCGATAATCATAGGGGATTTTAATCTACCCAAAGATGGGAAAAATCAAATGGGCAAAGGTAGCGTAGATGAGGAGTTGACAGAATGTTTTTGGGATAGTTTCTTAGCACGTTCTGGAGCCAACCAGAGAGCAGGCTATACGAGACCTGGTATTGTGCAACGAGATAGGATTAATTGATAACCTCACAGTGAAGGCACCCCTAGGTAGCAGCAATCATATTATGATTGAATTTTACATTGTTTGAGGGAGAAAAGAATGGTTCTGAAACTCGTATTTTAAACTTAAATAAGTCCAATTATGAGGGCATGAAAACAGAGCTAGCTAAAGTGAACTGGCAAATAAGGGTAAGGGATAGGTCAATAGAGATCCAGTGGCAGACTTTGAAAGGGATATTTCAGAATACACAGAATAGCTACATTCCAATGAGAAAGAAAACTTCCAAGGGAGGACCCACCATCCGTGGTTAACTAAAAAAGTTGAAGACAGTATCAAACTTAAAGAAAAAGCATATCATTGCAGAGATGGGTGACAGGTCAGAAGATTGGACAGGATATAAATAAGAACAACAAAGAATGACAAAAATATTAATAAGGAGGAAAAAATTAAGAGTACGCGAGGAAGCAAGCCAGAAATATAAAGACAGATAGTAAGAGTTTCTATAGATATTTAAATAAGAAGAGTTTTTTTTTTAAAAGTGAGTTATACAGGGCACTGGTGAGACCACATCTGGATTACTGTCTACAGCATTGGTCTCCCTATTTAAGGAGGGATGTAAATGCATTGGAGGAGGCAGTTCAGAGAAGGTTTACTAGACCTTACTAGACTAAGAATGGGTGGGATGTCTTATGAGGAAAGATTGGACAAGTTAGGCTTGTACCCAATGGAGTTTAGAAGGTTAAGAGGTGACTTAATTGAAACCTTTAAGATCCTGAGAGGTCTTGACAGAATAGATGTGGAGAGGATGTTTCCTCTTGTAGGAGAATCTAGAACTAGAGATCACGGTTTAAAAATAAGGGGTCGCTCATTTAAGACAAAGACAAGGAGAAATTTTTTTTCTGAGTGGCATGAGTTGTTTGAACATTTTTCCTCAAAAGGCAGTGGAAGCAGAGTCTTTGAATTTTTTTATGGCAGAGCAAGAGAGATTCTTGATTTAAAAGGGGGGTGAAAGGTCAATAGGGGTAGGCAGGAATGCAGAGTGGAGTTTACAATTAGATCAGCCATGGTCTTATTGAATGGTGGAGCAGGCTCGAGATGCCGAGTGGCCTACTCCTGCTCTTAATTCGTATATATGTTTGTATGTTGATATTACATTAAAAAAGGCTTTTATATTGTGTTCATAATACCAGATTCCTAAGTGCAGGTCTTTGGCACCTGACTTCAAATGAAATGGAAAATTTGCAAAAAAACAAGTTTTCCTTGTTTTACATCTGTCTTATGGTTGGTTGCGCAGGCCCCACACTTTGTGCATGACGCATGCCAGTGTTATTAAATACAATATAAAAGCACATTGAAAATGCTACGAAAAACCTGTGACATGTGGCAAACCATTGAAAATAAGGCTGTAGTGAAATTTCTGCTTGAAGTGTAAATGTTATGGATTTATGACATGTCACATTAAGATAAAAATAACCACATCAAACTTTTAACAAAGTTTCTTAACATGAGCTATGATACAGACATATTGGATGCCTCAGAATAAGCCTGAAGCAATTTAATTTAACCCCTATCAAATTAAAGATAATTTATTTGTTTCTATTTTTCCCCCCCTTTCAATAGTTATTATTCTGAAATTTAGAAAACAGTAACTGGAAACTCTATTTCTTGTATTGTTGAGGACAAACTGGTTAAAATATAAAAATGAAATGCTCTTTTGTTCCAACAAAATTAGGTGTGTGCATCCCTGTTGCATTAATCATATCTTGTGTGAGGTTTTGGATAAGTGGTAATGAAATGAGAGAGTGGCTTTGCTCTTGCTTAGAAACACGCAGCAACAAATCTAGCTTTTGGTCTCAAGAATTGGTTATGCCTCCAAATAGCCAAAAATGGGAGTGAAATTGAGAACTTCTTTTCCTTCTGCAGAGCTATTGTAATGTGGTGTTACTGGATCAAACCAGTCATACTTTCTTTCCCTGTTATTGCTACGACAGTCTAAAGCTTTTTTCAAATTTGCCAAGTATGGTAGTATCTCACAGTACGCTGGTGCAAGCTGAGACAAGTCAGAAAGTTACAGAACAAGTTTGGTATTCAATTTCTAAAAGTATACAGTATTCCTCTGTATCAATAATTTGTTAAGTATACACAACGTAATATTTTCTTTTCTTATTTTAAACAGTAAACTGCTTTTGAATGTCAATTATTTTCATGAAGATTGTATACGGCATAGTAGATCAAATCATGTATATGTTGCCTATATAACCATGTTTAAAAAAGACATTATTATCATTGACAGCCTGATCACATTTTTTGCCTCCACTTATCAGTTATATGTGCCTTACTTTACAAAAAAACATACTTAAGGATACATCACATTCTTTTAATGAGGTAGCAGAAATCCAGTGTTCTAACTTAAGAAAAACACTTTTAGGTCATTTTTTTATACCATGGTTAAATCTGTTGCTCTTGCATACCTCCAGTGGCTGGTTACAAAACAGCATTAGAACAGTTGGTGCTCAGTGTTTTCTGTTTATATTTCAGATTTCCAGCATCCATACTATTTTAAAATGAGTCAGCATTTTTTTTGTGTGTGAATGGGACTTCATCAAACAAAGAAAATAACAGCTTGTTCAATCTTTCATATCTTTATTACCTAGTCTTTGTAAAATATTTGACCTTTTAATAACATAAGTAAACTCTTTGTCCATTAACTTGGTTATTCTAGAGGATATGGGTTGTGATTTTAAATGTTTGACGAGACCATAGAAGGAGCTAAAGAGGGAAATCTGATAGAGTTAAACATAGGAAATATAGAAAAAGATAGAAAATAGGAGGTCATTCGGCCCTTCGAGCCTGATCCCATTCAGTATGATCGTGGCTGATCCTCTACCTTAGTGCCATACTCCCACGCCCTTCCCATATCCCTTAACGTGGTGGAGAATTCCACAGGTTCACCACCCTCTGAGTAAAGAGGTTTCTCCTCATCTCAGTCCTAAATGGTCTACCCCTGAGACTGTGACCTTGTTCTAGATCCCCAGCTGGAGGAAATATCATCCCTGCATGCAATCTGTCCATCACTGTCAGAATTTTAAAAGTTTCAATGAGATCGCCTCTCAATCTTCTAAACTCCAGTGAATACAGGCCTAATCAACCCAATCTCTCCTCATACGACAATCCTGCCATCCCAAGAATAAGTCTGGTGAACCTTTGATGCACTCCCTCTATGGCAGGTATATCCTTCCTTAGGTAAGGAGACCAAAACTGCGCACACTACTCCAGGTGTGGTCTCACCAAAGCCCTGTATAGCTGCAGTAAGACACTTGCTCCTGTACTCAAGTCCTCTCACAGTGAATGCCAACATACCATTTGCCTTTTTAACTGCTTGCTGGACCTGTTTGCTTGCTTTCAGTGATTAGTGTACAAGGACATACAGGTCCCTTTGTACATTAACACTTCCCAATCTACCACCATTTAAATAATACTCTGCCATTCTGTTTTTCCTACCAAAGTGGATAACTTCACACGTATCCACGTTATCTTGCATCTGCCATGTATTTGCCCACTCACGCGATCTGTCTAAATCGCCTTGAAGCCTCTTAACACCCTCCTCACCGCTCACATTCCCACCAAGTTTCGTGCCGTCAGCAAACTTCAAAATATTACATTTGGTTCCCTCATCCAACTCATTGATATATATTGTGAATTGGGCCCAAGCACTGATCCCTGCAGTACCCCACTAGTCACTACCTGCCATTCCGCAAAAGACCCATTTATTCAACTCTGTTTCCTGCCTACTAGCCAATTCTGCCAATATATTACCCCCAATCCCATGTGCTTCAATGTTACACACTAACCTCTTATGTGGGACTTTGTCAAAAGCTTTCTGAAAACCTAAATACACCACATCCACTGGTTCTGCCTTATCTATTCTGCTAGTTACATCCTCAGAAAACTCCAGTAGGTTTGTCAGACATAATTTCCCTATCATAAATCCATGTTAACTTTGTCTAATCCCCTTGATATTTTCTGACTGTCCTGTTATCACATCCTTTTGTAATAGACTCTAGCATTTTCCCAACTACTGATGTTAGGCTAACGAGTCTGTAATTCGCTGTTTTCTCCCTCCTTTTTAAAATTGTTGGGTTACATTTGCCATCCTTCAATCTGCCGGGGCTTTTCCAGAATCTACAGAATTTTGGAAGATGACAACTAACGCATCCACTATTTCCATGGCCAGCTTCTTTAGTACCCTGGGATGTAGATAATTGGACCTTGGGGATTTATTGGCTTTCAGTCCCATTAATTTCTCCAGCACTATTGCTTTAGTGATACTAATTTCCTTCAATGCCTCCTTCTCACTAAACCCTTAGTTCCCTAATATTTTGGGGAAGTTATTTGTGCCTTCCTCCATGAAGACAGACTAAGTAGTTGTTTAATAAAGGCAATATACTGCGGATGCTGGAAATCTGAAACGAAAACAAAAATTGTTTGAAAAACTCAGCAGGCCTGACAGCATCTGTGGAGAGAGAGACAGAGATAACGTTTCGAGTCTGTGTGACTCTTCTTCAGATCTAAAGGGAGGTAGAGATGTGGTGAAATATACACTGATTAAAGAGAGTGGAACCGGTGAAGCTGGATAGAAGGCCAACGATAGGTGGAGGCAAAGGAGAGATGGCAAAAGATGTCATAAACAGAAGGTCAAAGAGCTGTTAATGGTGGTGGTACTGGCTAAATGAGGTGCTAGTGGTGACATTAAGAAAGCAAAATGTGATGATGGCTGGACCAGGGTAAGCACTCTGGAAAGTGATGGCCCTAATGGAGGTGGGTTGGGGGGAGGGGCAGTGGTGGGAAGAAAGATCGAAAATAGGCTAAAAGCTGGGGATAGAACAATGAATGAAAATGGAAATAATTTTTTTTTTAAATAATGAAAATAAGTGGTAGTGTTATTTTTTAAATTTATTTCCATTTTCATTCATTGTTTTATCCCCAGTGGATTACACGAAAATTGGTGGGGTGGTAAATAGTGAGGAGGATAGCCTTAGATTACAGGAGGATATAGACGGGCTGGTCAGATGGGCTGATCAGTGGCAAATGGAATTTAATCTGGATAAGTGTGAGGTGATGCACATGGGCAGGACAAGCAAGGAACGGGAATACACGATGAATAGTAGGACCCTGGGAAATAACGAGGATCAGAGGGACCTTGGTGTGCATGTCCACCGGCCCCTTAAGGTAGTGGGACAGGTAGATAAGGTGGTTAAGAAGGCATATGGGATACTTGCCTTTATTAGCCGAGGCATAGAATATAAGAGCAGGGAGGTTATGCTGGAACTGTATAAAACGCTGGTTAGGCCACAGCTAGAGTATTGCGTGCAGTTCTGGAATCTGCATTATAGGAAGGATGTGATTGCACTAGAGAGAGTGCAGAGGAGATTTACCAGGATGTTGCCTGGACTGGAGAGTTTTAGTTATGAGGAGAGATTGGATAGACTGGGGTTATTTTCCCTGGAGCAGAGGAGATTGAGGGGGGACATGATTGAGGTGTATAAAATTATGAGGGGCATAGATAGGGTAGACAGGAAGGAACTTTTCCCCTTGGTGGAGGGACAATAACCAGGGGGCAGAGATTTAAGGTAAGGGGCAGGAGGTTTAGAGGGGATGTGAGGAAGAATTTTTCACCCAGAGGGTGGTGGAAATCTGGGACTCTCTGCCTGAAAGGGTGGTAGAGGCAGAAACCCTCATAACATTTAAAAAGTGTTTGGATGTGCACTTGCGATGCCATAGCATACAAGGCTATGGGCCTAGTGCTGGAAAATGGGATCAGAATAGTTAGGTACTTGATTGACTGGCACAGACTCAATGGGCTTTTAGTACTGTAGTACTGTGCTGTAGACCTCTATGACTCTAATGCTGCAGGTTGATTAATTTTCCTTAAACTATGTAGCAAAGCATCTAACAGCTAGGTGTCTCTATTTTTCTCATTTACCAATTAATTTTCCAGTAAAATAGTAAATAGTTAACGTGGAAGAAATTTATATACATGGAATTGCTTTAGTACTTTCGGAACTGATGCATTTTTATTGATATTTCAAACATGGGTTAAAAAAAGATTTTGTGCAGTTAAATTTTCATCTTCAATTTAAATGAAATGCAATCATTTATGTCCAGTAACTGAATTTTTCTCTTACAGTCTCTGGTGCTGCTCAGTAAACTTCCCTATGTTAACTTTTTCCATTTCCTGCTGAAGTTGATTGCACCAGAATATTTTGACAAAAATGAGCCTTGTCTAGAAGCGGGTGAGTATCTTAAACTGTTTTTATGCTGCAGCATGGGTTTTGGGAGAGTGGGTTCGCTGAGCCACTCTCCTGCATTTATTTTTATTTTGTGCAGCCAACCCCTGGTAAATTTACTGCACTGTATGTTACAAACACAAAACTTATAAATATGTTATGTTTTGGGACTATCTGTTTCATTTAAGTAAAATGGAGTAGTGAAGGGAAGTCATGTGACCTCTATATCCTGCTTGACAACAAGCCTGGGTGGCTTGGTTGACAATGAAGCTCGAATTGTTTTACTGAGAAGAAGGCGCAAGATTTTCACACTTGTAGACAATGGCAGAAGCATCTGTGATCACTTTGGGTAGATTGTTAGGCTCCAAGTCTCGGAGGGAGTTGTTACAAATGTTGGGCTTTATAAACCGTTGTACTTTAAACTGTCTATGTAATTCCAAGAGTTGGGGATTTAGAAAATAGTTAATCAGAATTTCTACCTGAGTCAAGGCCCATATGATTCACATTGCCATGGAAATTGGCTCTTTGAGGAGAACGGGCCATAGAAAGCCATTGTAGAATCAACTTACAGGGATTTTCTTGAGATATCCCTCAGACAGGGCACTCTGCAACAAACTGGGAGGGAACAGAGAGATAAGGGCAGCCAGACTCTATTGTTCACAGGCACAATGTGGGTAGGATCTTGCATTCAGATTGAAGAGACCAAATTCATGAGGATTTAAATGAGGCTGGAAATTTGCCTAGCTTTGGCTAGGGGAGGGATCTCCTGGTTAAACCCCACCCTTGAAAATCAGTTTGGGGATTAGAAGCTATCCAGTAGGAAAAAGAAGCAAGCTATTGGGAGAATAACTTGGCACTGGTTCCTGGAGAATGAACTGTCCACTTAAGGAACGGAGTATAATATAACCATGGAAGGTGATTTTTCGGTAATTTTCAAGGTTAAATGTGGAGACTTTTCTGTAGTTTATGGTATAAGTTGCTGACTGAAATAGTCTTCAGTCAATGTTGCTTTTAATTTGTTACAGTAAAAGCCTTAAAACTTGAAATTTTGTTGCATGATCTTTCTGGTCAGTTACTGGAAATTCAAATATGTTTTTAAAATTTATTGGTCTCTATGGGATCTGTAACGTGTGGGAACTCAACATTGCATACATGAGCAAAGCTGGTTTTGATATTTAGGTCAGAGTGGAGGAATAATGTTACAACAAAGATAATGAAAAAGTTTCTTGTTATGACATCATCAGCAATAACTTACATGTATATTACACCTTTAACTTAGTAAAACGGTCCAAAATGTTTCACCGGAGCATATTCAAACATAATTTGACACTGACGTATGTAAGGCAATAATAGGACTGGTGACCAAAAGCTTGGTTAAAGAACTATAAAAAAGCTTTAAGGAACATCTTAAGGGAAGAGAGAGTGAGCTGGAGTAATGGAAAAGTTCACAGAACAAATTCCAGAGCTTAGGGCCTCAGCAGTTGAAGGCACAGCTGCCAATCACTAAAATTAGATACTTTGGTAGTCACAGTCTGTTATTAAGCCCAGTAAGACCTGTGGCAGTCAGGTACACCCAGTGGTTATATAGATGTTCCTTGCTGCTTGTCTAAAAGCAAGTTGGTCAGCTTTGTATTGTTGGCTCCAGGGAACTTATGCTGTGAGAGCCAATGGCCGAAGAGCAATATAAAAGCAACATGTAAATCTCTTCTCTCACATTCTTTGCTAACCATCTCCAAAACTCGGTCACTTCTCTTTAACCAGCTTCTTTGAGGTGCAGAAGATATAACCATGTAAGAAAGCATTTAATCTGTAGTAATTGCTTCTCTTGAACACCCAGCTGAAATCAGGAACTTTCATTGCATGCTTCATCCTGCTGCATGGGATGCTGATGCATCCAAATCCCAGGCCTCTGGACTGCCACAAGGCTTCCCAATTTAGTTACACTTGCTATTGACAATTGCAGTGCTGTGTTTGACAGCTGGTTTGGCTAGAACATTCTATTTTTACAATTAGTAATTAAGCATAAAGGAAAATACATCCGATCTGTTCTGCTAATGCAGAAATACATTAATTGGCCTTATACTGTTAGTGTTCAGTTGTAATTATAGCCTGAATATAACTTTTTTCAAATGATAACCAATAACTTAAAATTTTTATTTTCTTTCTCCTTTTTCCAGCCTGTAATGATCTAGATCGTTGGCCTGCACCAATCCCAGGAAGGACACTAAATCTTCCCACAATGGGAGTGGTTATAAAGGTACAATTATTAAAATCTTTTTAGTTTTAACCTCAGATCAATTACACAAATATTAAATGCAATTTCACAAAGTAAATGCCTTATCATCAGGGCCCATTTTAAACATCAAACCAAAGTACAGTTAAATCTCTTTGTTTCTTTTGAGTTCTGTGAGAAACTAAAGTCCTGATGATCTCATCTGGAAAATTTACCAACTTTGATTGTATGACAGAGCAAACGTAATGTCAATAGATAGATACTGTAATTAACACTTCAGCTGTGCATATTGTAATTTGCTTTCCTTATTTCATTTGGTTCAGTAATTTATCCTAATCGTTCCATTTCATTATTTTGTTGAGGCTCACAATTCAGTCAAAAATAGGAGGAGGAGAGAAAGAAATGGGTTATCAAAGTTGATCTAAATTGTTTTAGAAGAGTGACTTTTGTCACAGAAATGAGAGATATGTCTAATGAATCCCTTTGTTATATTTTGGGCATCTCACTTCTGTCAGAGATTGTTGTCATGAACTGAAAAGAGGTTAATGTTGTAACAATATTTAAAAAGATATTGAGTTATCGAAAAGGTACTTTGACTCTTGGCGAGTTGCTTGAAGGAATCATTAGAGATACTAATCTTTTCGAACATAATTTAGCAAGGTACCACAGAATAAGCTTCTGTTGGGGGCCATGTGGATTTGAAGAGCAGATTGTTGGGTGGATAAACAATTACTTCCATTGTTGTTGGCCAGGGGTGCCCGACCTTTTCACGTGGGGCTGTATTTCAATTTATTTCTTAGTCAGTGGGATGATGAGCAAATTTCAGAAAGATGACGTTTAGCACAGCAATAAACATGAATTTCAAAACAAATCAACGTCAAAGCAATCAATTAATAATTTTTTTAAAAGTGTAATTAATAAAAATTACCATTAAAAAGTGCAAGGCAGCAAAGCTAACCAATAAAATCTTTTTTGCCTTTTTGCTTAAGAAGCAGAGCTAGGGAGAGATAGACTGGGCGCTAAGTCCTGGTCACCAGGGAAGGGGTAAGGACCGGTTGGGCCAAGGAGTTTGGTTTAATTAAACTGACCTTGCATTCATCTCTGGTGGCACACACTCTGAGCTGGCCTCAGTGGAATTCATATGAAAGTGGGGGTCAGAAGCAGGTTGCCTTTCAGCCTAGGCTTTTCCCCTTCTCCTGCCCTGCCTTGTAGATAGGCTTTGGAGAGGGAGGAGGAGAAGGAGAGAGGAGAAGAAGTATCTGTGCCCGGCCCACTCCTAGTCTCGGGGGTCATGCTCTCCCCACCCAGACCTGCGAGCTTTGGACATTTTACGGCTGAGGAGGAATTCAGGATGGCTGTTAAGGTGCTGAGATATGCTTTTGCATTCCACCCTGTCTGAGACTCAAATTGCCCTGGGTGGTGGGCTGGGTGGATTCTGTTGCTGCAAGTTCTGTTCCTCATGGCCTCCCTGACCCATTTCACCATCTTGACCCCGGTGCTCCTTTAGGCAACCAGCACCTGCGCAGCAGGGCAAGAGCGAGGGGAAGTGCTAGACCAAAGGTGGAGAGAATGTAACATAGCCACTCTCGCTTTCACTGGTGAGCCTATCAGCAGCAAACACAGAAAGGTAACAGTCCGTGACTGGAGGAGCAGCTCCTTGCAGATCTGTCACTTGCACTTACCTGTATTTTGAACAGTGAGTCCGTGTGCTGGATGGAGAGGCATGGTGGGCCATATTGTGGCCCATGGGCTATAGTTGGACAACCCTGTTGTAGACAGATGGTTGATATTAACACCAATGATTCTGTGTGCGGATCAGTTCCTCATGGAGTCCCACAGGAAACAGTGTTAGGGTCGTTGCTCTTCACAACTTTACTAAGGATGATTGTATTGACAGAACTACCTGTAAGTTTGAGTGACAAAGATTTATGCTGATAATAGAAGCTTAGATGAGGCAATAAGCTTAGATGGGTGGGGTATAAAGAGCAAGACTCCAGCAAAGAGAGTGGGGCTGTAAAGAGTGAGACTACAGCGAGGAGAGCGGGTCTGTAAAGTGCGAGACTTTATTGAGAAGTCACTGACTCAGAGGGAGCTGGGAGGAGCAGCAGCAGAGAGGCAGACCTGTGGAGGAACGCAGCTCCAGCTTCCAGTGCATGCTGAGTTTGAGAAAAATATTCGAACACTGACCTTACAGAAAAGTAGTTTGTTGATTGGTGAGCAACTGCTGTTAGGGACTCTCTGTATAGAGCTAGAATTTTTTTAAAAATGCAACTTTTAAATAATGCAAAATACCTACCTTATAATTAATTTAGAGACACTAGCAGAAGGGAAGTAAGAAATTCGTGTATCCATTATTACTTTTATTCTTTACTGATGGCATATATTGCTATCATTTAAATTAGTACAGTAAGTGGGGTGAGAGGAGGCATTAATTTAATTCAAAATTGATGAAGAAAATAATTAATTAGTTACTTAATTAAGATACAATAAGGATGGCAGGCAGGTGATGTGTTGTAACTGCAGGATCTGGGAGCTCCTGGCAGCCAGTGTGATCCAGGACAACACATCTGCAGTAAGTGTCTGCAGCTTGAAGAGCTTGGGCTCAGAATCATTGAGTTGGAGAGTGAGCTGCAGACACTGCGACACATCAGGGAAGGGGAATGTTACCTGGACACTTTGTTTCATGAGGCGGTCACACCCCTTAGGATATAGGGTCTTCTGTTTTGGTTGGTGGTCAGGGACAGGAGGATGTGACTGCAAGTGAGACAGGTAAGGAGATCGAGAAGTAGAGAAGCCTCAGCCCTTGCAATTGTCCAACAGGTTGGAGGTGCTTGCAACAAGTACGATGAGAGTGGGGACTGCAGGATGGATGAGCAAACTGACCATGGTATATGAAGCCATTCAAGTGGGGCAGCTAACAGGAATGTAATGACAGTAGGGGAAGTATATGAGGGGGATAGACGCAGTTCTCTGCAGCCGAGAGTGAGTCCAGAAGGCTGTGTTGCCTGCCCGGTGCCAGGGTTCCGGACATCTTCTCTGGGCTGGAGAGGAACTCGCAGTGGGAGGGGGAAGATCCAGTGGTTGTGTCCATGTAGGCACCAACAACATAGGTAGGATGAGGAAGGATGTTCTGCTTGGAGAGTATGAGCAGATAGGCGCTGAATTAAAAAGCAGGACATCAAAGATAATAATCTTAGGATTATCTGGAGCAAATTGGCATAGGATAAATAAAATTATTGAGTTAAATGCTTGGCTCAAAGAGTGGTGTGGGAGAAATGGGTTTCGATTCTTGGGGCACTGGCATTAGTATTGGGGAAAGTGGGAGCTGTACCATTGGGATAGTCTTCACCTGAAGTATGCTGGGACCAGTGTTCTGGCGTGCTGTACAACTAGTGCAGTAGAGAGGGCTTTAACCTGAATAGTGGGGATGATGGAAGATGTGATAAGCTAAAGAGAGAGGGGAAGGTAAAAGAGCAGGGTAGCAATAAGTGCAATGGCTATCAGAGTGTGACAGAAATGGAGCATACAAACATAAGAGTGTGGCAGCAGTTAATGCTAGAGATTGCAAAAATAGTAAGGCAGAATTAAAGGCAAATTATCTGAATGCACACAGCATTTGCAACAAGGTAGATGAATTGATGGCACGAAAAGTAAACATATGACCCAATTGCCATTACAGCGATGAGCCTGTAGGATGACCAAAGTTGGGAACTGAAAGTTCATGGGTATTCGCCATTTAAGAAGGATAGGCAAAAAGGAAAAGGAGTAAGTGTTGCACTGTTAATAAAGGATGAGATCAGTACATTAGTGAGATGGGATCTTAGATTGGAAGACCAAGATGTCAAATCAGTCTGAGTGGAGCTAAGAAACAGCAGGGGGCAGCAAACTTTGGTAGGAGTTGCCACCAAATAGCAGTGGTAATGTTAGGGCACAAGATAAATCAGGAAATTAGAGGTGCATGTAACAAGAGTAACAGTAATCATGGAACACTTCAATCTACATATAAACTGGATAAACCTAATTAGCATTAATGCTGAGGCTGACAAATTCCTGGAGTGTATACACAATGGTTTTCTAGAACAGTATGTTGAGGAATCAACCAGAAAATAGGCTATTTTAGACCTAGTATTGTGCAATGAGAAAGGGCTAATTACTAATATCGTTGTAAAGGAGCCTTCAGAGAAGAGTGACCATAATATGATAGAATTTTGCATGAAGTTTGCAAGTGATGTCGTTCAATCCGAAACTAGTGTCTTTAATCTAAATAAAGGAAACTACAAAGATATGAGGGGCAAGTTGGCTGAGGAAGATTGGGGAACTACATTTAAAAGGTATGACAGTAGACAGGCGGTGTCTAGCATGTAAATATTAATACATAGTTTACAACAAATCTGCATTCCTTTAAGGCACAAAAAACCAACAAGAAAAGTGACCCAACCATGGCTAACAAGAGAAGTTAAAGATTCTGTTAGGTCAAAGAAAGAGGCATATAAATTTGCCAAAAAAGTAGTAACCATGAGGATTGGGAGCACTTTTAAATTCAGCAACGGAGAACCAAGAAATTGATAAAGAGAAAATAGGATACCAAAGTAAGCTAGTGAGGAACTTAAAAATAGACTGTAAAATGTTCTATAGACTTATAAAAAGGAAAAGGTCATTAAAGACAAATGTGGGCCCATTACAGGCAGAGAATGGAGAACTTATTTACTGAGGCCCCAGTTATTCACAATCTATATAAATGATTTGAATGTGGAAACCAAATGTAATATTTCCAAATTTGTTGATGACACACAACTCATTGAGAATATGATTAAGGCAAAAAGCAATGTTAACTCTGTTTCTCTCTCCACAGATGCTGCCAGACCTGTTGAGTTTTTCCAGTATTTTATGTTTTTATTGATGGGAGTATGAGTTGTGAGGAGGATGCAAAAAGGCTTCAAAGGATTTAGACAGGCTAAGTGAATGGGCAAGAAGATGGAATATAATGTGGAAAAATGTGAAGTTTTGCACTTTGGTAGGGAAAACAGAAATGCAGGGTATTTTTTAAATGGGACGAGATTGGGAAGTGTTGATGTCCAAAGAGACCTGGTTATTCTTGTTCATAAGTCACTGAAAGCTAACACGCAGGTGCAACAAGCATTAAGAAGGTAAATGCTAGTTAGCCTTTATTGTAAGAGGATTTATCTGCAGGAGTAAGAAAGTCTTGCTGCAGTTGTATAGAGCCTTGGTGAGACCACACCTGGCGTATTGTGTGCAGTTTTGGTTTCCTTCCCCAAGGAAGGATATACCGGCCATAGAGGGAGTGCAACAAAGGTTCTACAGACTAATCCCTAGGATGGCGGAATTGTCCTGTGAAGAGAAATTGAGGAGACTGTGCTTGTATTCTCTAGAGTTTAGAAGAACGAGAGATAACCTCATTGAAGTGTACAAAATTCTTATAGGGCTCAACAGGGTAGGTGCAGGAAGGATGTTTCCCCTGGCTGGGATTTCTAGAATCAGGAGAGAGAGTCTCAGAATAAGGGGCAAGTCATTTAGGACCAAGATGAGGAATTTCTTCACTAAGAGGGTGGTGAATCTTTGAAATTCTCTGCCCATGGGCTGTGGAGGCTTAGTTGTTGAATATGTTCAAGACTGAGATTGGCAGATTTCTACATATTAAAAACATCAAGGGATATGGGGATAGTGCAGGAAAATAGTGTTGAAGTAGAAGGTCAGCCATGATCTCATTGAATGCCAGAGTGGGCTCGAGGGGCTGAATGGCCTTCTGCTCCTATGTTCCTATGAAAAGAGACTGCAATCTAACCTAGATGCAATGGGGGTAAAGGCCCACATCTGGCTTTTAATATGTGTTATGCTTGTGGGTAGTGCAAACGGCAAGCATGTAAATATCGTACAGGCTTCAACTGAAGTTTGCTGAATGCGATTGAACCCTTGTGAACCTATAGAGATAATATAACAAGTATCATGAGGCTATAACAAAAGCAGATATAATATTAGTTATTCCTCAGACAATCTAATATAAAACTAAAAGCACGATAGTGGCCTTCTACAAGACTTTGATCAGGTCTCATTCAGAGTATTGTGTCCCTTTTTATGAGCTTGGTCTGTAATAGATGCCCTGGAAAAGGTTCAGAGTAGAACTACCTGTGATGAATATGTAGTTCATGGTTCAAGTTACTATTTTAGAGATAATGTTTAGTTCTGGGAAGATTGTTGTTGCGAAGGTCAGGTAAGTAAATACTGGGCTTTAGAGATTGCCAGAACACCTAAAAGAAAATGGCAACTCAGAAGATTAACTATGTTTGTTTAATAGGGTCAGAATAGAAAAGATGGAGCCATAAAACAGCAGGTGGACTTTCTTAGCTGGAGGCCTAGAGACATGATGTCTACACTGATTACAAAGAAATGTTGTCCAGTGAGATGTTTTGTTTTGGGAGTTAGAGCTAAATTAGTTTAAAAGCATTCAGTGAGCCCTGAAAGGCTGTGTCATCATGGAGATGGGCAGAGCTTAAGAAGGTTCTCTGGTTTCAATTTATCTGTGTGTTTGCTGGGAGAGGTTTGGTTGCAGTTTGGATCTCGTGGTTTCACAGTTCACAGAGAAGCCCTGGGAGCTGTTAGCAGGCTGCAGGCAGTTCAGGCTCAGCAAAGTCTTGGGGAGCTGAGAACGTGGCGAGAGGTCACTGGTTCCGTGTCAGGCGATTAGTACTCAGAGAAGACCTGGGAGCCACTTATAGCTTGTTGCAGCCAGGAGACTGGAGTTCAGAGAAACCCAGGAGCAGTACCAGCTTAATGAAGCTAGCAGTCTGTGAAAAAGTTGGAATTGTGCTGGTAATTTGTGGAGATGGTGGCGTAGTAATAATGTCGCTTAGATAGTAATGCAGAAGCCCAGACTAAACCTCTGGGGACCCGGTTTCAAATCCCATCACGGCAGCTGGTGGAACTTAAGTCCAATTAATTAATCTGGAATTGAAAGCTAGTCTCGGTAATGGCGAACATGAAACTATAATCAATTGTTGCGAAAAACCATCTGGTTCATGGATGTCCTTTAGGGAAGGAAATTTACCATCCTTGCCTGGTCTGGCCTACATGTGGCTCCAGACCTACAGTAACGTGGTTGATTCTTAACTGCCCTCTGAAATGAGCTTGCAAGCCACTCAGTTCAAAACCATTAGGGATGGGCAACAAATGCTGGCCTTGCCAGCGATGTCCATATACCATGAAAGAAGAAAAAAAATAGAAGCAGGAGTACAGCTTTGTGAATCCTGAAGAATGCAGACACAGGAGAAGAGATTGAACCATTGGGAGGTGAGCAGTCATTGAGGCAGCCTGAGTCAGAGCGACTTTTGAGGGAATTCAGAAGCTAGATCTTCAAAAGGGAAGAGTTGAAATCTCTCATGAAGGAGACAGAGTTTTAACAGGATATTGTGACTCAATGTGGAGACTGACATCTGAGTGGGTTGCTGAGAAATCCAAGGGAATCTGTCTTGGTCGCATCTGCCATTTAATGTTTGACCATAGTTTGCCAGTAATTTCGTATTTATCTCCTGTTAATTCTGAATGTTAGTGTATAAGATACACATTGTAAATTGCTTTGCTTTTCTGACTTCTTGTACTAAAGTTTATTTTATTTGTTTAAAACCGTGCAATTTTGTGGCTTTATTCTCCTGGTGGATAACTGGGATTTCAAACTTTGTTTACTTTAAACAAAAAGTTATTGGTCCCTAACTTTATCATAACACACTAGATTGATAACTAGTTTCAAAGATCTTTGTGACTCATAGTCACTGTGCTGTCCTGGAACTCAGTTTGTGAACTTTCAGAGGTGGGTAGGTAGAGAGAAATTTGCCAGAATTCCTCTCCCGCCAGCCCCCTCTGACCCCCACCACCACCATCACCCCCCCCCCCCCTGCCAGTCGAGTTGGCCTAGAGCTTTTATTTAGGCTTTGATCCTGTCTCTTTCAGGCGATTACATGGTTTCTGGTGGGTGGAAAAAATTAAAAGATGGTGGGAGATGTGGTCATTAACTGTAATGTGACTATGAGACAGGCTTGATGGGCCAGAATTTTTCTCTCATTACTCAATTTTGTAAGTGTATATGTCAAATAAATACAGATTCAAATGCTTACGGTACAGTTGTCTTTATGCAATTCTTGGGTTCATCATGCATCATCAAAAATTTTGTGTTTTCTCCTAATTAATAATAGGCTAGGATTCCTACTGGGCAAGACAAACCTGGTGCAACACAGATAATACAATCTGGAGATGAGGTAAGGTCATGTGGAGAATATGGTATTACAGGATATTGGTATTATTGATTATGCCAAAGGTTAGACCTGATTTCTGTGGAAGACGTATTAATTTTGCTACTTGAAATCTTTGAAGTCAGTAATATGGCACTTTTGTAGGGAGAGATGGCCCAAATTATGCCTTCCTTACAGTTAAATTTGGAGTTTCACATTTGTTGGTGAAATCAATCTATCTCTAATGTGCTGTTTCCCCATGTGGGGAGAGACTAGAACTAGGGGGCACAGTTTAAAAATAAGGGGTCTCCCATTTAAGTTGGAGATGAGCAGAAATTTTTTCTGAGGGTTGAGAATCTTTGGAACTCTGTTCCCCAGAGAACAGTAGAGGCAGGGTCATTGAATATTTTTCAGGCAAGGGTAGATAGATTCTTGACTAACAAGGTTATCGGAGGTAGGCGGAATGTGGAGTGAGGCCACAATCAGATCAGCCATGATCTTATTGAATGGCGGAGCAGGTTCAAGGGGCTGAATGGCCTAATCCTGCTGCAAATTTGTGTTTGTATGTGATTTCACTTTAGGAGATAGAAAAATCTGGTGGGTTCTTGCCAACCTCCTACTTCCTCGCTACATTTGAAGCAGTTTCATATGTTATTTCTCCTGCCGAACTTTAAAAAAGACTGAAAAAAATCATGTGCACATATATGCTGCATGTTTGTTAATTGCTTATTTTCATTTTCTGGCCATAAGTACCATGATCAATTGGAGTCGGTAGTATCTGTAGGAGTGACCACCACACAGTCCTTATGGCGACAAAGTCCCGTTTTCACATTGAGGGCACCCTCCCTTGTGTTGTGTGGCACTACCACCGTGCTAAATGGGATAGATTTTGAACAGATCTGGCAACTCAACACTGAGAAACCATGAGGCGCTGTGGGCCATCAGCATCAGCATAATTGTAGTCAACCACGATCTGTAACCTCATGGCCTAGCGTATCCCCCACTCTACCATTACCACCAAGCCAGGGGATCAGCCCTGGTTCAGTGAAAATTGCAGGAGGGCATTCCAGGAGCAGCACCAGCCATACCTAAGAATGAGGTGTCAACCTGGTGAAGCTACAACATAAGGCTACTTGCATGCCAAACAGCATGAGCAACAACTGATAGAGCTGTGCAATTCCACAACCAACGGGTCAGATCTGAGCTCTGCAGTCCTGCCACATCCAATCGTGAATGGTGGTGGACAATTAAACAACTGACTGGAGGACGATGGAAGAGCCCAGCACGAGTGCAAAAGATAAGGCTGAAGCATTCGCAACAATTTTCAGCCAGAAGTGCCAAGTGGATGATCCATCTCGGCCTCTAGAGGTCCCCAGCGTCACAGATGCCAGTCTTCAGCCAATTCGATTCACTCCATGTGATATTAAGAAACGCTGAAGGCACTGGATACTGAAAGGCTATGGGCCCTGACAATATTCCGGCAATAGTGCTGAAGACTTATGCTCCAGAACTTGCCACGCCCCTAGCCAAACTGTCCCAGTACAGCTACAACACTGGCATCTATCCGGCAATGTGGAAAATTGCCCAAGTATGTCCTGTACATAAAAAGCAGGGCAAATTGAACCTGGCCAATTACCACCCCATAGTCTACTTTCCATCATCCGTAAAGTGATGGAAGGGGTCATCAACAGTACTATCAAGCAGCACTTGCTTAGCAATAACCGGCTCTCTGATGCTGAGTTCAGGTTCTGCCAGGGTCACTCAGCATCTGACCTCATTACAGCCTTGGTTCAAACACAGACAAAAGAGCTGAACTCCAGAGGTGAGGTGAGAGTGACTGCCCTTGACAGCAAGGCAGCATTTGACCGAGTGTGGCATCAGAGACCCCACCCAACGATACCCACATCCCATAAATGAATTTAAAAAAAGATAATCCTAACATTTGCCCCATTCGCCAGTGACTAATTTCATCAAGAGATCCTTGAATAGGCATTCAGTCTCTAATTTAGGTACAGGATTTTTTTTTTTAATGAATTTAGCAGCGGACTAACGCTGGTGCAGATTTGGTGCAGGCAGTCACATTGCTGAATTGGACTAGTGGGCACAGTTTCAAAATAAGGGATCTCCTATTTTAAAAAGGAAATGAGGAATTTCTTTTCTTAGAGTTGTTAATCTTTAGAATTCTCTATCTCAGAGCAGTGGAGACTGGGTCATTGAACATATTCAAGGCTGAGTTAGACAGATTTTTGATCCATAAGGGAGTCGAGGTTTATGAGGGTTAGGCAGGAAAGTGCAGTTAAGGCCACAATCAGATCAGCCATGATCTTATTGAGTGGCGGATCAGGCTCGAGGGACCTAATGGCCTACTTCAGCTGTTATTTTTTGTTATTATGATCATATGCTTTATGTGTAGTGCTTATGTGTAGGGCATGGTGCTTACTAATTTCTACTCCACTGACTCTTTGCAGCGTAATGCCTGCTGCACTCCAGTACTTTTCCCAATTGTTAGCCTTGATGGTGGATGTTATCAAGTTATTCAACCAGGTCAGGTACCGCAACAAAACTCAATCCTGTTGTTGCCCTGATATCCACATCAGCAAATTTCCAGGAGGAGGCATTAGACAGCATTTAGGATTGGGAACCTTGGTCAGTTTGTTTTTCCCTCCTAACCAAAAGCACTGAGACAAGTTGTGACATTTTAACAGCTGTCCCAGTTTTTTTTCAATTCGTTCACGGGATGTGGGCTTCGCTGGCTGGGCCAGCATTTATTGCCCATCCCTAGTTACCCTTGAGAAGGTGGAGGTGAGCTGCCGCCTTAAACCACTGCAGTCCATGTGGAGTAGATACACCCACTGTGCTGTTCAGATAATCAAACCGACCATGGACCAGGAATCAAACTAATGTGATCTTCCAGGTCTATTTGGCTTAACTGGTCATTAGCTAGACTGGCTGAACCACTGGGGGAATGTTTCTTTTTGCTGCCAAAATAAGCCAAATATAATGTAGGTTCCACTGAAATTGTCAAGATCAAGAAGGCAGGATAAATATCAATAGTGATAAGTTACAATTGTTAATTCATGTGCCCTTTGTTTATATTGACAGAAGATGCTCCTTTAGTAAATTAGGATAAAGTAAATCCAGAACCCAAATGGCATTAAATCAATTATTATAGTCATCTATGAAAGTTGTGTTCTCCACCTGCCTGCCAAGGGCTAACTCTAATGCTAGCAATGTGCCATAGTGTGTTTCATTAATTTGTACACATGCAGTGATGCATAGAATTTTAATTTTGTAGCATTTCTCAAAAAAAGTAAGCCTGTAACACACTTAGCAATTTTCAGTTTTTCAATTGCTGTGATGTGAAATAAATATTATGCATATAATAATCAAATTATTAAATTATTTATTTTGAGAAATTGTGCATTTCACCGAGACGGCAGTGTTTTCTTTTATATATCAATGATCTTAACAAATTGCTACAGGTAGAAAACTTAATGCTGGACAGCTCACAAGCTAGTAGATTGTTCACTTTAGTCTTATAGTATGAATTCAGAGCCCATGCTGAATTTTGATTTTTTTTTTTGCTTCTTATAGACTGATACACAAGTCTCTTTTGCACTCCCTACAATCCATGAAGTAGACTTGTTCAGGTAAGGAGCACAGTATTTACTTGATAAATGAGAAGTAGAATAATCTAAAGTCTATAACAAAGTAAAGACCCCATTATATCTATTTTATGATCATAAACAGCAAATGAATTATAAGCAACAGCATAATACTATGCATAATAAAATTAGTTATTGCCATGTATCTGATTTTGCACGTGCTAGTCACTTGTTGAGTTCTGTATCTTAAAATATCTGAGATGTAAACAATCAAAAACCAATTACTTGGTTAATAGGGAGTTTGCATTGAACAGAGGCATGGGGTTTTCACATGATGCCTCTTTAACATTCCAAACGTAGCAATGGCTCCATGTATATCCTGTTGAATATAATCCCTATCCAACCCTAAAAACAATTCCAGGCTGTAAAACAGCCTATTGTGGTAACATGCTGTAATATTATGCAGAAAAACGTAGCTTTTCTTTTACTCTGTGTGCGTACTTGCACATGTGAGAGAGAGAGAGGGGGAAGGGGCATGCACATTTGATGTAGAGAGAAAGCGTAATGCTTCTGTAAGTAAGAAATAGAATATAAATCAACTTAACTAAGTGTTAGAGAAGGCATACAGCAAAATATAAATCAACTTAACTAAGTGTTAGAGAAGGTGTACAGCAAAATATAAGTCAACTTAACTAAGTGTTAGAGGTGTACAACAACAACTTGAATTTATATAGCACCTTTAACAGTAAAATGTCCAAAGGTCCTTCACAGGTGCATTATCAAGCAAAATGTGACACTGAACCACACAAGATATTAGGACTGATGATCAAAGAAGTAGTTTTCAAGGTCTTAAAGGAAACAAGTTTTAGGAGGGTAGTTCCAGAGTTTAAAACTATTGGCAGCTGAAGGCACGGCTTCCAATGATGGATTAAAATCAGGATTAAGCAAAAGTTCAGAATTAAGGAGAGCATAGATCTTGGGGAGTTGTAGGGCTGGAGGAGATTATAGATATTAGAAGGGATTTGAAAGCAAGGATGAGAATTTTAAAATCAACAGGATTTGGTGCCAGATAGGACATGGGCTGCAGAGCTTTAGGTGACCTCAAGTTTATGAAGGGTAGATCCTGGGAGGCTGGCCAGGAGCACATGAGAATAAAGCGTATAGCTAACAAAATGCATGATGGTTTCAGTAGCCAAATGAACTGCGATGGAGTGGAACTGGCCAGCTTTGGGCCATCCCTGAAATTTAGGACTCTGGCAGCATAAATCATACCTGCCACTCTCCATTGCCAGCAGCACCACCGGGAATGGTGACTGCTACTGGTAATACTGCAGGGACTTCACCATGAATCATCGCTGGATCCCTGGACTCAGGAGAGTGAGGTGGCGTGCAGAGATTGCAAGAGAGTGGGATAGGGTGGTTGGAGACAACGGCACGGTAATGGCTTTCAGCAGTGTTCCCCCGCCACCTGCCCCAATACAGTATGGGCCCATTCCCACCTTCATCTTAAAACGGAGGAGGTTTTCCTGCTGCTGGAATATTAATGTGCAGCCTCTCCCATGATTAAATGAACCTAGCCACCATGTTTCCTGTCGCAACAAACTGAATTAAATTCAACCCAATGGCTTTAGTATCTCAATATTTAACTGGACAATATTTCTGCTCATCCAGCACTGAATATCGAGCCAACAGCCTGACAAATTTAGAGGGAATGGAGTAGGTCCAGATGGATGGTGGTGTGGTAGAACTGGGTGTTGTCAGCATACATATGGAAACTGACTCTATTTTGGAGGATGATGTTGAGGCACAGCAGGTAGATGAGAAATAGGAGGGGGCCAAAGAAAGAAACTTGGAGGAGACCCGAGGTAATGGTGCGGAAGCGGAAAAGAGGTGTTTCTCTGCCTTCAACTAAACAGATAAAAATGGAACAAGGTGAGTTTAGCTGAATGATGGTGGACATGCGTTGGAGGAGGATGGTGTGGTCAGCCATGTTAAAGGCCGAGTAGATCTAGGAGATTTAGTTTACCTTTGTTACAGTCATGTGTATATCATTGATAAGAATTGTTTCAGCTCTCAGGGCCTAGCAGCTGAAAGCATAGTGGAGCGATGAAAGCTGGGGGTGTGCAGGAGGCCAGAACTGGAGATGTGCAGAGATCCCAGAGGGTTGTATGGTTGCAAAGCGAGAGAGAGGAGACGAGAAAATAGAGGGATAGGAAATCAAGGTTAAAGTTTTAAAATTAAGGCATTGCTGGATCAGAAGCCAGTGTAGGTCAGCAAGCACAAGGGTGATAACACTTCATAAGAAATTAATATTTAAGGTGCTTTAATTGCCACCTATGCATCTAGACACAGTACTTAAAGTGAAGCAAAAACAAAGACAGAATTCAGTGGAATACAAATTTTGCACATACCGGTTAGCACTTTCATGATTGTTTTAAATTAAGATGAGTAAATAAATAGTCAATTACATATCTATTTAAATGTTTGATAATGAAGCTAATTGGTGACACTAAGGATGGAATTATGATATAGGTAATGACTGATGTTAGATGAAGTGAGATTAAAGCACTATGTTAAATTCCAGGGCTCAATTCTCCTGCTGGTGTTAATTGTAAAAGTTTTAGGTGAACTGGATATACGTTTAAAAAGGAAGAGAATCAGATGATCAAGCCAAGAGGTACAGAAATGTGTGAGACAGTTGACATGCAAAAGATAGTGTGACTGAATGTTGAATAAGTAGTAAAGAGAACAAGAGTATAGGCTGTTTTACTTGTGTCTTTGAATCTGTATCTGCACAACACTCAATTTTTGTTTTGTCTGTCTGGAACTAGTCAGAAAGGTGATTCACGCTGGAGGAGTACCAGTTTCAAAATGAAAACTTGTGAATTCTTGAGGAATGTAGGTTTAAATGTCAGTTTCACTCTCATTTATGCCTATGTTGAGTTTGCAGTCTTAGCTTTTTGATATAGGAAACATTGCAAAGTGTTTCCTTACAGGGAAGGAGGATAAGCGAGAAAGAACTTTCCACTCACTTACCTCCTTAAAGCAAATTTCAGATAGCATTGGCAGAAACATATGAGTAGATTTGCCTGCCTGGCCACCTGCTTAACCACAAATGGGACATTCACAGGGGGACCAATAAGGGAGGGGGGAAAGCATTGAAAAGGAGCATTAGCCACAGTAACAAAACAAAGTCTTTGTATTATAAATACTTTATTGAAATAAGCACTTTCCAAGTCTCAAATAAAGTAAATTTCTAGCCAAAAATTTGGCCCCAGATAGTAAATTTGCAAATCTGCATTGTGATACAAAAAAATTGCAATCTCTAGCAGAGCTTCCAGGATATTTTCAAATGTCCTTTATGGATCAAATAGCACCTATAATTGTTCCACAGCCAACTTTTTAATTGCAACAACTTTGCCAACAAAATTGCCAAAACTTTATTTAACTGTCTTTTTTTTTTACTTTCGTTAGTTGAGAACTCTTGTAGATTTAAGAATTTTTCATTCTTCAATTAACAAAAGATTGTTAACCACAGTGGGGATCGAATTTGGATACAGGCCGTGATTAAACCATGGCTTTGATGGGTTTGTGGGAGTATTTCATCTCTGTAAAATCTAATCGTAAATCAGTAATTGTTAAATGAAATAGAAAGTAAGATGCATCTTGCAGTTTACCTTTTATAATATAACTGTGATTGTAACTGTAGTCCATTTTAAACTAGAAAGATGATGAATTTATACTGTGGTTATGCCATATGCTAGTGTCCTTATTAGCAATTTTAATGGAGCACATTGATCACTTAAAAGTCTTTGAATCCTTGTCTTTTCCGTGTGTGCATGGTTTTCTTTTCTTGCTTTTATTATTCCTTGCTCCTAACATTCTTCATTTTCCATTGGGAGGGTCGAGATCTTCTTGATAGCCACAATTGATACTAATTTGTTTTACAATGGTACAGACTGGTCTGCCGATTTTTTTTTTTGTTGTCATTTTTACTTTTAACATTCCCTTAAAGGTGGATAACAGAACTTTGGCATTGTAGACACTGCAAATCTTTTCAAATGATTATTGTTGAATAATTGTTAATTTCTATTCCCACTTCCTTATAGGTGCTATATTTAAAAAATAATGGAAGTGGTTCCACTTTAGAATCTGCTTAATAAAAAGAAAGGCAATGTCAGAATTTATGCACAAGTCTTCTTTTGTATTGTATGTCAAAAACAGGATAAGTAAGCAAGTGTTTTATTCTGATGGTAGGGGAAGGAAAAAAAACCTTCTGCTTGTGTTATTCTTTGGTAAACTTCCACTGAGAGTTAATTTTATATGATGTACATTGAACTATCAAAAAAAGAAAGGCTTGCATTTATATAACTTCTTTCACAATCTTTGGCTGTAAAACATTTTGAGATGTCCAATGGAGTATTTTTTGAAGTGTAATCATTATTGTAATGTAGGAAATAACCAAGTTATTAGAAGAATAAGGGAGGTAGTTGTTTGTCTATAAAAAAAAATTCACTACTGCTTCCCTGATGGCACAGTGAATAAATGCAGCTTGTGGTATGGCTCTGAACCATATGAATAAAGGGGGGTCAAATCCCTGGGCTGTGTTGTGTTAATTGTATTGAGTCAAGATTGTGATTGCATTGGCGTAATTAGTCAGTCTCGCTGAACTGGAAAAGGCAAAATCATTCACTATTGCATCCTTTTTTTCTCTCTTTCTCTTTTCCCCCATGCCCCATTTTATTTCTGTTTTTCTTGTGTTTACTAGTTACCGTCTTGCAATGTCCATAGGAAGGTGCATGACCATAGCCTGTAGAAACTTTTCCTCCAGATTCACTTTTTTTATTAAACAGAAATGGCTTGTTTCAACTCACTGTTTCCCCTAAGTCTGGCTCAGATTTCTTACTTGGTACACTTAATCCACTGCCATATCAGATTGGCCTGGATCTTCCAATCTGACTCAACCCACCACCTGACTTCCCACCTTGAGCCCTTAAACTGACCTGACCACCCTATCTAGCTGCCACTTCACCCACCTGCCACCCTAACCCCTCACCCACTTACCTTCTCTCCGTAGGTTTTCAAAGAAGCTTTGGGACATTTAAACTCTCCCGGAATATGGCAGCTAGTGCCATAAAAAGGGTGCATGGCTTCTACACAGATTCCCTTCACTGATGTCTCCAAGGTTTCCTGCACTGTATGAGTTTGGTAAGATCCTCCATCGGGAGATTGCCAGGGGTTCTGACCCTGATCGGAAGGCTTAGGCCATTGTCTCTGAATCAAACGCTATAAGTATTATGACAAGGATGGCATCACACTATCATAATGGTTTTTAACTTTCATTTGCAGATGTTTTTGTCCAATCTTCTTCCACATTCAGATGCTTTGGGAGCTTGTGTTACTAGGAGAACCTCTTGTTGTTATGGCACCATCACCTGCTGAGTCATCTGAAACCGTTCTGGCCTTGGTTTGGTAAAGGAATATTTTTGTAAATAAAACCTTATGGATAAAAATCATCCTTTACTAATTCGTATTGTTGTGCCTTGTAAATGCACTTAACAGATAACATATGGCTCTCACTATAATGCAAATTTTGTGTTGTCTTGACACAAGAGGCAATGAATTTTAAAAATAAGCCTTGGCTCAAGTATGTTAAACTGTATCACATTAAGAAGAAAAAATACTTAGCATTGGTTACATGTAAATGGTATGTTATGATGGTCCAGTAAATGTTTATTATATGCATTGCTGTAGTGGTTGCTTACATGAATTTTTAGTTCAAATTTAAATCAAAGCTTAAATTTCATCATACAGAATTTGTGATGCATTTAAGAAAGTTTAAAATTTGCAAGCGTTATTCCAAACAATAGCAAATCAAATAATAAGTCTCCTCAGCTTAGTAAGATTCTTCTGTTGTTTCTTTGTGTGTTTGGGAGGAATGGTGCAAAGTGTATCATTTTGACTTAATTTAGATCTCTAAATGATGGTAATTTCTATTTTTAATTCTGACATGTTTTTAGATACTGCACGAGTGCAATTGCAAAGGAGTTGGTCCTTAGTGGAATAATGCTTCTGGAACTGGGCTGAATTGAAGAGTATATTTAAATAAAATAGAAAGTGCTGGAAATAGTCAGCAGCATCTGTGGAAAATTTCAAATCAAATATGACTATTACTCAGAACTGGACAGTTAATGATTTTATTTCAGATTTCCAGCTTCTGCAGTATTTTGCTTTTAATTTAGCGTAATTGAGTGGTTTTTTTCTTATACATATAAAAATAAGAAAAATTACCAAAGGCCTGTGCACATAAGGTTGCAGGGTATATATTACACCTTCCAACCGCTCTAACGAAACTGTTTACGAATTTCACTATATAATTTGGAACTTCTCCGTTGACTCAAACCTTGGAAGAGAGGGAAGAACAATTTAAAACTGTAATGTTAGTGTAGAGAAGTAACACAAAGAAAATTTATAATTTTTCAAACTATATTTGGATTCTGTTCAGTTAGGTTAACTTCATATTTTTTAATACTTATGAAACAATTACTTCTGGTTTCAATTTAGTTAATATTTTTGGAAAATTATTTAAAGTAACACAGAAATGTTAAATTCTGACCTGCAGTTATGTGCAACGATGTTGCAGTGAAAAAAAGGTTCATGCAGAATGATCAGGTGAAAATGTGCTTCTCAGTAGTTCACTTGGTGGTCTTTCTTAATATTCACAGCTGTGTTTCACCGTTGAAATATTGCAGTGATTTCAGGCCTTACTTTACTATCCATGACAGCGAATTCAAAGAGTACACCACCAGAACTCAGGCCCCGTGAGTGCAATGTCCTGTAAATTTCACAATTTTTTTTCACGTATTTGAATGTTTAATGCTAATGACTTGCATAACTGCATGCTTTTTGTTATATTGAAAAAGCTGTTTTGTTTCTTTGCTCTTTCCTGTTATGTAGACCATCTGTGATTCTTGGAGTGACCAATCCTTTCTTTGCCAAAACATTACAACACTGGCCTCACATTATCCGAATAGGGGACATGAAACCAGCGGGTAAATTTGGTAGTATATTTCTATTTTGTCAATCTCCCTTAAGAGTCACTTTTCAGAAATAATTTCATCAATGTTGGCCTAAATTTCCATTTAAAACAATTCCTATTTTCACATTGGCTTTTACATTTCCCTTATCATTCACTCTTACTTTTGATGAGCCTGATACCTCACTTTGTTTTCCTCCTGTTTCCACAATTGGGCTTCCCATGCAACACACCATACAAAATGAGATGGTTGGTGGCCAAGTAATTTATTCCTATACATCTGTTAACATCATCCTGAATAAGAAATTTTTTCTGAGAGTCGTGAATCTTTGGAGCTCTCTTCCCTGGGGACCGGTAGAGGCAGGGTCATTGAATATTTTTAAAGCAGAGATAGATAGATAGGTTCTTGACTAACAACGGAGTCGTTGGCGGAATATGGAGCTGAGGCCCCAATCAGATCTGCCATGATCTTATTTAATGGCGGAGCAGGCTCGAGGGGCCGAATGACCTACTCCTCCTAATTCGTATGTTCGTAAATTGGCCACTGGATGATTGCATTTTTTGTCTGGCATCTCAGAAATGCGGTAAGATTCCCAGGCTTAAACTTGTATTTCACCATTCCATGGTACAAGTTTTTAGAAAACTATGTTTCTTCTTCCTACTTCCTGCCTTCTCCCACTACCCATTGGAGAAACAGCTGACTTCTGTTTGATGTTTCCCTGCAGTGATGTAGGTGAGATGTGCATCTTAACTCCTGCCCTATCCTTAATGATATTAATGACATTTGGGCACCATTGCTTAAAGCTACACTATCAATACTTCAAAATAAATGATAATTAAAATGTTTAAAGCTATATAATATGTGTTTTATGGGCGTACTGATCAATGGAAAAGTAGCATACAGTCCTTGAATCCACTTGTATAAGCAAACGCACATTTCCCATTTTAGTTGACTTTTATGAAAGCATGTTAGGTTAATTATGTAACTGTTTCAATTGCGTTGTATGTAAAAGCATTATCTGGTGTACTAAACCATATAGATCCAAATTCCCCAGGTTTTCTGGCCAATGCAGATGTAACAACTTTCAGGTTTTTATATTGCCTGGGTTCAAATCCTTTGTAGACCTATATTTTCTGCAATCTGGACTCCATCTGTTTCTGCCTATTATCCATCCAGGGTTCATATAGGATTACATAGGATATACAGCACAGAAATGGGTTTCTCAGCCCAACCAGTTCATGCCAGTGTTTGTGCTCCACTTGAGTCCCTCCCATCTTTCCTCATCTGAATCTACCATCATAACTATCTATTCCCTTCTCCCTCATGTGCTTGTCTAATTTTCTCTTAAATGCGTATATAGTGTTTGCTTCAACCATTCCCTGTGGTAGAAAGTTCCACATTGTCACCACTATTTGGGTAAAGAAGTTCATTATAAATTCCCTATTGGATTTCTTAGTGACTATCTTATATTGACGGCCTCTATTTATGCTCTTCCCCACAAGAGGAAACATTCTCAGTTATGAAAACAATATGAACACTGCTTATCGTCACTCCAATCATGGATTTCCCTTTTCTAGCTTAAACATTTTAGGCTAAGCTGGTTCAGAGTTTTAAAACATCAGCTGCTTTTTGCTACTGCTTCAAAAACATAGACCACTCTGTGCCTGAGAGAGAGAGAGAGAGAGAGATGCGCAGAACTATTTCTCTGTGAACTAGTTGTCTAGAAGACCCAGAGATAGAGATTGATGCAAAAAATTGTCGATTAAATGTTACTGTTGTGAAATGAGATTACCCTTTCAATATGGGAACAGAAAGCAAAGCACCTATTGTGAAATGGAATGACAGCTGGACCTTTGGTGAGACAGGAAACCATCTTCTCACATCACATTGAAATATTTGAGATTGTACATAATGATCCTCTCTCTGAATAGTTAGTTAACACTTCAAATTAAAATTAAACCTAAACAACACAAACTTCTATTTATACAGCACCTTTAATATAGTACAACATCTTAAGGTGTTTCACAGGCGAATTAGCGAACAAAATTTGACACTCATCTGCAAAATAAGATTTTAAGATAAGTATCTAAATGTTCGGCCAAGCAGGTAGGTTTTAAGGAGTGCCTTAAATGAGGAGAGAAAGGTAGAGAAGCGGGTGGTGTTAAGGCCTAGACAGCTGAAGGCATGGCCTTCAATGGTGGAGGGATCAAAAATAGGGGGTGCACAAGAAGCCAGACTAGAAGAGCGTAGAGACCACTGAGGATTGTAGGGTTGGAGAAGGTCATAGAGATGGGGATGGGTGAGGCCATGAAGGGATTTGTAAATAAGGTCGAGAATGTAAATGAGCTTTTGAGCTTCTGTCTCAATGTTAAGAAATTCTGAATCTAGCATCATAGGAATATTTATACATCTGAAAAAAAAAACTCGACAACATAGTTAAAATCTATTATGCCACTGAAGGCCTGTTCTATTAAGCATATAATTGATCCCCCAATGTTCTTTTGAGAAATAGGCACCACCTGGTTTAGTATTAAGCCATACAAATCAGATTTCTGGTCAGTGCAGAGTTAACTGATTTTAAGGATGCAGCTGGATCACTACAGTTAGACTGCAATTGGCACCCAGGGCTTCGGAGTATAAAATTCATATTCCCAACCTGCAGGCCTATATATGGAAGTTGGATGGGAAATAATTGAGCTGAACTATAACACCCTGCATGGTTGAAAAGACTACCAGATTTTACTGGCTGGACTTGTGTGACGAATAGTCACTTAGGACAAATTATGGAGGGGAGTCGGATGCTTTGGAAGCATACCCCCATTGAAAGTCAGTGTCTTCAGAGAAAAATAGAAAATGTATCATTGTATGCTTTCGTTCTTTGTCTCTTACTCTTTCTCTCCTTTGTCTTTTATTTTTCTTTCCATTTTCCTTCCCTCTTAATAAGGAAAATGCATAGATTGAATAAAAGTTGAAAACATTCAGTTTTGTAGTATTTTTCTTAAGAAAATGCCCATTTTTTATTTCATTGAAAGTAGCTGAATAGTTCAGGAAATTTTAAATTTGAATCTAGTCAGTATATTGTTGAACTGTTGTATACAACAAAATTAACTTTATTGTTCTATTATAGGTGATATTCCAAAGCAGGTCAAGGTGAAGAAATTGAAAAATCTGAAGACTTTGGACTCAAAACCTGGTTAAAAAAATAATATATTTTATTTCACTGGTTATTTTATAAATTGATAGATTGTTATCTTATTTATTTTAAGTGACAGCAAAAACAATAGATCCACCCCTCAGACCAGGGACAAGAGGGCTCATTTTATTGGTACATGTCTGTCACTGCCACTGCTGAATTAAATCGCTGGGTACTTGTGCTAATTTAAGCTTCTAAATTTCACCCTGGTTTCAAAGAAATAGTGAGTCAGCGCCCCATCAGATGAGGATGAGTAAGCCGGGGGAGTTGAAGTAAAAAGTAAAATAAAAGCTGGACAGTTTGAGCAAATAATGTCACAATAAATATTTAGTGCAGAAGCAAAAGAGATTGGGAAAATTGAGGTCAGCAGGTTACAAGTTAAGTTTTTAAAGCATTTTACAAATTTTAAATTATTATGCAATTGTATTAGATTAATATTTTAGCCATAAAGCTACTTTTCACAAATGAAGAGTCTTATTGCTCCAGCAGTATAATTTGTTTCAGAATTAGTGGCTAGAATTTTCCGAGCCCCTTGGAGGCAGCTTTGAAGGCAGGCAGGCTGGGCAAGTTTTTAAAAAATGCATCAGGCTGGCTCCTTGACATCTTTCTGCCTCTATGCATTTTTGTCAGGAGTGGACTAGCAGGTTTGGCAGCAACCTGCCAGGCAATGGCAGAAGGAGCTGGTTAGCTCTTATTTTCAGCAAGAATATAAAAATATAAGAAATGGGAGCACGAGTAGACCATACAATTCCTCAAGCCTGCTCTGCCATTCAGTAAGATCAGTGTTGATCATTGGCCTTAACTCCACTCTCCTGCCTGCTTTCCATATCCCTTGATTCCCTTTGAGGCCAAAAATCGGTCTGCCTCAAATAGACAGAAATTTTTACCGGGGCACACTGGCTCCCCGCTGTGCCAGCATCACAGCAAGTGAAAGAATGCTGCTGCAGAGCAGAAGATGGAGGCTGCATTACAAATGCTGTTTTTTTTAAATGATGCAGGCAGAAGGTGGCAAGGCATCTGCCATCTCTCAGCTTTGCCACAGAATATGGAACTCCTGTAGATGTCTCCAGTTGCCATTGACGTCACGAGGTCTCAACTGGTCTCGTGATGATGATGGCAGCTGCAGCGCTTCCCTGTCACTCTTGCTGCTTAGGCCTCAGCAGTGCTCCTATTGGCCACACAATGAGGGCTCCCTTACAGTTGGCTGCACTTGCCTGGGCTCCTGCCTATAGAACCTGCTTGCTGTTCATAATTGGACGATGAACACAAAGGCGGCCTGCTATTTGGTCATCTTTCCTAAAATTCTGCCAGCAGGTATGCTACAATGCCGAAAAGAGTCGGAACCCAGAAATGGTTCCAACTTCAGGTTATCAACACATGCAGCAAAATTCAACCCAGTGTTTGCGGTTAAAAGAAAAATGAACAGCTCAGAATTCTCTGTGGCTACAAAAACAATTAAAATCATGGATGTCTGGTATGTTTTTGTTGGCTGAGCAGGATTATGGATCACCAAAACTATGCATCAAACAACTTAGGCACAACTTGAGCAAAATAACAACAAAAGATTCATGCTGTGGGTAAATTCAAATGTGGTTTTTTGGATACTGTAGCAAATGTTAGAGTAAAGTCAGCAGTTACGTTCAACCTTTAAATTGTGTATGTGGCCCTCCATTAGCCTGTTGATTGTCTATCTTGGGCTCAAGTCCCACTCTAGAGCTTGAGCACAAAAAGAATCAAGGCTGACATTCCAGTGCAGTACAGAGGATGTACTGCGTTATTGGAGGTGCCATCTTTTGGGTGAGACATTAAACCAAGGCACCATCTGCCTGCTTGGGTGGATACAAAAGACCCCTTGGCACTATTTCAAAGAAGAGCAGGGGTCCTGGTTATTCTGGTGTCATCACCAATACTTAATCTGTTTTTGTGACATTGGTTGATGGCTGTCATAATACTGTTTGTGGGAGTTGGCTGTGCGCAAATTCCTGATGCATTTCCTACATCATAACAGTGTTTCAAAAGTAATTCATTGGCTGTAAAGGGCTTTGAAATGTCCAGTGGTCATGAAAAACGCTATATAAATGCCAGTCTTTCTTTTATTAGGGAGAGCTTTATCACATTAATGATTTCTTGAAAATCTGCAGCCAAGGTCCACTGCAAAAGTGTATATTTTCATACAGAATGTCATCCAGATTTTGGCTGGTGGAGGAGTGATATTTGAATTCTGTTTTGTTTCTTCTCCTGCAGTGCAGGAGCCATTTGCTATAGAATTACTTATATAAGAGACTGTAACTTCCGAGCTCCCCAGCATCGGATTGGGGGAATACCTCAAAGATCCGCTGGGGAATCCCACTTGGATCTTCACAGGTAAGCATTTGCATGCAATTGCTCGGAAGTGCACACTTCCCCTGGGCAATTGTGCTGTGCTGGGAACCATCCAAAAATGTGACTTA
The DNA here is from genome assembly GCF_964194155.1 of Cetorhinus maximus. Classification (NCBI taxonomy): domain Eukaryota; kingdom Metazoa; phylum Chordata; class Chondrichthyes; order Lamniformes; family Cetorhinidae; genus Cetorhinus; species Cetorhinus maximus. The sequence continues at coordinate 34,266,966 of NC_135884.1, read as the reverse complement.
AAATGCAAGCTTTGGATGGTTCCAACAGGGTTACACCAATAGTTACCCAGAAAAGGTTGAAGAATTAAAACCTCTACAGTTGTTACCCAGAAGTTAGAAAAGACCCAGACCAACCCCCCACGGAACTCACCCAGCCCCCCTCAGTGGAGTTCCCCCACCTCTGGCTAACCATCCCCCCGTGGTATTCCCCTTGCCCCGACCTCCCATGCGATTCCCCCTCACCCTCACGGAACTCCTCACCTGTTTCCTCCCTTCCCCACTCTTTTCCCCCCCTATCCACTTGTGGCCTGACTCTCACCACCCCCCCCCACGCCTGACTGGAATCCCATTGCCTCCCAATGTCTGACCCCCCAGCCCTTCCCAAATGCCCAACATCACCCCCAGCCCCTCCCAAATGTCTGACCCAGTCCTTCCCAAATGTCCGATTCCCCACACCCCGGCACCCCCCAATGTCTGATCCCTCCAGCCCATCTCAATGTCTGAAACCCTCAAAACATCCCCAACCCCAAAATCCTATCCACTTACTTTCTCCCTGGCCTGTCAATTTCAATCGTACCTTTAAACTTACCTGCTTTACTAGTGCCATAAAAATGGGGGTGTGTCTTCCTTCAATCCAGCTGCGCTGGACTGCGATGCTGGGCTTCAAAGACAGCTGTGCTGTCTGGATCTTGCCCAGCCTATGTCGGAAGGTCAGGCGAGACAGGCAGGGAAGAAATTTGGCATAGGTAAGTGGCAGTCTGACACGGATTGCCACTCTGAGGAAGTTACAGCCCAAGCTTTTAGAAAAGAAACTTCAACAATGCAAATCTGATAATAAGGAGGATAGAATTTTGGATGAGCCTTTTATCCCTTTGCCTGAAAAGGTTATGGGGACAATTTTTGCAGTTTTACAGTATAGTCTTTTGAATTGATGTTTCTGGCCTCAATATCAACTATAATAGTTGCCACATTTTCCTGTAGGTGTGTACACTTCCTATAAAACATTCCTGAGCCGAGATGAAGAGATAATAAAACAAGTGCAGAAGGTAGGCCTTGATGCGTGAATCATCCAATGTTACTTTTCTTTGTTTAGCTTTTGTAAATTGTGTAAGCCCTTTGGATCCATGTGCTTAACCTTCAACAATGTGACTTCAATCCTGTTAAAGTTTGGAAAGCCGAATGGAGTTCACAAGAAGTCACACATACCTCATGGAGGACCTGATACAGAAGATGCCTGGCTTTGATCTTCCGCAAAACTCCTGGATAATCCTAATCCCATCTGAACAAACCATGGCAAATGCAGATATGTAATGCACAAATGGAAAATTAAAGGCACTCAAGTGTAGTCCTGTTGTGGTCAGGCAGAAGAGACTGTAGAACATATAATGATTCAGTGCCCTATTCAGATTCGCAAAGGAGACAGCACAACAACACACTCCGCCACTCCTGATTCAATTATCTGGCCTAACCACCTGAATGTAAAATTATGGTTGTTGCTCTACATCTACATGAGCCATGAGATAGAAAGAGAGAGATATTGCATGGCCCACACACACTGCAGATTTCTCTACTGTGATGATCCATGTGCTTCTGGGGTAAAGCACCTTGCTTCCAGCAACTGATCTTGTGACCAAGTTGCCTGCAAGATTTTTTTAAAAAGTGTAAACATGGAATTCATTATGGGAATGAGTAGATTGTGGGTGTGGCTCTGGGCTTATGCGGGGTTTTAGGTTTTTTTAGTTTAGAACAAGCTTGCTGCAGGAAACACCTCTTTCAAGCAAGTTCGGTTGAAATTAAGTGTGATGACTAAAAGAGTTTAAAATTCTTGTTAACTGAAGAGCCCCTAACAGTGTGTTGTGCTTCTGGGATAGCTAAGCCGAGAAGAGAAAGGGCTTTAGATACAAGACTCCAAAGTGAAAGAATGTTAGAACCAGGAGAGTTCTGACCCGAGGTGGCTATGCTTAAGATGCTAGTGATGCCTGTGTTGAACTGGGAGTCGACAACCATGAGATGGTTGGTGGAGGTTTGAGGGGATAATCTTGCCAGAAGCAAGCAGAAGGCTCAAGAAATCTCAGCCTGTATACAAAGTTTGAAACAGTACTCCAACCATGTGGTTAATCTTCCAATAGTCTGATAAGTATCTCACTTGAATGATTGGTGGGGTGTAAGCCAAATGAGTATAGAAGAAAAGTTTAGTTCAGAAGTTTGGTGTAAAGTATAAGCACCTGTGTTCATTGCACTTTCAATATCTTTAACATAACCGACTACCTGATATTATTATTCATGTTCTTTGATTTTTGTGCAGTAAAATTCTTTTGATTTAAACCATGAACCTTGTAGCTTCATTCTTTTAGTAAATACCTAGGTTTTCGGGTTCTAGAAAATAACTAAACACGTTACTGGTCTTTACCAAGATTGTAACACTACTTTGCCTCAAGAAATGTCCTTCACTTATTCCAGCCTCAGAAGAGTAATCCTTGCGATAGTAATGTGAATTGTTTATTTTTCTAACCTACTGCAGCCTCAGATTGAAAATGTCAGTCCAGTGCCATTTATAAGCAATGTGGCATGGATTGCATTAAGACTTCCCATTGTTTATCTCTGTTAAATTTTTAATGTTGGGGCATATATATTCTCTTTAGTGTGACTTGGATTCCATCCCAGGTCACAGAGGTGAAAGCACTAATTCACTTCCTTGTAATTTCCTTTATGCTTTTGGTTGCTGTGTGCAATTCATCCTAAAAGCATGAAATAACAGGAAAATTGCAGAACTACACAGCTTGTACAAAATTAGAATAAAATATGATCAGAAAATTTATTACAAGCTAGTCCTTGTAAGTAATGTGAAATACAACTTTATACTCATTTCACATAATCAGATATTCTCAGGTCTCACTTGGGTGTCAGTTTAGTCAGTGGTATAGTTTTAGATAAACATCTAATTTAAAACTACTTTTTGTTATGTAAATAATTCACTGTATAAAATTATGATTAAACTTTGCTAATGAATTCTGAAAATTTGTTTTTAAATTGTAATTTTTGTATTGTTCAATTTACACATCCCAAATGTATTTTGTTACTATCCCTGCAGGGTATACAGCAAAAACGTCCTTCAGAAGCACAGAGTGCAATTCTTAGACGTTACTTCTTGGAACTGACACAAAGCTTCATCATTCCATTAGTAAGTTTAACATTTAATTAAAAATGTTGCCTTTTAAAATGTTGTGATAGGATTCTGTAGCTGCCAACAGCACTCTAGTCTCTTGTCCAAACAGTCATTTGTATGAGTGTGAACAGGGAGATTCCACAAGCTATTTGACTGCAGGAAACATCACAGCCAACCTGGCTAACCATCTGCAACAGGAGCACCAACTAATTAATATTTTCTCCCCCTTTTCCCATTCCCAAAGCCTGGGCTATTAAGCTAATTAGTGAGCCTTCCAGCTATTCTGACTTAATCAGCACAGGGATTAAACCTGGTAACTTCCACCTTCGTATGTCTTAGTGCTACACTGGCTCACTATGAATTTATATCAAATGTTATAAAAGTCTGAGGCAAAAATCTTAAAATCTTCTGGTGGGAGAGAGAAAGACTCCAGTCTTTTAATGTGTTCTGCAAAATATTAAATGTTTGTGACTTTGATGTGAAAATTGTATGTTTGTAGTTTAAGTAATTAGCATAATTTGTGTCAAAATACAAATTGTACAGCATATGACTAGTTAGTTCAGCATGGCCTCAAGATAACCTATTCACATTTCAGAGAGGCCAGCTCATGGGTGCTTGGGCTATCATGCAGGGTGAAGAAAGTAATGTGGGGAAAAAATGTTTTCTAACTTACTGTGTCATCATGGACTGATAAATTTTATTTCAGGAACGATATGTAGCCAGTTTAATGCCTTTACAAAAGAGTATTTCACCATGGAAGGTAAGCAAGTACTCACTTGGTCAGCTTTTTCAGAAATCAGTAATTCAATTTTACTATATTTATTGACCCTTGGATACCTTTTTAAATTAATGTATTTTCCAATGAGTTTTTTTTCATGCTGGTTCTATGCTCTCAGAGTCCACCTCAACTAAAGCCTTTCAGTGAAGAAGAGTTCATGAAGACTCTGGAAAAAGCAGGACCACAACTCACTTCTCGGTTAAAGGGAGATTGGATAGGTCTCTACAGGTGAGTACCGACTGGTTTTCTTTTTGCTGGATTAGGCCAGATTCAGAAATGTACTTTTTTTTCCCTTAACAGAAATTAGCTAAGGCCTAAACAGTTATTGATACCTGATATGTAGAGCTTATCATCCTCAATAAAAGGTAAAAGAAGGGAGCATCCCAAGGACTTGGTAGACCGGAGAATCTCTCAATTTGGTGTGGAGAGGGATAAACCAGGAGGTCCTCAAGTTCAGTATCATAGGGGAGAATTTTCTCCCCGTCAGGCAGGCTGGGCGGGAGCGGGAAGGCGCGCAGCCGATTACCACCTGCGATCTGCTGCACGCCACCATTTTACATGGGCGGGCCAATGAAGGCCTGCTCAACGTGACACGCACCTGGAAACGATGAGCACTCCCTCTGCGGGCGGGGGGGAGGAGGGAGAGTCGGGGCCTGCGTTCTTTCACGCATGTGCGTGAAAGAGCGCAGAAATCTCCGAGGCATGGAGCTGCCTCAGGGAAATTACTTTGACTATGAAGAATTGAAAAAAGGAAAAAAAAAATTATTCGGCCATGTCCCCTCGTGTGACAGTGTCACATGAGCTGGGACATGTCAATGAATAGTAATAAAAAATTTTATTATTTTATAAAGCCTTCATGAAACTCATCCCGCCCGTGGATGAGGTTTCATGATAAATGCGAGGCCGCCTGGGCTTTTCGCCTGCCCGCCAACCTTAAGGTTGGACGGGTAGCCCTGTTAATTGTTTCAAGTGGTTTTTAAATGGCCTTAATAGGCCTCTGACAGTTCGGCGGGCATGCAGCCAACTCCAGTGCTGAATTGAAGATCAGAATGACGTGCGGTGATGCCGGTACACACACCGCCTCCGCACGCCGACCAGAAGATTCAGGCCATAGAATTAATTCAGTATCAGGATAAATACCAATTTCACATCTGTTCTACTTTGTTCCCACTTTGAACCACATCAGACAGATGTATAAAAATAGATGCTGAATAAAAGATTGTTTAGAAAGTTCAACAAGCTGTGTGAATTAAATGGAAAAGACCACAGTTAAGGAGCATTGGATCTCTGGTTCTCTGATTATGTGTCTGGTAATAGGCATGGGGATAGTGGGAAGAAGAAATCAATCAAAAAACAGTAAAGATGGGTCCAGAATAATTCATGCACAACAGCCTACGTCTCTGCTAAAAATATATGCTTTAGAATGCCCAAGAAAAGGGCCTTCATTACTTAGGGTCAACTTAAGGTGACTTTTTCTTAAACAATGAGCTTAATTTTTAAAAAATGTTATTGTATTCATTTTTAAAACCCAACATAACCAAAAAATGATAGGCAAGATATGCCAGATTTGAGGTTGGTGCGTGGGATTTAGTGCTGCTGCTAAAAGAATTTGGGCAATGGGGCTTAACAGCATTGAGGAGAGTATAGAACTTTAGCAGAAAGATATAAGATGTTTTTTCCATTGAGCAGTGACTGTGTGCTCTTCAACCCTGTGCAATACTGTATTATCAGACATGGTACATCTGGGTCATGCTTTGAGTTGTAGGGACACAAGCACTTGCTTACAGTAGTTGCTGCGGGAGCCTAGAGAAATATCTGGTCCAGCATGAGAATTTTAATATGCGTATTTTGCCTGTCCTCCTGAATGGAATTACTGAACGACATTAGGTTAAGGCATAAGATAAAACTTGATAAAAACAACATTTGAAGAAAATAATTGTGTTGATGAGCAAGTTGAACTGCACCTAAAATCATACAAAGATGCTGTGTTAAAGCACATTCACTAAGTTGATATTCAGACAAGATGTTTTGATCAATGTTTTGAAAATAACTATTTTTCTTCCTTACCCCATCATTTTTCCTCCCCTCACACTTATTTCCCTTCTTTTAACATAATTTCCCGCTTAATGCTTTTTGGTAGCATATTTGGTGCCTCAGTATCAATCAGTATTTGTTATCTAAGCTGAGACTCTAGTTGGACAATTCCAGTCATTATTTTAAACCTAATTTGTTTGTATTTACAACTCTTTATCATCTGAGCATACACTTGTTCTAACAATCATAGCGTCACATAAGAAGTGTTACCATTTTTAAAAAAAATAGCTATAGACACCTCCAAATCATTGCTTTTTTTTATTCGCTCTTGGGATAGAAGTGTTGCTGGCGGATCCAACATTAATTGCCCATTCCTAATTGCCCTTGAGAAGGGGTGGTGAGCTGCCTTTTTGAACTGCTGGAGTCTGTGGTGTAGGTACATCTACAGTGCTGTTGGAGAGGGAGTTCCAGGATTTTGACCCAGCAATAATGAAAGAACAGCAATATAGTTCAAAGTCAGGATGGTGAGCGACTTGGAGGAGAGCTTTTAGGTTGTGGTGTTCTGATGGATCTCTTGACCTGTCCTCCTAATTGATAGAGGCTGTAGGTTTGGAAGGTGCTGTTCAAGGACCCTTAGCGAGTTACTGCAGTGCATCTTGTAGATGGCATGCACTATTACAACTGTGCATTGGGGGTGGAAGGAGCAAATTTTTAAGGTGTCCTGTATTGGATACCAGTCAAGCGGGCTGCTTTGTCTTGGATGGTGTCGAGCTTCTTGTGCTGTTGGAGCTGCGCTCAGTCAAGCAAGTGGGGAGTATTCCATCACACTATTAACTTGTGCCTTGTAGATGGTAGACAGGTTTTCGTGAGTCGGGAGATGAGTTACTTGCCATACAATTCCCAGCCTCTGACCTGCTCTTGTAGCTGCAGTATTTATGTAGCTGGTCCAGTTCACTTTCTGGTCAGTGGTAACCTCAGGAAGGTTGACTTAATACTTGGGCTTTTAAGCCATTTTGCAATAATAAATCTAATAGTTTTAATTACTAATTCAACTCTCTGCACCATCCAGCCCCATCATCTTCCCCGCCGGATAAATTCCCAATTTTTTTCTGGGTTGATGTGTCTAGATGAAGTGCTCATCTTGTGAATTTTTTTAAAATTCCAATTCTCTAACTTTTTTTTGTAGAAAATCAGGACACGTGCATCACATTTGTGACATCAGAAACACACATTACTGGCTAAATTGTACATAGTTGGCTTAGTACCACGGTTCAGTTCTGTATTAAGACCATAGTGCTGCACTTCATATTCGGATTACTTTGGTATATGTTATAACTTGGAATGTTTTACATCTACTTTCAAAAGTGATTTCTTCATTCGTTGTACGTGGAGATTGAATTGCATTCTCAAATTCTTCCTATACCTCAATTCTTTCACCTTAAATGCTTACAGCTTGCTTTTTGCCTATAGGTACTTCTACTGAGTTTTCTGATTCTATCCTTAAAAGAGCTGAAGTAACAATCTGGAGCACTGTATGAACGAGGGATGTTACCTGATTAGTTCAAGGATGTGAGCGTTTTAAAGGATTAAACTGTATAAGTGTTGATGTTTTGAATACAATTCAATCTTTAAAAGCAAATGAATAGAAGGTTTTTAGAAATGTTCTCCAAATTTTATCTGCCTTTTTTGGGCTATGTTTTTCCTTAATTGTTTTCACCATTTTTAATACTGAAAATAAAACTTGAGAAGCAATAACTTTTATTTATATGGTATCTTTAATGTAGCAATACATCCCAAAGTGCTTCATGGAGCACTGTCAAACAAAATTTGACATCAGACCACATAGGGAGATATTAGGGCAGATTAAAGCTTGAAGGGATTTGGAAACAATAATGAGGATTTTAAATCAAGCTGTTTTAAGTGGGAGCCAGTATAGGTCAGTGAACACAGAGGTGAGGGGTGAATGGAATTTAGTGCAATTTAAGACATAGGCAGTGAAGTTTTGGATTGCATCATGTTTACAGAAGGTAGAACATGGGAGGTCAGCCAGGAGTGCTTTGAATAGTTAAGTTCAGAAATGATAAAGGCGTTGGGAGGGTTTTAGCAGCAGATGAGCTGAGGCAGCTCAAGAGTAAAAATTAATTTTAACAATGGTTAAAATTACTCATCTTGAATATATCGGCGAGGAAAACTGAATTTGGCAGTTTTAAACTTTTTGACCATTTATTTTCTTCCATTCACATTCTTCTATTCTCCCACACCCCAAGGTAGACAGTATCTCTTGCAGTGCTGCTTTCTGAGCGAACTGGAGAAATGTCCAAAGTTGCCACATTTTCCAATCTTCACTGTTGGAAAGGTCATTTAGTATTTCATATCTGACACTCTTTCATGATTGGGAAATTGCATCGTGGAACTAGAACCAACAAGGGAGCAGGCCATATTGCTTTTAGCAATGAGTAATGAGCCTAATTTAGCTAACATTCTGACAGTGGGTGAACATGTATCTAATAGTGATCATAATATGACCGAGTCAACGTGTTTGAAAGGAAATGCAAAACAGTTACCAAGATTTTAATTTAGGCAAAATTAACATCAAGAGGATGTGACAGATTGACTACAGTAAACTGGGCAAATATGTTATTGTGTAAAATGGCAGAAGATCCATGGGAGGTCTTCAAAAAAGCATTTAACATATACGGAGCCAGGTTATACCAGAGGTGCAAGAACTCTACTTTCCAAAAAAGAAAGTCATGGTTGACAAAGGAGGTAAGAGACAACATAAAGCTAAAAGAAAAAGATACTAGAAAGCATAAAATAGCAACGCTCCTGCTGACTGGGAGAGATGCAAAGAACAACAGAAGAGGGCAAAATAAATAGTAAGAGCTATTAAAAGAGAACATGAAAAGAAACTTGCAAGAATTTAAAAAATCAACACAAATTGCTGAAAAAAGACACATGCTGATGAATTGATCTTGAACTCATCAGGACAGACGCAAGAATGCCAAATTTCAAAAGGAGCAACAATCATATTACGTTAGAAAAGGGTGCTGATTGGTTGGCAAGTTGATTCTGATTGGTCAACACATTGCCTTGGAGAATGTACCTTTTGTCCCCCAAGTTTTTGATTCACTCAAAAAGAGCGCAATGCCTTAACATGTTCTTTTTGCTTGCAGAGGACATATATGTAGCTTCTAGCATGTTTAAGTGAGCTATATTGTGAGCCTGACCGATTATCTTAAATTGGTTGTTAGTGTAATTCTTAGCAAACACGGGATTGTTCAGCAAGTGTTGTCCAATCATGGAATTACATCTAACCTTAGACATTATGTTCTGAGTTTTGCAAGCACAGGCTGGTTGAGTACAGTCAGTACTCTGTTGAGAACAGCCAAAGGGACATAGTGTTTGATTTGATCAGTCAGTCATTGGCATGTACGCCAACGTATCTGGCATTGCACCAACAGTGAAATTTATATAACGTGTTGCTCATTTGTGGGGTAGGCAAAATGTCTTTTTGGCTTGACGGCAACATCTTGTTAGTGGAAAATACCACTCGTGTTACTGCATAGTAGCAGCATGAATTGGCTAGCTCCATCTGTTGCTCAAATTTTTGAGATACTCTACCCTTCAAGGGTAATTTAAGGTAGACTGGGTACCTTTCCGGTCCGAAAGTGGCGGCCTAGAGCACAATTGTGAATTTGAACGATGATCTGATCAGGGTAGCCATTATCCTGCAGGATAGCTTTGATGCACCCTATTCTGGTGTCAAGCTTGCACTGTGAGCAAATGGCTTGGGCCCTATTTATGAGATTTCCGATAAGGCCAATCTTATAGCACATGGAGCTGTAGGATCCCAATGCATATATTGACCAGAGAAGGTAGGCTTGTGATAAACAGTAGTAGAGAACCCATTAGTGGATTTTTCAACTAGCACTAATCAGTCGAGTAAAGGGAACTCCATGCGATTGTTAGCTAAATTGAACCACATGGTATTGAAGGCGTGTTATTGACCTGGTTAGGAAATTGGCTGAAAGGCAGGAGGCAGAGAGCAGGAATAATGGGCAGATTGGGAGAATGTGCCTGGTGGTGACCCACAGAGGCCTGTGTTGGAACCTTTACTATTCACCTTATTTGTTAACAACTTAGATGATGGGATAGAAAGCCACGTGTGCAAAGGTAGGTGATGTTATAAACAGTGTAGATGGAGGTATAAAACTACAAAGAGATATTTATAGATTAAGTGAATAGATAAAACTTTGGCAAGTGGATTTCAATATAGGTAGTGTGAGATCACCTACTTTGGACATAAAAAGAGTAGACCAGAGTACTGTCTAAATGGTGAAAGCTAGAAACACTGGAGGCCCAAAGAGATTACACAAACTAGGGTTATATTCCATGGACTTCAGAAAGTTAAGGGGTGATTTGATCAAATTTTTCAAGATATTAAGGGGATCCAATGGTGTAGATAAAGAGAAACTATTTCTGCTGGTTGGGGAGTCTTGGATTTGGCGTTGCAACCAAAAGATTAGAGCCAGCAGTGAAGTTAGGGATCATTTCGGAATACAAAGGAAGGTAGAAGTTTGGAACTGTCTTCCAGAATTGTTAATTTTAAATCTGAGATTGCTAGATTTTTGTGAACCAAAAGTATTAAGGGATATGTTGCAAAGGCAGGTACATGAAGCTAGGTCATGGATTAGCCATCATCTCATTAAATGAGATGGAACAGCCTTGAGGGACTAAATGGCTGACACCTGTTCCTATGTTTCCAATGGGTGCAAACTGCAGCATGTGACTCTGATGTGCATCGTTATGACAGTGCACTATCATTGTCATCTTGATTTCATAATTCTGTCAAGTTTTGGCTGGCAAAACAAAACCACTGCATGCCTGCAGCGATATTCATCCAGAGATTTTATGCTCCTTGTTGGTTTTCATTCTATTAAGGCAATTCCTGAAATCACCAAATTTTGATGGTTGGTTCCGGTCAAGGTGGAAGGAAATGACACAAAAATTGGAGGCATTACACCTTGAGGCCTTATGTGATGCAGTGAGTATAACCAAAGAGGCTAAAATATAGCCTGAAATCTGTGCCTTGTAACAATGTAGTAGTTCTTCTGCATAATATATAAACTTGAACACTAGTGATCATCTAAGGACCAAGTCAATATCTATAATTAGTACAGCATATTCAGATAATTTGTGAAAAACAATCATTGTTAAAATATTTAGATCAATTTCAATATGACCCTGTTTATTGTTAGGATTTACTGATATGGATTCAGAAGCATACAGAAGTTGAGGTGGTGGATCTGGTATTAAAGTTGAAAGAGAAATTGGTAAGTACAAAGTATAATTGCTGAAAATTTAAGCTGCAGAAAGCTAACAAAGTTTACTTTATGCACAGTTACTTTGGAATTTTATTTTGAAGGAGCATTGGGTATTTAGAGCAGAATATGGATAATTTTTGTTGGAAGACATAGGCAAAGGCTGCCTGCTTAAGAACGCTATGGAAAGTGCAACTACAAGCTGTTAAGGCCAAGTAATTTCTGGGGTAAAAGTGGATTTAGAACTATAATCTTTTCACCTCCGTAATCTGCTTGACACAGGTAGGAAGTGTGGTATAAAGAATTAACCTCCTGTTGCACACAGTGGGGCAGATTTTGACTTTTGGGGATGCAGTAAGTATTACAATTGCGCAGAGTGGGGTCCTCGACACAGCAGCCAAAATTATTTTTGTGGCCCCGGGTTGTCCCTGCTGTCAGGACCCTCAAAATTAATTGTTCACCTGGCCTTTACAGGGGGCAAGATGTTCCCCCCGTCAGGGGCGAAGTTGAAAGGTGGGCGCGCACAGGCACGCTTCCAATCGGGGGCATGGCGCCATTTTACATGGGCAGGCCAATTAAGGCTAAGTGCTGCGTCAGGGAGATCGGCTCTAAATGTAAAAAAGCTAAAAATAGAAAAATAAAATTTGCCTGACGTCCCCTCATGTGACACTGTCACATGTGTTGGGACATGTCCATAATTTTTACAAAAACTTTATTAAAATTTTTTAAAACCTACATGAAACCTCATCCTGCCCATGAATGAGGTTTCATGCTTTTTCTAATTCCCGCCAGAGCTCCTGGCCTGCCCACCAACCTTAAGGTTGGATGGGCAGGTCCATTAATTAGTTTAATTACTCTGTCAATGGCCTCAATTGGCCATTGACAGGTCGGCGGGTGTACAGCTGATTTTGCTGCGCCCCTGCCTACCAGAAAATTTAAATGGGGCGCGGTGACGTCACCACGCATCATTTTACGCGATGGCGAGCGGGCCCTGCCTCCCGCTCACCGATGGGAAAATCCTGCCCAGGGTCTCATTTCTCTCAGTGCCCACGGCATTGTGCAGGCTTTGACCAATTCCTCCCAAAATTTCTATGTGGGAGATTAAAGCAGGGACAGTTCAAATTCCATATGAAATGTTTGAGGCAGAATGTTTGGGATGGCATAAAACGAAAATATAGTTTACTTTACATCATTATTTTCATAACTGCCAAGGAATATTTTATGTTGTGCTTTATGGCAATTATTGCTTGTGTGCTTCATTGTTGAAACTTGTACAATTAATATGCTTATTGTTACATTCCAGTTAGGGACCCTTGACATTTTTAAAAAAAAACCTGAACACCTCGTTTTAATCAATAGAACTACACCACAAGATTTCACTTTTATTTTACCAGAACATGAACTTCATAATATATAGAACAAATTAAACGAAGCAGATACAAGTAAGGTAACACTATGGCTCATAACAAAGTATGCTATGTGCTCAAGTTTACTTCTTACTTCCCCAAGAATTCCCTTACAAGTTAGATCAATCATAAAGTAATTTACTTCTGTAGAGACCACCCATAAATATGTCACAGTCCTCTGGAGAATTCTCTTCAGCTCCAACTATACTCGGAGCTAAAGCTTTCATTTCCCTCTCTTGTCTGTGGATGCCTCAGTCCCTTTTTCTGGTTAATTTTCCCATACATCCCAGCTGATTGAGCTGATTATTTTCTTTTTCACAAGGCTCAGTGGTGACCACTATTTTCAAACGAGGCAATCATCCAGCTTCTGTTCCCTCACAAAATTCAAACTGAAATTAAGCCTCACCCACCTTGATGAATGATAAAGTTGGTTTTTTTTTGCTCTGCTTATAGCGCAGGCCTAACTACTTATCATTTACTTTGGCTATCTCTTGGTGAGCTGCAAACTATACGAGGTCCAAACTGCAACTAACTCTCTCGGCAAACACCCAGATAAATTGAAACAGAGAACCTTCCTAAGCTCCATCAATCTCCATAACAACATAACCTGTTCTGGGCTGTATTCAAACTGACTCTTAGTTAATTGTCCCTCATTTACAATGTCTTCTTTGATCTGATGAAGTAAATGAGTTTTACAACCTTTCAGGGTTCAGTAAATGCTTTTAAACTAACTTAGTTCTAACTCCCAAAACAAAACATCTCCTTGGAATTCCCTTCTTTACAAGCATTGCAGACATCCTGTCTCCAGCTCTTCAGCTAAGCAAGCCCACCTGATGTTTTATATGTCTTGCCTTTCTAGCTGTTAACCTGTTCTATTCTGATCTTTTTAAAACCTACAACCTAAAAATTATATTCCTAAAACTATAAAAGCTATGTTCTAAAACACATGAACCATGAACTAGATATTCGCAATGTTATAAATGGTCACAATTTTTTTAAACGTATTCTGTCTATTCAGGTGCAAGCCAAGCAACATTGCCTCCCTATAAAACAAGACACATTGGAGAAACTGCAAATGCACATTGAAACAATAATTTTATCATTGCCAGAAGACCTACAGAGCATCTTGCTAAAAAATTGCACAACATGATTTTTGCAACCTTCCCCGAAGGGCACTTAATTAGAAACAGCACAAAAAAAAACACTCCAGAACAGTATTGCAAAAAAAGGGGAAGAAAAATATCCTATAATGCTACAGAAAATTGGAAGACCAAGTGGATTTTAGTTGGTGACCTTTTTGAGAAGATTCATCAATACGAGTGTGATTCTATGACAAAGTGGAGAAATGGAAAAAGTTAACAAATCACTGTTTAAGCTGTGTGTTTGTTTATTTATGAAATGTCTATGATTATTTTAACAATCAAGTTTCACAATGTGGTGCTGGTAGCTACCATTGATGAAGTTGGTGTCTACATTGTACTACCAGTGGAAAACAACAATGGGAGTTTTACTACTAACATTTGTACTGCAACTTATGTACTGATATAAAGGCTGTGCAAGTACCAGTGCTGGTATTTTGCTTAGATGCATATTTTAATTTGCTTACTTTTTTATATAAATGTCTATTCTCATATGAATTATGACTAAACCAACAGTAATTTGTAGAATTATACATAGTTGTATTTAAATAAATTGTGATCTAACTTTTAAGAACAGGATATTCACAAGCACATTTTAAATAACAAAAATATGACTCAGCAGCATTATTTTTACCAAAGCACCTTGTCAATAACTATACAAAATTTCTAATAAACTTTACACTATTTTAATTAAAACAATTTGTCTTCTGGTTTATAAATAATTATATAGTCCTTTACATGTCAAAATATTAGAACTTTGCAAGTACAATGATGTTATGTTGACAAACACATGAACCATTCTGAACCAGCAGTGAGATATTTGAATGACCTATTTAATTTGATGGAAGAATTCTGATCAGAACATTGGAAACTCTGTCCTGCTCTTTGTGCCAGGAGATCTTCAACATCCACAGGAATAGACAGACAAGACCTCAATTTAACACATTTTAATGCATTATTGAAAGGATGGCCCAACACTGTATTTGCATTGACAAGCGATCTTATGTTATGAACACCATAAGGGACTTTAGTCTGCAACCTTATGATCAAGAGAAACAAGTGCTCCTAACTAGCCCAAACTAACATGCAAGATTATTCTTACAGCTCAGTAGCTTGTGATACAACTTTGTTTTATGTTTGCAACTGGACAAGTTACATTTACATTTAAACTTCTGAGCACATGAATGGTAAATATTTAAAGATCGTGATGTTCTCTGTCTCTAGTGAAGAAATGTTGGATCAGTTTCATCTCACAGAACACCACCCTTAGTGTGGTTTTCAGTGAGTCATTATTACTTAACAATGACCTCAAAAACACATGTTCCAGACCTTCCTCTTTATCCAGATGGTGAATATAATCGTTGGAAAATTTAAAATTCATTGGCAGGGTAAACTGTTGAAATTATAAATAAAATATTCTTCAAGAGGTTAGGGTAGTTTCTACCAAGTTTAGATTATAACTTAGTTACTGAACTAAAGAAAAGCCATCCACACTTTCCTAAGTTTCAACAGTGAAAACATCAGTTCTATATTTTGAAATGTGTCTGCTTGACACTTTCTCAGAAATCTGAAAGTTAGATTAATTGAAATGTAGTTTTGTGTTTTAGATGTAACAAAAACTATATATTAAAAAAACTTTACAAGTGGACATTGTTCTGGAACTTTTTCAAAAGATTTCACTGAATAAATAAAATATAAATAAAATATGCAAGTATTAGTGATGCAGGCGGGTTAATAGACTAACATGTTGGCCATCTAACATAGTATGAAACAAAATTAGACATGGATTCACAACCACAATTTTCTATCTGGTGACTACTCCAACTTTCACACATGCATGCACACAAACAGATTACAGAGTGGAGAAGGATAAGTCGGTCAAATAAGAGCCCATAAGAATAAAAGAATTTGAGTATTGCTGAAAAAGACATTTTGTTGAAGCTTTTCATCTTGCACAAATTTATGCTGTATGAGGAGAGTGCTGATTGGTTGGCAAGTGGATTCTGACTTTTAGAAATGTTTCCATGAAGAATGCACCAGTTGATGGTGACTGGCAGTTAACTGCCAAGCATTATTTGAAATTTAAACCAAGCAGCTTGACTCTGATTGCTCAAGGCCTTGCCCTGATGAGTGAACCAGCAAATGGCTATCAGCATTCTATTCTCATACAGTATAAATTTGTTCTTTTCCCTTACATTGTATTCTGGCAAATTGTCCTGATGAGTGCAAGATGAAAAACTTCAAATGTCCCTTTTTTGTGCAATACTCAAGTTCTGTACTACCAAAAAACTATTTGTATACCTGAGACAGAGGTACAACAAAGACCAAATTCGGGATATCAACAACATAGTTCAACTTACAGGTAAGTTAAAAATAGGTAAGCAATCTATTGAATTTCTCCAAGAGTGTATTAAACCCAAGGTTGTGCCAGTTTTTATTTCCAAATGTATTGATAATGCTAAAGCAAGACACAGTCCCACAATCGAGCGAGCATTTATACAAGATGAGATTGAACAGATTGGTGATAGGGTTAAGTTACACCAAACCCCAAAACTGCACTTGGTCTGATGTGTGCAAATTTCTTTCATTTTTTTGATTTCAACTGTTTATGTCACTAAGTTGCTTCAATAGATTATCGCACCGTAAACAGTACCCATTTGAAACACATCTGCAGCTTAAACTCACTTAAGCGGAAGTGGTTTGGCAATGGACTTAACGCCACAAAACATGTAACAAATCTCTGACCATGTACTCTCAGAAAGTGAGGAATTTGTTCTTGAACATGGTTTCAATTTTGGTGTGCCTTCATCCCAAATCAATTGGGAAGAGGTATTTGCTGAGTTGGAGCCCCTCTACTCCCAACTATCCCGCCACAAACCAGCATCCACTGAAGATGTTGAATCCTTGAAAGCGTGCCTGGCTGATCTAGTGCATGCATATTGCGGGATTCCGAACGACCTGTCTGATTTTCACATGCAATGCGAATATCTTACAGCATTGCGAGACCTTAAAATCAATCTGGACATATACACATCAGTAAACCTAACAAAGAGATGGGAAATTCATCCTTAATAAGTGTGACTATATCAGCAAAATGCATGCCATTCTTAATGACAAGTCGAAATTCATATTCATTGGACCTACCGCTCAACATGACTGGACAGCCTTACTTGAAAGTAAGCTTAAAAAAAACGCTTGCTGGACGTGTGTAAGAGAGATGAGCTGCCAAATTATATGACAGGGTTCGCTGTGTTTCCTGGTGTTCCAAGACACACAAACATAATGTCCCTTTATGCCCTATGACTGGCTCTGCACAACGTGAATTGGCCAAATGGCTGGGCGAATTGTTACAACCAATTTTGAGCAAATTTTCCACATGCACAGTGAAGGATTCCTTCACATTTGTGAAGACCATGCATGACTTGCATATCCATAGCAATGTTGTGACAATGTGCTCATTTGCATTGCCAGCCAATTCACCAATGTTCCACTTAAGGAAGTCCTAGATATTTGTGCTGCAGCACTATATCATGGTGATCCAGACCCACCACCATTGCATGAATCAGCATTCCTTGAACTTATGAACTCAGCAACTCATGCAGTTGAGTTCAGTTTTAACAATACCATGTATGCCCAAATAGATGGTGTTGCCATGGGATGTCCTCGGGCCCAGCTTTTGTTAACATATTTGTTGGTTCCATGAGAAACATGTATTTGATGGAATGACAGCTAACCTCCTACCCCTTCCAAATTTTCAATATGTGGATGATACACTTGCTAAATTTAAATCTGCAGCTGCGTGTAATAATTTCCTTACGTGTCTTAATGGGTTCCATCCTGTGCTCAAATTCGCCTTTGAAATGGAGCAGTCAAATGAACTCCCTTTCTTTGTTGTACTAGTTGAGAAATCTGCCAGGGGTTCCCCACCACTGTCTACTGCAAGCCTACTTTCACTGGTCAATATATGCTTTGGGATTCTTACAGTTCCACATGCCATAAGATTGGTATTATTGGCAACTTAATAAACTGGGCCCGAGCCATTTGCTCACCATGCAAGCTTGATGCTGAAATAGGGTGCATCAAAGACATTCTGCAGGCTATTGGCTACCCTGATCAGATCATTTCACACTGTGTATCGCACAAACCAGAAATTTAACTGGAGTAACCGCATAAATACTGTGATTACAAAAGCAGGTCAGAGGTTGGGTATTCTGTGTCAAAACCTGCCTCCTGACTCCCAAAGGCACAAGTCAAGAGTGAGATGAAATATTCCCAACTTGCCTGGATTACTGCAGCTACAAAAGCACCCCAGAAGCTCAACACCATTCAGGAAAATGTTCGATCAGCACCGATCTACCACTAGGGTCATGTGACTGCAGTATATACCGTGTAAAAGATGCACTACAGTATGTCCAAATCCTGTGATCTTAACCACCTAGAAGGACAAGGGCAACACGAACATAGGACTACCATCACCTCCAGGTTCCCCTCTGTCACACAGCATCCAGACTTGGGAATATTCCTTCATCAATGGTGCACCAAAATCCTGGAATTCCCTACCTTAGAGCACTGTGGGAGTACCTTTACCATACAGGCTGCAGTGGTTTAAGTGGGGGCTCATCACCATCTTTCAAGGATCATTAGGATTTGGCAATAGATGCTGGCATTGCTAGCGATATTTGAATGAATAAAGAAAACTGGGCAGCATAGCAAATAAAATTTTATGTGAAGAAGTGTGAAGTGATTCATTTTGATTTGAAGATGATGAGAGGCAATATAAACCAAATGGTATAATCTTAAATGGGTTGCAGGAACTGACCTGGGGTGTTCGTACATATGTCTTTGAAGGTGGCAATAACAGTTGAGATGTTGAAAAACATCGGATTCTTGGCTTTGGTAATACAAGCATAGAATATAAAAGCAAAAGAGTTATGTTCAACTTCTATGAGACACTGGTTTAGTCCAGCTGAAATATTGTGGCTAATTCTGGGAACCACATGTACAGAAGCATGCTGATGTAATAACGATGTCAGATCACATGACTGAGAAGAGATCTGGAAGGAGAAGCTCTGACCTGGTGTAGAGGTCCACATGTGCAAATATTTGCTGTAAATAAAGAGTAATGGATTTGAGAAACTACAGACTTGAGCAGCATATTTTGGGACAAGACAATCACCAAAATCCCCATCTAGATCCCAACCACACGATGAAACACCACACTTTAGGAATGACTTTAAAACCTGTGGAGATTTATGTGAATGGCATCATGAAACACTTTTAAGTTAGATTGGAGGGATGAGAGTGTTGGGTTGTTCTTAGAGCAAAAAGGAGAGATTTGGCAGGTGTCCAAAATCTTGGAAGGGTTTCAGTAGAGCAAATAAAGAGAAACTATTTCCACTGGCAGAAGGGCTGGTAACCACAGGACACAGATTGAAGGTAATTGAC
Organism: Cetorhinus maximus; assembly: GCF_964194155.1. Classification (NCBI taxonomy): domain Eukaryota; kingdom Metazoa; phylum Chordata; class Chondrichthyes; order Lamniformes; family Cetorhinidae; genus Cetorhinus; species Cetorhinus maximus. The sequence continues at coordinate 34,247,698 of NC_135884.1, read as the reverse complement.
ATAAGAATCTGTGGCAGGATGTGGAATCATTTTTACACAAAGTTGCTGTGGCCTGAAATGGCTGTGGAACCACATTCAATAACAACTTTCAAAGGAGAAATGGAAAAATACTTGGAAAAAAATTCTGGCCATGGGGAAAGAGTAGTGGAGTGGAGCTCTTTCAAAGCGATCACATATAAGTACGATCGGGACTGTGCGGCCTCCTTTGTGCTGTACCTTGTATTGTTCTATAATATGGCCTCCTTTTGAGTTAGTATTTTAATGTAACAGTGAGAAGACATTACCCCAGTGTGATGATCTTCAACAAAAGATAATCAATACCCTTGTGTTTTAAGAGGGGCATAAGGATTAACATCCAAATCATACAAAGAGACAAAGGAAACTGATACAATTAGGTCAGTGTATTTTATATCATTTTTTTTCACTTGTCCAATGGGGGTAATGAATATTTTAGCCTTTTGGTTTGCGACAGGCTCGGTCTGCTTTACAGCCTGACGTCATTTGGTCCCCGTTGGAGCTGACGCGGCCAGTCTCTGACGTGGCAGCAGCGCGAGTCCTGGAGCAGCCTCAGGAGCATCGGGAGCGCGAGGCTCTGAGCAGTCGCAGCAGCAGCGGTAGGGGTAGCGGTTGCGCGAGGCTTTGAGAGTCGCAGCAGCAGCAGCGGTAGCGCGAGGCTTTGAGAGTCGCAGCAGCGGTAGCGCGAGGCTCTGAGCAGTCGCAGCGGTAGCGGCGTGAGACCCGGAGGTGCAGCAGGAGCGCGAGCAACATGGGGATCGTCCTCACCACTCTCTTTCAAAGGCTGTTCGGCAAGAAGCAAGTCAGGATATTAATGGGTAAGTTTGGACGAGGAGAAAGGGGAAGGCGAGTAAGTGAGGCACCACCCGCCCTCCCGTGGCAGCCCCTGATGCCCTTTCGGCTCGTTGGTTCGGGGCTGCCCGTGCCCAGGGCCTCGGATCTCGGCTCTCTTTGTTCAGCGCTCAGCTCAGATTCAGCGGGTGTGCTGTTCCCATTCCTCCACTGGCTATTGAATGTTGCTGAATAGGGGCCGGGCGGTAACTGCAGGAACCCCAACATCTCACAAACTGCTTGGTCTTTAGTGTAGGTGGGGAGAGTGCCCGAGACAGCTCGGCCCTGCCCGGCCGGCCTGCAAGGGGTTGGAGCCAAGACACGTGAATAAAGCCATAGTTAAATGGAATTACTGGGCCGCACATTCCCAGATCATGGGTACAGTGATATTTTCGAGCCAGCGCCCGAGGACTCCAGAATAGCAGTTTTTGTGATGAACAGTGGCGTGGACACTGGGGATAACTCCCCTACTGCACTTAGTGCGATATTTATCTGAGAGCATAAACCTTGGTTTAACATCTGAAAGACATCCGACAGTACTCCACTCAGTACTTCACTATAACAGATCTCAGACCTAATTGGGTTGGATTTTAGAGTTAAAAAGGGGGAAACTATCAGCACTCTTACCTTTATTGAAGAGCAAATTGGGGGCAGCATCCTGCAGCCAGAACACATGGTTAAATGCCTAAATGTGCTGTTTGAGTTGCCCTATTCCTCCACAAGCTTCACTATACTGGTGTCTCACCTAGAGACTTGGGATTGAAACACATGCAACACATTAAGTTGTTCTTTCTGCTAACTGCCCACTAAACGTGCCAGAAAAAGCTACGGCTTGACCATTCTAGTTAAACGGATTTAGCAGAGCATACTTAGTCTTATTATACCATTGTCTTCAGTCCCTGCCACTAGCTCTGTTCCCTAGCCGCCAACCCCATCTCTTTCCCTAGCAACTGTCAAATGTACTTGACTCTTTGCAGGCTTGGTGTCAAATTTGATTGTCAGGTAGCCCACAGATCTGCTCCAGCACCAAGACTGCTTGTTTCCAATTCTAACATTGCTCAATTTTGCCCTGCTTCAGATCATTCGCCTCTGAAACCCTCATTCATGCCTTGCCTCTAGACTTACTCCAAGGCTCTTGTGGTTGCATCCCATTTTCCACCACCCATAAATTTGAACTTATCCAAAAATTCTGTTGCCTTTAACCTAACTTGCATCAAGTCCCCTTGACCTATCCTCCAGTCTAACAATCTCTTAGTTTTAAAATTATCATCCTTGTTTTCAAATCTCTGGCCTTGCCCCCATCATCTCTGTCACCCATTCCAGCCCTACAATCCTTCAAGATTTCTGCACCACTTCAGTTTGGCCCTCTTGCACATCCCTGATTTTAATTGCTCCAAATTGACAACCATGCCTTAGCTGTGAAGGCCCTAAGCTCCGCCATCATATCCTTAAACCTCTTTTCCTTTCTCTGCACTTTTTAAGATGCTCCTTAAAATCTACCTTTGCTTGCAAGCTTTTGGTCATCTGTCCTCAACTTGTGGCTCGGTGTCGAAATTTGTTTCATTACACTCCTGTGATGTGTCTTGGGACATTTTATTGCATTATATGTGCTATATAAATGGAAGTTGTGAACTACAGCCAAACAACCTCTCTGACACTGAAAATTAAATTGTCTCATTGTTTCAGAATACTTTTTCTTTTGTCTTTATTCTTAATGCCTCCTTTCTTTCCTTCTCTATTTTGCTTCCTGGACATGGTTTAGCATTGAATTAAGGATTCTAACTTACACTTCCTCTTCTAGACTCTAGTGCTCATCAAGCATACTTCAATCGTTAATAGAATGCATAGTTGCTTGTCCTTTCACATCGTTTCCAGATCCCCAGTAGAGGGTGCCAAAATGGAATTCTAATCACTGCAAGTTCCTGTGCCAAAGGCCATAGAAAGTCTGGATAAGTGTAAAGAACTGCTCGTGCTGTTCCTTGGCTGCTGATCAAAGAATACAAGCCAACATTTTTCCCATTTTAGTGGCTGTTTTGGGATATAACATTGTTCTGAGTGCCTTTTGACTTTAGAAATGATTGTGGATGGAGTGAACCATTGAACAGAAGTTTATCGCATTTGCCCAGCAGTTGCATCAAGGAAATTCTAACCTCCCCGGACTGCTTTTTGGCCCATCATGTGACCCTGAGGTATTAATGAGCTGTAATTTTTCAAACCGATTCTTGTAAAAAAAAAACTTTTTTTTTACATTTTCTGTCCCTCTTTCAGTAAAGCCCTTAATTTAGCTTCTCTCATTTCTCTCCCACTCTTTCCCCCCTCCCCCACTTCCCTTCAAGTTCCTACATCCTACTCTTTCAACCTCATTCCCACTAAAATCCTGACACCTAACCTCCCTTGCTATCCCATACCAACTGGCAGAAAAGCTTCCTCATCTTTAGGTTCTGTCCCCATTTTTTCCAAATCACTATCATAATCCCCCTCCCCACTCAAAAAGACCACTTTGTTCTCACATACTACCACCCTATCTCCAACTTTGCTTTCATCTCCTATAATTTCCTGTTTGGAATCCTTTCAATCTTTTCATTCCTTCCCACTACAAAAGTTACAGTCTGTGTGACTTTGACCATGTGATGTTTTCCATGTCATCATCTGCCAACTCCAATATGATTAGTCCCACTCTAGCACTCTAGGCTGATGTTCTAGTGTAGTACTGAGGAAGTGCTGTACTGTTGGAGTTGCTCTCCCTCAGATGAAATTTTAAACCAAGGCCCCTGCCTGCCCTCTGAGATGGACTTTGAAAGATCCAACGGCATTATATTGAAGAACAGAAGCATTTGTCCTGGTGTACTGACCAACATTTAGCGTTCAGCCAACATCATTAAACAAAAACAGTTTGTGGGACCTTGTATATAAATTGGCTGCTTTTTCCTCCATCACAACAGTTCAAAAATGCATAATTAGTAGGGATGTCCTGAGATCAAGAAAAGTACTTTCTTTCTCACAAATTTAAAATCCTTTGCCTTTAAATTTCTCCATGGCCTCTGTAATTCCTTTCTCTGGAGTCACCTCCAGCTCTATCGTCTTCCATCACCTAAGCTTTCCATTCCTTTGGCTCTGGATTCTTATAAGCCCTCCCAGTTTTATGTCCCAAAATTGACAGCAGTGTTTAGGTCCCACAGTTTGGAATTCCCTCCCTAAACCCTTCTGTTTCTTCTCTAAGAATCTCCTTAATATTTACCTATTTGACCAAGCCCTTGGTCACCACACCTAATCTCCTTTTAGGTTCAACGACTTTGCGGTGTGGGGTATTTTCTATGCTAAAGCATATTGTAAATGCAAGTTGTGCTTATTTAAGTTTATTGCTATCTAGTAAACCTTACTGTGCACTTTTTAGTATGCACCCTCTTTACCCTATAACAGCAGGTGCAACATTAAATAAACTGATCACCAAGTTTCTGTTGCTCAACGATCAGTTTTTAAGTCAAAAATTCAGACCAATGACACGATAATGTCAAATGCAGGACTATATCTTTGAAGTATTAAATTTTTAAATATTGCTGAAAAAAAGAGATGTCGAACCTTTTCGTCTTGCATTCATCAGGACACTTTGCAAGAATACCAATATACAGGGGAAACAATATATACTGCATGAGAAGAGAGTGCTCTGGTAACAGCGTTACCAGGGAGAATGCACCAGTGATGGTTACTGACAGTTAACTGCCAAGCATTGTTTGAAATTTAAACCAGGCAACTTGACCCTGATTGACTCATTTCTCAGGGCAATGTCTTGACCAGCGAATGGCTATCACATGTTTCGTTTAGCTGAAACAGATGTAACGTGTGTACATGTTCTTTCTGTCTGCAAAGAACAGGGACCTGTGTATTAATATATTTAGCTTCCAGTACATGCAAATGTGCCCCACTACATGCCCAACTGATGATCTTAAAATTGGTTGTCAGCATAATTCTTAGCACACTGAGGATTATTTGGCAAGTATTGCCGAATTGCTTCTAATATTGGGCAATTTGTAGTTTTGCAAGCACAGCCTGGTCGGGTATGGCCTGTACCTTGCCCGTTGCGAGAGACATACTGTTTGATGCAATCCACCAATCTTTGGGGCCTACATACCTAGCATCACATTACCACTGAAACTCTATGCCACATCACTCATTTGTGTGATAGGCAGAATGTCTCTTCGGCTTGATGGCAGCATCCTGTTACTGGCGAATACCACTTGTGTTGCTACTACATAGTAAAAAAATTTTTAATGCTTTCTTCCTGTCTTCTCTGAAAGCATTGACCTGAGTTTTGAGGTTGCATTGACAACAAAACTGTCAGGTTCACCGTCATTACTCTCCCTGAAACTGACAGCAACTTCTCACAGCCCACATGGTAGATTTACGTGGATATCCAAAAGTTGCTGTCAGTGATCCCCTGTTCTTCTGGGTGCTCTGTTGAACTCCTCAGTGATGGAAATCAATTAGATTTCATTGGTTTGATGTGAGTTTCCACATTTTACACTATTAGTCTCGATAAGCCCTTGAACAAGTAAAGCCTTGTTGAATGAGGTGTTAACTGGGTTTTAACAGCATATTAATCATAATTACTGCTTAAGAACTTCTCTGGTCCTGAGTTAATTTTATACTTGTGGAATGTCAAATTTTTCCAATCCATGCAAAAAATTCCACTGATTTTTTTAAAAAAAATGATATTTCAGCTTTTGCCTTAATTCCACATGCATGTTCCAATATTTATTTTGCTTTCTGTAAAATTATAACAGTGATAAATAAATCCTCATAGTTATTTCTGGTTTGCTGTCTGCAAGAATTCTTCAGTATAATTGCTGTTTTGCTTGCTTGATATCACTGTTGCAAGATGCCTGAGATCCCCTATAACTGGAGCCGGAATGAAATTGTGGGGAAAAGTGAAACCCACATCACATCGATCTTTGTGGGCAGTTTTCTTGGAGGTCAGTGGGGAGCGCCGTCACTTTGCTGTTGATTGCAAATTCAAATGATGATTCGTGTTGGAATTCCCTCCCTAATAGCACTTCGAGTGTACCTACGCCACATGGGTTACAGCAGTTCAAGAAAGCGGCCCACCAATTCTTCAAGAGCAGTTAGCAATGGGCAATAAATGTTGCCCTTGCCAGTGATACATCCTAGGAATGAATAAAAAAAAGCACTAGGAATATTTTTAATGACTTAACTGCTGCCCCATTTAGCATCAGGTGACTCAGTATGGACTTGGGGCATTCTGGTTTATGTACCAGTTATTTATCCTTTTGGTTACACCTTTGAAGCACTAATTCTTTATCACATTGTCCACTGGTAAAGATGACATTGAACTGTTATCAACAAACTGAGTCAGGATTTTTCACTTGTGATGTTACTTGTTCTGCAGGAGGACTAGTAATTTGGGTAGGGAGATGTATGTGTCACCTATTTGTCCTCATGCTTTTTAGTATGCAAACTACATTAGGAAAATGGCAGTAAAATATAAACGTGACCACTACTGTAATTATTGGCTGTTGTAAATGTTGGCAGTTTGAAAGCTAAAACACCACACAGGTTCTAGTTACCACTTCGTAATGAAATTTTAAGCACAAGCTCCGAAAAGCTATAGAGGAAAATAATGAAATGTCTTTTTATTTCAAGAATTCGGTGTGTAGCTTTCAAACTAAATATATAAACACATGTTAAGTATTTAAAGTCAAATAAACACTAATTTGATGTTTTTGTTTCTTGTACTAGTTGGTTTGGATGCTGCTGGTAAAACGACCATCTTATACAAACTGAAGTTAGGTGAAATTGTAACAACTATTCCAACTATTGGTAAGTAAGAATCATACTGGATTATTGGTTCCATCTGACTACCAAAGGGCTATCAGTAAACAATACCTTATTTGTTTCTTGATTGTTGGTTAGTTTTATTTGCTGTTTCGCCACATGTTTCCTTTTTTCCAAGTTGATCTTTTTCTTGACATCTCAGTTAGAGCATTGGGACAGGCTGCATTCCATTTTAGTACTGGAAGGAGGTAGGTGGTGGCAATTCATGTGTAAATCTGACTCAGATGTTGCTGGATTATTTGGCCATGGCCTTGAACGAATCACATACTGCACCCACCCTGCATTGAAACACATTTCCACTAAAGGCCATTGGATGGTGATCAGGAACCCAAGTCTTTTTCTCCCCACTTATCTGGTGATTGCAGCAGCACCAACAGTATCGGATTGAGACATGTTAATTTAGCAATAACCAGGGATATCCTGACCCTCAGCTCCTCCTTAAAGGGATCATTGGAATAATAGCAATTTTTGGTGGATTTGGGTGTCTGGTCAGTGTGTCGACATCTGGCATAAGGGTTGAGTCCACGCTGATTTATGTCAGCAGATGTTGAGACATTGAGCAGGCACCCAAGCACTGATGTGTACTTCGACTACAATGTCGATGAGTCTACAGTGTGGAGGCTGGAAGGAAGGAAGGAATGAAAGAAAGAAATAGAACTTGAATGTATTGGAAGTTTTCCAAAGACGGGTGCAACCTTTGTGTGATGTACCAATGTTTACATGACAGATCCAAAGCTTCCATTTCATCTTTGTAATATGATGCTGTGTACATATATATTTTTGTAAAAAGTTAAGAGATGTAATAAAGGTTCACTTGGATATGTTTAACAAGACAGTTGTGTTTTATGGTATTCTTGGTGGTAGATGGAAAATGTTCTTAATACTAGAAGATGAGTTCAAGGTGTGGTCTGCATTATTTAGCAAGCCACTAGTAATGAATAGTCATGGATATACAGACCCTTGAGATGTAAGCTAATATACAAAGTAACTGCAGCATAGCAAAAAATGGAAATCTGAAATGTGGAAGGAGCACACCAGAAATTATGTTTCTGTTTTGGATGTTCCTATGCACTTACTGTTTTAACCATTCTTGAGTTGAATTGCTACCCTATTTTGTGTGGTGTGGGTGTGTGTTGGTGTACCTCTGAATATAGGTGTTAATTTAAAATCAAATTAAAGTTAACTAATCTTTTAGATATGGCAAGAGTTAGATTCTGAAATGTAGTGAAAGGTTTTACTGTCATAATCCGTTAAAATAAAAATTGTGTTCCTGAAATTACATTTCATTATTCACAATAAGTTTATTTTCCTGACTAACACATTCAGTTTTCAATAAGGCAAAGAAATAGACCAGCTTACTCTTAAAAGCATAAAATATCACTGTCCATAGAGCAAGTTCTAATTATTTTATGTAAATTAAAATTCCTTATGTCTGATTCATAGTGCATCTGTTCTTGTAAGCATACCTCACTGCACGCTGATGACAAATTAATTTGTTTATAATTTTGAATTTTTTTAATAGGATTCAATGTTGAAACAGTGGAATACAAAAATGTAAGTTTCACTGTGTGGGATGTTGGTGGCCAAGACAAAATTAGACCGTTGTGGAGGCACTATTTCCAGAATACCCAGGTATTTTGATATTCTGATTGCTTAGAGCACAGTAAGTTAAATTTAATTTGTTAAGTTGAAGTACATTGTACACTATTGTGCTTAATTCATAAGTCTCTATGCTGAAACATCTTTTGTAGGTATGACAAACTGACTCTCAAATCAGTTTCAACTCCTTCATGTTATAAAAATTCTGTATTTTCTCTTTATATGTTCCAACTGGTTTATGTACATTCTGCAAAATTCCAACTTTGAGGTTACAGCACTTTTATAAAAATTACATAGAGAGCTATGGCAGTTTTGAGCTCCAAACCATGAACATGTATTTCCTTATACTAAATTGGACAGTGGTTTAGGGTTAAAGAGAGATGCACCACTACTTTTAGCTTTCCTTAATAACATTTCCGTGGATCTACCAGTTCAGGAAACAGCATGTTTGTATGCTTTGTGCATCATCTGTCTAAACTTAAGAGTGCTCAATTAGGTTTTTAACCACTCAGCTAATATAGATTTGCCCTATGTGTGCAGTACTGAGAGTCTAACTCTTTTATTCACCCCATGCCAGTGGACTCAAACCAGTATGGACAGAAAGGAAAAATATCCGCAAAATGTTGGAAATACATGGCAGGGTACATCAACGTTCAAAATAGAGAAAAGATAACATTTTCAATTTGGGCGCTGATCCTTTGAATCAGTATGTTAGTTAAAATGTTAAAGTTAAATAGTAAATTGAAATGAGTCACTGTTACGATCCTGTTGGGAAACCGTAAACCAAAATAACCAAATTTACCAAATGACCCCCAAATGAAGAAGATTCTACTTCTTGTAGCTTTTACTTCAATATGAATTAGAACCAACACAAATTACATGTGAATTAACAGGCAAATGATACTTCAAATAAAAGGGTAGATTTCACTTTAAATAGTTAATACAACAAAGATATGTCTTGCGCAAGCACCCACATCACTCCCCACACAAATGTGGTACCATGTGCAATCTCTCAGTCTTTCCAACTCGGCCTCTGGTACGTAGGATTTCTCACTTTCCCATTCAGTTGATTCGGCTCTCGAATCACGTTCACTGGTAGCCGAGGTCCCTGGATGCGGTTAACACTGACAAGGCACATGTCTACGAACCATCCCTCACTTGGGTCACATCAGTTCTAAATGGTGTACTTTTCCAGAGTTCCTTTGTGTCTGCCAGTTCCATGGCTTCTTAACTTCCTTCCTGTTGGTACCGCTTCCAGGTCAAGGGTCGCCTGGTCACATGGACCAATATTTCTTCTTATCCAAAAGAATTATAATTAACCCCTGTACAATTGATGCAAACTCTTATGTAATTTTCAAGCATTCTTGAAAACAAATAGATTTTCCTTACTGTGCTTCTTCTAAGTCATAGGTCTTCGCAATGCATATTTTGAGCATTGCGCTTTTGCTACACATGTACAGTCACCTGCGTTTAAGCATTTTTGCACTTAGTCCTACAGTTTTCTGTAAAACTAATACAGGAGGTGCAATTTGGCTATGGTGGGTACCAGTGTTCGCACTAAGCCATGATGTAATTGGCAAGTTGCATTGCAGGGAACATGTCACGCAAATAATTTCTCCCTTTAAGATACGCATGTACGGCCACTCATCAATCTTAATGGGACCATGCTAACGCACAGCGAACAGGAGTTAAAGGAAACATTGGGCCCTAGTTAATGAACCTGATTTGTGCTTTAGACCTAAATTAGCTCAGTGACGGGAAGTCAAGGATTTTGGTCAACGGGTATTTATGTGACTGAAAGGCTGTTAAAAGTGGGGTTCCCTGGTACCCAGGGCAAGGTTCCTTGCTTTTCGTGGCTTATATCAATGATTTAGACTTAAATGTAGGGGGCATGATAAAGAAGTTTGATACAAAAGTTGTTTTTTAATTGGTAGTGAGGAAAAACAATGATCGTATGAGCAAATGGAATTTAATCTGGAGAAGTGAGGTATTGCATTTGGGGATGGAAAACAAGACAAGGAAATGTACAATAAATGGTAGAATACGGAGAAGTATAGAGAAATTGGAGGACCTTGGAGTGCTTGTCCGTAGATCCTTGAAAGTAGCAGGAAAAGTAGATAAGATAGTTAAGAAGGCATAAGGAACACTTTCCATTATTAACCGAGACAGTTAATATGAGAACAGGTTTTGTTGGAACTGTATAAAACACAAGTTAGACTGCAGCTAGAGTATTACTTACAGTCTGGTCACTGCATCACAGTAAAGATGTGATTGCACTAGAGAGGGGAGGTGATTTATGAGGATGCTGCCAGCAATGGAGTTTTAGCTATGAGGAAAGATAGGATAGGCAGGTGTATTTTTGACACGAGAGGCTGAGGGGTGGTTTAATTGAAGTGTATGAAATTATGAAGGGCCTTAACAGTGTGGATAGAAAGGACCTTTTTCCCTGAGCAGAGGAGTCAATAACCAAAGGGAATAGATTTAAAGTAATTGGCTGAAGGATTAGAGGGGAGTTGAGAAAATTTTCACCCAGAGGGTGGTGGGAGTTGGAAACTCAATGCCTGAAAGGTTGATAGTGGCAGAAACCTTCATCACATCTTTTTTTTTAAAAAGGGTGTATATGCAATAGCCTATGGGCAAAGAGCTGGAAAGTGGGATCAGGCTGGATTGCTCTTTTTTGTTCAGCCAGCACAAATACAATGATCCAAATGGCTTGTGCCACAAATTTTGTTTCTTAAGTTTCTAAGCATGCTAAGGATATCACTTCTGTAAATTCATTTTTAACTTCCAACACTTGTTCAGTGGCAGTGATTTTCCTACTTTAAAGGTGCTAAATGTATGCCAGGTACTGCTGTTTTCAGATTGCTCCTGTAGTCAGCATCTTTTATGGAAGTTGACTCGCACTGTTCTATATTTATTCATGATATAAGCAAAGGGTGTAACAATAGCATCTACGTGTGATCTAGACCAGATATTTGTGCCTTCTACACAAGTGCTTCCTTGGTCCCTCTGAAGGTGGACTGAGCAAATACTCAGGCATGAGAAATTTCCACTGTTTGGTGGATTTCTGATATTGGCATTTTGGAAATCCACTATTTTAAATGTACGTTCTGACCTTGGAATCTGGCACGGGGCTTTAAAAAAAAGAGAGCGGGAATTGACTGCAAAGATGTGATTGGAGGAGCAGCGAGTGCAAGAGAGACAAAGCTGTCCCTATGCTCTCAGATTTTTTTGCCTCCCACGCTTGCTTCTTCAGCTCCTCCTCCCTCCTGATCTTGTTACTCCTCCAGAGACAGAATCTATGATTGGAGGAGCAGCAAAGACGTGAGAGAGGGAGCCTATGACCGGAGGTCAGAGAGCTGTTATTCTGGCTGACCTTGCGGTAGCTGCACTGCTTTCAACTGCATTGTCACTTTTTGATGTCCTCCGGGAAGCCAAAGAGAAGAAGTAGAAAATGAAAGCGGAGGAGGGAGTCTCCACCAGCAATGAAGCCGGACCAGGCCCTGGGAAGCTGTCACTCAGGTTTATTTTATGGTTTTTAGAAAACTGTGATGTTCTGGCGGAATCAATAAGAAAAGTTGTTTAGGGATACAGCCTCAATAACTCAGCCCACGCCATGCTGAACCTGGCTGAGCCTACCCTGGACCTGGCGCTAACTTTGCTGCTCCTCCAATCATAAGTTCCCTCCCTCCCTGTAGGAGCACAAAACGCACTTCCAAACCAGAGTACTGTCGGGCGGTTTTCAAATTTTAAGGACATGGTGTGAATATTTCTCTCACCCATTGTTTTACTGAGCTTCTCCTGAGAAGACTGCAATTTTTCTCCAGTACCTTCCCCTACAATACAAATGATTTCCATTCTCATCCCTACTTATTTCAGTTTGAACTTTTAATATAAAGGTGGCAATAGAGTCATATCACCACTATCAAATTGTCAGGTCTCTGTCATTATGCAAACTGCAGCTCTTATTAAAAACTGCAATTCATCCTTTCACACACTTAAAATGGAAAACTGGTCATTTTCCGGCTCAGCCTCATAGTTGAGGCAGCGCTCCCTGGCCTGCTTGAAACTGAGCCTCCAGAGCCAGGGCTCCTATCTCTGAGGGGTGGCTCACCCTTCCCTGGCAGTCCAGATTCCCAGAAGTGGTGCCAGCTAAAGAGAAGCCACGGTGATCCACTGACGAGCAGCAATGGCAACAAGGAGCTGTGGCCGGGCAATGTGGAGAAATCTAGGATGGAGGGTGATGGCGTGGTGGGAGGGCATGAGTGACATCTGAGTCAGGAGGGAGGGCATGAGTGACATCTGAGTCGGTGGGGAGGGCATGAGGAGGGCACCGAGTGGGGAGGGAGGGCATGAGTGAGTGATGGGGAAGAGGTTTGGGAATGGGAGCTGCTGAGTGTAGCAGGGAGAGGTGGGTTGGGAAGAGGGGTGTGTTTGGTGGGGGAAGATAAGCTGATTAAAATGTGTGTGGGGCTTCACTGAGTCTTCTGCCTCCATGGAATATGGAAAGCTTAGTTGAAGCCTACATGGTTACATAAAATGATAACCTTTTTGCAAAGTTCTTTAAAAAGAGGGATTTTTATATTTATATATTATATGCTGACCTATAATACATGAACTTTAATAACGTACCAAATGTTACTATTGCTGCTTTGTTTTTGCTGGTGTTTGAGGTCGTATTCATTTTTAAGAATTATATAAATTCTTTCGTGGGATGTGGGTATCGCTGGCAAGGCTAGCCTTTGTTGCCCGTTGCTAATTTCCTTGGAGAAGGTGGTGGTGAGTTAAAATGGGGTCACTTTGGAAAATAGTTCGCAAAGCACTGCCACAGTCCTTTGCTTTGTGTTCTGGTGTGAGTACAGACTTTATTCTGTATTACATGCACTAACTGCATTGAATGTTTAAGTGCTGAGGTCACATTTGTGATTTTATACAAGTGCATTGGTTCACAATCTTGACGGTAATAGAAGGTAAACAAAGGGAAAACGAATGTTTCAACCCATTTGAAGTCTAATAATTCAACCCATTTGAAGTGGCCTCAAAACTTTTGCATTTCATACAGATCATAGGAGGTGCTATAATTGCATGATTCCTTGTCACAAAAAAAAATTCAAATCTTTCTGCCTTCAGCCACACATTTTTAGACTTTTTTCCTTCAGCCACTCTCACCCCTGAATACTTGACATAAGGTCTATTTGAAGCTGAAGAGTTGCTTTATTTTACAGTAAGATGAACAAGCAGACTAGCATTTATGATTAGACTTGCATCACACTTCATATCAGTAAGTTGTAATACTTGGTTTAAACAAGATGTCTTGTAACTGTTCCTCCAGCATTTTTGAATTTGGTCTCGGCGAAAGCTCTTACAACTTCCGCTTTAAAAACTTGATTGCCTGTACAGCTACCGTTTCAAAAAACCTGAAAATATTGCTGATTACTGTTTTCTGATGCGTTTGTTCGAAGGTGCAATACAGATTTTATGGAATAATTATATGCCCTTCATAGCTACATTAGCATTGTAAATGTGCTTTTATATACAACCTATTGCTCATCTTTCAAATAGTTCCTTTAATGGCACCATGAATGAATTTAAAATATACAAATTTTATCCTGAAAGTGTATCAAGGACACACTGATGCATGCAAAATAGTATTTCATAACTTGATGAGCATAGGTGGACTTCAGATGAATTATTTAGAAAATTGTCTGAATTTATTGATCATTTGCTTTAAGGAACCGTGGGTGTTTGCTGAATCTTCAGAACCTGTTCCCTAGAATTGCAGAATGTCACATGAACTGTGTTATTCAAAATGAAGCTGTATTTTGTATCTTGATTTTGATATACTGCTGATCAGGAATTATTTGAAATGAAACATTTTAGTTCTAGCCAACATTTATTCCTCAATGTGTGTTTGGGGTGGGGTTGTAGGAGGAAGATGAGGAAATGCTTTGTAGTGGTCTAAATGTGACTGTATAACTGCACTCGGAGTCTTTTACACTTGGAAATAGAACCACTTTTGAGCATGAGTATACTTCAAATTTGGATCGAAGGCTTTCATGTATATCTTTGTACAGTTAGAATTGAAAGCTGCTCATGGTAAATTATAACTTGCATTGGAGAGGGGCGTTTCTAATATGACAACAAATCTGAAATTAAGTAACTTCTCCATTAAGATTGCACAGAACTGATGTATCCAATATCTGATGTGGTGCAGCAAGATTACATGTTTTGAAATTTGGACTTTGATTTGGAAATCACCTCATCAGGAAGAACCTCCTGAGCGTATACTGGTCTTATTTATTGGTCATACATACCAGGTTAATTAGCTGTTTACTGCCTTTTTAAGCATTTTATATTGCAGAATTTATTTTTTCATAGCACTTTATATCTTGAGCATAGAATTCTTTTTTTCCCCAATGTGAGAAACTTGGGCCAAGCCTTCTGTTGAGCTATCTTTATTTGCAAGTTTGTATAGATGCCTAATCCTGAGGGCAGATGGTCAGTATAGATGGTTTCTGACGGGGTTATTCTCCTCTAAATCATTCCCTATGTTTTTTTTCTCTTTTCCCCATGCCATACAACTGTGAAGAGTGCTTAATCTCCTAGGGCCTTTGCTTTTGATCCAGCAGTGTGAAGTGTATAGTAGTGTTGTAATGACAAGTCATTGAAGTGATATATTTTGTACCATGGAATTTTTAAAATCTATCTTAGCAATCATTCTGCAATTAAAATAAATTCTGAAAGTTATTCAGCTTGATATATGCACATATTGCTACACCAATAATTTGTTTTTTAGAGCCAAAACAGCTATGATGAGACGCACGTTGTATGTTAAGTGATAATTGCAGTTACCAGCTTTGTTCTGTGAATAGTCTGTCATAAGCTGCAAGATATTACAAATCATAACATTTATGTTGAACAAATTACAGGACTATATAACTTTTATTCATGAAACAATTTTTGTTATGTAATTAAGATTGCTTAATCACTTTCCATTTCTGTTATCGTACACTTAGAGTCTGTGGATTCAACCAGAATTGTTTTGATGTGTCTAAAAATTGCATTGAGGAAAACCAGATTCACAAACAATGCAGCTTCATGTAGCTACCTTAATTATACTTCACTGCAGAGCTAGTAGTTTCCTCTTGCTAGAAGCATGTTCCTGACACCTGTTAGCATACGTATCAGTCTATTCAATCCAACCAATTGTCAGTTTAGTTAGCTGGAGATGGACTAGCTAGGAGACAAATCTGATGTCTCTGAACCCTGCTCTGAGTGACTGTATTTGTTTGTGCAAACATTGTTTTTTTTCTGTCTTTTTTTTTATTCATTCATGGGATGTGGGCTTTGCTGGCTGGGCCAACATTTATTATCCATCCCTAGTTGCCATAGTACAGGAAAGTGGCATTGAAGTGGACAATCATGATCCAATTTAATGGCGGAATAGGCTCAACGTGCCGAAAGGCCTACACCTGTTCCGATGTTCAGGGAATGGATGAATGACTTCAACTCAGGTAGCTATTGCTCCAGAAAGGGAAGATGTTTCAGGCAGAAGATTTATTAAGAGCTGTATGCCCAGGCAGAAATATAACAAACATCTCTCTCAGCTGACTAATTCTATCCTGAATCACCGTCACTGTAGCTCACACCAGTATTCCTGTGGAATGTCATGGACCATACAGATACCCATTTATGAGTTAGTCCGCAGGCTAACTTGGGTTCAATATTATCCATAGAGCAAGGAAAGTTTATTTTTCTTTGTTTTTGTACCTGAGATGGGAATTAAAAGTGCCGTACCAATTAGACAAGCTGCTGAAACCGTTAACCTTGAGACTGAGTTCATGCTGGATTTTGGACCTTGCCAGTTTTCGGGTCTGGTGTCTAATCAAACCTACATATTATGTTCATAGCATAGCCATGTACCCTGTCTTTGGCAGCCAGCTGAGAATGTAATGACTGCAATAACCTGTATTGGTTAAAAGCCCTAACACTGCTCTGTCAGCAGATTAAGGGAAGGTTATTCTTGGGAGAAAACAGTTCAAGATGCCCTTGAAAAAGTGCTCCGTTTTTGGACATTGCCAGTTTTCAGATAGGTGGATGTGAGGTACTGTACTTGTTCTTGATTTTTAGTTTATGATGCAAGTCATGTGCTTTGATAGATTACTCGTTTGATCTGCTATTATAGATTAGGAGAACATAAGAGGTTGTGTCATTCAACATGACAGTTACAATAACCAGGGTTTCTGATGGCCACTGAGTAATACTATATAACTAGATATTGTATGTATAAAATCACATTCATTCCTGATTAGCAAGGCCTTGCCAATGGGGTGGGACTTTGGAGCTGAGCTTGAGAAATATCCTGCGAAGCTCCTACTTTGTGCTATTACTCCTCCTGCTTCTCTCTTCCACCCCTCCCCCCTTGTATTCCACCCTTTCACCTCTAGGGGTATTTTGGGGGTTGGGGGGAGTGGGCAGAGAATAGCCTTCCACTTTCTCAACACCTCTCTATAACATCAGCGATAACAAGCATATAGTGGAGTGAAGAACTGATTGGTATTTCACCATATAATAGCAAGTGCATTGAAGTAACTACATTGTTGGAAGATCTTGAGTATTTTATACTTTTATAGCTTTTTTAAAAAAAATAAAATGCATCTTGTAAATGGTATGTGCATATGTTCATGTGCAAATTTAAAGAGTTCTTATATACTGCTTTGGCAAAGTAAATCTTGCAAAAAGAAAGTATAAAATGTTTTCCTCATCTTATTACAGGGTCTTATTTTTGTGGTAGATAGCAATGACCGAGAGAGAATTCAGGAAGCATCAGCAGAGCTGCACAAAATGGTATGTGATATTCATTAAGGCTTGAATTTGGTATCTTGTTTACTGGTGTTCTGAAAAATGTTCCTTTCCTGAACATATTAGTTTAAATTTCTTGGTTGTACAGATAGATAATATTTGCAGTTGTGTTGTTGATGGGAATTATAGGAACTGAGCCATTTTTTAAAGAATTTATTAAAAGTTCTAGCATTTAAAAGCTTTTTTCCTGAAATGTTTTAAATTAAAATTTAGTAATGAAGTAAATGTGATGGGAGTGGCAATGGCAATAAACATTTAATTCAGTGTTGTCATAAAATAAACACAGTGGGTACTTAATTCATTAGGATTCTGTAAATTTATTAAAACGTATGGTTTTCTTGAAAATGTTCTAATGAAATAATCTGAGATTCGATTAAAATATATTAATCAAATAAAATGAATAAATTCAAAATGGCTGTATGAAATTATTAAAATAAAGGCAGTGGGAATTATAAATTGTATTGTGAACCAGATGGGAGTGAGTCAAGAATATTTTTGTTCTTAACTCTTTGAGCTGAAGGTGGGACTGGAGATGTGTGGAAATATTTTAAAATCTAATCTATATTGCAGGTGCAAATAGCAAGAACCTGGGCCATATTAACCAAACCAACAAGTAGCAAGAACAGAAGGGGTCAAATAATTCTCAGTGCAGCTGCAAAGGGAGGCCAGGCAATAGGGATATATCAGACTGCAACAGAGCTGCAGTGATGGGAGACACAATCAGAGATGCACAACAGGAATTTTTAAAAATACAGCCACTTTAGATGAACAGCAGTTGCAGTGGATGAGCAAGAACCCTATTTTGTTTTAAATTTGGGATGAATCAAGAGCTAAAAGACAAATATCTAAACATAGGAGTAAAATCCAAGTGATTTTTTTAATGACAGCATTAAAACTTGCATGAACAGAAAACTTGATGGTCTCTGAAAATGTGCAAACCACCCAGTGGTCAAAGCTTACAATTGCATGCAAGCTAAACGTCTTATCATAACAATGGGAAAGCTATTTTTAAAAAACTGACAGGGCAGGTGTCATCAAATGTAACACAGGTGTGGGACTTCAAAATGACCACAATGAATGCTTACAGGTGACTGCATTTTTTGATATAGTTTTTTTGGTATTTTCTCCAAATATTCTCTTCAGAAGGCAATAACTCAGTGTATGGTTGCAAAGCACTTCGTATCTTAGCCATTTTTTTTTCCTATGAGTACCCGGCAGTTGGTAAGGCATTAAACTGTGCTGGGCAGCACAGCTAATCCTTATTCCAGCCTTAACTAATGTCCACATGTATACATTCTCTAGTAGGGTTCACTGTATAGTAATCAAAAAGAGGAGTCCTGGCTGATTTTTTTTCCCCTTCCTGCTAACCTAGGGGTGCAGGAATCAATTGTACCACTATTTTCACTCTGGCTGAAATCAAATCAAGCCCTGGACTTCAAGTTTGTCCTGACTCAATTCAAGCTATTTTTACCAACTAGACCATCAGGGAGCTAGCAATATGGTAATGCCCCAAAACTGTTGAATAAGTTCCTCTCCCAAGTCAGGCACCATCTTGACTTGGAACTATATCGCAGTTCCTTCATTGTCACTGGGTCAAAAACATGAAACTCCCTTTAGAACAGCACCATGGGTATACCACCAGGTAGACTGCAGTGGTTCAAAACAGTGGCTGGCCACCACCTTCCCTTGGGTAATTAGGAATAGGCATTAAATACTGGCCTTGACACTCTCATGCCATAAAAGACTAAAGAAAGCACTGTCATTGGCTAACTCGCTATATAGGTTAGTTATCTTTTGAGGGATGAAGTACAAGCATAAATTGCTTAAAGAAAAGCCACTCCAAGCAGATCAGAGGGGTTAGGTCTCTGGTGAGTTCATTGATTGTAGCTTAGATGGTAGTTGGAACCAAATTTGGAAGAAATCCCCTGGAGTTAAGGATGGTAACACCAATCCAGATTTGGCACTTCTGTTCACTACATAACAATCCTTCCTGGAATTGTGCACATGGGCACCAAGCAAGGTCCTGATTGGCTGTAAAGGTCTCAGTCAGATAATCTCCTTGCACTATCCAGTTTTGTGAATGAATAATGACCACTTAGTTGAAGTACCAGAGGGGAGTAACTGCCTTGTACAGAAGCTCCTGGTCTATGGGGAGTTAGGGCTGCCAGTGCATCAGAAATACAATTTGCATTGATGATTTTGAACTAACAAAGAAAGTTGACTGTTGTCATTCTGGCTGGGAAGCTTGCATATAGTTATGTTAAATGATACAGTCCCTATCATGACCATAATGTCCTTATAGTTTGATAACCTGGTTCAGCTGACTCGACATGCAGAACAGCTGTTTGGTCAACATACCAGTATCTGAGCATGTGAGTGTTTCAAGAGTGGGAGTCAAAGAAAGGGCTGATAACATGAATTTCCTTACCCTGTGTGTAACTTGACTACGGTGCAATCTCCAGATAAGTTGAATGATCATACATCTTGTAATCTTGAATTAAAATTTGCCGTGATAATGGAATTAAATTACTAAATTTCTTTTCTAGATTCAAGAAGATGAATTGAGAGATGCTGTTCTACTGGTATTTGCCAACAAACAGGACCTGCCAAATGCCTTGACAGTCAGTGAAATGACAGATAAATTAGGACTGCAGGGCTTTCATAACAGAATTGTAAGTAATCTACTTAATGCTGTTAAATTGCAAATATTAGTTCATGATTTGACAGCAACATGCATGGAATTAACATAGATGGGTTAATACTTGCAAATTGGCATACAATATAATTTGTGTAGTAAGCTCTTTGAAGATCCATTTTCCGTCAAAATGACAAAATAGGATTTTTCCAATGACTTAAATGTATTTAATGAGAAGCAGGACTATACAGTCCAAAAAGTCTGTTGAGATAGCTGATTGATTGTAGGTGGGCAAAACACCGTGGATTAAACTTTCAACTTTGGAGTAAAACTGATGATATTGGATTGATCAGCTTATACATCCCATCTGCTTTTCCTGGGGTGCCAAAGCAATGAAAGGTGGTTTACCAACGTGGTTTCTTTAAAATATCTTTTCCTCACCATGGTCAGTTTATCAACTTTCCAAAATATCAGAAATTTGAATGGTCGACTTCCTAATTCATCAGTCGACTAATGTACTCTGGTTGGTAGTGTTTGGAGGCTTATGTAGATTATGAAAATCTCACATATGATCCCTGGTTTGGGTTGCATAAGTTGTTTGGAGCTGGATCAGTGGTAAGGATTCAAAGATTGGATACTGTCCATCGTCTGGGGAGGAATATTCAATCAAGACTCCATTGCTTAAACTAATTCCAGTAATCTCTACTGAAAAATGCTTGTGTGGATGCTAGCTATGATGTCCTGTGGCATAATAGTCAATACTTGCTGTCTTAGCCCACATATTGTCCACTTAGGTAAAGTACTAGAGGGCTACCAGTACTCGTGGAAACATAGCTTGGTGAAAGTCATTGGCTCCGGGGGTGGTAAAAGAGGAGACTGTTGTCAAGGTTATTTTAGATCTAAAACACACTTGACCAAATGCCAATTACTTCAATTCTGTTATTTCAGATGGTGTCAATAGTTAGTGTTTCTGTATTCAATTTGGTAAATATAGTTAATTTTTCTAATGCCATATTTTTTTTTTTGGAACAGTGGTATGTTCAGGCTACCTGTGCTACACAAGGAACTGGCTTGTATGAAGGTCTTGACTGGCTATCATCTGAACTATCAAAATCCTAGACCTGATGCCACAATTTGACAAGATGTTTTATTTAAAAGGAGGCACGTTTGGTAATATTGGTCTAGGCTTGTTAACTAGTTTTCATCTCTCAAATATTGTGATTTCTGAAGTTGATTTTTTTTTTGGCAGCACAGCTTGATTTTGAACTCTTCTTGCGAATGTTTGTCATAGGTTTCATAAATTGGTGGAAGATTAAACCATTAATTCACAGTTATCTTATTGAGTGTTTTCTTCAATTTTATCTCCCAATTGAAGCCAATATAGATCCTAACTTGCATAATAGCTGAAGAATTAAACTCAAATACATTTGAGCCCAAATAAACAATTGTTTCAGAAATTTTACCTTGCCCTTTTTCAGAGTTTTGTGATACCATGGGCCAATCCAAAACACAATCTGTTGAAGAAATATTTCTGTACCATTCCATTTTGTGAAAATGGGGTGTCGGTTGTTTCTTTATTTGGCTATTATTGAACATGCCTCCTGACTGGATCAAACAAGGGTTGGTAGGGCATGGGTAAGGAACTAGATTTTGGAGTTAGAGCAAATTGCCCATTGTGGGGAGAAAAGCATCAGTTGCACAGAAATTGCCTGGTTTATATATTGTAGTCAGATGTCTGTGTCTCTGAATAAAAATTAAGTCTTGCTGATTGTAACTTTTATGGCCCCTCCCCGAGCAACCCCATCCAGTGGTATATTTTTGAAACCACTTCAGAGGTCCTTCAGCCTCCTCTTTGTGGTGCTGTAGATCTCTGAAGTGGTTTTGTTACCTCTGTTGACTGGTTTAATGCAAGGTTATTTGTTAAAAATAATAGAAAGGTTAAGGTTTTTCTTTTGTTGGTAGACACCTGTTCTTGGCAACATAGCCAGTTTCAGTGGACCACATCCATCCCCCATTCTGCATATTTGATACTGCAAACTCTAAATGTTCCTTTCTTCCTTTTTCACAAAAGAAGCAACGGGTTGTGCACCCCATTGCAATGTAAACTTCATAACACTACTAAAGGATCCAGTCCTTAAGTATGCATGCACTCATGTTGGCATTTCTATCCACATAGATAAGATCAGATTGTCTTTCTAGTATGTTGAAAGTTGTAACCTTTTTTAAATGTTGCATGTTGTTTTTTGGTATCAGTGTGCTGTTATTCATTGTAATATAGTTATTGTTTGTTTATTTGTCTACGGATGGGCAAGTCTTCATGAAACTGGAAGATTTGGGAACATCAAAATTCCAATAATGAAAGGTGTCTACGTAATCCATTTGACATAATTCTGATGAAATTAAATAAACTTTATAGAAATACTTTGTGCATGTTATTGAATCTAATTGTTTTAGACACTAAAGTTTTGTGATCTTCTAAGATCATGAGAATGAATTATAGAACCAGGAGATTCATGAGTCAAGACCAAGTTTACTCTTCATATGAAGCAGAGTTAGAGGGTGGCCAATAATTTGCCAAGATGTAATTAATAGCTATTTTAAAGTCATATTGTGGACTTTTATGTACAGTTTCATTTAATATATAGTAATCAAATAGCAAAACATATAGCAATTTGGGAAATAGTTTATCGGTACATTATTGGTCACATTGCAATGCCATCACTGGTGGAAAGGTCCACTTACACTGACAAGCCTATACAGTTTCTAAATACAGACTTAGGCATTTATAATGGAAATATAAAATCTAAAGAAGAAATTGTATTCAAAAGATGTCTTTCACAAGCTCAAGACACCCCAAGCACTCCACATCCAGTTAAGTTCCTTAAGTGTAGTGGCTGTCATAATGCAAGTCTCTGGATTGGGACTTGGACGCAAACCATTTGACTCAGGTGAGAATGCCACTGCTGAGCCAAGATTATGCATTGCCTTGCCAGAGTGCCAATCTTTTACATCTGCATTGCCTGGTCCAGTTATTCCCACTTCATTTACTTTAGCGAAGCCATACGTCGGTTTCCTGGCAGTGGGAAAATCATCAATTAAGTCGGAGGTGGGAATGGGTTCATGGGGGAAATACACCTGCTTTCATCGTATTGTCAATTAGGGAAATTATTGAGCCAATTGACACCAATTATCCCTGAGCCCACCAGGATTTAGTGATGGCTCAGGGATTACATGCAAATTGCACATTTTTCCTTTGCCTCCAAAGGCCACCAGACAAACTCTATTGAGTTTGTCTGTGGCCTTCTGGGGGGTGGGGGTGGTAGTGTCCCTTGTTCAAAGGCACTTTGAGGATGGGGGGTGTTCTTTGAGCCTCCTCTTCTAGTCAGTTGTTTAATTCTCCATTACCATTCACAACTGGATGTGGCGGGACTACAAAGCTTTGATATGATCCGTTGGTTGTGGGATTACATAGTCCTGTCTATAGCATGGTGTTTCTGCTGTTTAGTATGCATACAACTCTGTGTTGTAGCTTTACCAGCCTGGCACCTCATTTTTAGATACGCTGTTCCTGGCATGTTCTTTTACAGTCCTCATTGAACCAGGGTTGGTCTCGTGCTTGATGATAATGGTAGAGTCAAGGATATGCCAGGGCATGAGGCTGCAGTTTGTGGTGCTGCTGATGGCTGACAGTGCCTCGGGTACCCAATTTTGAGCTGCTAGATCTGTTCTATCCCATTTGGCAAGATGGTAGGGTAGTGTCACAAAACACGATGTTCTCAGTGTGAATATGGGACTTCTCCACGAGGATTCCTACCAGGGACAGATGCATCTGCAACAAGTAGATTGAGGATGACTAGATCAAGCAGGTTTTTTCCCCATATTGTTTCATCACCACCACCTGCAGGCCCAGTCTGACCACAATGTCCTTCAGAACTCAGCTAGCTTGGTCAGTAGAGGTAGTAATGAGCCACTCTTGGTGATGGATATTGAAGCTTCCCAGAGTACATTCTGGGTTCCTTGCCCTCAGTGCTTCGGTCTAGTGGTGTTGAAAATAAAGGAACCCTGAATCATCAGCTGAGGGAGGACAATAGATGGTACTCAGCAAAAGGTTTCCTTGCTCAAGTTTGATCTGATGCTAGAATCTTTCCAATCTCTCACCAGTTCTGTACCATTGTCTAAGTGTGGATTGTTAATAATCTCTGATATGTAGAAGTTATTTGATAGAGAATAAGATGTTCATTTTATTGCGGCTTTGCTACACGTAATAAAACTCTTTGCGATACTTAACGGATAATGTGAAAAAGACTCCATAAGTAGAGATGTTAAAACAAGGCCATTCCTTCCTAGCTGTATACCACTGTGCCACCACCTCTGGTGAGTCTGTCCTAGTGGGACAGCACATACAAGGGATTGAAGAGTCTGGGACATTGGCTGTAAGCTTTGATTTGGTAGTATGACTGTCAGACTGTTGCTTGACTCCATGGGATAGCTCTCCCAATTGTGGCACGTGCCTAGATGTTAGAGAGGAGGACTTTGCAGGGTCAACTGGGCAGGGTGTGTCTAAGTCAATGTGAGGTGGTTTGTCTGGTTTTATTATTCATCTTTTCTATAACAGTTTGATATCACTGACTGGCTTGCTAGACCATTTCAGAAGGCAGTTAAGAGTCAACCACATTTCTATGCACCTCGAGCAGGTAACAACGGCAGATTTCCTCCCCCGAAGAACATGAGTGAACCAAATGGGTTTTTACGACAATAGGGTACTTTCATGATCATTATTAATGAGACTTACATTTTATTTCAGATTTATTAACTAATTAGACATAAATTCCCCCAGTTGCTATGCTGAGATTTGAACACAACTCTCCAGACCATTAATCCAGACCTCTGAATTACTGGTCCAGTAACATTACAACTTGGAGCTAGTTAGTTCAGCTGACCAGATGGCTAGTGTGTGGTTCAAAACATCATCAGTGCAGGTTCTATTCACGTTTGAAGTCAACTGAGAGTGGAAGGTAATGGCAAACCACCATGAAAAAACTGCTATTGTAATTCCACTAAGCACCTTGTGATGTTGTATGACATAAAGGCATTCTATAAATGTACGTTGTCACTTAATCTGTTTTCTTTCTCAATGTACCATTGTTCGTATTGGAAGGTAGTTGCTTTAATTGAGTTTTACATTTGCACTGTTTTAAATACAGTATTGCTTAAGGCCGATTAATTTTGTATTCATGTTCTCTAGTCTAATGAAAGTTTAAATATTTACATTATTCAGTCCTCTTCACATGAAGGTGAAATTTGTCCTGGATGGTGGAACAAAACAGCAGCTATTTGACATTTGGGAAAATAAAGCTGTATATAAAACAGACTGCCATTTTATTGCCAACATTCTACTACCTGCCAAAGATGAATTGTACCCTTCATTATCCTTTCACTAAAACGTGTGTGTGTCTTCATTACTTCATGCGAAGACCTTTTCTCTCAGCACATCCCTTTGAAAGTAGGGTGCGTCAAACTTGCTCAGTATTTGAAATATTAGTGGTTCATGCAAAGTTTGGTGGATCTGGATAGGAGTAGCCTACTCAACAATAAATGCCTTAATTTACTTGCAATGAATAGTCAGCGATGTTTCAATCTTTGCTTTTACTAATAGGCATCCCTTCATTATTTATGCCCATTGGATATTCCAATTATGTAATCTTAACACCAAGGAGGTTGGCTACGTTTACCTTGTGTACATTTTAAAAATCAATTTATTTGCAGTAATGAACATGCAATTTCATTTTCTATATTTGGGATCGACATTTAGCAGCTTCCATAAAAATGTGCAAATCTGTATTCAGATATCTATCGTATCTGCATATTATGATTTATAGAAGAGGAGGAATTGCAATATATCTCCCTAAGATTTTACAAAGTCTCCTAATTGCACTGGCTACCAGATTATTGCAGACCTGTGATTAATGCAATGCTTATTTAGAAATGTATCACAGCTGAATTGGGAATCTTTTTTTGTTTCAATTTCATGCAAGGAATATTTTATTCCAGTTAGAGTACAGTAAAGTGTGAACCTTTCTGCATCCATACATTACAAATCCTGCCAGGTTCAATTCGTCGTCACATTCCAGTTTTGCTTTTTACATTATTAATGTGTAGTCTGTCCAGCATTGTTATTCTCATCCATTCTGATCTATTCAATTCAATTATATTAAGACCAATCAACTTTTATGTAAAGGAACTACAAATGATGAAATTTAAAATAAACACAAAAAATACAGGAATGACAGGTTTGTCAGCATCTGATAGTTGTGAACAAAGATCAAAATCCAAAACATTACCAGCCATTATCCTCTTTACAGATGCTGATAAACTTCTGTAAATTACCAGGTGTGCGCGTTTGCAAGCTCATACAAGGACCATCCTCAGTATTTAAAGTAGCAGCAAACCTGCAAGTCATCGTCATTTATTTACATTTCAGATCACAGATAAGTGCAATATGATCTGATGGATGTGAAACACTTGGCAGAGCCAAATGGCAGATGATTTCCTCGTGACTTGGAAAAGGAATAACCTGAAAAACTTCAAACATGTTAATATCCATGAAAATGTAGTCCAGGCAACCTTGGAAGCCACCTACATAATTTGTGTAAGCAGGTTCTCCACAAGCACTTCTTAGTTTAAATGAGTGTGTAAGGGACATGCTGCATTGTTCTTCCTCACCGTTTGAAGTCCAGTCGGGGTGATCAGCAGAAATGTGTCCCTTGGTGACAAATTCATACAAGCCTGAGTTTGGAGTGCTGTTGAAGTCACCACAAAAAATTACTGGTATATTGGGGTACATCTCTGCTGTAACTCGTTGGAGGTGACGAAAGGCGATTGCTATCTGAACAAGGCGAATGTGTCCTCCTGAAAAAAAATCGATTTATTTAGTCTTGCAATATCAAGATTACAGTTTGGCAAAAGAACTTATCTGACATCACATCCAACAAATCGCGATTGGCATAAAAAGTGCTGGAAATACTCAGCAGGCCTGGCAGCATTTGTGGAGAAACAGAGTTAATGTTTCAAGTTGAATATTTCTTCAGAATTGATGGAGGGTAAAAATGTGATGTAGATATGCTGTTGAAAGGGGGAGGGAAGAACAAAAGAAAAGGTCTGGGATAGGGTAGAGGACAGGAGAAATTAAATGACAAAGATGCCTTGGAACAAAAGGCAAAAGGAGTGGCAATGATTGTAATAAAGAGACAAAGCATTTGTCCAGAGTGAAATGCCAGAATAATGAACAACTCTGTCCGAAAACAAAAACATAAAATACAAGATTCAAATCAGCGCGTGGCAAAAAAACAAAATCAAAATGGAGGACAGAGTTCATGGTCTGAAAGTTGAGTCCAGAAGCCTGTAAAGTACCTGATTGGAAGATGAGGTGCTGCTGCCCAAGTTTGCATTGAGTTCACTGGAAAACTGCAGCAGGCCAAGGACAGAAATGTGAGTGAGAGACCAAGGTCGTGAAGTAAACTGGCAAGCAACCAGAAGCTTGAGGTAATACTTATGGACTGAGCCAATTGGTTTAGCCAGTGTACAGGAGAGCGCATTGTGAGCAGCGAATACGATATACTAAATTGAAAGTAGTACAAGTAAATCACTACTTCACCTGGAAGGAGCGTTTGGGGCTTTGGACGGCGAGGAGGTAATAAGGCAGGTATTCATCTCCTGCGATTGCCTGGGAAGGGGGACAAGATGCTGGGGGTGATTTGGAGTGGACGAGGTTCTCGCGGAGGGAACGGTCCCTTCAGAATGTTGAATGGGGAGGGGAAGACGTGTTTGGTGGTGGCAGAAATGGCAGGGGATGATCCTTTGAATGTGGAGGCTGGTGGGGTGCAAAGTAAGGACAAGAGGAACCCTATCACAGTTTTGGGAGGGGAAGGGGTGAGAGCAGAAGTGTGGGAAATTGAGGGCCCTGTCAACCACAGTGGGGGGAAATCCTCAGTTGAGGAAAAAGGAGACATATTAGAAGCGCTGGTGTGGAAGGTTGCATCATCAGAACAGACACGACAGAGGAGGAGAAACTGGGAGAATGTGTGAATTTATTCATAGGGCTTCCCAGAACAGAGAGCAGGTTTGAAAATTGGAGATAATTCGCTTAAATCTCTATCTGTGACATCCTAGGTGTGCCACATTGCCGTGGGGATAGATTGCAGGGAGAATTTCTTTTTTTGTTTTTGTGATTTCTCACAGAAGTAGCTAGCTGAAGTCTGGGTCTGGAGCAGTTTGAACAAATATAGAGAGAATCTGCCAGGAACTGTGGACCAGGAACAGATAGCTATCAGAAACCGAGGGTTGCTTGAGCTGGGGAGGGATTGAAGGAGAGTTAGAGATTTTACTTAGTGGAAGGACCCTAAAAAATCTCATGCCTCGGAGAATAGCAGGAACACTGAGGAGAATTGAAGTGAATTCCTGAGAGCTGTAAAACACCTTGGTTGGGTCCCAGGAAAAGTGAAGGAGCCATCAAGATCATGTATAGGGGAACTCTTGGATGGAAAAAAAAGTAAAACAGGAGTATTCTGTTGAGATTTTTAGGTTTAAAATATAGCTGCTTGTTAAATTAGTAGTATTGGCTTATTTAACTTGTACAGTAAACATTTTTGTTTAAAACATGAAATCCTGTGGCATAATTCTTTCAGTTAATAACTGGGGGTTCAATTTCTTTTAAAATGTTACTGGTGTCTACTGAGATTGTAACACGCACAAAAAATGTATAGGATTAAGTGCAATTTTTTTCTGTGCTATTTTGGTATAAAAAACAAAATCGAGTGATAATACTGATAAAAAGATAGCTATTTCAGATAACACAGATTTCAAACAGGATTTAGGTCTTCAACTATAACACAATCCATCTTGGAGCAGTAAGTCAGCCTCACAATTAGTTAATTGGACAATTGTTAATGGGCAAGTTCATGCCAAGCAGACGTGAGATGCATATCCAAAAAAGGGGAGAGGGGAAAAGAAAGGAAATGCCAGATAATTTTATAGATGTAAAATTTACCTTTGGGGTGCCAATAAAGATGAGTATTACCAACACACAACTTCTTTGATGAATCTTTTAGAGACTGAAGTACACAAACCTAAATAAAAGTAGCAGTGTTTAAAATCAATAATGTACAGTAAACACTGGATTTCTTAAACAACACAGAAACAGGAGCAGGCCATTTAGCTTCTCGAGCCTGTTTGCCATTAAACAAGATCCTGGTGGTTGGCAACCTACTTCCACATATCTGTCTTTGCCCTATATCCTTTAATACCTTTGGTGAACAAAAATCTATCAATCACAGATTGAAAATAAACTTAGCATCAATTGCAAAAGAAGAGTTCCAAACTTTCATTATGCTTTGCACGTAAAAACGTTTCATAACTTCATGCCTGAAAATTATGCCCTCAGTGCTGGGTTCCTCACCAATGTGAACAACTTCTCTATACCTACCCTGTCAGCTCCCCTTAATATCTTGAAAATTTTGATCAAATCATCCTATAACCTTCTAAATTCCAATGAATACAACCCTAGTTTGTGTAATCTCTCTTGGTAATTTGATCCTTTGAGTGCAGGTACCATTCTGGTAAGTCAATGCTCCATTCTGTCCAAGGCCAATATATCCTTTCTAAGTCTGAAGTTCAAAACTGCTTAATGCACTCCAGGTGTGGTCAAACCAGGGCTTTGTACAGCTGCAGCATGACTTGTATTCTAATCCCCTAGATATGAAGGCAAGCATTTCATTACAAGAAATACAGAAAGTTAGCATGCAGGTACAGCAACCAATTAGAAAGAGGGGAGTGGGGTACTAGAGTAAGCAAAAATTTGTACAATTGTACAGGGCTTTGATGAAACCACACCTGGAGTACTGTGCAGTTTTGGTCTCCTCATCTAAAGAAGGATACTTGACTTGGAGGTGGTGCAGTGTAGGTTCACTAGATTGATTCTTGGAGTTACAGGATTGTCCTATAAAGAGGTTGAATAGATTGGACCTATACTTTCTGGAGTTTAAGAGAATGAGAGGTGATCCTGTTGCAACTTATAAGATTCTAAGGGGGCTTTGACAGGGTAGATCCTGAGAGGTTGTTCCCCCTAACTGGAGAGTCTAAAACTAGGTGTTACAGTCTCAGGATAATGGATTGATCATTCAAGACTAAGATGAAGAGCAACTTTTTTTACTAAGGCGGTTGTGAATCTTTGGAATTCTCCACCCCGGGGTCTGTGGATGCTCAGTCGTTGAGTATATTCATGGCTCCGACAGATAGGTCTTTGGACTCTAGTGGAATTAAAGGACATGGAGATTGTGGAATTGAGATTGAAGATCAGCTATGATCTTATTCAGTGGGGAAGCAGGCTCAAGGGTCCACATAGCCTACTCCAGTTGTTATTTCTTATGTTCTTACTAGACTTTTTAATTACTTTCTATACCTATTCATGACATTTTAATGATTTATGTATCTGGGCCCCAGGTCTCTTTGCACCTCCACTGTTTCTAGCTTTCCACCATTTAGAAAATACTCTGTTCTATCCTTTTCAGGTCCAAAGCAGATGACTTCACATTTGCCATAGTTTTGTCCATTCTTAATCTTGAGTATCACTGAAAAAAGACACATGTTGAAGCTTTCTCCAGGCAACGCCTCGACCGATCAGAGTCCACTTGCCAACCAATCAGCACTCTCTTCTCATGAAGTATAAATTGATGTTCCCTTTACAATTAGTATGTTCGCGTATGTCCTGATGAGTGCAAGACAAAAAGGTTTGATATGTCTCTTTTTCCAGTACTACTCAAGTTCTGTATGACCAAAAACTATCTTAATCTATTAGTATCGATTTGTAACTTTATGCTTCCATCTTCACTGCTCACAATGACATTAATCTTTGTGTCATCAGCAAACCTGGACACGTGGTTTTCTTTTCCATCATTTAGGCCATTAATAAATAGTGAATAGTTAAGGTCCCAATGCAGACCCTTGCGGAACACTACTAGTCACATCCTACCAATTAGAGTCCTTGACCATTATCCCAGCTCAGTCTCTTGCCACAGTCAATTTCCTAATCAAGTCAATAATTTGCCTTCAATTCCATGAGCTTCAACTTTAGCTAACAGTCTCTTATGAGGGACTTTATCAAATGCCTTCTGAAAGTCAATATAAATAACATCTATAGGCATTCCCTTAGCCACTACTTCAGTCACTTTTTAAAAAATTAATTGAGGTTTGTTAGGCATGACTACCATTCACAAATTCTCTCGGATCAGCTGAAAAGTTTCAGCGTGTTCAGTTACTCTATACTTAATCATAGACCCTAATAATTTCCTGTATAAAAATATAAAGAACACAAAGTATTGAATGGGATTTCAGCTGTTCAGAATTTAATTATCCTGTAGTTTGCTGCCCCAATATTTTGAAAATGGAAGATAATCATGTGTATTCTTTAAAGTTCCCAAATGGGCATTCATCTTCACAATATAATGTACATTATAATACCGCGATTGTTATTTAACAACAGGCATCTGTTCAATGTTATTAACACTAAATTTCTACTTTGCTGCATCAATGTTAATTAATTCAAACCTTTAGAGTAAAAATCTGCACCTAAAATCTGATTGTACCAATATTTTGCTCCCAGGAAAAATCGAAATACTATTTTCCCAGCACAGACTGGCCTATATCCCAAAACTGAAATCTCGAAAGCTACAGCGTCCAAAATATCTTTTGAAGTACCTGGAAAGCGGTTGATCTTTGCAACACCTTTTCTTTAACAATGGGATTTGCAGAAATCTTCTCCAAAAGCTCGAAGTGTAAGGGGTCTGAAGCGAGAGCCTCGCTAAAGATCACATCATGCTGACTTAACAGCCGGTACTTGGAGGCTCTGAAGAAAGTTGCGAGACCTTCGTGTTGCTTCTCCTTGACCCGAAACACTCCCTGAAAGCCGAAAGCATCCAGGGCCGGGGACAGGCTGTTGGTGAACACATTCTTATCCACCTCCTGGAGGCAGATGATGTCGGCATTGTAGCCGCTGAGCTCTTTCTTGATGAGGTTCTGCCTGTAGTCGACCTCCAGTGCATAGGGCGGGCAGTAAGGGTACAGGTTACTCCTGGAGAACTCGGTCTGCGCGTACACATCGGCCAGGATGTTGTAGGAAACCACCCGGAGCTGCGGCTCCTCCAGGCCCTGGCGGGTGAACCACTGGCGGCTGTCACAGGTACAAGCTCCCGGGCCGGCCTCCACCGTGCCGCCGCTTTCCAGCTCCACCGCGGCCCCGAAGCGCCGCCCGTCGCCCGGTTGACATCTCAGCTTCAGCTTCAGGCCGATGTGGCTGTTACTGGGGGTGAAGACTCGGCCGCTAGCCGCCGCCTCCCAGCCCCCGTCCGCCTCCCTCAGCCACTCGAACAGAGAGTGCGAGGCCTCCCCGAACTCCAGCTCCACTTTGGGGCAGACCGGGAAGCCGGCCAGAAGGGAGCTGGGTAACCGGAGCTGGGTCAAGGTGGGCGGGTTTCTCTCCACTCGGTACCGGGCCTCCCCCACCTGTAAGACGGCTCCATCCTGCCAGGCCTCGGCGTTACTCGTGTCCCCGGGCACCGGCTCCTCTCCCTGGTATAGGACGACCGGCGGGGCCGAGGCCTGAGCCTGGGCCTGGGCTGCCTTCCGGCCTTTCCCGGGCTTGGCCTGCGCTTTGAGCAGGTTCTGGGCGATGCGGCCGAGCGCGGTCCGCAGGCTCTCGCTCTGCTCCCGCTGCAGGTGCCGCTGGGTTCCGTTCCCGGGCCCCAGCCGCAGCGAGATGGTCAACTTGGTCTCAGTGGGGACACAGCGGACAACCGCTGTCTGCATGGCCACCGGCCCCGAGGGGAAGCGGGCTACAAGCCGCTGTGAGCCGGCTGAGGGTAACGAGCGGGCGGCGCTGCTGACCAGGCCGCACATGGACCCGAACAAGCCGGCTCAGCGGCACGTACCTCACTGCGGATCCGGATCCAATCGGCCACCCGATTAGAAATAAATCAAAATATTAAACCTATTGTGTGGAGTGAAAAACTGGGTCAGATGGTGCTGGCCGCTCTGGTTATATTGTTCATTCCAAAATGATTCAGGAACTATATGGTCATGTGTATGTATATCCAGAATGCCACATCACTCAGTCTGTGTACCAAACTAACATGGTATCACTCCACCAGACATGTGGAGATGATGAAAACTCCCAGTATCCTGTACCAAAAGTGTCATTATTTCAGACTCCTGGGGGCCCACAAGGTACCATAACATGTGGCAGCAGGTACATGTCACTGAGTAAAACCCAAACTATGAATGCTGAATTAGATTGAGAAAAGTCAACCCGAATTAGTGGCAGAGGGAAAGACAGTGAGCGAATCGCACGAAAACGAAATGGCTGCCGCAGCAGTAAGTGCACAGCTCCAACCCATATTGGATTGGGAAAGCTGATGATGTCGTGGAGGCATTCGAGGAGTTCGAACAAAAGTACAAATTGACCTTCAATAGCTTTCTAAAACACACCAGTGAAGAGGAAATAGTCAGCCGCATCCTTGTAGACAGGAGAGAAAGATGTGCGAGAGCTGTGGATGACCACATGAGTTCACAGACAGAAAGCAATGTCCTGCATATGGATCAAACTGCAGAGCTTGTGGAAAGTCCAATCAGTGTGAAAAGATGTGCAGAACAAATATGGAAGATGGTAAAGCAGTAAACAGAGACAGGGCAAATGAGAAATAAACTCATGGTCATCTTGCAGCGTGTGGATATTTTTGCTTTAAGGACACAACAGACATAGAAATCATACACCTACGTGAAATGTCATGATGCAACAGTTCCCAGAAAAAAAAATCATACACCATTCAGATCAGGGAGAAAGTGAGAAATAAGCCCACAACCACAAATCTGCATCCGCAGTATTTTGCTTTTACCACAAACCTGAAACTTGATTCCCACTCAGACTATATCAGAAGATCTTTCCTAAAACAAAAATGGCTATCCAAAGATGCTTCTGAAACCAAGCAACATCATGTTGATGGCATAAGGTGGATTTGAAATTTGACAGGAACGACCCAAATCAGAGGGACACTCAAAGAAAAAGAAGTTAACTGCATGTTCTGTGTCACTGAAACAGATGGTGCTGCTATCCTGAGGTCAAGCAGTTGTGAAGAGCGGCAGTTGATCTCAGAAAACCATGAAGTTTGAATGTAGGACACCCATTGAAAAGTGCCTCCAATCATAAGCAAAAAAATCTTATAAATATACCCAGAGTGTTTTGATGGTTGGACACTTTGAAGATTTAGAGTATCACATCACCATAGATCCAGAGAAGAAACCAGTGATTAACCCCTATGTGAAGTACCAGTAGAGCTAAAAGTAAAGCTTCCAAGAGATGGAAGAAAAGAAAATAACTGTCAGAGTCACAGAGCCTACAGATTGAGTAAATTCCAACATGGTGAGAGAGAAGCCAAGTGGATGGCCATGAATTTGTCTGGATCCCAAAGATCTTAATCAAGCAATAAAGATGAATCACAATCCTACCCCAGCACTAGAAGAATTCACACCAGCGCTGGCAGGGGCAAAAGTTTTCAGCAAGCTTGATGCCAGAAATGGCTACTAGAGCATGAAGCATGATGAGGAATCTTTTTCATTGACAACATTCCAGCACACCCTCTGGATGGTACAAATTCCAGCAGAAAGTAGACAAGACATACAGGAGATGCAAAGGAGCAGTTGGCATTGCTGATGATAATCAGGTCTGTGATGTGTAGATGCCATGAAGAGAATGGCTGCCTTCATGGAGTTTCAAGCATGGTTTTTAAATGAGTCCATGTATGCCGTGACCAGGACCGTGCAGACTTTATATGCTAACATATCCATCGCCTTAAATAGGTTGGCAGATACCTTATTTGTAGCCTTAATGTGTCACTGATCTTCTCCAAGCTGATATAGTGCTGACCCAGGCGAGGGATGATGGCAAAATGTGAAACAAGTCCCTTCAAAGAGCTACTATTTCTCACTCATTATGCTCCCGTACCTCTCTGGCTCATCTCCATGAGCCAGTACCAGTTTTCAATGACTGAGTCTGCCCCAAAACAGGTGAAGTCTTTGGCAGGCATAAATGGTGCTGAAATCCAGACATCATAGGTCAAAAGTTTTTCAGAGTCAGGGCAAGAATGTGAACAGCCTACTTTTATTTCTGCTAAAGCCACACCACAAGCATCATGTAGAAGTAGGGAACCTATGTTAAAGCAATTAAAATTCACCAAGGGTATGCAAATAGGCATTTTACAAAACGTTATGTTGTTAAATTTACTTTTTTTTAATAACATCACAAAATTTATCGAGTAATAACACTTCCACATTTTGCCCATTATTGCATCCTGACTACCAGTTTGTCCTTTTAATTATTTTATGATGAAGGTCAATACACGGTGGGACCCAATGGGTGATATGCCATTGGATGGTTGGAAAGATTGCTTTTGGAAAAGGGAGGGATGATGGGAGGTGGTTGTTCCTCTTCCTCCAGTGTTCTCATTCGAAGATGTCCAATGTGTGCCTTCAGCCTCCTCAACCTGTAATACGCACTGTTAAGCAATGTTGTATAGAACACAGTACACATTATTCTGGAGATCCTCCTTGGCGAGTATTCAAGGGAACCTCCAGACCTATCTGGGCACCTTCTGGGTGTCTTCAACATGCCTATGGCTTGCTCTAGGACACATCTTATGGTTATGTTGCTCTTATTGTAGTGAACTTGCACCTCACTGGTGCAGTTCCTCACAGGTGTCATGAGCCAAGCTAAACCATGTCTCTTATGAGCTAGCCCTTATGTCTAATTTCTGTAAGAAAAAGCTCTGGAATATTGGACTGTCACACTGTGAAAGCATCATGACAGCTCCCAAACAATCTGGTGCATACTTGCTTGAACCTTTTAAGGTTGCACACCTCCTATTCTGCTGGTGTCCAGTTGAAAGACACCAAAATTCTCAAACGTCTGTATGCTGACAAGAACTCTCTGCTAAACATTTGCCAGTGGGAACTGACAAAGCAGCTGAACAGTGGTAAAATGCAAATTACAGACAAAATAAATCCATATGATACATCTTTAACCCAAAAAGTACAAACCAAACACTTTTTATAAAAGTCTTTTTTTTAATTTCCCACTTCTTTGTGGACATGATCTTAAATTAAAACAAAAATACTGTAATTTTGACAACATTCAGACTCTCATAACTCCAAGTACCTTAATCACAATCATTCCGGTCTTATTCACATAACTAGTTTTCAAGAAGTGACCTCTATTATAAAAGTAGTATTCATAATTTGATCATTTGGTCAGACACACAAATAGAGGTACTCTACTGCAAAAACAACATATTTGTGCATCTCTGGGATACAGAGAAAACAATGAACAAATGCAAATCAACATAGGTAAAATAGATACTGATCAAGATGCAGCATTTTTGTTCATGGCAGCAAAAGGGACTACAAAGGGTCAAACTGTTTCTTGTTCTGTCAGACCCTGCAGTGTGAAACAACAGAAGAAAGGAGACAAGATGATAGTCTGTTAATTCAATTGTATCTTCTCACAACAATTTCAATCTCTGATATTTTCTCTGGACTTTCAATTTCTTTTCCGCAAACCAGTAAAAACACACTCTCAAAACAAGTCCCAATAACACAAACCTTTCACATAGGCAGGGCAGCAGCTCGGCAGTATCATATTTAAGAGCTTTCCAGCCTATTAATTTAATTGATCAATGGCTCCCCATTGTACCCTCACCTTGTTGACACTAGCAAGTTCTTTACCGCTCGGGAAGCACTGGCTTCCGGAACAAGTAACTGTGAAGCTATAATTCTGAGTTAAGGGTTCAATTAATTGGTTATTTAAATAGTTAAATGACTGACCCAACATCTCTACAGGGGTTTCCCGCTTGCCTTGGAGTGTGCCCTGGTAGAAGGAGGCCTCACGGATTAAAGTATAAAACATTTATTCTTTCCATCACCGTAATTCTATGTGACCTGCATTTGCTATTTTAATTTATTGAAGTTTGTGTGATATTATGTGGTTCCATCATTTTATTTTTATTACTTCCATTCTGCATTTACTTATGATATGGTCACAGTTAAATATTTATAGAAGTAGCAAAAAGGAGCAACATAAAACTGGAATATTAGGTTTTTAAATACTTCTAATATCAAAATTAATGATGTAAAACCACAAACATTGTGAAACACTGGGCAATTTGAAGCAGTTTCAAAGAAGTTAGGCAAAGCACACTTCAGAGATTTTACTTGTCTACCTTTCTATTTTTTTAAATGAAAAGAATTATAGGTGATTTTACAAAGCAAAGCAATTACAGAACAAGTAACTGTGAAGGTGTACTGCATTTTTTTTACACGTACATAGATAAGAACTTAAGCTTTCTGTTGAAATGCTTCTCATTTGAACAATTGTTATGATTGGAGGGATTCAAACATGGAGTTCTGGGAAAGATGGGCACGAATTTGGAAGGCAACAACACATTCAAGGACTTTGGAGGGGAAAGGGAGGTTGGAGATGGCGTGATAGTTTGCAGGATGGAGGAGTTAAGGCTTGCTTTTTCTGAGAGGAGTGATGATGTCAGATTTGAAGGAGAGAGGGACAGAGCCTGAGGAGAGACAGCTGTTAAGAAATCTTAGCTAATATGGGAGTCAGGAAGGGAATTTTGTGTGATCTTGTCATTAACTTCTGTTCTTTCTTGGTTCCTAATTGTACGATTGGCAGGACCACAAAAGTGATGAGCGATTATTAGCAGTGTGTGTACTCAGGCCAGGTCTTCCTGAAATGCCTACTGTGAAAAGCTGAATATTTCTTTGCAGATGATGATTGAAAATGTTTTATCAAGTAGGCTCACTTAAGCTTCTATATTTCCATTGCTTTATTTGTCTCTTTGTGTTTGGGCTGCAGAGGAAAAATAATACTTGGGGTTTCAGCTTCTGATTTCTAGGTAGTGAATTGGTCAAAAAATCTCACAGCCTGTTCTGCTCAGATCTTTCTGTAGGGTTTCATTTTCCTCCAGACATGTGATATAAGGTATTTCCTATTGGGAAACCTTTTGTTGTCGTGTGGGGTAAAATTACATAATTGATTGACACAAGGCTTATCATGAGAGTCTTTTAAGTGCCAACAGGAAAATTTAATTTAAAATGGCTAAAACATAGTGATGTTTATATTATGCTGCCTTCTTTATGAGCTTTCGGATACTAACCGCCATCTATCACCCACTTCAGAAAACATTTTTTACATTAGGAACCCTACATGCCAGATCTATAGCAAGCGATGTACCAGACCAACTTGCTACCAGCATAATATTAAATAAAGTCCCTGCTTGTTTAAGGTGGATGCTTCTATCAGCAATGGTTTAACCCACTAGAAAATGTGTTATGACTAAAATGTGGCACATTTTGATGAGTTGGAAAGTGTAATGATTCTCCTCATCCAACTGTCGAAATATTGCCCGATTTTCAGGTAGCAAGGTAAAGAAAATGCAGGCTAAAGAATTTGCAATTTTGGGCACAGTCTTAGTGGTGATTACTCTACATAATGAGGTTCTTCCATCTTAGGGTTGTAAACAATTATTTGGATTCATTGTACTCTTCCATCCTCTTTAAGTGGATCAGCATATGCCCTGCATAAGCAAAAACTAGCACGAGTATGAGAGAAGTTACAAGGCCCATCACGACAGCTGGTGTGAAGAATGAGGCACAGTCTCTGGCAGAGGCAAACTGTCCTGCCTTAATATTAAAGCCTTGAATCTGCAGAGATACCAAAAAGTGAAAATTATCTCTATGCTAATATACTCACTATAAAACTTTGATTCTGTTTTAACCTATTATTTATTACTAGTACTAATTACATTTGATTAATATAATAATAAAATGTAAAACTATATACAAAGTTTTCTCTTAAATGTAGTATATAGCATAATAGTACAGCACCATTATATTGAAGGCCCCAATTCATCTATGTTTGGCGTGTGCAGACACGCCAAATACATCTATTAGCAAGCATGTCCCCAGAGCACTAAGGCAAAAGTGCTGAAAAAGATCCAGATTTGAAACCTATTTCTTTATTGGTGTTTATACGCAGGCCTGTTCACTGCTTTAGGGGTACGGATCTCTTCCCACGTCATTCATGCACATCTCAGTGGGTGAGGTAAAATGGCAGCATTGACAGTACTATAAAGATGTGCATCACTGAACCAACTTTGCTGACTGAGTAGGATACCAACTTGAATAGATGGGAAAAAAATATAGGAACTTTGTTACTTTTTAAAACTTATTAAGAGTTGATGTCATGTTTTGGGGCTTTTATTGTCAATATTTTCATGGGTTCAGCAACATTGACCACTCCTATTAGCAAATCTCAAGCTCCCCATGATCTAGAGTGCAGCTTTTCCTGCCCAATATCTTGGTAAACAATAGCTAGACCAGGGATCATTAGAATTACTCACATGATTCTCTTCTCTTTAAAGGCAGACCAAATATTTTTGTGTCAGTAAACCATACTCGCCATCGAATTCCTAGCCTCTGACCTGCTCTTGCAGCCACAGTATTTATATGGCTGATCCAGATCATTTTCTGGTCAATGGTAATCCTCAGGATGTTGATAGTGGGGGATTCAGTAATGGTCATGCCATTGAAAATGAAGAGAAGATTGTTAAGATTTTTTTCTTGACGGAGATGGTCATGGCCTGGTACTTGTGTGGTGCAAATGTTACTTGCCACTTACCAGCCCAAGCCTCAGTGTTGCCCAGGTCTTACTGCATATGGATATGGACTGCTTCAGTATCTGAGGAGTCATGAATGGTACTTAATATTGTGCAATCATCAGCAAACATCCCCACCTTATGATGGAGGGAAGGTCATTGATGAAACAGCTGAAGATGGTTGGGCCTAGGACACTACCCTGAGGAACTCCTGCAGTGATGTCCTGGGACCGAGATGATTGACCTCCAGCAACCATAACCATCTTCCTTTCTGCTAGGAATAACTCCAACTAGTGGAGAGTTTCCCCCTTGATTCTCATTGACTTCAATTTTGCTGGGGCTCCTTGATGCCACATTCAGTCAAATGCTGCCTTGATGTCAAGGGCAGAGTGAGAGTGACTCACCTCACCTCTTGAGTTCAATCCTGTTATTCATGTTTGGACCCAGGCTGCAATGACGTCAAGAGCTGAGTGGCCCTGGCAGAACACAAACTGTCAGTGAGCAGGTTATTGCTGAGTAAGTGCCGCTTGGTAGCACTGTCGATGACCCCTTCTATCACTTTGCTGATGATTTGAGAGTAGACTGATGGGGCAGTTATTGGCCAGGCTGGACTTGTCCTACTTTTTGTGGACAGGACATAACTGGAAAATTTTCCACATTGCTGGGTAGGTGCCAGTGTTAAAGCTGTATTGGAACAGCTTGGCTAGGAGCTTGGCTAGCTCTGGAACACAAGTCTTCACTATTGCTGGAATGTTGTCAAGACCCACAGCCTTTGCAGTATCCAGTGCCTTCACTGTTCATATCACGTGGAGTGAATCGAATTGGCTGAAGACTGGCATCCGTGATGCTGGGGACCTCCAGAGGAGGCCAAGATGGATCATCCAGTCGGCATTTCTGGCTGAAGATGGTTGCAAATGTTTCAGCCTTGTCTTTTTCACTGATGTGCTGGGCTCCTCCATCATTGAGGATGGGGACATTTGTGGATCCTTCTTTTCCTGTTAGTTATTTAAATGTCCACCACCATTCACAACTGGATGCGGCAGGACTGCAGAGCGTAGATCTGATCCGTTGATTGTGGGATCACTTAGCTCTATGACATGGTGCTTCCACTGTTTGGCGTTCAAGTAGTTCTATGTTGTAGCTTCACCAGGTTGACACCACATTTTTAGGGATGTCTGGTGCTGCTCCTGGCATGCCCTCTTGCACTCTTCATTGAACCAGGGTTGATCCCCCCAGTTTCATGGTAATGGAGAGTGGGGGATATGCCGAGTCATGAGGTTACATATTATGATTGAATTCTGCAGTTCTGCTGCGGATGGCCCACAGTGCCTCGTGGGTGCCCAGTTTTGAGTTGCTAGATCTGTTTCAAATCTATCCCATTTAGCACGGTGGTAGTGTGACACAACATTGTGTTCTCAACGTGAAGATGGGTCTTCGTCTCCACAAGAACTGTGCGCTGGTCACTTCTACCAATACAGTCACGGACAGATATATCTGCAACATGTAATTGGTGAGGACGAGGTCAAGTAAGTTTTTCATTCTTTTTGGTTCCCTCACCACCTGCTGCAGGCTCAGTATAGCAGCTTTGCCCTTTAGGACACGGCCGGTTCGATCAGTAGCAGTGCTACCGAGCCATTCTTGGTGATGGACATTGAAATCCCAAAATACATTCTATGCTCTTGCCACTCTCATTGCTTCTTCCAATTGGTGTTCAGAATGGAGGAGTACTGATTCATCAGCTGAGGGGCAAGGGGATAGGCAGTGCGGTAGGTGGTAATCAGCAGGTAGTTTCCTTGCCCATGTTTGACTTGATGCTGTGAGACTT
Organism: Cetorhinus maximus; assembly: GCF_964194155.1. NCBI lineage: Eukaryota > Metazoa > Chordata > Chondrichthyes > Lamniformes > Cetorhinidae > Cetorhinus > Cetorhinus maximus. Next base: position 34,206,315 of record NC_135884.1, on the reverse strand, counting down.
CATGGGGTCCAGAGTCGATGTTGCAGACTCCCAAAGCAACTCCCTCTGAACTGTATACCACTGTGCCGCTACTCACTCTGGTGAGTCTGTGCTGCTGGTGGGACAGGACATACCCAGGGATGGTGACTGTGGTGTCTGGGACATTGTAAGGTATGATTCAGTGAGTATGACTATTTCGGCACAAGCCCCCTGATGTTAGTAAGGAGGACTTTGCAAGGTTGACAGGGCTGGTTTGCCGTTGTTGTTTCCGGTGCCTAGATCGATGCCGGGTGGTCAGTCTGTTTTCATTCTTTTTATACTTCGAAGTGGTTTGGTACATCTGAGTGGCTTGCAAGGCCATTTCATAAGGCATTTAAGAGTGAACCACATTGCTGGAGTCACATGCAGGCCAGACCAGGTAAAGACAGCAGATTTCCTTCCTTAAAGGGCATTCATGAACCAGATGGGTTTTGATGACAACAATGGTTTCATGGTCACCATTAGTGAGACTAGCTTTTAATTCCATAGTTTATTAATTGAATTAAAATTCCACCAGTTGCCATTTGGACCCATGTCCCCAGAGCAAAGCCTGAGCCTCTGGATTTCTACTCCAGTGACATTACCACACAGCAACTGTCTCACCGTGATGGCGTATCAAGGCCATCCACAAGCCTAACCCCCGCAAAATTCCTTGGGGTCGTCACCCTGCTGCCTGATTAAATGCCACCCCCACCTCCAAGTTCATCAGTGGGATGGGGGACATTAAATTCCACCTGATGAAGGCATTGAAGCATTGGAGGAACTGAGATAGGGACTGGAAGACTTTCTCTGAAAATAAAATTTTCCTTTGTTTACTTTGAGGAAACATTTTCTACAGTTGCACAATATAAAGCAGCCAAGCTTTAGGCTGCATTTTGGTGAATGTTTCCAGTGTATGAACATACAGTCCATGAAATCTTAACCATACTGAGACCAACTTTGGCCAGTGGCAGTCAAGGTGCTACAACTGATCAATATTTTTGGGCAAATGTAACATGCATTTCCATTGAATGGTTCAAGTTTGGACTTTTCTTGTTGGAATGATTACCTCAAATTTATTTTGCATCATTGACATGAACTATACCTGAAACTCCACAAAGGTGATATGCCAGAATCTTGTAGTGTCCTCTTTGGATCTGGGCACCAGTAATGCTTCATGTTTCTGCAGGCTGCTGATGTATTGACAGTGGTATGAATTTGTAACTGGAGCATATATTTCAGATGCATTGAACATTGCTTGTAATGAATTGTTGTGGAAGATCTGCACAAAATCCAGGCTAAACCAGTTCTGAACAGAGGTTCTGTGATAATAATTTGACATTTCAAACCTATAATTAGACAATGGAAGCACTAAAGTTTAAGGCAGGGCCGCAAAACATTTCAAATATTAAATTTTGCAAATACAATACATAATTAGCATTAATAGCATTAAATAGCCATAGTTGAACAAATAAGAGTTTTGTTGATTTATGAACAATACCAGTGTTGCTTTGGTGCAAGTTGTTGCGTCATAATTAGAGAATCAATACTTTGGAATGATAAGACAATACACCTATACAAGGCATTAAATTAATCAATGAATTCAGTTGAGGTTGATAAACATATAAACCCTAATAATAGCTGTGGGGTAGCCATATATGCTGTTAACTCAATTTGGTATTTTATTCTGTTTTTCTTGCTGACAGTGTACATTGTGCTGATTTCTTGATATTCAAGGATATCTATCTGGAAAGATTAAAATTATATTGTGGCTCCCCCCCTCAAAACCCCTGCCACAGTGGCTCAGCAAATTTATCTGGCTATAACTGAGTCTTATGGATTTGGATTGTCCTAGGTTTAATCCTTGGATTGTGCTGAGTTTGATGATTCTAGAGTGGTGGTAGAAATGTTGCAATTGAACTCAACCTTGGCAGCAGGGGTGGGGTCTATGAAAGGGAAAGTTGTCTATACTTCCCCTCCAGCAACCTCAGCTGTAAGGCAGGTGTATGTAGTGCATCAGCAGAGGACAGGATTGAGCTGAACAATGTTCCCTGTAAGTGAGTTGCGTGCCACCGTTCATTGTCAATTGTACATATGAATGATGGCTACTTGGCTAAGGTATTAACATTTGTGGAGCTGTACCTCAACAAAGAGGTATTATGTTTAGAAGGAGGAGGAAGAGGAGAAAGCTATTGTGAATGAAAGGGTTTATGATGTAATCAAACCAAGAGCCAATCTCAAGTTTATAGCTGGAAAATACACGATATGTTATAGAGTCTTAACCTCGCACTACTGGGGATGAATGTCCAGAGTGTTTTAGTCTTTGACTTCAGATATTCTAATGTTTGAGTGATTTCAAAGCTGAAATCTGCTTCTTACATAGCACTTAGTGGAGCTACATAACTATCCATGAGCACAAAGGTGCACCACTACAATATGGGAGGTGCTCTCTCTTGCACTCTGACAGAGATGCACATAGAGCCAAGATTCAAATGCATCCCCTACCCCACATTCAAACTAAAGGGTTGACTAGCATTATTAGTGAACACAGATATAGATCATGAAATGTCCAGGATGATGTTCTTCATTGAAACACCAAGAATTACTTCTCCCAAAAATTAATAATAGTCTGCAGTTAAAAACAATTAAAAAACATTTCCCCATCTACTGTTTAAATTCCTACATCTCACTTAGCATATTCTAACCAGTTAACCAACCTGTCATCCTAGTCCCAAAGCTTTGACTAAGACATTGTTGAGATGTAATCTAGATTAAGGTCTTTCATGGAACATTAGTGTAGTATGTTCTTCCAAATTGACTGTTTATACCTTGGATCTCACACAAATACCTCTTTCCCTTAATCCCTCTAATATATGTGTGTTTGTATTGTATCTTTATAATATGTCAAAAAATCTATAATATCTGTCATTCGAAACAGATGGAATGCTAGACAGAAGAGCAATATATTAGAACATGGAACAGACTGCAAATCAGCATAAGCTTGTTTGGACTCAGGAGGAATGTTAAGAGTACTAAGCTCCTAAGTAATAATCCTTACCTAATGACAAGTTGCTTTAGATTTCCAACATCACTATAGTTCAAGGAAAGCCTGAACATGATAAAATAGAATTATAAATTTTTTTAAAAACGTATTTCACATTGTTTATGTGGAAACAAGGCTTATATTTTAAAAGGGTAAATTCAAATAATATTGTATTAAGAATTATTTACAACCTGTACAATGATTAAGATGCATTTAAGTGCATATCAAACCGGGAATGATACAGGTAGACAAAGCAACATTTTCCATGATTTGCACTTGTTATCAACAAACAATCTAATTTCAGGTATCTCTTCTCCTCCCCATCTCCCCCAACCCTTCTCCACATCCTGTGCACTCTCCATGCTTTCCAATCTCTACACATGTGGAATGGGTCAGTTCCTGATGTTGCATTTTCCCATACCATCACATCATCTTGTTTGACTGCCTCTTAACCTGTTATCAGCAACTTTTCAAGACAACCCTGTCTAATTTTGTTCAATCTCCTGCATAAAACACTCATGATATACTATCAGTTTCATCATATTTCTGTTTCCTTGTGTTCATTCAAGGAACTTTTCCTTGATTTTGTAACTTTTTCAGCAATCTCCAGCTTCTGTAATGAAAAGAAAACGATTAGCTGCTCCAAAGTTCCTGCAGTAGGTAGCAAAACCAATACTTCACAGAATCACTGAATTTTAACAGCACAGAAGGAGGCTATTCGGCCCATCGTGTCTGCACCAGCTCTCCAAATGAGCACTAAGACCTAGTGCCATTTCCCTGCCTTTTCCCCATACCCCTGCACATTGTTTCTATTCAAATAATCATCTAATGCCTTCTTGAATGCTTTAATTGAACTTACCTCCGCCACACTTCTAGGTAGTGCATTCCAGACGCTAACCACTCGCTGTGTGAAAAAGTTTTCTCTCACCTCACATTTGCTTCTTTTGCAAATCACTTTAAATCTGTGCCCTCTCATTCTTGATCCTTTTATGAGCGGGAATAGCTTCTCCCTATCTACTCGGTCCAGCCCCCTCATGATTTTGAGCATCTCTATCAAATCTCCTCTTAGCCTTCTTCTCTCCAAGGAGAACAGTCCCAGCCTCTCCAATCTATCTTCATGACTGAAGTTTCTCATCCCTGGAACCCATTCCTGTAAACCTCTTCTGCACTTTCTCCAATGTGTTCACATCTTTCCTATAATGTGGCACCCAGAACTGTACACAAAACTCCAGCTGAGGTCTAACAAGTGCCTTATATAAATTCAGCATAACCTCCTTGCTCTTGTACTCTATGCCCCTATTAATAAAGCCCAGGATACTATATGCTTTATTAACTGCTCTCTCCACCACTCCTGCCACCTTCAATGATCTATGCACATATACACCCAGGTCTTCCTGCTCCTGCACCTCCTTCAAAATTTCACCCCTTATTTTATATTGTCTGTCCATGTTCTTCCTACCAAAATGCATAACCTCACACTTCTCTGCATTGAACTTCATCTGCCACCTGTCTACCCACTCCACCAACTTGTCTATGTCCTTTTGAAGTTCTACACTGTCCTCCTTGCTGTTTACAACACACCCAAGCTTTGTATCATCCGCAAACTTTGAAATTGTCTGCTGCACACCAAGATCTAGATCATTAATATATATCAGAAAAAGCAAGGGTCCCGATACTGACCCCTGGGGAACTCCACTACAAGCCTTCCTCCAGCCCGAAAAATACCCATTGACCATTACTCTTTGCTTCCTATTTTCCAGCCAATTTTTTTCCCATGTTGCGACTGTCCCTTTTATTCCACAAGCAATAACTTTTCTCACAACTCTGTCGTGTGGCACTGTATCAAATGCCTTTTGAAAGTCCATGTACACCCCATCAACAGCATTACCCTCATTGACCTTTTCTGTTTTTGGTTAACATTCATATGTTCTTTTCCTATTTCAAATCAAAATAATACCTTGCTCATCTTTAATGTAAGATATTGCAACAGCAAATCAAAAATCCTCTGTGCATAAATACAATCAAATACCACAGACAAATTCCATGACGTAAAAAACATACAATTCTGTCTGCTAAAATGTAAAAAGACTATTTGCACTGGAATCAATATTTTCACTACAAATATACATGCCAGTGGAAACCCATGCTACTTAAATGTGAGGCCATCTGAAATTTAAATATATATACCAACCTATGACCAAAGGACACAATTTAAACCATAAAGACAACAAAACAAATGATACAGACATATTTAAAATTGCTTATTCATTCTTCCCATCTGCTTTCTCCGAATCACATCTTGGTGATCTTGCTGTAATTAAAACTTAGTGCTGAACTACAGTCCATTTTGTGCTGTGGATTTGTGCCCACTGAAAACTCAAATTACAGCTGAGAACTGATTAAGACTGTCTAAACTCATTTCAATGTCAACAAAAAGAAAATAATTTTATTTTCTTCGTCTTATTATAACTTGTGTGATTCTCAGATATGATAGGTAAATAATGTTCACAGCACTACTTGCTCCCCTCATAATAATGAATTAATGAAATGACTGTATGACCAATTGTTTCTAATCTGCAACAAATTTCATTTTTAAAAGCATTCTAATTATGATGTAAAGTGTTCAAAGGTAAAGTGTTATGAGTTTATTGTGACTTACGTAGCTTTATCCGATGTACATGTTGAATCCCTGGTATTAACTTTAACAGTGCTCCCAAAAGTTCTGTTTGTCAAATCTATCTCAGGCTGGTCTCCAAATCGGAGTGTTACCTTCTTGGCTATGAAGAGAATGCAGGGTATTTCACCATCTGTAACATTTATGGGAGCGTGCTGGTTCCAGTTTGGTACTTGCAAAAGCTGTCTACCTGTATTCATTACTTCATTGAAAGTATGTCTAACCACCTGTAAAACAAAGGTATCAGAATTGAATTCCTAATGATGAATGTTAAGGTAACTATTCAGTGAAACTGTTCATTGTTTCAATATAAGAATTCAGACTAAAGGATTTGCTGCTGTTGCAGTGAAAACAGGATAAGTATTGATACAAATACATATACCACATATGGTTGGATACTGAAAGATGGAAAATTGTTTGAGAATTATATTATTTTAGCTTTACTTTGGTCTCTCTATCAAAGCAAATACTATTTGAGGTCTAACAGTATAGGTATTAAATTCTCAACTCTTTTTTTCCCCAAGAGGGAAACTGGTCCACCAGCATTGTGACAGACATTGCTTGTTGCATGAAATTACAGAGAAATTACAACACAGAAACCGATAGCTCAATTTAACGAGCTCATATTTATCCTCCATGTGAGCATGTACCACCCCATCCTCCCCTGCCCAAATCCTTTTACTCCCTTTCCTTGAACCACTTATCTCACCTGTCGACATGGTTCCTGATGACATCACTCACTCGACTAATGAAATCCACAGCCTCACAAAACCTGCTGCATTAGTCTTCTCTGCTCATCTTAGTCCATCTTAACACGTAGGTTTGCACTTTGTGGTGGACATGCGCCTTTCAGTGTGCTGGTTTGTCCATTTTTTTTTTTGCTGAGGGTGTGACTAGCTCTTTTATTTAGTTCTTTTTTTCCCCCGATGCCTTCTTGGTGACTCTGAACTGTTCCAAGTATTGAATGGCCAACCTGCTGTCTGGCATGGCCCGGTTCCACTCTGAAGCCACTGAGTAGGAGGTGTGGAGAGACAGGCCAGAAAATCTGATTTATTTCCACTCTCCTGAGGGAATGTCTGGGTGCTCTCCTCTCAGCACTTACTCAAAATTGCATGGCTAAATTAGTAAATTTACCACCGGGAGCATTGTGGGCATGAACAAATATTATAACTATCCATGGCACAGCAAAATGTTTAATACCACACAATTACGAATAACTAGTTGGATAATGCAAAAAATGCTTGCAGTGGCTTTAATATCTAATACCTGTGAACTCCTGCTGGCTGTGAAAATAGCTGTGTAAGGAACACTGTTTGCTTTTAACGTATTGATGACCAGTTCAATGACATCTGTTTAAAAATAAAGAAAATACTCTTTAGTAAATTCCGAACTCTGTGACATAAAAGCAAATATACTTTTGCTCTTTCTAATATAATAATGACCACATTAAGCCAACAATATTTCATTCATAATTAGGTAGGCAACTGCTCTTACAACATACCTCACTCTCCCTTAGTGGAACAGCGTGAGATGCAAAATGTATGAAAAAGACGGATAAAGATAAGCTGGTCTCCATCACACCTGTTCTATACTGCCATGGTATAACTTCTGCATCAATTCGTCCCTCACTGCAAAATGTGAAGGGACCCAAATGTTTACCTGCATTATTGTTAACTCAACCAATGTTGACTGCAATAGAAACCAGTGTTTAAGAATCATATGATTATCATTTTTATTTGAAGAAGGTGATCTAATTCCAAATCCAAATATGATATAAGGTTATTTATGAAGTCTATTGCTATACTTGGACATATAAATTGGATAACCCCTGATAATCCAACAACTTTATCCAATGAGGAACTGAGTTTTACAAACTGAGAAGATCACAGTTTCAATTCCTGAATGAATTTAGCTACCTCAGCCTGGTAGCTAGTGGAGCACTACTTTTGGACTCAGTGCTCTTTGGCACTAAAAAGAGGAAAATCAAGATTCTTACCACACCTCAGCTGAAAGTGGGGATGCCGAATAAGGACATCCCCCACTACCACTCGCCCCAGGAGAATAGTCCAGCCACACTTACTGCCATGCCACCAAAGCAAACCTATCAACAATGAATCTGAACCCCATTGAGAAGTTAATGACTTTTGGAGAGAAGTAGAGAGCAGATTGATGGTGGAAAAAATTAAGTGAAGAAAATAAATTCATGGCTTTTTGAGCAAACTGTCCCATACTCGATGGTTTTAACATTTTTGAAATGTCAGTTCTATAAACTTCTGTTTTTGTCTTCTGTTGTCTAGGAACATATTATAGTGTTCACTGTTTTTACACAGAATTCAGCTGATTAGAAAGTAGAGGCAAATACTGCCGGAGCTGCAACAATTGTATCTACTTTTTAGATCACTTCAAACCAAGACAGCTTTCGGTCATTAGGCCACTGGGCTGCAGTTTTCCTCATTAAAATAGATATCTTTCATCTAAATTTTTGAAGTTCTACAATCTCATCAGCATTAAAATATGTAAAACAGCCTGAAAGCTTACCATCATCAGCTAGGACTTTGGTGTCTGGTGTCACTGCATGTCTGTGAAAGGAAAATATAGATCTTAGTTGAGTATAAACCAACTATGCCCTTATAATCTTGAATTTGTGTTATGATCAGTAAACAGATGAAAACTAATTACATGTAAGTTAGATTTTTGTGACAACATGTCCTGTCAGTGGACAAGTGTGAAAACTTAACCTGTTCCTATTGGTCACGCATGACTAATTGATCCTGTGAAGGAAGCTGGCTGACTGCTGTGTGAAAACTCACCCTGGCTCCATTGATATTATGTTACAGTGGTTTAGTGGAGAAATAGGCTTCAATTTTATCTTAACCTGCCTAATGTTAACTGATAGCTTTGGGCCGCAAAGTTACTGTCAGGTGGGTTCGGTTAAATCTGGGCCAAATTTTCAGTTCCTGTGAGGGGATCACATTTCTTCTTTGATCTTTATTTTATAGTTTTCCTCTATTTGCTAATTATAGCTATCACCTTTTAATACATTTTTTAGCATTCATTCTTTGTTTTCTCCCTGTAAAATACATTTTTCTGTGGTCCTTTTTGGATCTAGGATCTTTGATGTTGAATTAACTTCAAGATAGACCAAGCAGTGATTGGGAAAAAAGCCAAGGCAGTTTGAAAATCTCAAAAGAGACAAATTGATTATTCTTAAAAAGTGAAATACCATGTATTTTTAAAACCATCCACAAAGCAACAATGACTTACATTTATATAGCACTTTTAATGTAGTCAAACATCCCAAGATGCTGCACAGGACCATTAGAGAATGTCAGCCATGGCTCTGTGGGTAGCATTCTGGCCTCTGAGTCACAAGGCTCCAGGTTCAATCCCACTCCAGGACTTAAGTACAATTAAAGCTGATGCTCCAGCGCAGTAGTGAGGGAGGTTCTGTCTTTCAAATGAGATATTAAACTGTGTCCTCATGTGTCTGCTCAGATGGATGTAAAAGATCCCATGGCATTATATTGAGGAAGAGCAGGGGAGTTATCTACGGTGTCCTGGCCAATATCTACCCCTCAATCAACATCACAAAAACAGATTATCTAGTTATTATCATATTGCTGTTTGTGGCAGTTTGCTTTGTGCTTATTGGCTGCCATGTTTCCTACATTACAACAGCAACTAATAAATGTACTTCATTGGCTGTAAAGCACTTTGAGAGGTCCAGTGGTCATGAAAAGTGCTGTATAACTGCAAGTCTTTTTTTTATAATTAGCAAACAAAATTTGACACCAAGAGTCAATACTGGGACAGCAGAGAGAGGTAAACAAAGGAATTCCAGAATGTAGGTCCAATGCAGCTGAACAATTAGAACTGGGGAGATGCAAGATGTCAGAATTAGAGGAGCGCACAGATCTAAGATGGTTGTAGAGCTGGAGGAGGTTATAGACATAGGGAGGGGCAAGGCCGTGAAGGGATCTGAAGACAAGATTGAGAACTTTGGTAAGATTAGACAATGCTAACAATTCAGAAACATAATTGTTAAAACCTTGTTATAATAATACTAAAAATTAATATCTCTAGGTTGGATACACAATTAAGAAATCAAAGTAATATTAAATTAACCTATGATTGGATTAGCTCAGTTAGTTATCTGATAAATGATAAAAGTAGGGAAAATCCTGAGATATTCTATAAGCATATCAATGGGAAGAGGATAACCAGGGAAAGAGTAGGGACCAAGGGGGCAATCGATGGGTGGAGCCAGAGGACATCGGTAGAGCGTTGAACGAATACTTCACATCCGTCTTCACCCAAGAGAATGAGAATGAAGGTATCGAACTCGGGGAGAGAGACTGCGAGGTTCTTGAGCAAATTGATATAGGGAGTGACAAGGTATTGGAGGTGTTGACAGGCATAAAAGTGGACAAATTTCCAGGTCCGGATGATTTGCGTCCCAGACTTGCTGAGGGAGGCAAGGGAGGAGCCAAATGTTTCATTCCTCTCTGGCCATGGGGGAGGTGTCAGAGGACTGGAGAACAGCTAATGTGGTTCTGCTATTTAAGAAAGGTTGTAGAGATAAGCCAAGGAACTACAGGCCAGTGAGTCTCACATCAGTGGTAGGGAAACTATTGGAGAAAATTCTGAAGGAGAGAATCTATCTCCACTTGGAAAGGCAAGGTTTGATCAGGGATAGTCAGCATGGCTTTGTCAGAGGGAGGTCATACCTAACAAATTTGATTGCATTTTTTGAGGAGGTGACCAGGTGTATAGATGAGGGTAGTGCAGTTGATGTAATTTATATGGATTTCAGCAATGCCTTTGACAAGGTCCCACATGGGAGACTTATAAAGAAGGCAAATGCACATGGGATACAGGGTAATTTGATAAGGTGGATTCAAAATTGGCTTAATTGTAGGAGACAGAGGGTGATGACAGAAGGATGCTTTAGTGACTGGAAGCCAGTGTCCAGTGGCGTACCACAGGGAAGTGTGCTGGGTCCCCTATTATTCGTCATTTATATAAACGACATAGATGACTATGTGAGGGGTAGGATTAGTAAGTTTGTGGATGACACAAAGATTGGCCGGGTGGTTAACAGTGAGGTTGAATGTCTTGGGCTACAGGAAGATATAGACGGGATGGTCAAATGGGCAGATAAGTGGCAGTTGGAATTTAACCCTGAAAAGTGTGAGGTGATACACTTTGGAAGGAGTAATTTGACAAGGAAGTATTCAATGAACGGCATGACACCAGGAAGTTCTGAGGAACAAAGGGACCTTAGTGTGTGTGTCTGAAGGCGGAGGGGCATGTTAATGGGGTGGTGAAAAAGGGATATGGGACACTTGCCTTTATCAATCGAGGCATTCCCTTGAACCCTTCAACCTGCCCCAATACCCTCCATCCAATGCAGGTGAATGTCTACGTCCCCTACATTCCCGAGGAGCCCACCCACCATCCTGCCAACCCCGAGAGTACAGTTTTACTTCTGTGTCCCCTCCAATAATTGAACATTGATGGACCCTCATTCTCCCATCCTACGGGCTCCCACTGTCCCCTTTAACTCTGGTTATCCCTTTCTATCACCAATTCCCTCAGTATGTCCTCCAGGACTCATCAGTTGACACCACAAACCCCTCCCTCTGAACCCCTTTCCCCCCATACCTGTTCACACCTGCAAAACCAGGGTCCACAGTCGCTGGAGGCCTCCATCGTCTGATCTCTACAAGCTGCCCCAAGCTTTCTTGCAGGTATGTCTGATACGTCCATGCCACGTTGTGTTTCGGACCAATGCGATGATACCCCACTGGTGGCGTGGAAAATCTGACGAGGGGGGGATGAATTTGGTTGGGTCTTCATCTGCATCCCATTAACGACTCTGGCGGGAATGGCGATCTGCCATGATGGTTGGGAACGCATTCCCGCTGTCATTTCATGCTGGCGGGAAACCAATTTTTCAGATCCTGCCACATTGTTCCCCCCCAATCCCCGGTCATTAAACCTGCCAAGGGGGTGGGTGGATCTGAAAATTCTACCCTAAGAGTTTAAAATCTTTACTTTGTATTTGCTTGAAGGGTAAGCCGATCACAGTTAGCATGTTCAGTTGTTTTACTGCTGAGTTTGCTTGCTCCAATAATTTCCTCATGGGGCAAGATCTCGGTTGTATTTAGATCATTAGTGAGATCTGTGCAAAATCAACAGATCTGTACTGGGGTGGTTGAAAGTGTATACAATTGACCTCCACATTCCCAGGTTAAGAAGAGAAAAACCAACTTGATTGAAATCTTGCAATCCCTGCTAGAAAGTGTATTTACACGGAAACATCAGTAGGGTCTGTGTCAAGCTTGGCTGCGATGCTCTTGTAGTCAAAAATCCTGTTAAGCCTACATATATTGTCTCGGGTAATTAAGGTATAGAAGGGCTATCACTCTCTCACAACTGTGCTCCAGCTTCAGTCTTTCATTTTCAAGAACAGTGAGAAGAAAATTGCTGGTAGGCAAGAATTCAGATTTGTGGTATCCTTTCTTGGAAACTATACACATGTTATAGTTTTACAGCATCTTATATGACTTCAGTGAAAAAAATTTGAACATTAGTTTCCTTTTAGTCCAACCTAAGATAAACAGTATGATAGTGGCTATTATAGTACATGTGCAAGTTACTTTTACCTGTCAGTTGATGGCAATTTCACTATTAATAGAGATGATTTTGTGCTGCTCAGTTCTGGATTCCAAGAAGATAAGTAATCCACATGTATTGGGTTTTCTCCAAGCTTCTCTTGCAGATATCTAGGCAGCTGATTTGTCCAATGCTGGTTTACAGCTGGTAAGACAATGGAAGATGGAGAAGAATCCAAGGCATTCTACAGGCAATCAAAAGGATAAAATTGAGTTCACAGAATAATACCTCCTTTTCATTTACAATCATTCTTAAACATTGAGGAGGCAAGGAATTCATAGGGCTGATTTTATTTTACTAATAATAATGATTCTGTCAGCACCTGCCATTGTCACAGGGTAAAACTAACAGCAACTTCGGGCACCTGCAAAAGTGTAGTTGCAAGCAGAAATCACTGATCCAGCCTGGTACCTTGACAGTGGTATGACTTAGCTATTCAGCAATCAGAGAAGTTACTTCTTACACCCGTGGGTTACACTGTTGCAAACTTTACCAGTGGAATGTGGACAGGGATCACTGCAATGGTGTGAACTTAGGGTAATTATCCACTATTATTCCAATTAAGACAGATGAAAAAGTTAGGTTTTTTTGACAAACCTTGATAAGCCTTTGGATACCTATACCTGAGGTGAATGGCAAAAGCCATTGCTTCACTTTTCACAGCAAAATCATGCCCAATATGCTTTTGTTTAAATTTAAACAGAATAAAAGGATTATAAACTTTACAAATAAGCCTATAGAAATCATAATCTTCGGAACTTAACAGTATTTGACCGTATTGTTGTTTGGCAACAGTGTAGGTGAGGGATGAAGGAGAAAACAAACACCAGTTATAAAATACTGTATGATGGCTTCCTCCTCATTTATGATAGAACAGTATTCGGTATTGTGAATGCAAAGCCTAAATATAAAGCTATGCACTGTCCCATTCACAATTTCTTCTCATTATTTTATCATTACTATGAATGAACTCTACATTTACCATTTTCCTTGATTTGTTTCTTTCTTAGAAGTTCATTAAGATTTTTTATTAGTTTTAGAAGCTATCAGTTATATTCTGAATATTATTCATAACCTAAACTAGCCCTTGAAATTCAATGATTAAGTTTTATTTTGTATAAAAGACTTCATTTGCTTACTACTTGCTTATAATAATTACAATATATAATTTGGAAATATATATTCACAAAGTAAGGTTCCATCATACCTGAATATTTGAAAATGTGTGGACCAACTTGCCATCAAGATTGATAATATCATGGACGTTCAGCTGAAAGTACAATCAAAATGTTAATCAGTATTAAATTAACTAAATATAGTTTTCCCTTAAACATAATGTGATTAAATCAGTGCTGATAACTATTTGGTGCAGTACATATGTACAGGGTAAATTAGCTTCAAATATGACTAATATATTATTGATGCACATTGAATCAGTTAATATACTTCCATTATAAATTAACATGAATCAGGCTAACCAGAATGTGAAATATGCATATGCTGAATATAAGATAGCACGTTAAAGTGCTTACACCTATTACAGACACTGCTGAAAAGTGTCTCAGAAAAGCAAAATTGGAGTTATAAGTATATGTTTAAATGAAGGCTGATTGTGGTAAAGGTACAAAAAACTTCAATATGTTCAAAATATATGAACAAACACATCTTTGGCTACTTCTGTAAGACCATTCCTTCATGATATTGACTACAGGATTAACTATTAAGAGCCTCCACATGTATTAGTACTGGGATATAAATGTACGCTCACACTCTTCTGCTGCTGATCTCAAATTCCCAGACTTATCTTTGCTGCCTTAGGGAGGCACTGAGTGGGAACCAAGCATTTCCTCACTAGAAGGGAGGATCATTCCATGTCTCCTCTTCATGAGTGATTTAAAATTGGCATAGATGGAAGTTTGGAGACAGTTGGCCCAGCTTGACTGAAATAGTATTCACCAGGGCAGGTTCCAATTGGAATTTAAAAAAATAAAAAAGAGGGAGTGGTGTTCCTATAAAACAAGGTAATCTCTAACAACACAATTTCCATTCACACTAATATATTCTATAGATATATGGTTTAGTTTAGTTGTGAAAATATATTCAAACTCTGCTTAAGCATCTGAACTCATTAAAAGAGATTTCTCATAATTGTCACAAACAGTTGCAATTATTAGTGTTATTGTACAGCTAAACATAGAATAAAATCTCATTGTTGCCTCCAGTTGATTTTTTATGTTACATTATCATTTTGTTTGTAAGCTATAAGAACCATCTCTTAGTAATAGGTGACACTCAGTAAAAATCTAATCTTTATGGATATTAAATATTGAATTAATTGCCATCATTTTCCACAAAACATGGTAATCAAATGCTGTTATTAATCACACAATCCTGAACCTATTATAAATCTCAGAAGAGGGTATAGATTTTAAAAAGATTTTTTTAATGATCTTTAGCTGAATTAAGAATTTGAATGCAAATCTGAGTTCATCAGTGCAAAACATACATTATTTGATATTTTCAGTAACAATGCAGTATATGTAGCACCTTTAATGCAATAAAACATCCAAAAGTGCTTTAAAGGAACATAATGAAGCAAAATTAGACACAGAGCCACATGTGGCAATGTTAGATCAGATCGCCGGAAGCTTGGTCAAAGAGGTAGGTTTTAAGGAGGAGGGAGATAAGGAGGCACTGAGGTTTAGGGTGGGAATTCCAGAGCTAGGCAGCTAAATGCACAGCCAGAAATGGTGAAGCAATTAAAATCAGGATGCTAAAGAGGCCTGGATTAGATGAGCGCAGATATCTCAGAGCGTTGTGGAGCTGGAAGAGATTACAGAGATATGGAGGGAGCAAGGACATGGTGGGCTTTGAAAACAAGGATGAGAATTTTAAAATCAAGCCATTGCTTGATTGGGAGCCAATGTAGATCAGTGAGCACAGGAGCAAAAGGTGAATGGATGGCAGCAGAGTTTAGGATGACCTTAAGTTTGCAGAGGGTAGAATCTGAGAGGCTGGTCAGGAGTGCATTGAATGAGCAAAGTCTAGAGGGAACAAAGGCATGGATGAGGATTTTTATCAGCAGATGGGCTGAAGCAGGGTGGAATCCAGCAATATTATGAAGGTGGAAATAGGCAATCTTAGTGGTGGTGCAAAAATGTGATTGGAAGTTCATCTTGAGTTCAAATATGACACCAAGATAGCGAACAATCTGGTTTGGTCCCAGACAGTTGCCAGGGAGAAGGATGGGGTCAGTAGCTAGAGAACAGAGTTTGTGGTGGAACAAAGACAATGACTTTGGTTTCCCCAACATTTAACTGAAGGAAATTTCAATTCAACTAGTACTGGATGTCGAATAGCCAGAATAATAATTTATCAATGGTGGAGGAGTCAAGAAAGGTGGTGGAGTTGGGGTATCATCAGCGAACATGTGAAATCTAACTCTGGGCTTTTGGATGATGTTGCTGAGGGGCAGCATGGAGATAGGAAATAGGATTGGGGTGGTGTGTGTGTGTGTGGGGGGGGGGGGGGAGGGCGGGGTAAGGATGGAACCTTGGAGAACACCAGAGGTAATGGTGCCAGAGCAGGAAGAGAAGCCATTGCAAATGATACACTGGCTGCAATTAGATAGATAAAAGTGGAAACAGGCAAGTGCAGTGCCACCCATCTGTATGACAGTGGAGAGGTATTGGAGAAGGATGGTGTGTCAAAGGCTGCAGACAGGTCAAGAAAAACAAGGAAAGATAGTTTACCTTTGTCACAGTCACATAGGATCCGATTTGTGACTTTGGTAAGCATTGTTTGGTACTAAGGCAGGGGTGGAAATCAGATTGGAGGGATTCAAACAAGGGCCAGAATTTTCCGGCTGACGTGCAGATGGCGTAGCCCGCATGTCAGTGTGTAAAATGACGCGTGAGCGTGCCAACGTCAGCGCGCGCCATCACGGTATTTCGGTGAGTGGACGCGCTCAGTTCGCCCGCCATTAATTGAAGGGCTCATTAAGCCCCTTAACTTGCCAATTGTGTATGATTTTGAGGGGCCCGTGCGAACTTCGGGTCGGCGCATGGGCCCAATGGGAAGGCGGGTAGGAGATTATTTAAGAAAACTTTTGCAATGTCGGCATATGTGGACTCAGAGGGGTTGTTCATGTTTTTGACGAAGTTATAATTGATGAAAGTGTTTAAAAGTTGCCTGTGTGATTGTTAGTAGTTCTCATCGATTTCGAAGAGCTTCTTGTGTACTTTGAAACCAGTCTGCAGACAGTAATCTTTCTCAGGCCTGCAGCTTTCTGGAGGCCTCCATTTATCCTGGGGATATGGGTTCTGACCTCTCCACTGGAGGCAGCTCCCCTGACGAGGAAGGGAGGGATAGAATAAGGAGGAGGCCAGGACTGGACAATCAGCCTCCAGGGGAGCCACCTATGGGAGGCCAGGCGCAGGCACAAGGAGCACAGGGCCAAGAGGTTGTCCAAGGTGCAAGGGTCCTCAGAAGACGCCATTATCCTGCCGCCAGGCTATACAGGCGGCAAAGCAGCCACCTCAATATGACTGAGGTGTAGTGCCGAAGGAGGCTCCGACTCTCAAGGGAGTCAGTCAACTATATCTCAGATGATTGGCCCTGAGATCTCCCCTAACTGTGTGGGTGGACACCCCATGCCAGTGACTCTGAAGCTCACAGTTGCCCTCCACTTCTATGCCTCTGGCTCCTTCCAGGGCTCGGTGGGTGATCTTTGCGGTGTCTCCCAATCAGCTGTCCACACTTGTGTCAAGCAGGTTACAAATGCTCTGTTCAGATGGGTATCCACTTTCATCCACTTCCGCTGGGACCAGGCAAGTCAGGCACAGCGAGCCAGAGGCTTCACGGCCATTGCTGGCTTCCCCCGAGTCCAGGGTGCAATAGACTGCACACATGGCCATCAAGGCGCCAGCAGGTGAACCCGGTGCCTTCGTCAACAGGAAGGGCTTCCACTCCATGAACGTGCAGATAGTGTGTGATCACTGGATGCAGATTTTACATGTCTGTGCAAGGTACCCAGGCAGCTCCCACGACACCTACATCCTCAGACACTCCCAGATGCCGGGGCTCTTCAGTGTTGGGTGACAAGGGCTATCCTCTGTGAAGGTGGCTCATGATGCCACTACGCCGTCCAAGAACAGAAGCTGAGCATCGGTACAATAGGAGCCAGGGGACCACAAGGGCTGTGGTGGAGAGAGCCATTGGTCTTCTCAAGATGCACTTCCGTTGCGTGGACCGCTCAGGGGGCGCACTCCAGTACCCCCCAGATTACGTCTCTGATAGTGGTAGTCTGCTGCACCCTGCACAATCTTGCGCTGGAAAGGGGGGATGCAGTTGACGATGAAGACCTTGACGCCCTGGATGAGGCTGCACATGATGAATCCAGCAGTGCCTCAGAGGATGAGGAAGCACAGGGCGATGATGAGGGGCAGAACAATGACCCGCATTTACACCAAGGAGGCAGGGACACCTGCTACAATTTAATCCAATGAACCTTCAGCTAGCTCCACACACATGGAACAGCAGGAACAGCATTGCCTGGCACTTCCACACATGGCACTTAGGTGCCACATCTTCCACCTGTTCAGCTGCAAATAAGGGCTTAGTACAGAAACATCAATGTCCACTCAAACACTCATGATAAATATGTGAAAAAGAAAAATGCACCACAAACAAAAGACCCTCAGCCACGGTTACAAAGGTGGACTTTATTTTGTCCAAAACAAAAACACACACCACTTGTTAGCGATCACAAAAATATGGGTCCCTATTCTAAGGCCAACACAAAATCACCAGTGACATACCCGTGGAGTGCCTAAGGTGCCTTATGCTTATGTTTTCAGGTGCTATGTCTAGGTGCCACCCCATCGCTCAGAGTGGCTTGAAAGACAGCCTGCTGACTCTGGCCCGTGGAGCCTGTAATGCCCCCGCCTGGGAGGGAGTGGCCAGTTCCAGAACTGGCACCTCCCCAGTTGTCGCAGCCTCAACGGAAGAAACGTTGACTGGCAGAGGGGCGGAGGAGCTGCTGCTCTCATCCGGAGCACCATGAGAGGAGCTCGCAGCAATGGCAGGCAGCTGCTGCGCTGATGTGAGGTTCAAATCTACCTCCCTGCTCACTGCAGATGCATGGGCATAGAGTGCCGGCGCTTGGTGTCCACAACATCTCCCACAATGGAAAACACCACCTGTGGCCAGAACCGTTGTGAGGGCTTGCAGGTCAGATATGTTGATCCATTTGGTGGAAGCCCCTCTCTATGAGAGTCGCCAATCTCTCATTGAAGGAATCCTGAAGCTCTGCCCGGAGGGTGGATTCTTCGCTTGCACTCTGCCTAGACTCCTCCGTCACAGACAGCAACTGAACCTTTCCCTCATGCAACCCTGTCAGATGCAAACGCACTTCCTGCCACCTTTCCTGCAGCTGCTGCAATGGGGACAACTCCAAAGGCACGTCATCAGTGCCGGAGTCAGCATGTGCCTTATCCCCTGCAGCCCTCCGGCTGCTGGAGCCATCGGCACTCTCTGCCCCTTCCACCTCCTCCAGCGATTGTGATGTGCCCTCTCCACTGTGACCCGGGACACTAGCCGACAGTAAAGTCCCCACCGAGGTGTATGTGTATACACTGGTGCCTGGCTGGCTGAAATGATGTGCCGCAAGTTGCACTTGTTGGCTCTCAGGTGTGGAGGGGGAACCGCGGGGTCGAGGTGCGGTACTCTCTGGTGGTGACGCTGAAATTAACAACAAGGACAGTGCATCAGTTAGTGTACATTCAGTTCAACCTTTCATCCCTTTCCCCCCCAGCCTCATAAGTCGCTCACCCTTCAAGACCCTAAGGAGAAGAACATTGGTGAGTTGAAAAAGAATCAAGACGAGCCTCAAACATTAAACGCACATGCAGACAGGCTGGTCAGATGGCCTCAGGAATGCCACATGGCATGTTATGAACCATAGGAGTGGGGAGAATGCAGAGGTACCTGACTTGGATGCATTGTGGCCTGGATAGTTGCGGGGCTGAGGAAACATCGCAAACAGTAGCGACATTTGCCGTCGATCACAGGAGATTGAGAGGTCACATTATTGGCCTTCATTCCGTAAGGAGGGGCATAGACCGGGTGGGCAGAAGGCAACATTTCCCCTTGGCGCAGGAATGAGTAACGTGGTGGCATTCATCTAAGTTGAGTGCCATGATGTTCACAGCTGAGGTGCTGAGGACCTTTTGGACAAAGTAATGTGGGGCGCACTGGCTGAAAGGGTGCTAGAGGTCTCAAACCCCCTCAGATGAAATAAGTCTTTGGCTGTGCAGCGGAGATCTAATGGCATGTTAGACCATGGTGATAGTGGTCACAAATGGGATAAGGTGACTTTGGAAGGTGGTGGAGACGCGATTCCTCAAGGGGACGAGGGTCCCTTCTGTATGAACCACACGTCAGAATGTCTCAGTCTGTGAATGAGCATTGTTTCAGCATTAATGATTGCAGCAACCATCAGTGGTTTGGATGGTGTGCAGACAGAGTGGATGGGACTGTGGACCTCAAATACCTGCCCGCTGGACCCCAGCCTCACCGCCCCCGGCCGCCCTGGCCTCCTGACTGCTGCCCAACTCCATGGCCCGCTCTTCAAAAGGCATGAGGCGCTGCAGGAGGGCACGCCCACCTCCAGTCCTCTGGCGCTCCCAGGCATTGTGGTGAGTTTTTGCCTGCAAAACAGAAAAGAGGATTTATTGGGGCTGCTTGCTCATGTAGTCTGCACGCGCACGCCACACCCCAACCACAGTGGCCCATCTGAGGCCTCCAGCGGCTCCTGTCCACACTACTGGTGATCAGTTCCCAGAAGATAGCACGGCTGGTCCCAACCCCCTCCCCCAACCGCTACCTTGGGCACATTCGGCATCCATCACTTTGAATATCACATGGCTCTTAGCGCCCATGGCAAGGAGGCACAACTAGGTGCTGCGCCAATGCCAGCAGATGGCACTTGCCCAAAACACCTTGATGCAGCCCTTGCACCATCTCATTACCATCAATATGACATGTGTTGGAGTCCTGAGTATGTGTCTAGCGGCCTCCCCTGCAGGTTGCCCCCAGACTACTCTAATGCCACAAAGACCAACATATGCTGCGGGGAGAACCATTCTTCTCCTCAACCACTAAGGCTGGTGTAAGCATGGTCAGTACCCATTTGCCCACCCAGCATGCGACAGATGCCCTCTGCAGTAACGACAGCAAGACATGGTGGGGGGGGGGTCAAGGGCTAAGGCTGCCTTCTGGGTCAAATGGCCAAGACAGACATGGCACTCACCCTTCCAGAGCGCAGCAAATCATTGAATCGTTTCCTGCACTGTGTGCCAGTGCACCGCACATCATCATGGGCACTTACAGCGTCACCCACCTCCTCCCACGCCTGGCTGGTGACATGGGGGGCCCTCCTCCTCCCATCCTCCGGATACAGAAGTTGCCGACGGATTGCAGGAGGACAGCAAGGCATGCATCGGAAAATCAGGGGGCACAGTGGCCTCCCGCTGGCCTCTCCTGAAGCCTGCCCCTTCTTCCTGCTCATGCTGCTCTCCACTCGCACCCCCCTCCCTCTCTCCATGAGTGGCCATGGTGCACTGCCTCAAGCAGGCTGCCTGGCCACTCTTTATGCAGGCTGCTGGCTCCCTATTGGAGCCGGCAGCCTGAGGCCGCCCCCCCCCCCCCCCCCACCCCCAACCCCCCCGCGACTATTTTCCCGTTCTCCACGGGAGTCGCTTACCCGCGGGGTGGGCCTTAATTGGCCCACCCGTGGAAAATGGCAGCACTGCCCGTTTCTTCAGTGGCAATTGGCCGCCCACTGCCGCCGGGTCGGTCGGGCCCGCACGACCGGCAAATGGAAAATTCTGCCCAAGAAGTTTGAGGAAAAGTGGGCACAGATTTTGGAGATGACAACGTGTTCAAGGACTTTAGGGAAGTAAGGAGGTTGGAAATGGGACAGTAGTTTGCAAGAACAGAGGGTCAAGGGTTGGTATTTTGAGGAGAGGGGTGATGATGGCATATGTAACGGAGAGAGGGACAACACCAAAAGAGAGAGAGCTATTTACAATATTAGCTAACATGGGGGCCAGGAGGGGAAGTAGACTGATCAGCAATTCAGTGGGAATAGGATCAAGAGAACAAGAGGAGGGTCTCATGGAGAGGGGATGAGGAAAGGTAAGAGAGAAAATAGAGAAAGATATAAGTTCAGGGCTAGGGCAGGGAGGACCATTGAAGAAAGTTTGACCAGGTTGGCTAGTGGAAGGGAAGCATGCTGATTGGATTCTGTCAATCTTAGTGACAAAGAAATTCATGAGCTCTTCACGCTTGTTGAAGATGAGGGTGGAGGGGGTGAAGAAGAGGGTTTTCAGTGCAGAAAAGAAGCCAGGGTTATCTTTGCATTCCAAGATGATCCTGGAATAGTGAGGAGTTCTTAGCAGACAAAAGCAGTATCTGTTAGTGAGTTTTCACATTTCCGGGTTGGAATCTTGCTCGCAGTTTTAAACCATTTGCAATCTTTCTCAGTTTCTGGACTGACCAGTTGGATCACAATGATCTTTACACATTCCTTTTTAAGTGTTACAATGTTGCCTGTTGATCTTTTTAAAACAGATTTTAAAATCCTTTAACTCATATGTTTGCAGAAAAAAAATTGCCTCAATTACCTTGTCTTGCCAGAAAAGTACTACTTTCTTTGGACCCCTGTTGAAAACAGGACTGAGATATGTGGACAGCTCCAGCACTTCTTTGTGCGGCCCAATGTGCTCTTCATGTGGAATATTCACCGTCTGCCACAATGCCCTGTATTAAATTGAATGAAGTCATAGATTTGTGTTAAATATTGAAATGGAAAAATCTGCATGTTTGATACAATGTTTCCATTTGTCAATGTGAGATGACTATCTAAAAATTATGTAATTATGTTCAATTAAAAAGGTTTAATCCTAGCTTTTGTTACTATTTGCATTAGGCAATTGAATACACTGGTGAGTGGGAGCCAAACTGCTAAGCAAGTAAAAGAGGTAAAATAGGTTGTAATATTCAAATCAGAAAGCCTTTCTGACACCAGGGCAGAATTTTACGGCCGGTCTTGGCGGGGATTGAGCCGGAAAATGCGGCAAACCGTTCAAAAGTCTGAAGAAGAGTCATACCGACTGGAAACATTAACTCTTTCACGCTCCACAGATGCTGCCAGACCTGCTAAGTTTTTCCAGAATTTTCTGTTTTTGTTTCAGATTTCCAGCATCTGCCCTATTTTGTTTCTATTGCTTCAAACTTTAGCCAGTGTTACTTAAACTATCGCACACAAACGGATTTGTTGGACTTGAAATAATACGTGGGAGCAGGAATTATGTTGGTCAAAATCGAAGGACTCCTCATATCACAAACTCTCAAATCCCAATCTGCACCGTCCTCAACTCAGGAATTTAGAGGCCAATTGTACTCGCATCCTTTCAACGTTTAGGGCGGGTCAGAAGCTTGTTTACATTTTTACAAATTTATGAAATGATGCGATGAACGACTGAAAAAGCACCCACAATAACACTGCGTTGATGATGGGATATGGGACGTCAAGTATTAAAGAGCAAAGATAGCTATGGATTAATTATTTTTGAATAATTATATCTTATATATAATAATTATATCTTACTCAGCAAGATATTTACCCAGATATTTATTAGCACGTTGCCAGGTGATAGTTGATAGAGAATGTGAATAATGCGCAGCGGTCATCGGGTCAGCAAAAAAAAATGTTTCTGAGACCATGGGAATGATTCCGCTGCACCAAGTACTTCGAGCGGATCCAGGTACGAAAATAGCATCACAGTACAGTTCAACCATGTTTTATCTTATTCACAGAATATTTTGAGTTTGAACATTTGTTTATAACATTTATATAAAACGAGAACATACCATCTTAAGGTATGGTATGTATATGCTGGTGAATAATATTTAGAGAATGTATTTTTGTGGGGTTGTTGGGGATTAATCCTCCCTCTCCTGTATCCTACTGGGTACCCTATCAAACTCTTTCGAGTTATCAACAGTCACAGACTGCAACTCTTTCGAGTACAATCACAGTTCTTGGTTTCCGGGAGTGGGACATGGACCCACAACCCTCTGATTCAAAGGCGAGGGTGCTATGAACTGAGCCACAGCTGACACCTCATGGGGTACCCTATCAAAATTCTTTCGAGTTATCAACAGTCACAGATTGCAACTCTTTCGAGTACAATCACAGTTCTTGGTTTTCCAGGAGTGGGACATGAACCCACAACCCTCTGATTCAAAGGCGAGGGTGCTATGAACTGAGCCACAGCTGACACCTCGTGGGGTACCCTATCAAGAAGCACTACCGCTACCTGGACCTTAATTGTACAGGCAACAAATGGTAAAGTGGGAGAACCCAACTCAAAACATGGAGCTAAAAGCAAAATACGGCGGATGCTGGAAATCTGAAACAAAAACAAAAATACCTGGAAAAACTCAGCAGGTTTGACAGCATCTGCGGAGAGGGATACAGCCGGCGTATCGAGTCCGTATGACTCTTCATAGGAGCTGTCTAACATTGTCTGACCACTGATTTATTGGAGGATCTCAGATTATCTAATACAAGATTAAATGAATCACATGTCCACATTGGCCTACATCATCGGTAAAGTCCCATCTGTCCAGTACAGCTAGGTATCCAGATTAAATTCACAGTTGGGAAATGCAGTACACCGTTTTAGTTAATATAGAATCGGACACTTTTTAGGCTTGTTCGCTTTTCACAAGCAAAACGATTATATCATATGTTCGAGGTAAAATCTGGTACAGACAAGAAAAAAACTGCAGATGTTAGAAATCTGAAATAAAAACATAAAATGCTGGATATACAAAAAGGTCCCAACATCTGAAAGGAAAAAAAATATAGATGAGCGTTTGTGGACAGATTAAATTAACGGGGCATTTCAATCGTTTTCTGTTTTATTTAAAAACTACTAGAACTGAAGAAATACAAAAATGTTAGTGACTTAAAATGGATAATATGCAATAAAACGAGGTTTACATAAAACAGAAAGTAATAAATCATTTGACCTTCACTTTATGAAGTTGCAATAACGAATGTAACTTGTTTATAGCCACCTTTTGTAAAGACTTCCTCTGCGATAATAAATTGATAATCTAAGCAGTCAGTTCCGAAGGAAGTTTTCAACATAAATCCAGCCCTTTACGAATTTTGTTTTGGACAATCCAATCAACGAAAGGTCCCTGGTCAAACTATTAGAATAGATGCCCGTTTATATTATTGTCAGTTAATTTAGATTAAATAAATACTAAGTTCATTTTTTTTTCTGCAGATTAAAGGTAAACCACTTATTGATTATTCATAATACTCATAAATAGATGTATAAATAAAGTAATGAAATATTTGGAATATATTTTATAAATTAAACAATTTGTAGCTGTAAAACCTTCACTTACTTTGCCGATGACCACATTATAACAGGCACGGTCTGATCAGCCGTAATCGAAAGCCTAATGAGGAGGGAAATTGTTAAGTAGTGTATCTTATAGGTTTCCATTGATGAATATGAGCAGCGACTGTAACAGAAACTCCGAATCGCTGTGTTCCAAAACCGAACGTCGGCTTCAAGCCCGCTGCGAGAGCTCGAGCAACATCCGTGTGATTGACAGTAATTTCCACCAATCATCGATGGATTTTCTGCCGAGGACCCAATGACGATAAACATAAGGCGGGGTCTCCAGAATTACACGTTTTAAACGGATTAAAAAATATGATTTCGGTGAGTATAATTTATTTTTCGAATGAGGGGATTATTTCCTCTCAGACTTTATACAGGCGTGCGTAAAAGATGATTTTTTTTTTGGTCGCGTTTTACGGCAGGCGCTAGAGAGCCGCCGGCTGGGGTCCTAGTGCTGGGTAATAGGTGCTGCGCACGGCTCCTCTGGTCTTTTCGCTGAGAGGCCGAGTCTGTGATCATGGGTGAGTGAGGGAGAGAACGAGAGGAGAGCAGCCCCACTGAGGCTCTGCTCGCACCGAATCCCCTCCTTCGAAACTGCCACACGGCGTTTGCACAGTTCGCCTCTGGCACGGGGGCGCCGGCAGTTTATTTTAATGTATTTTATTAATGTGACAACCAGCCACATGCGAGCCGCCACGCCACGGCTTTTTGACTGGAGGCTTTAGGCCCAGGGCCTGGTTCAGGCGGTCGCTTGGCTTCCAGTTTGTTCAAATATAAATCTATTAAAAATCGCTCCGGATGAGAAAATCCCAACACACCTTTCTTAATTGTAGACAAAAAAAAAAACCGATTTCAACTGGGTTAGATTATTTCTTGGAAGATATGAGGAAGTGCTGGATTATTTTTTATAATGTGGATTTTTCTCAATTGAGTTAATCGGTTTGGAGGTGGCGATTTTGCCCCCACCCTGCAGCACTCTAGATGAAAGGACCTTCATGATGACACATACACTTAGCTGTGGTTCTAAGTAAGACCAATCGGGCGACAGCCATTTGGTTCTGAGTCCAACACCATTTCCTTTACCGAGTTAGCATTATTGCTACTAGGCGAAAATGATTGCATGTTGGGACTTAATTTCTGTGTGACACTTTATTGGCACGAAATTCCTTTGAAAGGAAATATTCGAATATATTCTATCAAGTGTGTGTTCCAAATGAAATTCAATACTGGCACTCGAGTATGTACAATTGCTAATCTTGGCATTTTGTACAGAGCAATTTGGCGATGTGTGATTCTGTTTGCAGCAAACAATTTATATTGCTAGAGATCTACTTCATTAAAGTTATGCTGGATGATATCTTGGACATCAGCAAAACCATTGGGTTGAGTTTCATACTATCTTGACTCTTGCGCAGTTTATGTTTTGTCATAATTCTCTGTATATAGAAACTAGTAATCAGAAATTAAGATATTTTAACATTTGCTTTTAGGTAAATGCCGTGGTCTTCGTACAGCCAGAAAGTTGCGTAATCTTCGGCGAGATCAGAAATGGCACGATAAACAATACAAGAAGGCCCACTTGGGGACAGCCCTGAAGGCCAACCCATTTGGTGGTGCCTCTCATGCCAAAGGAATAGTCTTGGAAAAAGTGTAAGTAACTGAAGAGCTTGCTTACCATTACTGATTGCCAAAAGGTTTTTACTTTTTCTGAAACATCCCTGTATTACACTTCTTTCCTCAATTTTTAAAGGGGACTTGTAGAATGGCCTTGGATAGCTGGCTGTATTATTTCACACACTAGGAAAGGGTTCCTAGCCACCGTTTGATACATCCTTTCAGTGGTATGGCTGGTAACTGACTAGATGAGCAATTGCAACCTGGCACCGTGACACTTAACTAGACTTAATGGTCTGATCTGTAACTGCTGAATATTCACATCAATATTTCAGAGCAATTTCACCATAGCCATAAGAGACCTATATGTATAATTTAGTAGCAGAATAATGTATGTTAAATTATAAGTTTTTATATACTAGTCTGGTTTTAAAAACCTGTATATGCATTGGTTTTATTTAATTGATTTGGATAAATCAAATTTCTCTGGTTTATCAATTGTTTGTATAAACCACATCTACTTTTAAGTGAACTCCACTGGGAAATTAAACTGCTGTATTCCTCCTCCTTCGATAACTTTAATGCTGTCTTTAAGTTTGCAAAAATGTCCCAGGGTGTATCATCAGTTTGGGAGGGCAGAAATTCAGTGCATGAATTAGAAGAATTCAGGAATATGGGAATTTATTAAATCTTCTTTTTGATACAGTGGTGTTGAGGCTAAGCAGCCCAATTCTGCCATCAGAAAGTGTGTTCGAGTCCAACTTATTAAGAACGGCAAGAAAATCACAGCTTTTGTTCCAAATGATGGTTGCTTGAATTTCATTGAGGTAAGCAATCACGTTAACAGTACCCTACTGGATTGTTACTAGTGCTATGAATATAAATGATACTGTTTTATGTTATATACTACTTTCACTTATATTAATTGTACAATTAGATAAACTTTTTAAAAATCAGACCATGCTACCACATTTCTAGCATTTTGTAACAGCTGAGAACGCAATGGCATAAAATGGGTCTTCCAGTTTTGTTCTAATTGATCAATTTTTTTGCACTGGCAAAGGTAAAGAACTGCAACATCTTGGAGTACAAGATAAATAATGGGACCTTCAATGAAATAGTTTGAAAGATCACTTATTTCCTTTTTGTATATTTAAGCACATTTTTAGGCTTTCTCCTATATGTATTTCATATCCTTTTCCACATTATTTGTAAGCAAATTACCTTTTAGAACCTGAAATTAGTGGGGATCAGGGAGAGCGCTTGAGGCTAGAGTTATACCCAACATCAAGGAAGATTGCTGCTGGAGACCAATCACTCAGATTGGTGCAGGAGTTTCAGGGCAGCACCTTGGGCTCAACTATCTTCAGTTGCTTCATCAGTGACCTTTCTTCAATCATAGAGGCAGCAGTGGGATTTTTGCTGTTGATTGGATTATTCAACTCCCCATTTGCAATTTGTCAGACAATGAAGCAATCCATGCTTGCATGCAACACGATCTAGACAACATCCAAATTTGCGCTGATTATTGGCAAGTAACATTTGTGGTATGCAAGTGCTATGCTATTACTATTCCCAACAAGAGAGGGACTAACCAAGACCTTTTGACATTGAATGACATCACTGTGGAGGGTCACCATTGGCCAGAAACTTTGACTGGAATAGCCATATAAATGCTGTGGCTACCAGAGTAGGTTAGAGACTCGCTGTTCTGTGATGTGGCTCATCTGGCCCCAGAGACTTGCCAACACCTTCAAGGCACAGGTCTGAAGGAGTACTTTTGCACTTACATTGTGAAACTCAACAGCAGTCAGACAAAGCAGTGCACTTTATTAACAGACCATGCACTCCCTTCACCTCAGATACATTATGATTGCAGCATGTGCCATCTATTGCACTGCATCAAGTCACCAACACGTGTGACAACAGCTCCCAAACCTCTAATCTCCATTGCCTTGAAGCACAAGGGCAGCAGTTGCATGGGACACCACCACCTCCCAAGTTCCCTGTCAAGTCATACACCATCCTGACTAGAGAAATAAACTTCCCATCGGTGGAAGGATTGACAACCACAGGACCAGATTTATGGTAATTGGAAAAAGAAGCAAGGACATTTCTTCCATTGTTCTTTCAGCTTATTTGGATCAAAATCCTGGAATGTCCTACCTAAAAGCATTGTGGGAGCATCTGGACTGCATTGGTTCCAGAAGGCGTTGCCACCACTTTCTCAAAGGCAACTAAAAATTGAACAATAAATACCACCTTGCCAATGATGCTGCATCCCACAGAATGATTTAAAAAGGATTACCTTCTGATAGCCATTCAAGAGAAAGCTATTCTTTCCTCAGCCCTTTCTCAAAAATTCAGATGTGTGAACAGGTTCATAAGATAAATGTCTGGAAAATTAGTGTGTAGAGAAATTATGAAATAAAAACAAAGTGCTGGAAAAACTCAGCCAGTCTGGCAGCATCTGTAGAGAGAGAGAAACAGAGTTAACGTTTCAAGTTTCTTTGGTTCTGAAGAGGAGTGATATTAGACTCAAAACGTTAACTCTGTTTCTCTCTCCATAGATGCTGCCAGGCTTGCTGAGTTTTTCCAGCATTTTCTGTTTTCATTTCAGATTACCAGCATTTCCAGTATTTGCTTCTATTTTAGTGAGAAATTATGAATGTTTAATAATAATGCTTTTAGTAATGCCCCTACTGTAGGCATCCAGCAGCAGTGATGTCATTAAGCAGGATAAACACCCAATCGCATTGAAGTATCCTCACTGCAAACCAGGAAGGGAAAAACACTGAATTCCTTTACTTCTTAATTTTTATATTTTATAGATAGCAAAATAAAAGTTTGGATCATATAAGAATTAGGACCCAAAATATCAAACTTACAACATTCCACATTTAAAATAATTTTATCACAATGGAGAGTTTGGCATTTAAAAAATATATTACTCTTTCAGGGCCAGTGAGGTAGTTTAACAGTAATTGTGAACTTAGAGCACAAGTTTAAAAATCCAATCATAAGGTACCTCATTTCAACAAAATGTTTAACTATTTCTCCCACCAAGACTAATGGAGTTAACAGTGGGCATTCTTGTCAGCTCAGTCATTTCTAATTATGTTCTGG
This sequence comes from Cetorhinus maximus, assembly GCF_964194155.1. NCBI lineage: Eukaryota > Metazoa > Chordata > Chondrichthyes > Lamniformes > Cetorhinidae > Cetorhinus > Cetorhinus maximus. The sequence continues at coordinate 34,176,692 of NC_135884.1, read as the reverse complement.
GGGACCCCTAAAGCACATCCTTTGGAGAATGTAGATTCACTGACGGCAACCTTTGGATTTTCACGTTTAGCTGCACATATGTGGAGAAAAGTGACGAGAGTGGGCACTGACAGTTTTGTTGTTATTATTAGCTTACAATCTGGGCCAATGTGTCGGAATACCTGATCACTGCATTGCCTTGAAGTGAATGGAGCAGGGTAAACTAGGGGTACCATATGTAAAGCAGATCAGGAAGGACTTAGTTTCTAAGTTACTTTGTGTCCACTTCAGTACCTATTAACATCACTGTTGTGAGCAGAAGTATAAAGAATTAATTGCCATTTATAGTAGCACCATATGACCTGGGCCAGCCTAAAGCATGCTCCTTAACTATGTAAGTTATAGTGCTTGTGTTAAGTTTAGCAGCCAATTTTCATACAGAAAATGAATGAATCTGTTTTCATTGATGTTGGTTGCAGGTAGAATGGGGAACTTAGACCCCCTGATTTAGAAACAAAAATTCAAGTTGGCAAGTGTGTAATAATGGCATGGGGTAACTCGTCCCTGTATAATTCCACCCATCCTTTCTATCAATTTCAATTTCATTAAGATAACAAATTGGAAAAAAATAGGTAACTATTAATACTGGAGGGTGGTGTACTAAAAGGCTATCTGATAACTCTAAACATTTGAGTACACTTGAGGTGTGCGCACAATTCTTATAACCCTGACATACCTACAAAATTTCTGCTTGGTGCCAAATTAGATTTGTGCTTTTAAATGTTACTGATTTTTTTTTTGTTTTGTTTGTCAAGTTGTGTCTGTCTCTATGCATTCTTCTATTTCCTATTCCCTTTCCTGCCTCTACGTCCACCTACTCTCGCAGAAAGATCAATGGTAAAAGTTCCTGATTGGTGCAAGTAGAGTACAAGTAGAGTAGGTTACAAGTTCAAAATGCTTCATTGAAATGTGATGTCTTTCCACAGCCACCCACTTATCGTCCACTTTGCTGAGTTTGATCAGTCAATTACTAATGGCAGTTGGGCATGACTTTAGAATTGCATCCCATTTGAAGTACTTTTCATGTAATGCCCAGCTTGGCAATTTGCTTTATATTCTATTCCAAAGTTATGAAATCGAGACTGTATGTACCTGTCATATGCCACGTGTGCTTCACTTACAAAGTAAAATATACTTAAAACTGTTTTGAATACCTCTGCAGTCAGTTAAGATATGCTGACACAATCACATTTGCACTCTTGATTAAAACCCACTTCACTGAGCACAATTTAAAATTCTTCCCCAATCCTTTTGTGGCATCCACATGGGCACTTTTCATGGGGAGTCAAAGGAAACAAAGGTGATGCACTAAATAGCATTAATGTCCAGAACTGAAACTACATTTGGTAATCCTTCCTCTCTCACCAACTGTTATAGATTGGATGATCCCTACTTGTAAATGCTTTGAGCTATTTCACTAATGGTCAAAATTTCTCATCTTTTAGGAAAATGATGAAGTTCTAGTCGCTGGTTTTGGTCGTAAGGGCCATGCTGTTGGTGATATTCCTGGTGTCCGTTTCAAGGTGGTGAAAGTAGCCAATGTATCTCTTTTGGCCCTGTACAAAGGCAAGAAGGAGAGACCAAGATCTTAAACTTTTCAGTATATTAACAAAGATGGAAAATAAAACATTTTAAACAGATGTTTGACAAAGCTAAAACGTCCTTGTGTTATTGAATCCTTTCTTTTGCAACAATTTCATCATTAAGACTCAATGGAAAAAATCTTGAGAACATATATATGTTCTAGGTTTTGGTATTTGAGGGTTCTGTATTTTTTTCCTCTGGGCAAACCACAAGTTCTTTGAACTAGCTAGAGGTAGGTTTGGAGTAGTCCATTAATCATTGTTTCATGTGGGGTGGAGGGGGGGTGGGGTTTCAATTGACCTTTATTGAACTGATAATCCTTGCATCTCTTGTTGCTGCTGTTTTCAGTTATGGGATGAGATGAAAATGTATTTTTCTATCCAGCATTTGACAGAGTAAAATTGAAGTCGGTGGGCATCAGAGAAACTACTGGTCGGAGTCATGCCTAGCACAATGGAAGATGGTTGTGTTGGAGGCCAATCATCTCAGCCCCATGTCATCACTACGGTCCTATTCCTAATCATGCTCATCTGCTTCATCAATGGCCTTCCCTCCATCATAGTAAGGTCCGAAACGGGGATGTTGGCTCACAACTCTTCAAATAATGAGGCGGTCTGTGCCCACACGCAGCAAGACCTGGACCAATATTCAGGCTTTAGCTGATAAATGGCAAGTAACATTTGCAGCACAAAAGTGCCAGGCAATGAACATATCCAACAAGAGTCTACTATCTCCCCATGACATTCAACAGCATTATCCTTGCTGAATCCATCACTGTCAATATCCCGGAGGCCACCATTAATCAGAACTTAATTGGACCAACAACATAAATACTGTGGCTACACAAACAGGTCAGAGACTCTGTATTCTGCACCAGTGATCCATGTACTGACCCTCCAAAGCCTTTCCACTATCTGGAAGGCACAAGTCAGAAGTGTGAGAATATTTTCCACTCAACTGGATGAATGCAGCTTCAACAACACTTAAGCTGATCACCATCCAGGACAAATCTGCCCGCTTGATTGGCACTACCTTAAACATTCTCTCATCAGTGCACAATAGCTGCAGTGTGTACCATCTATAAGATGCACTGCAGCAACCAACCAAGGCTGCTTTGACAACACCTACCAACCATGTGACCTGTACTGTGTAGAAAGGCAGCGGGTGCATGGGAGCATCTGAGTTCTCATCCGAGTCACAGACTTTGACTTGGAAATATATTGCCATTTCTTCATTGCTGGATCAAAATCCTGGAAACTCCCTATCCAACTGCACTAGATGGACAATAAATGCTGGCAACAAAATTCATCAATAAGTTTTTTAAAGAAAATGGCATAAACTAAGTTGGGTAATCTGGTGAAAAGTCAATAAAGACATCTGGAAGGCAAATTCCATATGAAAGTGAGTTGGTGAGGAAGAAACAGTACAGGTCATAAGTGACATTGGGAAAGAACTTAGAAATACAACAACATGTTAAATCTGCTCTTGTCCATGTTGAGAAGTGAGGAAGCTGTGAACTGATGTCAAAATAAGCTTGTTAATAGTGGAGGGTGGATATTGAGTTCAATAGAAAGGGTGGTGATCAAGAAACGGTTCAATTGTATTTTACTCCTTTCATCTTCAAAGTCATTGAGACAAGCTTATTTTCTTTCCTTGCAACTCTTCCTGAAAGAACCAAAGGGAAGGAAGGTCTATGATCGTGTGGAAGATGGTATTGATTAAATGACAAAAAGGCTGATGGGTGCAAGGCAGAAGGAGTTTTTAATGGAACAAGAAACAAAAGATGGGTCAAGGGGAACTGTAAATGGCTAATTACCAGATGCCATGCAAAATAATGAAGCAGTGGTCATTATATTGAGTCCAGGAGGTTGCTAAGTGCCTGGTAGGAAAATGTGGTTTGTTCCTTGAGCATTTGTTGACCTTCATTGGGACGGTGTTGGAGGTGAAGGTCAGAGTTAGTGGGTCATAAAATTAAAATGGCTATCAACTGGAAACAAGGATTACACTTTTGGACTGAACAGGTGTTCAGGAAAACGATCAACTAATCTGCATTTGGACTCCTCAATGTAGAGCAGCTCCTCAGATTCTGTATTCCACACTCTTCAATCAAACTGCATTATTTTCCTGCTCTCAATGATACGCCTGTGTATGTAATTGTCCAGCCCTGTTTGCACTATGAAGCAACCATAATGTAAGGTAATGTGTACAGGGACACCCTTTCTTGAAATTGTTTCCCCCTTGATTTTTGTGGGCAATTGTGAGGTTACAAGGGTGAATTTGTCTGCTGTACCTGTATTTTGAACACTAACAAAATATTTATTTAGTGCCTTAAACATAACAAAACATCCCAAGGTGCTTCAGAAGGCTTTTATCAAACAAAATTTTGACACCGAGCCACAGGGCAGATTGGTCAAAGAGGGAGTGCCTTAAATGAGGAAAGAGGTGGAGAGGTTTAGGGAGGTAGTTTTAGAGCTTGGGCTTTTAGCAGCTAAAGGTACAACTACCAATGGTCAGAATTTAAATTGGGGATGTTCAAGAGGCCATAATTGGAGTGCAGATATCTCAGAAGGTTGGAGATTACAGAGCTAGGAAGGAGTTGAGAAATTTAAAATGGAAGAGTTCCTTAACCAGGAGCCAACGTACGTCAGCAAGCACAAGGATGATAGGTGAACTAGATTTGGTGAGGGTAAGGAAATGGGCAGCCAAGTTTTGGATGACCTCAAGTTTAGACAACATAAAATGTGGGAGGCCAGCCAGTGGTGTGTTGGAATAGTCATGCCTAGAGGTAAAGGCGCAGACCAGAGTTTGGGCGGCAGATGGGCTAATGCAGGAATGGTCGGGCCATGTTAGGGAGGTAGAAATAGATGGTGAAGAAGAACTAGGGAATTCATCTAATGACCTCACCAACACATCTCTATACCAGAGGATCCTACAGATAGTCTGCAGACTGGTCCAAAATGCAAGTCACTGACGAGCAACACTACAACTGAGGCCACAGGCTAGAACCCTCAACCCACCACTCGCATGATGTCACACAAAGTGACTGGTTCCTGCATGAGTGGTCATAAGTGTGAGCAATAATGTAGTTTATAAGCAAGTCTTATGTAACTTACAACATATGCAAGATTGGATTTCAGCATTTCTGGAGCTGGAAACAAAAGGGGACGAACTGGTTAAATGTGGAGCCTGACATGAGACCAAAGCTCTGCAGCTTGCAACCAGACATCACCTCACTAATGTCTCATCAAAAGCAGTGACATTCTTCTCGTTAATTCTGATGAGTTTTTTTGGTGCTGGCTAGTGAAAGCTGGTGTAGTAGGACCAGGAGGTAGTCCACAGGGTCTTTCACATGCCTAAGTAGTCTGTGGGGGAAAATGTTTCACAAACCATTGCATTAAATGACTCACTTAAACCAAAATATTTTCATTTATCTCATTGCTACTCTGCACAAATTTACTGATGCATTTTGCTACATTACTGTCCCTCCAAATCTGCTGTCATCACTCCTCCGCTAAAAAAACAATTCTTGACACCACCTTCCTTACAAACTATCGCTACATCTCCAACTTCCCTTTCCAAAGTCCTTCAATATGTCACCTTCCAAATATATGCCCATCTTTCCTAGAACTCCATGTTTGAATCCCTCCAATCAGGTTTCTGCCTGGCCACACTGAAAGGGCTCTGACCAAAGTCAGATATAACATCCTATGTGATAATGGCAAAGGTAAACTATCCCTCCTCTCTTTCTTGACCTGTCTGCAGCCTTTGGTATAGTTGATCACACAATTCTCTTTCAATGCCCTTCTTGTCATCCAGCTGGGTGGGACTGCACTCACCTGGTTCCATCTTTATCCAGTCATAGCTAGTGAATCAGCTGAAATGGCTTCTCAGCACACTGGCGCCCATGTGTGATGGAGACAGTCACATGGGAGTAGTAGGCCAGTAGTGAGTCTGCCATAAGTTTGCATGAAGATAGCACCTAGTCAGGACTGTATATAGTTGTTATTATTAAAGTTATTGTTCATGCATACAAGCCTGTCGGCCTCTTGAAGAGACAACATACAACCTTATTTGTTGCTTTACCAAATTTTGGCAACCAAAATTTCGTAAAGCAACAAATTACGTAAGGCTGAGGACAAAAATCGATATATTTTTAAACCGGAATGAATGAGATGTGACTGCTATATAATTTAACTGAGCAGTCTCAGATTTAAAACAAGTTATGGGGAATAACAACCAACGATGCAGCGGCCAGAATCGAGCAAGAAATGGGCCGCGTTCAACACGCCGATTCCAGACCGGAAGTAGCGGGGCCAGGCCGGAAATGCCGTCTCCATGGTAACCAGGTTGTTTGCGGTGGATGCAGCTTGGGATCCGCGGCGGACTGAGGCTATAAACACAGGTCGTCAAAGTAAGTCACCCGACAAGTGTCCGGGGCGAGGGGTCGTCAAACTTTCGGGCAGTTTGGGGGCGAGCTCGGGACTGATCCACCATGAATCTCGGTTAAATAAGCAACCCGACTGTGGACGAGCATTAATTTGTTCTGAGACCAAGTCAGATTGTTTCTTCTCTCTCTCCAAAGTGATATGTTCTAATAAGACAAAATCAGTATAATTTATCCAAACAAGGATTACTGTCGACATACCTGCAATTTTGATTTGACCGTCAAACAGTGGTGTGATAAGTTATTTCCCTGGTGTATGTATTTGTTTAAAGTTTATGTTACTTTTAACTGCAATATGTATAGCGAATGTAGGGAAGGGATAAATATTTCCAGCAATGGATTGACCTGGTAACTGATATGGAAAAAAACTTTAAATGGCTCATTCTGAAATTGACAACAACTTGTATTTATATAGCACCTTTAAGGTGATAAACGTTCCAAGGTGCTTCCCAGGAGAGTCATAAAGCAAAGTTTGACACCAAACCACATAAGGTGATGATATTAAGGCAGATGGCCAAAGCTTGGTGAAGGAGGTAGGTTTTAAGGAGCGTCTTAAAAAAGGAGAGAGAGGCAGAGGGAATTCCAGAGCGTAGTACCTAGGCAGCTGAAGAAATGGCTATCAGTGGTGGAGCAATGAAAATTGATAATATCAGGAGGCAAGAATTGGAAGAGTACAGGTATCTCCGAGTGTTGTGGGGCTGGAGGAGACTACAGAGGTGAGGCATGTGGTCAACATGGCAAAGGCAGCAGACAAGTTGAGAAGGTTGAGGTGGCTAGTTTACCTTTGTCACAGTCAAATAGTATATAATTTGTAACTTTGACAACAATCGTTTTGGTACATTATTGATAACAATAACAACTTGCATGTATATAGTGTCTTTAGCATAATAAAAACGTGCTGAGGCACTTCACAGGAGTGTTATAAAACAAAGAATGGCACCAAGCCCCATAAGGATATATTAGGTTAAATGTCCAAAAATGTGGTCAAAGAGATATGTTTTAAGGAGTGAAAGTGAGGTGGAGAGATGTAGGGAGGGAATTCCAGAGTTTAGGAGCAAGGCAACTGAAGGCATGGCCACCAACTATGAGGCTATTAAAATCAGGGATGCTTAAGGGGCTAGAATTAGTGAGCACAGATATATGTGAGGGTGTTGGGATTGAAGATTACAGAGATGGGGAGGGGTGAGACCATGGAGGAATTTAAAAATGAGGATGAGAATGTTAAAATCAAGACGTTGCTTAATTGGGAGCCAATGTAGGTCAGTAATAGAGGAATGAGCAGTGCAAGCTAAGATATAGGGAGCAGGGTTTTGGATGACCTCTAGTTTATGGCGGGTAGAATGTGGGAGTCCAGCCAGGAGTGCATTGGAATAGTCATTTAGAGGGAACAGAGGCATGAATGAGGGTTTCAGCAACAGGTGAGTTGAGGCAGGGATGGAGTCAGATAAAAGGTGGAAATAGGCTGCCTTAGTGATGGGCTTGAATATATGGTCAGAAGATCATCTCGGGTCAAACATGACGTCAAGGCTATGAAAGCCTGGTTTAATCTCAGACAGTTACCAGGGAGAGGGATGGAGTTGGTAGCTAAGGAACAGAGTTTGTGATGAGGACTGAAAAAAATTATTTTGGTCTTCCCAATATTTAATTGGATAAAATTTCTGCTCATCCTGCATTGGATGTCGGTAAGCAGTTTGATGGGTTAGTAATAGAGTAAAAGTCAAGAGAGGTGGTGGTGAGGTAAAGCTAAGTGTTATCAGTGTACATATGAAAACTAATGTGGTGCTTTCAGGTGATATTGCCAAAGCACAGCATGTAGATAAGAATTAGAAAGGGGCCAAGGATAGATCCTTGGTGTCACCAAGGTAATGATGCGGGAGCAGGAAGAGAAGCCATTGCAAGTGATACTCTAGCCACGATTAGATAGATAAGAATGAAAAATAGGTGGGAGCAACCTCATACAGCTGGATGCCAGTGGAGAGGAGTTGGAGGGAGGATAGTGTGATCAACCATATCAAAGGCTGCAGATAGATCAAGAAGGATAGTTTTCTTTTGTCACACTTGCATAGAATGTCATTTGTGATTTCGATATGAGCTATTTTGGTATTTTGGCAAGGGGAAACCTGATTGGAGGAATTTAAACATGGAGTTCTGGGACAGGTAGGCATGATAACATTGTCTACACTGACATTTTTCTTGGCTGTGAACATGTTAACAAGAACAGTTTACATTGATATTGCGCTTTTAACGTAAAATTTCCCAAAGTGGTCTCTTTAAGGAGGAGAAAGAGGTGCAGAGGTTTAGGGAGGGAATTCCAGAGCTTAGGTCCTAGATGGCTGAAGGCATGGTCGCCAATGGTGTGGGTAAGACCATAAGGGATGCAAAACAGGTCTGAATTACAAAAATGTGGAATTCTTCTAGCATTGTGGGACTGGTGGAACTTATAGAGACATGGATGGATTTGAACATGAGGATGAGAATTTTAAAATCCTGGTGTTAGTGGACCGGAATCTAATTTAGGGTCAAAAGTGGAATTTGACCTGGATTAGGAAATAGGTAGCAGAGTTTTGGTTGACCTCAAGTTTATGAAGGGTGGAAGATGGGAGGGTATCTAGGGGAAGCATAGGAATAATCAAGTATGGAGGGAAGAAGCAAGGATGAGGGTTTACCTCCAGATAAGCTGAGAAAGAGTTGGAGATGAGCAAGGTTATGGAGGTGCACTAGGTTGTCTTTGTGATGAATAAGATATGGGGTTCAGTTCTGTGGCGGGGGAGAAATGTGATTGCAGAAGTTCAAATATCAATTTGTGGGAAAGTTGGGCACAGATTTGTGAGGCAACAACATATATGAATCACAAAAGGCTAGTATGCAAGTACAGCTAGTAATTAGGAAAGCTAATAGAATGTTATCATATATTGCTAGGGGAATTGAATACAAAAGCAGGGAGGTTATGCTTCAGTTGTACAGGGCACTAGTGAGACCACATTTGAGGTACTGTGTACAGGATTGTCACCTTATTTAAGGAAGGATGTAAATACGTTGGAAGCAGATCAGAGAAGGTTTACCAGACTAATACCTGGAATGGGCGTGTTATCTTATGAGGAGAGGTTGGACAGACTAGGCTTGTATCGCTCGAGTTTAGAAAAGTAAGAGGTGACTTGATTGAAACATATAAGATCCTGAGGGTGGATGTGGAGAGAATGTTTCCTCTTGTGGGAGAATCTAGAACTAGGGGTCACTGTTTAAAAATAAGGGGTTGCCCATTTAAAACAGAGATGAGGCAAAATTTTTTCACTCAGAGGGTCGTGAATCTTTGGAACTGTCTCCCTGAAAAGGTGATGGAAGTAGAGTGAATATTTTTAAGGCAGAAGTGGATAGGTTCTTGGTAAGCAAGGGGGTGATAGGTTATTGGCAATAGGTAGGATGCAGATTTCAGATTACCATCAGATCAGCCATGATCATATTAAATGGCGGAGCAGGCTTGAGGGTCTGAATGGCCTACGCTGGCTCCTTGTTCGTATGTTCGCATATAAGGACTTTGGAAAGGAAATGGAAATTGGAGATGGGGTGGCAGTTTGTAAGGTCAAAGTAGTCAAAGATGAGTTCTTTAAGGTGCAATTGATGATGATAAATTTGAAAGGCAGGGATGCAATATTGGAAGAGAGGAGACATTAACAATAATAAATAGCATGAAGACTAGGAAGGAAAGTTGGGTGATCAGTAGCTTAGTAGGATTAGGGTCGAGAGAGCAGGATGTGTGTCTCGTGGACAATTTGAACTTGGAAAAGGCAGGAGGGGTAATAGGAGAGAAACCAGACAAAGACGTGCTTTGAGGGCTATGGTAGGTTAGAACCTTGGAGGAGGATGATGCCCAGAAAATAAGTGGGAGTCACTCAATGAGGTGCTGTGAAGGAATAGGTAACTTAACAAGAAAGAAAAATGTAATAAGTTAAAAATGACAAATAATAATGCTGCAGTTCTTACGTGACTATTCTGAATATATTCTACCCCATATGTACTGGATTTGAGGCTTTAGTTATCAGGAGAGACTAGAGAGCTGGACTCCTTTTCATAAATGAAGAAGGTTAAGCTTGCAAATCAACAGCCCATTTTATGCCATATAATTCCCTTTTCCATTAACTTCACCAGCCCTTTTTGCACTGCTATCCAAGAAGATTTTCACCCCATAGATTAACAAGGAGAAAGTTAGTCATATGAAAACATAAGCAATAGGAGCTGGAGTGAGCCATTTGGCTCCTCAAGCATATTCTGCCATTCAAGAAGATCATGGCTGATCTTCTACCACAACTCCATCTTCCTGGACTATCCTCATATTCTTTAATGCCGCAAAATCTATCAACCTCTGTCTTGAATATTCTCAGTGATTGGGCATCCATAGATTTCTGGGGTACAGAATTTCAAAGATTGGCAACCTTTGAGTGAAGAAATTTCTTCCCATCTGAGTCCTAAATGACTGACCTCTTTTTCTGAGACTGACCCCACGTTCTAGTTTCCCCTGAAGAAGAGTCATGTGGACTCGAAACATTAACTCTGTTTCCCTCTCCACAGATGCTGTCAGACCTGCTGAGTTTTTCCAGCATTTTCTATTTTTACTACAAATCTACTGAATCTTTGTTGCACTTCTTCTAGGGCAAACATGTCCTTCCTTAGGTAAGGAGCCAAAAATTGCATACAGTATTCCAGATGTAGTCTTTCCAATTCCCTGTATAATTGCCGTAAGACTTCTTTATTTTTAACTTTTGTTACAAAGTGATTGAAGTAAACATACCATTTGCCTTCCTGATGACTTGTTGTGCTTGCATGGCAACTTCTTGTGATCCATGTACTAGGACACCCAGGTTCCTCTGAGTGCAAAAGTCTTCCAGTCTCTCACCATTCAAAAAATATTATTCTTTTTTATTTTTATTGAAGTGGATAACTTCACACTCCACCTCATTGTACTCCATCTGCCATAATCATGATTGCTCACCCAACCTCTCCACATCCTTCTGCAGCCTCTTTGTGTCCTCCTCAGTGTTTACTTTCCATTCAACTTTGTATCGTTTACCTTAAACCTCAACCATCTCCCCCCGCCCCACCTCTTTCTGTCATAAACTTTCTCGGTGCTTTTTACTTGTTCAATATTATTATGGTCAACAATCCTCTGAACGTTCCTGACTTTTTACAGCTAAGCAGTAGAAAAGCTGCCCATCTACTGTTTGTCCTCTCTGCATTCTCACTCCATTGAAATCAACACTCATTGTATAGCTTACTTTAACTCCATTCTCTTGCAGGACCCCAAAACTATGGAGTGCCTTGCGTTCTCTCTCTCTCTCTTTTCAATCTTTCCTCCCTCCTGCCATCTTCAGGCTTATAAGATCTAAGCTTAACATCGTCTAATCTTTATTTGCTCATTTATTGCAAAATCTTGTTTTACTTATTTGAACCTTATTGATGTCCTGAATCATAGAGGTTTTATTTTAGCCCATCATATCTGTGCCACTGTTACTTCTGATGAAGAGTCATATGGACTCGAAACGTTAACTGTATTCCTCTCTGCAGATGCTGTCAGGCCTGCTGAATTTTTCCAGCTATCTTTGTTTTTGTTCCACTGTTACTTACCACTGGAGTTCTACTTCATTTAAATTTTCCTGGGACTGGATTTAGTGTTCTTGATGCGGGTCCCGCTTACCGGTTGAAGAACGGCGGGAGACCTACGTTGCTTCAGTGGGGAGGCCTGATCGAAGTGCCTGTCAGGCACTGAAGTGGCCAGCGTAGGCTTTTCCTGGGATTTAGCACCCTGGCCATGCAAATCCCGTCCACCGAGAGCTGCCAGCCAGTCGGAAGCTGGCAGCTTTCCAGTAAAGGCAGCGCCACTGGCATTGGTGGCTGTTACTAGACAGTGAGATCATCGTGGGATCCCTGGAAAAAGGTGATAGGATGGGTTGGGGGTCATGGGGAAGGGGTTACCAGTGAGGGAGTGGGAGGAGGATTGGATGCAAGGGCAGGGGGTGGCTCTGAGCATCCCCCTTCCCGATGCTGGGTCCCTACGTCGGGCACTAAATGCCTTTGAAAGAGGGATCTTCCCGGGAGGCTCGTAGAAACTCTGACAAGTTTTGCTGGGCAGCCTTAAGGAGGCACGGGAAACACATGTGAGTTCAGGAGAATCCCTGAGCCATCACTAAATCCTGGTGGGCTCAGGAATAATATCTTTAAGTGGCTTGTTAATGAGCCCAATTAGCCATTGGGCAGGTTCCCTGCATCAGCCCATTTCCACTACTAACAATGGTGGGGAGGTGTCAGCTGTGGCTCAGTTCATAGCACCCTCGCCTTTGAGCCAGAAGGTTGTGGGTTCATGTCCCACTCCTGGAAACCAAGAACTGTGAATGTACTCGAAAGAGTTACATGCGATCTGTTGATAACTCGAAAGAGTTACTAACAATGGGGTCAGTTTTCCTACTGGTTGGAATGGGATGCGCGCAACCTTCCCCACGATTATGTGGGTCACCTGCCGCCTAGCCCACTCGAGCGAGCTCGGTTAAATCCAGCCCCTGCTCATTCCCTGTAGCCTTTTTTTTGAAGCGTTTCGCCAACTATTTTTTTTAACATTATGGTTAAATTGACTTCACTAATCCCTGTGGTGATGCACTTTTTGTATGAACGGGTTTCTACTAAATTTCCCTTTAATGCTTCCTGATCTGAAGTTTGTAACCTTTTTTACCAATCATTGACTAATGGAAATAAACTTTCACTATTTACTATCTCAAAACTTCATTATGATCTCTAATTTTTCTGCTAAGTTGTTTAAAATTGCCTGGTTTATTGTTTTTCTCTTGATGAACGGGAACATAAATACAAAGCAGGATTTGTGCAATTCCCATTTCCAAATAATTTTGGAAAATTATGTTTAACATGTTTGCTGTTGCGTTGTAAACTTCCCTCAGGTAAATCGCCGAGGCGGATGACATATCAACTATAAATCACACTAACCCATTGTGTTTATTTTTGTTTTTCAATTTAAGAAAAATCAATTATGTAAAGTTAACATCCTATCGTTTACATCTTGTATCACATACAGCAGGCATAAATATTGAACACTATGACAGTAATATGAATGTATAACTGTCAATTCCTATAAACAACCTCAGAAATCAAGTGAAGTACAGAACGGGGGTAATTTTAACCTTTGTCAATGATGTAAAACAAGTACTATCGGAATGACTGCCCATTTGGCACCCTGGCCATTGAAGTTATCCTATGTTGGGTAAAATTTAATTTCGACAAGGATGCACAGCATATTGTGCAAATCAGCTTCCTGCTAAACACCCCAACCTAATTTTCCATTCCACTGAAATGAATGAAAAGGAAAATTGGGCAGGATGCATAATGGGTGATGAGATCCACTGCCACCTGTTTTGTGTTCTGAGCCAAATTTGAATTTATCTCCATATTCTTTATATCTGAACTATTCAACTATGTCAGCCATGGCTCAGATGGTAGCACTCAAACTTCTGAGTCAGAAGGTTGTAGGTTCAATTCCCACTACAAAAACTTGAGCACAAAAATCTACTTGATACTCTGAGGGGGTACTGCAATGTTCGAGGCAGGGCCAGGGAGCAACATTATGTGCCCTGGTGCTTCTCCTGTTTTTGGGCCCCTTATTGCACAACCCCCACCCCCACCACCCCCCTGACCCCCGCTTTAACCTTCCAGCTCAATCATGTGTGATCATTTTTCCCCTTTCAAAATTCACCAATCAATTCACCAAACAATCACAGAAAGGCCCCAGTAAAATGATAATGCCCATTGTTGGCATCTGGTTACAAATATCATCTGATATATATGCAGCATGGGTCTTTAATATTAAGACCATCAACGATATAATGCACTGTTAGTTCGTATGTACCCTATAGGTGATCCCACCGTGGCTATTAAACAAACCAGAGAGTATAAATTTTGCTTTAACAGCATCTTGCAATATGGTTAATTTGACAGGAAAATATCCCTATACAGATGATAACACTGATTTCTGTGACTGCCTCAGCCCCTCATTAACATGTTCTGCACATTGCATCATATGGACATGGTGACAGTAAATTTATATTAGGAGAAAAGATTCAATACTTGCAGGCCAGATAAACTGCACAAGATCTTTTCCATTCTGCAGAAGTAGAAGACTTTCTCCTGCCTGGGTGCATGATATTGTTCAATATAATTATTTCATAGAAGGGTTGTAATTGGATTCTATTTTACCAGTAATGTCATAGGATAGAAAGATCAAATGACCTACCCCTGGTCCTATTCCTTATGTTCTTATGACTCCTGAGCAACAAAGTGGAATGATTGAACAACATAGGTCTTCACTGACAATTGGAAGCCTCAGGTGTCTCTGTGCAACACAACCTTTCAGAGGCCAGAGGACAAAGACTGAATGGTTCACAATTGTATGTTTTCTTGATCAGCAAGCCTGAAGACTCTGCTGATTGCTGCTTCTCACTACAATATATTTTCAACATCTGCTATGCAATACAACTTTATCACAATATTTCAGTACTTCAAAAAACTCATAAAAACGCCAAGATAGAGTGGAGTAATAGGTAAGTAGACAAAAGGATAAGAATTAAGTCAATGGAAAAGACTCATGAGAATCATGTGCAGTGTAAAACAGGCTACTGATTCACTGAGTCCATTGCACACGCCTGCCCTGGCATATCACGCCACAAAGCCTGCTCACAGTAAACTTTATTAGCAACAAAATAAACAGTATGTCAGCTATGATTCCACCGTCTATTTTCCAGATAATTATGGATGACAAAGGTCATCCAGCCCAGCTCATCTCATCCACCCGAAATGACATACGAACATATGTATTTGGCCCCTCTAGCCCGTTCTGCCATTTCATAACATTGCCTACATTATACCAGTGTCATGAAGCTATTAATGTATATAATATTTTGGAAAATATTTTTCTTTTAAAATGGAGGTTTAGTCTGTGGGTGTGTCTTAATTGGATTAAAGCCACCTAGTCTGGGTGCTTTGATGTGTACTAGTTTAGATATGTAAGAGAGATAGCGCGCATTTGTATTTTTTGAATAGAGCATTCAAGAAATGGAGTGAAAACTTGACACCTATCTAGCAGCTACCAAGCAACACGTTTATATTACTAATAAAATTGGTACTATGAAAGGGGTTTTATTGTTAGAGAGGTTTAATTCTGAGGTTGTTGATACAATGAGAATTAACATTCAATTGGCAGTGGTAAGTATAACTGTATGACAGTTTTCGGGTGTGCAGAGCAAAGGTGACGTGAGATCAAAAGCCTCCATCTCGCTCCACAAGAACCAAAGTGAAAAGAACCTCATTTTGAATTTGTAAGGTGAAAATGCTTTGCCTGGTGCCTGCTTAAGTCTATGGGTTGCTGTTTCCTTAATTGAGATTAGTTTGGGAATTTGTTAAAAGTTATGATAGTAGTAATTTGAAGCTATGTGTATATATATTTTTTAACCTGTGTAAATTAATAAAATGTTTCATTAAGTTTAATGTAAAGACTCGAGAACTTGGTGGTCTGATTCCTGAATTTGGAGTCGCATCTCAAACATAACATTTAAAATTATAGGTTATGACAGTTGTTTAAAGTTTCCCTCTGGGATTTTTAAATAACTCAGCTTTACCAACTGCATCGGTCATAACAACCAGTGACTACAACTCAAAAGTGCTTAATTGGCTGTAAAGCAATTTGGAACATAGTGAAAAATGCCGTATAAGTGTAGGTTTTGCTTTTTTTCATTATACCTGCATGCAATACACAGAGTGACTGTAGCAATTGTGAAATTGGAGGCCCAATACTGATTCTCTGAGCATAGTTACAGAGCAATCAACTGATGTTAGGAAAGTGGCTACAAAGAAATCGCTACATTTACTGTAGCTGATACGGCCTTACCATTCTGACTTCTCTGGCACCAACCCACAATATACCATGAAAGGCGTTAGCCCCTTTTACAGAAATTACACTATTCCCAGGATTGTCAATCAAACATTTAGCAGCAGCTCAGGAAAAATGTAGATTGAATTGTTGCTCTGAATTTTCCAGAGAAGAATCATATATGATACATAAATTCAGTACGGCCTTAACTCCAGAACTGGAATGTTTCCCTTTCCCCCAGAAGCTAACTTACAAATTCTGTTGTACTCTTGTGAATATACAGCCTATCCCCACAGATTCCATATGATGTTGCATTACAATTGTACAAAACAAGTCTGCAAACAGCACATTATTTTAAAAATGTGATTAATAAATAAACTCTAACAGCAAAAATAAAGAGTATGACAGCAATACCCTGAGAGAAATCATTTCTAGAAGTACTGAAGTCATAGGGTTGGATTTCAATAAAGGGCCTTTATGGTAAAAACCCATAATCAGGAATCCTCCCCCCAGAGAAAGTTTAGTCCCACAGTGTGACCACCTTCTGCTAGATTTTAAACTGGATGGTGCGAGGTGGAATGAGCTTAGGATGGATTAAAGATTCATAAAACCTTTCTTTAAGCGATCCCTTAGTGACAAATAGGGATTTAATTTCCAGACTTTGCAAGAGTAATAATATGAGTGATAGTAAGTCAACCTCCTGTTTTGCATCACTCCGGATTTTTAGTTTCTTACTTTATTTTGATGATGCTCAAGATTCTCAAGCCTCTGGTACGTCAACGCAGCATGTCATCAGAATTGTGCCTACTTTAGGGCATAATAAAACTTAGACTGCTATTTATATGTTGGGCCAGAATTTTTACCTTGTTGGGCAGGCTCGGCAGGGGAGGACGGGAGCATTCGGGATCAGGCTGTGATTTCACGCTGGCAGACCAATTAAGGCCCAACTGGCATGAAACGTGTGCTGCAGCACTCAGCGCTGCCTGTGTTGGGGGTGGGGGGAGAGGAGGGCAAGCAGGAACTTCGCACATGTGCACAAGTGTGCACAGGAAAGGCTCTGAGGCAGCTGATGAAAATACAAAAAAAATTTTTTAAAGAGTTTAAAAATGTTACAATACATATCCCCTCATGTGACTCTGCCACATGAGCAGGGACATGTTATTAACAAAAAGTTAAATTTTTCATTTTATTTTTAATTGCTGTTGGAAACCTCATCCTGCCAATGGATGAGGTTTCCTAAAAAATCCAAAGTCTGCTTGGCCCGCCAACCGTAAGGTTGGACGGGCATCGAAAAATTTAATTCCATTACATTGTTAATGGCCTTAATAAGCCTGTTAATTGGGCACGCTGTCAACTCCCCTGCACACCTGCTGACCGAAATATTGAGTGAAGGCGCCATGACGTCAGGACACTCGCCCGATGTTATTTCGCTTCGTTTTACCGACCAAGGTAAAAATTCTGGCTCTGGTTTAAATTCAGAAGAGAATTTTGAGACCCGTACAGAATTTAATTTGGTACCAAACCTTAAAAGTGACCCCAGCAGCCGCCACCCCCCCCCCCCGCAAACACACCCACCCCTGACAGTTCCGATTTTTTTTAAAAGCCATTCTTTCAGCCGGAAGCTCTGGCAGCTCAATCCGTATAATGATGAGAACTCCATTTACACCATCAAGCCCAGGCCCCTCCTAGCCCCTGGGCCCCAGTGATTGGCACTGTGTGAACCCCATTCTCCCGGGCTCTGGTCCAAGGTACTGCCTTTTGGCTGAGATGTTAAACTGAGGCCCCTTCTGCTCTCTCAGCTGGATGTAAAAGATCCCATGGCACTCTTTTGATGAAGGCAGGGCAATCAACATCACTGAAAACATATTATCTGATCATCATCACATTGCTGTTTATAGGAGCTTGTTGTGTTCAAATTGGCTGCCACATTTCCTACTTTATAACCATGACTACACTTCAACAATACTTAATTAACCTTTGGGAGGCCCTGAGGTCATGACAGATGGTAAATAAATGCAAGACTTTCTTTTTTATTTTCACTTTTGTAAATTTTTGTTTTAATAGTGAGAATCATTTTTAAGTGATCTTTGGGGATAATCACATTTTGCTGACATTCTTGTTTTCATTAATTTAGATGAAGGCCTCAAAGAAAAGTGCCTGTGCACCTGAGCCAGACAAAATTCGAACTCGATTGCCTCCTATACTTCCTGCACCTGAATCAGTGTTGAATAATGAATTTTCTAAAAGCAAACTCATGCGTTACAGTTGGCACAAGTATCAGGAACAGCTACTTAGCAAGATTATGTAAGTTGAATATTCTAAAGTTGTGGCATTTGTTGGATAAGGGTATCCTTCAGGACCAAGTAGTTTCTTCAATTTTAGCAGCCACATGTTAGCCCTGTCATGTAATGCAGTTGGGATGAATTGGAGGCGGTATTCAATTTTCATAGGAGAAGAAAAATGTCTTGTGAGGTAGTGGCACTGTTAATACACCTCACCTGATTTTCCTTTCCAATGATCCATTACTGTTTTGCACTCCCACCAAAGTGGAGCTTCACTTCCGTTGATTTTAAACTCATGCCATTATTTAAGGAAGGATATATTTGCATTGAAGACTTGAATGAAGGTTCACTAGATTGGTCCCTAGATGGGAGGTCCTCTAGATGACGACAAATTCCTTCATTCAAAGAGTTATGAATCATTGGAATTCTCCACTGGAGATGTTTGTGCATGCTCAATCACTGAATATATTTAAAGCTGATATAGACAGATCTTTGGTCTCTCAGGAAATCAAGGAATGTGAGGGCAGGGCGGAAAAGTGGAGTTGAAGACGAAGATCAGCCAGGATCATATTGAATGGTGGAGTTGTATAGTTTACTTTTGCTTCTGATCTTATTTTCTTATGATTCACCAAAAGACCATTTCATAATGATTTCAGAGTTAACCTGATGGATGTACCTACAAGGTACAAAGAAGATTCAGTCATCAAAGGCTTAATTTTTAATTGTTTTTATTATTTATAGGATTAATGGTGCACGTCAGATTTATGAAGAAACTATGCATGAACTTGAGATACAGGATCCCATTCCTCCTGAGCCTCAGTGGCCGTCTACAGTGAGTGTTTGTCTTTTGTTAAAAGTCTTCAAAAGACTAATTTAATGCAGCTGGTCTTGCTTTGAAACTGGCTTCAGTTGACCAAATCAATTTACCAACTAATTTAAACTGAATTAAAGTGATGGATTCATGTGAACAGATTAATGTGCCTATGGATCCAAATGTCTGGGCACAATGTGATGACCACCTCTAAGAGCCATTATCAATGAGACTCACCATTCTAACCTTGGGAGCACATTATGTGGGTGGAGACTGCTTGTGGTGAAGGAAATTTCGAAAGAATGTAAATGATTGCAAAAACCTCAGCTTAAAGTGTTTCTGGACACTCAAAGTCATTATGGACACAGATCATTTAGCCTCAAACTTGCACAATCTTTTGTTATTTTATTTATTTTTGGCTAAATTCCACTGTGATCTGGACAGAAGTCATGCAGAAATGTCATGCCTAAATTTTCCTTCATATAGCTGATTGAATAGTAGTTTTGCAACCTCAAAAATTAGGTACACTGCATTAATTTAATTTTTTTTAAAGTACACAAGTGATTTCTTCACTTGTATGGCCTCTTTAAATCTTTTTGTTTGGTTGCACAGGCAGAGTAGTTTAAAGGGGCTGCAGGCCACACAGCTTATGGGGGACATTGCACTGCATTTGCTCAGACTGCACAATTCAAATTCAGCTCAAAGCATCACGGGCAAAAATATCACGCCAAAACCTAGGCTTTTGGGAGAAGTTGATGCATTTTTGGTAGCACTTCTGCCTCTGAGTCAGAAGGTTGTGTGTAAAAGTTTCAGTCCAGGACTTGAGTACAAAAACTTAGGCTGACACTTCAGTACAGTACCAAGGGAGTGCTATAGGCCGGGATTTTCTGTGCACGATGGTATGAAACCGGATTGCGATCATCCGCTCAGCCTGCCAATGGCGGGCCGTGTTTCCTGCCATTGGACGTCGGGAACCTCATTGTATTACATCTGCATATCTTTATTAGGCCTGCCCGCCGGAATCATTCCCTCCCCTGCTAGATCATCCACCCACGTTGGCAGGAAAGCACGCCGACATGTTTGACAACAGCATATAAAATGCATGCATTTGGCAGGCTGGACTTTGAGGGGTACTGGGAGGTGAGTACACAGTAACATTGCGCAGAGGTCAAGGTTGCCTGTTGGACTTCAAGCTTGAGGGGCGTTGGGGGGGGTGGGCTGCAAGGGCAGCCCTGCGGTTGAATGTAGCGGACAAGCTTTCTTGGTGGGGGATAGGGTGGGCAAGGGAAGTACGCATTAGGGACGCCTTATATAAAGTGACCATTCCCCTGCAACTGAGACAGTTAAGGCGCAGTCATTGATATGATTGGAGTCGGGCATTTAGTTTATCTGCTCACTCATGCAATGCAGAGGCATCAAAGTACCGCTAAGTGCTCCAGAGCTTTTCACCCCCCCGGCACAGACTGCAAAATAATGAGCATTTTAGTGGACTGTAGAACAGTTGGACAACTGGACACGTTGTACAATCTCCTTGCTAAAGCTGGCCATGGAGCAGTCACTGGTGGAGGCGCTCACAGCCCCTTGCAATGTCAGTATCCCAGCTTGGACCAGTCTCCCCAATGGTTCAAGCTAACAGTGCTGCCTTGCAGCGCAGGTTAGGAGAATGCCTGTGCCTGAGCTGAGAGCACAGCATGCAGTCCAATGGGCAAAGCTGCCGTCAATCAGTCAGGTGGAGTGGGGTGGAGGTGGGTGGGGTTTCGGGCAGCCATGCAGCGCACTAATCTTTGGCCCTAGCACTCTGGTTACCAGCACTCTCTGCGATGTGTTAAGGGCCTTCACGCTTAACCAGGACATGTTCTTGGTACAACCATGCTAACCCATGTGTGTCCCTCTTTCATCCTGCGGGAAGACTACATCTGGATCATGGAGCCTGATGAACTAGCTGTATGCCTCGCGGCATACAGAGAGTGAAGACGATGGAGGAGAAAGGTGCCTGGCTGCACAGAGTGAGGAGCAGCACCCTCAGGAAGAAGAGGCGGCTAGGGCTCTCGCACATGCCTCCGAAGAGCCACAGCAAGCTGTCGCTGGTTGGCACTTAACGACACCCAGGGTCTATAGACGTTGCCTTTCATTCCTGCAGATGACAGAGAACCAGAGTCATCGAAGACTGCGCATGTCTAGGGAACTGGTCAGTCATATCTACCACCTGCTGCAGGATTTGGCGCCACAGGGACATGGAGGGCATCCACCGCTAATGGTAGTGAAAGTGACAGCGGCGCTCAATTTCTACGCCAATGGCTCCTTTCAGGGCTCCACAGGTGACCCCTGTGGGGTATCACAAGCGTCCATCCACAAATGCATCCATGAGGTCATAGATGCCTTCTTTGCAAGGACACACAACATTGTGCATTTCACCCGGGACCAGGACAGCCAGGATACAAGAGTAATTGGATTTGCCCAGATCTCAGGTTTCCCACAGGTGCAGGGTGCAATTGACTGCACTCACATGGCGCTCAGGTCTCCGTCACAACATGCAGTCAACCACATCAACCGCAAGGGATTCCATTTGCTGAATGTGCATCCTGCAGGTCTGCACACTGTTTCCAGGGAGTGTGCAAGACTCCTAAATTCTCAGTCAGTCACAGATCCCTGACATATTCGTGGGTCCACAGAAGCTGCAGGGATAGCTCCTCGGGGACACACGTGGCAGATGACACCCATGCGGTGACGTCAGACTAGCAGAGCGACGGTATAATGAGACTCGTGCTGCAGTTTGCAACTTGGTGGAGCAGACCATCGGGATGCTGAAAATGAGGCTCTGGTTCCTGGACCGGTCTGGTGAAGCCCTGCAATATAGTCCACAGAGGGTGCCACACATCGTCATCGCCTGCTGCGCCCTTTACAACCTGGTGCTACAACGGGGAAAAGTCCTGGCTGAGGAGGGGATGGAGGTCTCCTTGGATGAGGAGAACCGACAGGGATGAAGGTGAGAAGATCCTTGAAGGCAGCGATGATGGACATGAGGCCCTCGCACTGGCCAGACGAGGCGGGCACACGCACAGTAGCTGCTAGGTTTGTGGAGGATGATGATGACATGCAGTGAGGAGACCCCACTGGTCCTCATTGTATCTGTGAATGTTTGACTCCAGTCTGTCTTATGGCAGCACCGAACCCTCTGTGATAATGCTCCTGTCATGGAGACGCATTGGAGGCCCTAATAGTCGCTCGATTGCAGGAGGATAATGACAACATGCAGTGAGGACACTCCATAGATTTTCACATAGCCTCTGAGAATGTCTGACTGAGGGCAGCTCGTTTGCGCCCTGTGATCAGGGTCGTATCATAGAGACGCAGCACCTGGGAGGGATGGGGGGAGGGGGGAACAACACCTCCTCCCCTGTATGAGTGCCTGGGGGCCCCAGGGTGACTCCTTGAGGAGTGAGATCGAGCTGAACTGCACCCCTTTTCACATACACACTGTTGGAGGCCAGCTATAGCATCAGCGATGGAGTTGAGCCCATGCAGCATTGCAGGAGCAACGTCCTGGACCAGTCTCCATAGCAGCCGCCATCCTACCAGTGTTGACCTCAGTGCATTGACATTCTGGCACTATCACCTCAGCCTGAAGGCGGATGGACTCCGCCATTGTGCCTTGCAATCTGAGGAGTGCAGCAGACATCCCTTCCTGATGTTTCTGAGCTTGTCTTTGCAGCTGCAGCAACTGTGACTTGACCGAGTCCAGAGGCTCGTCATCTGACTCAGACTCAGCAAATTTCTGGCCTCCTGCAGTCCTCTGAGTGCTGGATACCTGAGAAGCTGTGGATCAGAAAGCACGATGTGCTCACCAGATTGTGATCCCGAGGCTAAGATTAAGTCCCACCGAGGTGTGTGGAGGGTGAGCACTGTGATGGGACATTTTTTTTAAGTTCATGGGATGTGGGCGTTGCTGGCTAGGCAAGCAGCTATTGGCAGAGGGCATTTGAGGCCAGACCAGGTAAGGACAGATTTCCTTCTCTCAAGGGCACTAGTGAACCAGATGGTTTTTCAACAATGGTCATCATTAGACTTATAATTCCAGATTTTTATTGAATTCAAATTCCACCATCATGGCTGAATTCGAACCCGGGTCCCCAGGTTATTACCCTGGGTCTCTGGATTACTAGTCCAGCGACAATACCGCTATGCCATTACCATCCTCCTTCAAGGAGGGTGCCTTCAGATTCCTCTTCAGAGGTTTCTTCAGGGTTTGATTGGAGGCCCTGGGTCGTGGACTCCGTCAGTTGTTTCCCAGGTGTGCCTGCGGGAGCAAGGGATGATAATTCGTGCATGGCAGTGGCCTGTGAGACAGGACACATCACTCACAGCATGGTTGTTTATTGGATGTTGCATTCCTGGACCCTCACTTGATAGACCACCACCGACTTCACCATCAGCACAGGACCGGTCTAAATTGTCGCCCGCCAGCTGGATGGCTCTGTTTTCAAAGTCCGTAAGGACCTTGATTTCAGGCATTCCTCCACCAGTCTGTGACCTCTCCCCCTTGTGTGCCAGCTTGTCCTGCATGAGTAGAGATGGAGATAGTGTAAGCAGGACGCTTGCCAGGCCAGATGATAAATATGCCTGGCATGTGTAGGTGGTAAGTGGTCCCATGGACAGGATGAGGACAATGAAGGTGCATATGAGAGAGTAAATGGTGATGTCCTTTGAACTGGCAGTGAGTGGGATCCCTGTGAATGTGTGATGGGGTTGAGAGTATGAGAAGAGTGACTTACCATGGCGGAACAGAGATCATCATTCATCCTCTTGCAGCACTGGGTGGCTGTCCTCTTTTGAAGGGCATTGGCACTGACCACAGCTGCCACCGCTTCCCAAGCCTGGTTGCTCACGCTGCTGCCCATCCTGTGGCAAGAGCAGTGGTAGAGGACATTGCAATGGGCCTCCACGGCATACAAAAGGCGTTCCAATGACCTATCGCTAAACCTGGCAACTGCAGTCTTTTTGCTTTTTGTGAACATCTTCCCTGAAACAGTTGTGGACTTGAAGCACTGAGATGTGTGTGCGCTGCTGGACTTTAAATATGGCGCCCGATGTGATGAAGCAGCGAGGTGATGGCGTGACAGGAGAATAAGAGCCCACCTGCCATGCAAACGGTGTCTTTCCTGGGAATTCATAAGTAATGGGGTGGATTAGGGACAGTACGATATGAAAAACCACCATTGTGGCCGGCTACCGAACTTAGTGCAAATCTGGGACAATTCCGCCCATAGTGTCACCATATTTTGGAAAGAGCATGAAACTGAGATCCTGTCAACTCTCTAAGGTGCATGTAAAAGGTTTCATGGCACTATTTCAAAGACGAGCAGGAAAGTTTTCACCGGTGACATGGGCAATAGTTATCCCTTACTCAATTTCACCAAAAAAGGTTATTTGGTCATTATCAGATCGGTGTTTGAAGGAGCTTGCTGTGTCCAAATTGCTGCATTTCATATGTAATAACCATGACTACACATTAATACTATTAAATTGGCTGTAAAGAGCTTTGGTGTGTCCTGTGGTCATGAAAGGCGCCTTATAAATGCAAGTCTTTCCTTTTTCAAATACTGGAGGAATTAAAAGACTCAAAATAAATTGAATGGATACATTTGATTATGTTATTGTGAAATATGTATTTTTGAATTCAAAAGTATGTGGGTTAAATTCTTATTTTGGTCATTAGCAATTTCAGTTACTGATTGGAAATGGGCCAAATGAAAAACATAAGAAAACATCTTGATTTTGCGAGAATTGCAGGGACAAGGTGGCCAAGGAGCAAAAATACTGTAGACACACTGACATCTATATCTATTTATGTTGCGGAATTGTCAACAATCTATGTTGTTAATTCTAATTGATTTTGGATATTTCTTTTGGTGCAGTAAGTAGAATTATTGAACGGACATATATAAATTCCACATTTCTCTAACTTGCAGATGAACAGCGAGGCAAAGCAGAAAAGGGTAAGTTTGGATTTTTATTGGAAAATGATGCTACCAAAATAAAAAGTTGTGAAAGTTAAACTAAATATTTTTGTTCCAAAGCTTAAAACAATAATATCTAGCTCAGTATTTTCCAATAGAAACTGCTGACTAGTCACAGGTATGACTGCATGACACTGTTCTAGCCACATAATGCCTTACATGTGATGTAGGTACCTGTGTTCACATGCATATTTACTTAACAAGCATTTACCATCTTTCAGTGTGAAACCCTGTAGTCCTTTTCTTTCATCAAACTTTGGAAGTAAATCATGAATTTAGCAGTCACAATACACCTCAATGTAGCTTCTAAAGTTTCTATTCAACAAGTGAGATTGATACTTTACCTTCATTAGATTGAATGCTGAGCATGTTAACATAACGAGATGCACCAAAAGCACCCCTGCTGTCCATCTAGAACATGGTTGTGTGCTACTTGCCCTTTATCATGAAATGTCTACAGTAACATCTCTTTATTGGGTGGACTTGTATTTTCTGCTGGCCTGAAGCAGTTATTCCAATTGGTCAACATGACCACTCTAATGGCTTCCCTCTTCATACCATTGGCCAGAAACCGAACTGGACTAGCCATATAAATACTGTGGCTACAAGAGCAGGTCAGAGGCTAGGAATCCCATGGCAAGTAACTCATCTCTGACTCCCCAAAGCCTGTCCACCATCTACAAGGCACAAGTCAGAAGTCTGATGGAATACTCTCCACTTGTTTGGATGAGTGCTGCTCCAACAACATTCATGAAGCTTGACGCCACCTAGGACAAAGCAGCCCGCTTGATTGGCACCCCATCCACAAACATTCACTCCCTCCACCACCATGCACAGTACCATCTACAAGGTGCAGTGCAGGAACTCACCAAGGCTCCTTAGGCAGCACCTTCCAAACCCACGACCACTACCATCTAGAAGGACAAGGGAAGCAGAGACATGGGGATACCACCACCTGGAAGTTCCACTCCAAGCCACACACCATCCTGACTTGGAACTATATTACCATTCCTTCACTGTCGCTGGGTCAAAATCCTGGAACTGGGATCACATGCCCAATGGTGTCTATTACTGGTTTATTATAACTAATTCATCTGGATTCCCAATTAGCCACATTTGGCAATTTGCTAACTAATTGGGCAACACTAGTTCAACCGACTTTTTAAAATATTTATAATATGAGGCATTTTGTTGGATTTTGATGTGACTAGTACCTTGCAAAGATCTATTCTGGGGCCTTAACTGTTCACTGTACTCATTAATGGCTTAATGGGAAAAGGAAGTATAGGATGAGGGGTGAAAGCACAGTTGAAAAGAAGATATTTTTGAAGGCTTTTAAAGGCAGGGGAGCAATGACAAATGGAGATTTTGAAGGAGGAATTGCAGAAGATGAGAGCACAAAGATTAAAAGAATCCTAATTGACACTGGAGCAAAGGGATAGTCGGACAGTATCAGAAGAGATGTGGAAACTGGATGTGGGAAGATCAACAAGGAGAGAGTTGGGAAGGCCTAGCCTCAAGATGGTAAAGACATGAATTAGGGTTTCAGCAATAGTGGAAAGGTAATGGCATAGAGAGAGACGACGTTTTGAAGGCAAAAGAAAGTGGTCTTGACAACTCATCAGATGTGAGGAAAAATGCTGAGCTCCGGATTGACCAAAAAACTTTGTTTAAACAATTTTGGGTTTTGTCTATGGCGACAGGAGGTCAAAGCAGCCCAAGCTGAACTCACATAGCTGTCTATGGAGGCTCAAGGGTTGGCTTTGGTTTTGCTGTTATTTATCAAGAGGAAATTTTAGCTTTTTCAAGACTTCATGACAGTTGCAGGGTGGCAATAATTCTAGGGGTCTCTGGAGCGGTGGAGTTGAATGTCATTGGTGCGAGTGTGAAAGCTGGCATTCATGCTTCCGTGAAGAATGATGAAGAACTTGCAAACCAGGAAAGCTAGGGTACGCCACATGTACTGCATGGGCACAGGAGGGTGACAATATAGTGTCTACATTGAGACAGATAGACTGGAATCATGAGGTAATATACATATGATTCCTCGTCTAGTCATGTAAATACTTGTGACTTTGTCAATAATTCACTGATTTGATTTTGCACTATTCTTTCTCCTTCCCTGCTATTAATATGAATTTTACATTTCAAGCATAAATACAATTTTTTTAAAAAAAATTACAGCGTTGGGATTACTGTGATGAAATATGAGGGGACATTCTTTTGCAGTGTGTAACAGAAATGGTAATTACTCCAGAAGTTTGGTGTTTGTCTGAAATATAAATCCTAATGAGTTCTATGTAATTTCAGTTAAATTACCTGTTCATGAAGCGCTGTGTGGAGAGTAGCCCTGTGGTACCAATCCAGCGAGAGTGGCTGGACTCTATTCTGACTCTGGTACCGCTCTCACTGAGAGAAGGAAAGGTGAGAGAGACCATTGTAAATGAACTATTTGATGAAGTTATCGAGGACTTTGAAAAGAGCATGAAGAGATTTCTGGGTATGTATTTTTTAACATAAACTGAACATGAATATTTTATTATAAAGACAAAATACTGCGGATACTGGAAATCTGAAACAAAAACAAAAAATGCTGGTAAAACTCAGCAGGTCTGACAGCATCTGTGGAGAGAAAGACAGAGTTAACGTTTCAAGTCCGTATGACTCTTCTATTTTATTCATCCAGGAGACCATTTAATTATTAAATGCACTAGATAATAGAAAATACAACCAACTGATCACTTAAACTGGCTGAATATCTGGTTATGTGAAGAATGGCCTCACGAAAGATCATTAGTGCCTATAAAGCACAACCCAGTAGAAGTCACCATATTAAAAAAAATCAGTAAGGGGAGAAAATCTGATGGTATCATTTGTTACTGTAATCAAATTTACTGCAGTGGAAAAACATATTGGATAGGTGTGTTTCTTAAAAAAAACAATTAAATTGAAAGTGTTGTACCATTTACAAATATTTAATCGATTAATTTACAATTTAAAAAAATACGGGGCAGGTTTTCTTAAAAAAAATGTCATATTATAGAAGTATAAAATGAGTGGAGAGGCTGCAATAAATATTTTTCAAGGATGAAATCAGAACTGCCAGATTATACCTATCAGGAAAGGATGAACAGCATGTGTCCCTATTTTCCTGAAAAGAGAAGATTGAACCTAATAGAAGGCTTTAAAGATATATGAAGGCTTTTGATAGCGTAGGTAAAGAAAAGAGTCTTTCCTGTTGTGTGAAAGAGAAAAATTAGAGATGGTCAGCATAAGATAGTCACCAAACCATCAAATAGAGAATTCAGAAAAAGGTTTTTTACCCAAGAGTGGTGAGAATGTGAAATTCCTGACCAGAGGGAGTAGTTGTGGCAAATAGTATAGATGCATTTAAGGGGAAACTGGATAAGCTTGTATAAGTAATTCTAAGCCTCCTGAAAAGTGTATGCCATTGTTAATGCGTAAATCGGTCACAACTTGTAGTGAGGAAGAGGTGCCCTGTTTTTTGCAAACTGTCACATCACCGATTTGTGTTTCTCCACCATTGGCATTGTGAAAATAGCATCTCTAGAATTTTCATGAAGGTCCTGCATTTGCTCGTGAACTGCCCAAACTCACCATAGAGGGTTAATTCTAGTAATTAACAGTATATGTACCCTTTTGATTATATCTTTGTTATTAATTGCCCAAAAGCCTCTCTTGCCCAGCCTTGGTTCAAACAGAGCTGAACACCAGAGGTGAGGTGAGAGTGACTGCCCTTGACAGCAAGGCAGCATTTGACCAAATGTGGCATCAAGGAGCCCAAGCACAACTGGAATCAATGGGAATCAGGGGGAAACTCTCCGCTGGTTGGCATCATACCTAGCACAAAGAAAGATGGTTGGGGTTGTTGGAGGTCAATCATCTCAGTTCCAGGACATCACTACAGGAGTTCCTCAGAGTAGTGTCCTAAACCCAACCATCTTTAGCTGTTTCTTCAATGATCTTACTTCCATCATAAGGTTCGCTGATGATTGTACAATGTTCAGTACCATTCACAACTCCTCAGATACTGAAGCAGTCCATGTCCAAATGCAGCAAGACTTGGACAACATCCAGGCTTGAGGCTGACAAGTGGCAAGTAACATTCACGCCACGCAAGCGTCAGGCAATGACCATCTCCAACAAGAGAGAATCTAATTCTCGCCCCTTAACATTCAATGGCATTACCACCACTGAGTCCCCCACTATCAACACACCATTGACCAGAAACTGAAATGAACTAGCCACATAAATACTGTGGCTACAAGAGCAGGTCAGAAGCTAGGAATCCTGTGACGAGTAACTCACCTCCTGACTCCCTAAAGCCTGTCCACCACCTACAAGGCACAGGTCAGGAGTGTGATGGAATACTCTCCACTAGCCTGGAAGAGTGCAGCTCCAAACACGCTCAAGAATCTTGACACCATCTGGGACAAAGCAGCCCGCTTGATTGGCACCCCTTCCACAAACATTCACTACATCCACCACCGATGCATGGTGACAGCAGTGTGTACCATTTACACGGTGCATGCAGAAGCTCACCAAGGGTCCTTAGGCAGCACCTTCCAAACCCACGACTGCTACCATCTAGAAGGACAAGGGCAGCAGATACATGGGAATACTACCACCTTGAACTTCCACTTCAAGCCACTCACCATCCTGACTTGGGAATATATCGCCGTTCCTTCATTGTCGCTGGTTCAAAATCCTGGAACTCCCTCTTAACAGCACTGTGGGTGTACCTACATCACAAGAACTGCAGTGGATCACGAAGGCAGCACCACCTTCTCAAGGGCAATTAGGGATGGACAATAAATGCTGCCGAGCCAGCAACGCCCACATCCCGTAAATGAATAAAAAAAAGTGATCAACAATAAATGCAGAATCTCATTCCTTCATGTTGCAAGTTGTTTTAAAAGACTAAATAAATGTAAAATTTTAATAATTTTATATTTTCTTACTTTACATTTGTCTCTTTTTCTTTCTCGCTCAATTCAACCTGTCTTTCTGTTTCTGATTTGACATTGAATTCACCCACTCTAATTTATCCCCCCTCTCAATGATTCATCTGTTAATTTCCCATTCCTAAAATCTGTTTGGTTAAGGAGGTGCACTAATTGCCCCATTGTTCATCAACATCCCAAACATCCTGTTGTGTCGCAGCTCTCGTATCAACTCGCACTTCTAGGACCTTTGCAACCAAGAGTACATGAACAATTCTAACAGTGCATGTTGCAAAATGCCTTGCCTTAGTAAGATCTACCTCATTGGTCCAGTCTTTGCAATTGGCAACAAACAAAAGGTACCAGCTGCCCATTACGCTTACACATGCCCACAGAATTTCTATGGGATTTTGCACTGGAACTTGCAGTTATTAGAAATCTAAAGCAACATTGCACCCTCTACAGTGAGTCTGGGACCTTTGTGAACAAGACAAGCAACTATACATCTCTTTAACCAACACCTCTGCAAAGTCCTTGTTTTCCATTATCAATTCCCCAGACTCATTCTCTAAAGGACCAACACCAGCTTTAGTTATAAAAACAGAAAATGCTGGAAAAACTCAGCAGGTCTGGCAGCATCTGTGGAAAGAGAAACAGAGTTAGCATTTCAAGTCCATCTGACTCTTCTTCAGAGCTAAAGAGAAGTAGAACTTTGATGGATAGTAACACATTCTATCTTACCTTTATGCCACTCTCTGTACCCTCTTTAGTCTTTCACACTACCATTAACGCTCCCTTTTGTCTTGCGTCCATGACATCTTTGTCAATCTCTCCTGAGCTCCCACCTATCCCTGACCTTCTATTTTGCTCCATCTGCTCCTCCCCCTCTTAAACAGTATAACATCCATCACATTTCTACCTCTCTTTAGCTCTGAAGAAGAGTCATATGGACTTGAAACATTAACTTTGTTTCTCTCTCCACAGGTGCTGCCAGACCTGCTGAGTTTTTCCAGCATTTCCCCCAAATAATTATCCCTGCTCTGGATTGTTCCTTGTCCTTTTCAATAGCCAACCTAAACCTTATGATACAATGGTCACCATCTCCTAAATGCTCTCCCACTGATAATTGATCCATTTGGGCCAACTCATTCCCCAGAACCAGGTCCAACAGTGCCTTCCCTCTCGTTGGACCAGAAACATACTGCTGCAGAAAATGATCTTGAACACAATCCAGGAACTCGCACCCCTTTTGTCCATTTGCACTATTCCTACCCCTGTCTATATTTGGATAATTGAAGTCCTCCATTATAATTACTCTAATTCTTGCACCTCTCTGTAATTTCTTTGCAGATTTGTTTCTCTACATTCCTTCCACTAGTTGGTGGCCTATACACTACACCAATCAATGTTATTGCACATTTTTCATTCCTTACCTCTAGCCAGAGAGATTCCATCCTTGACCCCTTTGGAACATCCTCTCTCTCCAGTACTGTAATGCCATCTTTAATCAATACTGCCACACCCCACCTTCCCACTTTTTCTTCCTTTCTTGTCTCTCCTAAACACCTTGTACCCAGGAATATATAGCGCTCAATCCTGCCCTTCTTTGAGCCAGCTCTCTGTTATAGCAATAATATCATAATTCCATTTGTCAACCTGTGCCTATTGTGCACCAATCTGATTAACCACACTCCGTGCATTCACATGCAAGCACATTAGCCCTGATTTGGGCTTTTTTACTTTCCCCCTTACTCTGACCCCATCTAATGGCTTACTATTGCCTGCTCTAATTCTATCAAAGTCTCCAAGTATTCTACCTTGATACTATTCTCTGATATATCCTCCTTATCAGTTAATACTTCCCTGCTTCCTACTGCCAGTTCCTCTCCACTCCACTTTGAACTTCCCCTCTGGTTCCCATCCCCTGCCAATCTAGTTTAAAACCTCCCTGACAGCATCAGCAAACCTCCCTGCAAGAACATTAGTCCCAGTCCTGTTAAGGTGCAATCTGTCTTCCCTGTACAGGTCTCACCTGCCCCAGAACCAGTCTCAATGCTTCAGAAATCTATCACCCTCCCTTCTACTCCATTTCTCCAGCCATATGTTGAACTGCTCAATCTTCCTATTCTTATGCTCACTTCCACGTGGCACTGGGGGTAATCCTGAGATTACTGCTATTCCACATGGCCAAGCTGCACTGACGCACCTTAAACTTTATATAGGGTGTTTACTACAGTAAGGTATAATATAATAACTCACCTGTCACTCACCAATTGTCTCCTCCATGCCGAGTCTGGAAAGGCCCATACTTACCAACCAATCAACTTATGGGGCTCCTGTGACGTCACTTATAGATTTTATCTGTAAACCCCCGGTTCCCTCTCTCCGCTGTTTCATGGGCTCTCTTATGTTGTTTACCTAGCTTAATTTAATTACTTCCTTAATTAACTTAGAATCATTCCTATGTATACCACATCTCTTCCCCTCGTGCACCAAATTACCACTTGAACCTAATTCACTACTCACTTAGTCTCCATCTCACTCAGATGTAGTCGCCTGTCTCCTCACATGCCCCTTACTTTTGCCTGGTGATATCAGTTGGGGGGATGGTAATCATGCAAGCAGGGAGGTTGGGGCTGATATCCCATTGGTGCTGTCTATCCCCTCTGTTCCTCATCGAGGACATTACTGCTCCAGGCCTCCCAGAGCCGGGCATCCCTCTGCATTGGGCATTTTGGGATTCGGGTGCACTGGGCTCTTTGCTGTTTCCAGTGAGAGTCTTCCCTCCAGTTCCTTTGCCTTTTACCGCTTCTTTTGCTGGTGTCGTCTTTCTTGCCCTTCCTCATCCAACGAGTCACTAGTACGTTTCAGATATGAGTCGCCTCTTGCCACTGGTTTGGGTGGTGATTTGGTCGCTTTTTCGGGTCTTCTTTGTGGTTTTCTTTCTCACCACTTGCCACACACCTGCATATTCCTCTGCTGTCTCCTCTTCCGTTGATCCTGTTGCTGAGGAGGAGGCTCAGGGGATGGTTTTCATATCTGGCAACTTCTGCAGCATTTTCTTTCTTACTCCTTCTTATCACTCTTGGTGTCCTTCTTTTGTCATGTTTTCCTCACTGCGGGACTTGGTGGTTGGGAGGATTACAACTATCCCAAATTCCAATGTGGTTTCTTTTGCAGCAGCATACTTGCTATTCCTTCCTCCCTCCTTGATCCCAGTAACTGAGGCAGTGTCATGGACAGGTCTTGTACAGGTGGCCTGCTCCACCACACGGGTTGCAGCATTTATTCTGCTTACAGAGTTTGTCTGGTGACCTTCCCGCTTGTGGTTCTTGGATATGATTGGTCACTCTGTGACTGTATTTGTCATAGATGCAACAAACTCTGGGCTGCCCCACATAGACCATGTAGACTTCCCCTGATAGCAAAGCTGGAAGGGGTAGTGGGCAATGGTTCTCTTGGCATCCACCTTGACTTGCCATTTTACCCCAATGCTATTCCCAGCCACCTTCATGTATCTGGCAAGGAAAGTGAGCACATCCACAGAAATATGGGGGTTGTACACATGGATGGTCACAATATGTTTCTGTTGCGACAGCAGCGTAAACAGCAGCTTCGCAATGAGGATTGAGAATGGCGCCTAGGTTCCTCTCTCCTTCAGCATCTTTGGGAGTTTCACATCCTGCGATTTTAAAAAATATCATGTCGAAGTATGTGCTGCAGGGGAAATTTTGCTGGCAGTAGATGTCTCCAGCTTCAAATCCACACCATTCGAAAAGGACTCGTTTAACAAAGAAGGCCCTGTAACATGCCTGCACCTCCTTCACTGTTTTTCACTGCCACCCGAACTGTGTTGTACATCCTTTGGCTTGGAGTTCAGGTGTTGTTCACAGGACAGGCACCAAGGCCCGAGCCAGTATGTAAACAACAACCATGGAGAGCTCCAAAACCAACACGGTGAAAGGTAGGACACAGGACCCCCAAAAATAAATAAAGCCCAAAGAATGCTGGGAGAAGCATCATGGTCTCTCCTCTGCCACAGTGCCCTACAATGTTTGCTTCAGTCATACTTCTGATTGCATTAAGTGTTTCCCTGGTGCCTGTTGCCACAGAGCACCCCTCTTTTAAGAAATACAAAAGCAAAATAATGTAGATGCTGGAAATCTAAACTAAAAACAAAAAATGCTGGAAATGTTCAGAAGATCTGGCAGCATCTGTGGGCAGAGAAACATTTCAGATCATGACTTTTTATCAGAACTGATCCTTTTTAAGAGATGTCAAACCCACAGTGGAGTAGCTTGGCAAAGCTATTGATTCACTATGGGCAAAGCTCCAGGTGCTGATGCAATACCACCTGAACTCAGCAAGCAGGAGAAACCAGCACTCCTGCAGCATCTGCACAAACTCCTCTGTCTCTGCCGGAGGGAGTGGGCAATGCCCAGGATATGATGTATTATGATGTAAAGATTGTGACCCTGTACAAGTACAAAGGAAACTGCAGCAATTGCAACAGCTATCAAGACATCTCCCTGCTGAGCACTGTGGCAAAAGTATTTGTTCACCTTTCCCTTGTCAAACTGTAGATCTTGGTTGAACACAACTATCCCAAATTCCAATGTGGTTTCAGGCCTGCAAGATCCACAATTGACATGACCTTCTCAGAATGGCAGCCGCAAGAAAAATGTTGTGAACAGATGAGACCACTGTATATTGTGTTCATCAATCTCACCAAGACATGTGAACAGAGGCAGTCTATTTAAGCTGCTGGAGAAAATTGGCTACCTGCCAAAGCTGCTCAATGTGATCCCCTCTTTCCATGACAATATGATGGGTAAGGTCAGCTATGACAGGGCAACATCGGAACCCTTAGATATCTGCAGTGGGGTCAAACAGGGGTGCGTTCTGGCACTGACAGACTTTGACATATTCTTCTTTGCTGCTGTCATATGCCTTCGGTTTATCTACAGAGGGTGTCTACTTACATAACAAAACTGATGAAAGTTGTTCAGCCTTTTCTGTCTTGGATCCAAGTCAAAAGTGTGCCAAGTACCCACCAGAGATTTACTGTACACTGACGATGCTGCACTAGCATTCCAGACCGAGGAACACCTTCAACAGCAAATAGACAGATTCTCTCACACCTGTAAAAAGTTTGGTTTGATCATGACACTAGGAAGACAAATATCATGGTCCAGGACATTGTCATACTGCCATCCATCAGCATTAACACTGGAAATTGTTGATAGTTTCACATATCCAAGCTCTACAATCATCAGCAATCTGTCACTTGATGCTGAAATCAACACATGCATTGCAAAAGCTGCAGCAGCTTTGCACAAGTTGAATAAGAGAATGTGGAATAACAGCAACCTAAATGAAACAGCAAACTGCGTTCTTAGCACACTCCTCTACAGTAGTGAGACCTGGAAATCTATGCTAAACAGAAGAAAAGGCTGAGCAGTTTCCACTTTCGTCTCAGACGTATCCTTGGCATCTCTTGGCAAGTCAAGGTGACCAACTCAAGTCCTGGAGCATGCTAATTCCATTAGCATACAAGCCATCAATGTGTACGTTGGCTCAGCCATGTTCATTGGCTGAATGACGGCTGTAAATCCAAAAACATCCTGTTCAGTGAACTGGCCAGTGGATCACAATCTCCTGGGTGTCCATACCGCCACTGTGAGGACACCTGCAAGCGAGTTATGAAAATGGCGGAAATTGACACTGACAACTGGGAGACAGTCGCTGACCACTGTGACCTCTAGAGACTGACTGTTTGGAGGGCACTGGAAGAGGAGTGCAGAAATGGAGAACTCAGCTGGCCGAGAAGAGGCCTGGAGAAAGCAGGCCAAAAAATCCTGCACTTTCTCAGCTGCAGCTTCCCTCTGCAGCAAATGCAGCAGAGACTACTGCATCAGAGTGGGGCTTCTGAGCCACACCAGGTGATGTTTAACACAGTTGACCACGACGCAAACCATCTTCTCACAAGATGGAAGGCTGCAAAAGGATTGTCTCTAAGTGGTGTTATAGCTGTCTGATATTTAGTTCTCCCTACAGGCTTGCAGCCAATGAGCCATGTAGGTCGTGCTGCCAGCAGGCCTGCATAATTAAAATGATCAGGTGTCATTGAACCCCATACCCATAAATCCTTTACCCATGTCAAAAGCTCATCACCCTCCCTGGTCAATGGATTGGGCTGAACCAGACAGATCACCAGTCCAACAAACTATTTAATCCAAAACTGAGCTTTTGATTCCATAACCTCTTGATCACCAAGATGCCCTGAATTCTCAGTTTTCTTGAGCATCCTTACTCCCTTCAGCCCCACTTAACAGCTGTCCTTTTGTCTTGTGATACAAGCATATGAATTAGGTGCAGGAGTAGGCCATCCGGCCCACCAAGCTTGTGTTGTCATTTGATAAGATCATGGCTGACTTGATTGTAGCCTCAATTCCACTTTCTGTCTACCCCCTATTCCCTTTGACTCCCTTGTCATCAAGAATCTATACAAAATCTAGACTATCTATAGATGATCTGGACTTTACTCGGTAAAACCGTCCGCCTCTACTCCCTTTCCTCCTTTAAGATCTTCCTAAAAAGCCACCTCATTGACTGACCTAAGTCAATGGCCTTAATATTTCCTCCTTTGTCTTAGTGCCCCATTCTTTAAAAAAAATAAATGCAAGTTCTGGTTCTTCCTCTTTTGCTATTTCCAAGGGCTACAGTTTTTTATTCATTCATGGGATGTGAGCATTGCTGACTCCCAGCCCATCACCCAACCTAAACCCACCTGTTTTTTGAGGTTAAAATCCCACCCTCCCTGTACCAGCTTATCTTAGCTGTGCTGCTTTGAGACGAGGATCTTTTCTACTTGGAAGGTATCAATTACATGCAAGCTAGCTGCAAGCTTTTCAGTATTTCACAAAAAAATCTGCTTTTTCACTGCAACTGAAAGTTGTCATAATGAACCAATCAGGTCAGTTAGAAGGCACTCATACAGGCAAGTGAAAATATTCTATACACTCCTGACTTGTGCCTTGTAGATGGTGGACAGGTTTTGGGGAGTCAGGCAGTGAGTTACTCGCTGCAGGATTCCTAGCCTCTTACTTGCTCTTGTAGCCACAGTATTTATATGGCTAGTCCAGTTCAGTTTCTGGTCAATGGTAACCCCCCAACATGTTGAAAGTGGGGCATTCAGCAATGGTAATGCCATTGAATGTCATGGGGCAATGGTTAGGTTCTCTCTTGTTGGAGATGTTCATTGCCTAGCACTCATGTGGCATGAATATTATAGAGTCATAGAGGCCCTTTGGCCCATCCAAGTCTGCACCAGTCAAACAAGTACCTTACTATTCTAATCCCATTTTCCAGCACTAGGCCCATAGCCTTGTATGCCATGGCATCGCAAGTGCGCTTCCAAATACTTCTTAAATGTTATGTGGGTTTCTGCCTGTACCACCCTTTCAGGCGAAGAGTTTCAGATTCCCACCACCCTCTGGGTGAAAAAATTCTTCCTCACATTCCCTCTAAACCTCCTGCGTCTTACCTTAAATCTATGCCCCCTGGTTATTGATCCCTCCACCAAGGGGAAAAGTTCCTTCCTGTGTACCCTATCTATGCCCCTCATAATTTTATACACCTCAGTCAATTATGTCCCCCCTCAATCTCCTCTGCTCCAGGGAAAATAACCCCAATGTTACTTGCCACTTGTCAGCACCAAGCCTGGATATTGTCCAGGTCTTGCTGCAATTGGACGTGGACTGCCTCAGTGACTGAGGAGTCATGAATGGTGCTGAACATTGTGCAATCATCAACGAACTTCTGACCTTATGATGGAAAGAATTTCAGTGATGAAGCAGCTAAAGATAGTTGGGCCTACAACACTACCCTGAGGAACTCCTGCAGTGATGTCCTGGAACTCTCCAACCAGCGTAGAGTTTTCCCCCTGATTCCCATTGACTCCAGTTTTGCTCTGGCTCATTGGTGCCACGCTTGATGTCAAGGGCAGTCACTCTCACCTCACCTTTGGAGTTGAGCTCTTTTGTCCAGGTTTGATGTAATGAGGTTAGGAGCTGAGTGACCCTGGCAGAACTCAAACTGAGCATCAGTGAGCAGGTTACTACTAAACAAATGCCACTTGATAGCACTGTTGATGATCCCTTCCATCACTTTACTGATGATCAAGAGTAGAATGATGGGATGGTAACTGGCCGGGTGGGATTTGTCCTGCTTTTTGTGTACAGGACAAACCTGACCAAATTTCCACATAGCCAGGTAGATGCCAGTGTTGTATCTATAGTGGAACAGCTTGGCTAGGGGTGCAGCAAGTTCTGGAGCACAAGTCTTTGGTACTATTGCCGGCATATTGTCAGGGCCTTTGGATTTGCAGTATTCAGTGCCTTCAGCTGTTTCTTGATATCACATGGAGTGAATGCTGGGGACCTTTGGAGGAGGCTGAGATGGATTATCCACTCAGCACTTCTGGCTGAAGATTGTTACAAATGCTTCAGCCTTATCTTTTGCACTGATGTGCTGGGCTCCCCCATCATTGAGGATGGGGATATTTGTGGAGCCTTCTCCAGTGAGTTGTTTAATGGTCCACCACCATTCACAAATGGATGTGGCAGGACTGCAGAGCTTAGATCTAATTCATTGGTTGTGGAATCGCTTAGCTCTGTCTATCACTTGCTGCTAATGTTGTTCGGCACGCAAGAAGCCCTGTATTGTAGCTTCACCAGGTTGACACCTCATTTTTGGGTATGTCTGGTGCTGCTCCTGGCATGCCTTCCTGCACTCTTCATTGAACCAGGGTTGATACCCTGGCTTGGTGGTAATGTTAGAGTGGGGGGATTTGCTAGGCCATGAGGTTACAGATTGTGGTTGACTACAATACTGCTGCTGCTGATGGCCCACAGCACCTCATGGTTGAGGTGCTACATCTGTTTGAATCCATCCCATTTAGCACAATGTTAGCATCACACAACACAATGGAGGGTATCCTTGCTGTGAAGACAGGACTTTGCTTTCACAAGGACCGTGCAGTGGTTACTCCTACCAATACTGTCATGGACAGATGACAGATGCAAATGCAGCAGGTAGGTTGGTGAGGATGAGGTCAAGTATGTTTTTCCCTCTTGTTGGTTCCCTCACCACCTACCCCAGACCCAGTCTAGCAGCTGTGTCTTTTAGGACTCGGCCAGCTCGGTCTGTAGTGGTGCTGCCGAGTCACACTTGGTGATGGGCTTTGAAGTCCCCCACCCATTCTGCACACTAGCCACCCTCAGTGATTCCTCCAAGTTGTATCCAACATGGAGGAGTATTAATTCATTAGTGAAGGGTCATGAAGGGTACATGGTAATCAAAAGCTGGTTTGCTTGCCCATGTTTGACCTGATGCCATGAGACTTCATGGGATCCGGAGCTGATGTTGAGCACTCCCAAGGCAACTCCTTCCTGACTGTATACTACTTGTCGCCACCTCTGCTGGACAGCTCCCAATGGCAGGACAGACCCAGGGATGGTTATGGTGGTGTCTGGGACATTATCTGTAAGGTATGATTCTATGAGGATGACTATGTCAGCCTGCTTGACTAGTCTGTGAGACAGCTCTCCAATTTTGGCACAAGTCCCCACATGTTAGTAAGGAGGACTTTTCAGGGGTTGATAGCTTTGCAGGTTTGCCATTGTCGTTTCCGATTGATGCTTGGTAGTCCATCCAGTTTCATTCCTTATTGACTTTCTAGTGCTTTGATAAAAACTGAGTGGCTTGCTATGCCATTTAAGGTCAACCACATTGCTGTGAATCTGGAATCACATGTAGGCCACACCAGACATTATTGAACCAGATGGATTTTTATGACAATTGCTTTATGGTCATCATTCCAGATTTTTATTGATTGAATTCAAATTCCACCATCTGCTGTGGTGGGATTTGAACCTAGATACCTGCATTACAAGTCCAGTGAC
This sequence comes from Cetorhinus maximus, assembly GCF_964194155.1. Lineage (NCBI taxonomy): Eukaryota > Metazoa > Chordata > Chondrichthyes > Lamniformes > Cetorhinidae > Cetorhinus > Cetorhinus maximus. The sequence goes on along the minus strand of NC_135884.1, from coordinate 34,136,667 downwards.
AATACCACTACACCACCGCCTCCCCTATACAGTACTGAACCTATAACATTCTGCCATTGTTTTGAGTAGCCTTGTTTGAACTCTTCAGTGAAATTACAGCCTTGAAACCATTTCTGACTAGGCATTGTGGCTCCATGTGTCATGGAGCCTGTGATCTGGACATTCCAGGTTGATGATATCCACACAATACAATTTAAATAATTCCTAAATATTTGAGTGACAATGCATACTTGATTCCCAGGCAAGATCATCAGACCATGCCCCAATCACAGCCTGAAATGTTAATGCTGTTTCTTTCTCTGCAGATGCTGTCAGACCTGCTGAGTAATTCCAGCATTTTCTGTTTTTATTTAATTGGACTACTTATTCCTTGGTTTTCTTAATTTTAGCAAAAATGATTTTTTTTGCTATAATAAGAGAATGGAGGAAACTATATTCCATATTTAGTATACTTTAGATTATTTAAAATAGATTGTTGATGGCAGAATTGTAATATTAGAAATATAACTTCCGTAGCCTGCTTTACTTTGATTTCATGGCTAGTATAATTCTATGCTTTGAAATTTTAGCCTTTGCAATATTGTGGCTAAAACTATTTGGCCTTATTTTAGTTTTGCTTGAAGTGCTTTTATGATTATCATACTCAGACATTTGATACATGTTCATATAACCTTTAGATAACTAAATGCTCAGCCTAATAATTCAAACAGATAGATGTTGTTATCTTAAGGTTTGCACAGATCAATTGATCATCGATAGATCTGATCAGGGTACATAATGAAATTTGCTGATAAATTTCAAATTTGTGTTGTTTTCCAATCTTTCTTTCCTTTCATCTCTTTTGAAGGAAATATGATTCCATTATAGTTGGCAGCTTCTAGTCACTCTCAAGTGACATTATGTGTGAGACTATGTCATTTGATACTGTACTTGTACAGTGTAATAAATCTTAATCCCTCATTTATGTGAAACTAACAATTACCTCTGCAGTGAAAAATAAAACAAGAATACTCTGACACCTTTTGCATATTTGCTAATTTTAAAGCTAGTATATTAGCTTGGAATAAACAACCAAGCTTATTGACTTGTTGTCAATATTTTTATGTTTTAGTGAAAAGTGTTCTTGTAAAGCCAGAAGTGTCAGGGCTTGAATATGAAGACTCTGAACCTCTTCCTCAGGAACCCACGTGAGTATAATGTCAGTATGGTCAGCTACTAAAGCAGATGAATACTCTTGTATTTTCTAATGCTATATTCTTCAGTTATTTGCCAGCATTTGTGAAAGTATGGATATTTATACTATAGAGGAGCACCTTAAAAGTAAAGTTCTTGCATTTCTCTGTGCCTGTGTACATTTGGTTATAAAAAAAAGTAATTTATAGCAGGAATCTTCTCACCAATTTAACTTCTGAAAGTGGCAGCAGACATGTACTATAAATGTTGTTGGTTGTGACTAGGAGACCTCTGTATGTGGCTGATCTCCAGACTTGGAGGTAAAAGCTGGAGTCTTATCTACAAGGATATGCCAGTATAAGCAGAATTACACTGACACTGAATATCGAGATAGGAAACAAATGGTTGGCTACCCACCATGAACATAGACATGAATTGCATGGAGAAAAATGAACTACATCCTTTAACTTTAACAGTATTACAAAGCCTAAATTCAGAAAAAAAGCACTAATTTTCAGTCATACATGGACTCGTTGGAAGGCAGGATTTGACCTTTTGGATAAGTGCTGATTCTGAAAGAATTTGGAGGTTATCCTATCCGCATGCCCACCTTTTAATCTCGACATTTTGAGGACCATTTTAAATTTGTTAATATAAACAGTTTATCAACATATGTGGATAGAAAAGATACAGATCCAGCATCAAATGCACTGGACTGGAATTATATTTAATAACATAAAGAAAGCTATCTTCATGATGATTGTTCTTTATATGTTAGGAAGTAAGAATTGGAAAGAAGAGTTTTGCTACTGTGTGCAATCTTTATTTATCTGTGGAAAATAGCGATTGTGCTGCACAAGCCTTTTACTCTCTCCAGCTGAGTGGGCAGGGGATAATGGCTGCATTGCACAGCTCTTTACTGCCACAGGTGAGCATAGAATGGAAACTCGCTATTTTCCACACGCCCTTCAACTGCCCAAGGTGAGTCCATAGTATAGTACAGATCTTGGAGCAGAACTCGGCCATGTCAATTGGACTCAACACTGCTGTGCTTTCCAGCATTGTTAATAATTTCACTTTCACTTTGCAGAGAAAAGGCATCATATGAATTGAGAGTAGATAAGTGTAACCATTGACTTTTATTTTTTTCTCTGATAAACAACTGTCAATTTCAGACTCTCTTCCAGAAGACCAAAAATCAGTACTTGGAGCTCAGCTTCTGTGAACTATAAGCCTTTCAATTGGAAACAAAAACAGAATTACCTGGAAAAACTCAGCAGGTCTGGCAGCATCGGCGGAGAAGAAAAGAGTTGACGTTTCGAGTTCTCATGACCCTTCAGCAGAACTGAGTAAAGTTAGGAGAGGGGTGAAATATAAGCTGGTTTAAGATGGAGGGGGGGGAGAAGTTGGCGGTGGGGGGGGAGGGGTTGTAGGGACAAGCGAGCAGTGATAGGAGCAGATAGTCAAAAGATGTCACGGACAAAAGGAACAAAGAGGTGTTGAAGGTGGTGATATTATCTAAGAAAATGTGCTAATTAAGAATGGATGGCAGGACACTCAAGGTACAGCTCTAGTGGGGGTGGAGTGGAAAGACTGACAGGGTATTACAGTTATAGATTTAAAAATAATGGAAATAGGTGGGAAAAGAAAAATCTACATAAATTATTGGAAAAAACAAAAGGGAGGGGGAAGAAACAGAAAGGGGGTGGGGATGGGGGAGGGAGTTTAAGATCTAAAGTTGTTGAATTCAATATTCAGCCCGGAAGGCTGTAAAGTGCCTAGTCGGAAGATGAGGTGCTGTTCCTCCAGTTTGGGTTGGGCTTCACTGGAACAATGCAGCAAGCCAAGGACAGACATGTGGGCAAGAGAGCAGGGTGGAGTGTTAAAATGGCAAGCGACAGGGAGGTTTGGGTCTTTCTTGCGGACAGACCGCAGGTGTTCTGCAAAGCGGTCGCCCAGTTTACGTTTGGTCTCTCCAATGTAGAGGAGACCGCATTGGGAACAACGAATGTAGTAGACTAAGTTAGGGGAAATGCAAGTGAAATGCTGCTTCACTTGAAAGGAGTGTTTGGGCCCTTGGACGGTGAGGAGAGAGGACGTGAAGGGGCAGGTGTTGCATCTTCTGCGTGGGCATGGGGAGGTGCCACAAGTGGGGGTTGAGGATTAGGGGGTGATGGAGGAGTGGACCAGGGTGTCCCGGAGGGAACGATCCCTACGGAATGCCGCCAGGGGGGGTGAAGGGAAGATGTGTTTGGTGGTGGCATCATGCTGGAGTTGGCGGAAATGGCGGAGGATGATCCTTTAAATGCGGAGGCTGATGGAGTGATAAGTGAGGACAAGGGGGACCCTATCATGTTTCTGGGAGGGAGGAGAAGGCGGGAGGGCGGATGCACGGGATATGGGCCGGACACGGTTGAGGGCCCTGTCGACGACCGTGGGTGGAAAACCTCGGTTAAGGAAGAAGGAGGACGTGTCAGAGGAACTGTTTTTGAAGGTAGCATCATCAGAACAGATGCGACGGAGGCGAAGGAACTGAGAGAATGGGATGGAGTCCTTACAGGAAGCGGGGTGTGAGGAGCTGTAGTCGAGGTAGCTGTGGGAGTCAGTAGGCTTGTAATGGATATGGGTGGACAGTCTATCATCAGAAATTGAGACAGAGAGGTCAAGGAAGGGAAGGGAAGTGTTAGAGATGGACCATGTGAAAATGATGGAGGGGTGGAGATTGGAAGCAAAATTAATAAATTTTTCCAGGTCCCGACGAGAGCATGAAGCAGCACTGAAGTAATCATCGATGTACCGGAGAAAGAGTTGTGGGAGGGGGCCGGAGTAGGACTGGAACAAGGAATGTTCCACATACCCCATAAAGAGACAGGCATAGCTGGGGCCCATGCGGGTACCCATAGCCACACCTTTTATTTGGAGGAAGTGAGAGGAGTTTAAGGAGAAATTGTTCAGTGTGAGAACAAGTTCAGCCAGACGGAGAAGAGTAGTGGTGGATGGGGATTGTTCGGGCCTCTGTTCAAGGAAGAAGCTAAGGGCCCTCAGACCTTCCTGGTGGGGGATGGAGGTGTAGAGGGATTGGACGTCCATGGTGAAGAGGAAGCGGTTGGGGCCAGTGAACTGGAAATTGTTGATGTGACGTAAGGTGTCAGAGGAATCACGGATGTAGGTGGGAAGGGACTGGACAAGGGGAGAGAGAAGGGAGTCAAGATAACGAGAAATGAGTTCCGTGGGGCAGGAACAGGCTGACACGATCGGTCTGCTGGGGACAATTCTGTTTGTGGATTTTGGGTAGGAGGTAGGAGCGGGCCGTCTGAGGTTGGGTGACTATCAGGTTGGAAGCTGTGGGAGGAAGATCTCCAGAGGAGATGAGGTCAGTGACAGTGCTGGAAACAATGGCTTGATGTTCAGTGGTGGGGTCATGGTCCAGGGAGAGGTAGGAGGAAGTGTCTGCAAGTTGACGCTCAGCCTCCGCGAGGTAGAGGTCAGTGCGCCAGACAACAGCAGCACCACCCTTGTCAGCGGGTTTGATGACAATGTCGGGGTTGGACCTGAGAGAACGGAGTGCAGTAAGTTCAGAGAGAGACAGATTAGAATGGGTGAGAGGAGCAGAGAAATTGAGATGACTCAATCTATAACTGTAATACCCTGTCAGTCTTTCCACCCCACCCCCACTAGAGCTGTACCTTGAGTGTCTTGCCATCCATTCTTAATTAGCACATTTTCTTAGATAATATCACCACCTTCAACACCTCTTTGTTCCTTTTGTCTGTGACATCTTTTGATTATCTGCTCCTATCACTGCTTGCTTGTCCCTACAACCACCGCCCCCCCCATACCCAACTTCTCCCCCCCCCCCCCCGCCCCCCCAACCTTAAACCAGTTATATTTCACCCCTCTCCTAACTTTACTCAGTTCTGCTGAAGGGTCATGAGGACTCGAACCGTCAACTCTTTTCTTCTCCGCCGATGCTGCCAGACCTGCTGAGTTTTTCCAGGTAATTCTGTTTTTGTTTTGGATTCCAGCATCCGCAGTAGTTTTTTGTTTTTAGCCTTTCAATTGGACTGTCTGTTCCAGGACAGTTTTTATTTATGATGAGACATTTTATCTATTCTTCAGAATCAGTAAGGTTCTTGAAACATTAAGATCAATGATTCATAGATTTATTAAGCATACAGCACATGCAATTGTTCTTAAATATGTACCCAAAAGACAACTACACCTGATGCTTGTAGACTCAAACGTGTTGTAGTTTTGAGCACAGTATTTCAGGCTGGTGAATCTCAGTGCTCATTACATAATGACATTTTTAATATATTTTTCTTACCACAACAGTGTGAGAATACATTTTTCTACATTACATGGCTACACCAGAGGGTGCCTTTGATTATGCAGCATTTGATTATGTTCTGTTCTTGCAGATACAGATCCATACAATTATTGACCTGGGTGAAAATAATTAAATCTTTAAAGCATTTTTGTTTCTAACACCCTTAACTTGATTTCAGAAAACACACACCTGAACTTTCTAGATCCAGGCAATGATGTTTCCTGGGCAGGTGCATGTCTTAAACAAGACTTCAGCATCTCTCTCTCTCTCTCTCTCTCTCTCTATATACCCCTCTTTAGTACAAAGGGAGCTTTTGTCCTCGTATTATGTCTGTGCTGCTCAAGTTAGTAACACTTCCTTAACCAGATACCTCCATTTATCTACAGTTGAATTTTTCATTCCTAAAACTATAAGTTATATTCTAAAATATACGGATTACGAACTAGATATTCGCAACACTTTAGAATTACTGTATTTAATAATCATACAGTACTTATCTGCTTAACAAACAAAAGCTAAAGGTGAATATATTGCTATAATATAAAGAAAGATAAATTTCTTGCAGACCTCGAGTTAATTTGATCAACTTTTTTTCATTAAACCACTGTTTATTTCATGTGTGAATCTGCCTTTCTGAAAATCAGCGGTCACTACTTTATTTTCCAATCCTGTTGAGGACCTTTGACGTTTAAAGAAGAAATCTGAACACCCAGCAATTAACCATAGGAACTATTTCACAAGATTTCATTTTTTAAACAAACGTAAACTTTGTCTAATTTCTCTCTATATACAATAAAGCAAGCACCACTAACTTAACACTATAGCTTATAAAGACTTATGCTATAAACTCAGTTCTACTTTTTACTCCCTCACCAAGAATTCTCTTACGAAATCTTGAAGATGCATTCACTTCTCTAGAGACCAACCCAAGGTATGCCACAGCCCTCTGGAATTCACTTTAATTCTCCTCAGTGTTCAAATATCCTTCAAGGTATGATTCTATGAGGGTCCTTCCATTAGTTTTTTTTTTGGCAACGTGACCACTTTTCTTCATAGATCTCATGACTGTAAATGCCTCAGCTCCTTGTTCGGGTGGCTAGTAGATACCCAACTGCTTTCCCACAGTTTTCCAAGCCAACTCAGCTGACTGCTTTCTGCCACAGGGCTCTATGAGGACCACTGTGGATTTCTTCCACTAGCTGCAAGCTAGATCAAATCTTCCAGCTGCTTTTGTCTCACGAAATCCAAACTGAGATAGAGTCCCACCTGCATTCCACGTGGTAAATGTTGAAATTAGTATTTTCTCTGCTTGATGTGCAGGTCTAAATGACATCATGGACTGTTGGCTCTCTCAATCCAGATAGGTGCAGCATACACCAAAGCAAAACTGCAACTGCCTCTCTGTTCCCGAACTGAACTGCTTGCACTGTCAGTAAACACACATAACAAGCAAGAGAACCTTCTACCCCCACATTCCATCTCTATGACAACATGGCATGCTTTTATGGTCTCAAACAGAAATGTAAACAAATTATTTTACCTTCAACACACCTCTTTTTATTTTGTAACCCATATAAATAATTTATATTGCTAATGGAGTTTATGACCCTTTCTGCAATATTTCTGTCCATTTTTTCATCTAGGAACTACATAAACAATTTAAATCTTTATTGAAGTAAGGGTAGAATCCTGGCTCCATTACAAACCCAGAGACAGGTCATTCATTGTTCAAGTTTTACATTTCTACCTCTGACCTTGTAAGATAAACATAGGTTAGCTTCTAACTGTAATTAACTCCAAACTTGTTTGAAGTGCATTCAGTTGAAATCCAAACGATCCCTTCATTTATCTAAAAATGCAAATTCTCTTCACACCTTACATGCTAAGCCAGCATCCATGTTTACTTATTAACATTTCAAGCACATTTCTATGCCTAACTTCTTTTGATGCTTTCAAGCTTGCTGTATACTTGACTCCAAATGTAATTAAATCGCACAGACAGAACCACCCATAAACCTACTTCACAATAAACCTGAAAAATATAATGAAAATTATTACACTTTAATCACAAGTCTCATTTTAAACCCTGGCACTCTGTCCTTACTTTGTAAAATATTTCGATTATACATGAATTTATTACAGTTAAATAGCAAAGTAAATGACAATTTCAGAAGCAGAGAATTGGAGTTGATTGGAGCATTGAGTTTCTAGGTAGTATGGCTGAGGAGCTTGGAGATGTAATACAGATATAGCAGTATATCCATTGGTAGAAGGGTGTTACAGTATGGCAAGTTTGCAGAAGCATTTTTCGTTATAAACATGGACACAGGAATTTATATAGAGAAAAGTTGATAATAGGAAGTGAAGTTTTGTAGACAGTGAAAGCATGCAGAACAGATATTTTATGTAGAAATTGGAGTCTATCTGAAGGCAAAAAATGTAGCTCGCATGGCATATACAGAGGCAGGAAATTGGTGTGTGGGATAGTGATAGAACAGCACAGCTGACTAATGGTTGGTAAAATGGAGTTGATGCATGTGACTGATACAAGGAAAGTTGCCCTGTTTACTACCTCAGGGCACTCTTCCCAGAGGACAGCAGGCTGGGCAGGAGTTGGGAGCCAGGCTCAACTTATATGGACTACCTACAAAATGTGGGAACAGAAGTGGAAGAACATTGCACATCATAAGAAACTTGGCAAGATAAGACTACACAATGTGTACATTTTATAAAGTTTTGTTAGGCAACCTGTGGACATTGCAACCCACACAAAACACCACAATTCTTTCATTGCTGATAACAGCCATACTATACACATGAGGCACACCATAAATTATAATTGAAAATCATAGAGGCTCACATTTTTAAATTGCTCAACTGTTACATAACCTGGGTGCATGGTAATTTAATGGCTTGGCTGCAGTTTGAACATATGCATGGCTTCCTTCAGCTTACAGTATGTTAACATTACTTCCCTGCTTGTGTGACATGATGGCATTTAATAGAAGGGAACATAGCTGCTCAGAAAGTAATGCGTAGTTCCTTGGAGGAGGCCACCTTGAACAACTTTGTGGTAAAAGAGTATCAAGGTGGAAAAAGTAGATGAGATCGCAGGCCTTTTGGAAAAGCTTGTGGACTGTTTTCTGCTACAAATCAGTTCTCATGTCTTGCCCCTTTCTCACTCTCGCACAGGTGTACACTCAACTACACAAACACATATCTTTTAGGGCAAATTTTGTTGGAATGTGTGATGAATCTGCAATTTGCAGCTGCTGTCTGCAGTGACTGTGATTTCAAAGCTTTTATTTTTTGAGACAGTCACTAACTGAAAAAAAAACAAAGGGGTAGACCATCTCGGACTGAGATGAGAAGAAACTTCTTCATTCAGAGAGTGGTGAACCTATGGAATTCTCTACCGCAGAAGGCTGTGGAGGCCATATTTAAGAAGGAAATAGATAGATTTCTGGACTCTAAAGGCGTCAAGGGGTATGGGGAGAGTGCAAGAGTACGACGTTCTGATAGACGATCAGCCATGATCACATTCAATGGAGGAGCAGGCTTGAAGGGCTGAATGACCTACTCTTCCTCCTATTTTCTATGTTTCTATTCCCTAGAATTTAGAAGAATGAGATATATACAATTCTTAAGGGGCTTAACAGGGCAGATGCTGGGAAGATGTTTCCCTGACTGGAGTGTCAAGAACTAGGGGGTCTCAGGCTCAAAATAAGGGGCCAGCTATTTAGGACTGAGGTGAGGAGAAATTTCTTCATTCAAAGGTTTGTGAATCTTTGTAATTCTCTACTGCAGAGAAATGTGAATGCTCAACTATTGAAAATATTCAAGGCAGAGAACAATAGATTTTTGGATACTAAATGAATCAAAAGGGGTAAGGATAGTGCAGGAAGGTGGTGCTGAGGGAGAAAGTCAGCCATTATCTTATCGAATGGTGGAGCAGGCTCAAAGGGCTAAATTAACTAGTCCTGCTGCTACTTCTTACGTTCCTAAATAACACCTTGCTTTACTCTCATCAACACTTGCAAGCACCAGTGCAGCTGTTTCTATCGTAAAAGAAGCAGTTTCTGAAATTGAGAGATAGCCCTGGGTGAGCCAATGGTGAAGAAAAAGTGGTAGTGACAGAAGCCGCATGGTAACCTGTGATTATCATCAGCAATCCCTATACTTTGGAAATGCAGAAGTGCAGTAACATATGAATGATAACAGGCAGGAAAAGATCCTCTGGTCCATCCAGCCTGTCCCACACAACTGCAATATGTATACTCCCCTCACCACTGGAAAGCCATGTCATCTTCTGGGACAAATCTTACGATCCCTGCTGTCACAGAATTGTTCAGCATGGTGTCACTGGGGGATCTCTGTCAGAGTGAAGTAGATTCAGGGGATGACAGGACACGCTATCTTTTTACGGCACTAGTTGCCTTATGGTAAGTTTAAAGGTCCAACCTTTGATGTTAGTGAATGGATGAGTGGATGAATAGGTAGGTGGGTGAATGAGTAGGTGGGTAAATGGATAGTTGGGTCAGGACGGGGGTGGTCGGGTCGGGGTAGTCAGATAGTTTGTGGGGGTGGGTAGTTGGGTCGGGTTGGATGGTATTTGGGTAGTTGGGTTGGGGGAGGGTAGCTGGTGGTTGGGGAGTAGACAGGCCATGGGGTGTAGATGGTTCAGTTGGGGGGATAGTTGGGGAGTTGTGGGGGCAAGTCAGTGGGGGATGGTCTGGGGGGAGTGATGGGGGTGGGTCAGTTGTGTAGTCACCCTGGTTTTAGACTAGATTTTAACCTGTCTAACATTCCCTGGGTAACTATTCATGTAAGTACTATGGAACTGTCTGAAGTCTCCATCTCTAGTTCAGAATTGGGGACATTCGCAATGGGTCCCAGGGAGCAAGCTAATTGCCCATTGGAAGTTTAAACTTCCCAGAAATTCTCATGTAGATCCGTTAGGACTTCCACAGATTTCCAACAATCCAGGGACCAGATGATTTGGTCCTAAGAATCATTGGTATGGGTACAGATGTGCATTGGCCTGTTTGTAGCGGGGGTTGGGTCTGTACTGCTAGCCACAGTTTCCAGTTCCATCTCTCCTAAGTCCTGTTGGTAATAGTAAAGACAACTAGTGAAAATTCACTTTTTATCCTGGGTTTTGTATCTGGTTTTTTCCATTATGTCATGAAGGTATAATAATTTTCATAATATTTTTCTGGTTTATTGTAAGGTAGGTTTATGGAGGTAAATATAGTTAGGTCTATCTGTGTGTGATTTAATTACATTTAAAGTAAAGCAGACTGCAGGCTTTGACTCATCAAAAGAAGCTAGGTGCTTGACATACTAATGAGTAAACATGGATGTTGGCTTAGCATTTAAGGCATGAAGGGAGATAGATGAAGGGAGATTTGGATTTCAAAGGGATCTCAGTCTGTTTACAAAGAGCCAGATAAGCAAGGCTAAGGAATGTGTTTATTTTTCCAAGGGTTACTTACAATATATGGTGACAACATGAAAGTTTTGAAGTTATGAGGGAGATACAGTTTCAAAGACTTATAAAACAATAGATGTTACATATTAAAAGAAGAAAAACATATATATAAAGGAGAATGAGGCTATGTGTCAGAAGAAGGCATTGTAAGATCTAACAAAAGTGTATGAAGTAGCTTTAATGAAGCCTACAGTATTTGTGCATAAGTTTGCTGTCTACCAAAAATGAAGCTGGAGAAATGTCATTTGGAAATCCAATATCTAGGGTATTATGTTAATTTGCTGGATCTATTTAAAATCTAAAGTCTATGTTTGGACTGTTGCCTTAAAGGGGGTGTAACTGGGTGTCAGGTTAATTAGGAATTTTAGGAGTTATTATTGTAGTAATTTGTAGTCCTAGGTATGTGCTTGAAATCTTTTCCTTTGTTAATAAATATTTTAATTTAATTTTTTAAAATCTCTAAAAGTCTTGGTGGACTTATTACTTCTGAATTCAGTGCACACATCTCGAAATAAATACAAATTGCAAGACCGTTGCGATAGCACGATCAAGTTTCCCTCGTGGATTTGGTCCACCTGGCACACATCATCTGCTGCATCATAACAAATATGTGTATTTAACTTTCAGCACACTGATCCTTTGATTTACGTGGATGTTAATTTCTTTATTCTTAGTGGTTTGGACTTCTCTCAACCATGGCATGAAAGCTTCATAAAAGCTCGAGAGGAGATCAAAAAAAATCTCTACATCCTTCATCCAGTCATGCAGGCAGTTCTCGACTTGGGTTATGTAACTTTTTCCAACCTGATTCTTGTGAATATGTCTGATTGCAGGTATGAAGAAGTATCTTTTGATGTAAAGAGGCAATCTATTTTGTAATACAACATTTTCAAATCTGATTTCATGGGTATTTAAAATACCAACATTATAAAAGTTTACAAACAGCTGTGATTTTTTAAAATTCATAATGTTTTGCAAAAACTAATAAATTTTGCAAATACACTAATGAAATTTGTGTATTTGTACACTTTGAATTGAATTACTAATTGGACTGAAATAAGTATAAAATGTAGTTAAATATACATCCTGTTGTACCTGTGTGTTTATTTCGACTTGAATTTAATTAACAGCAATTAATTTAAATTAACCCTAACAGCACTGTGGGTGTACCTACACCACATGGACTGCAGCCGTTCAAGAAAGCAGCTCACCACCACCTTCTCAAGGACAACTAGGGATGGGCAATAAATGCTGGCCCAGCCAGCGAAGCCCACATCCTGTGAATTAATTTTAAAAATTAGCACTTGAGAATCTCAAAATAGATGGTGCGTAGCCTGTTACGTAGCCAACAATGCTCACAAGATTGAGATGAATGGCAAGTTATTTTTTTAAATGAAGGATTGTTGTGCAGCATGCCAGAAGAGTTGCTCTCCTCTGTTGAAATAATACCTGACACCAACAGGCAAACCTGTTCTGATGTTTTTAATAATGTAATCTCTCCCTTAGTGACTGCTTAGACTAAGAGCTTAAACTATGGTATGAGGTTCAAAACTGCATCTTGAGACCCAAAGGTAATAATGCTATCAATTGAACCAAGATCCATGCAGTTTACTAATACTTACCTTGGTGTTTCTTGATTCTTCTAGCCCCAATTATTTCCATTTAGTCACAATTTCTCCCCTTTTGGACAAAAGAAAAATTCACCAAAACTACAAAAAAAATTAACAGCAGCCAAAACACAAAATTGCATTATAATAGTATTCTAAAATTCCTGTATTCATATTTACCTACTTATGGTCTATTCGATAAAACACCATGACAGATTTTTTTTTTTTTGTTGTATTTTCCCATTCATTTATTTTCTCTTTTTTCATCCTGCACAACTCTAACACCATTCTGCAGATTTTGAGATGTAAGGGTAGCTTTTCTCCATCCTTCTGTGAAGATATTCTTGAGTTGATTGTTGGAAAGTGTATGATAGCAACATGAGTAAGTCATCTGCTAATTTTCAGCTCCCTGCACCCTCCCAATCAAGAAGTACCTATCCTCTATTCTGCACCTACCCCAATAGTGTGGCTGAGAGCAAACGTCTCTGTAAAGGGTATATTCAGCATGAATTCTACTGCTCCATAGCATATTGGAGCATCAGTGCACTTCAGTATCTGATGTCATAAACAAAATTAAGGTTGACTACTTAATTGACTGAAATTTATTTCTAATTATTGATTTAGATCTAAAGGACCAATTGAATGTGAACAATTCAAGAATAACGTGGTGATGGAGCATGGAAAAATGGAAAAAAAGATAATGACTACGTGGTACCCCAAAGTTCTCAATCTTCTTACTGACAAAGAGAAGACAAAGGACATTAAATCCGAGAAAATAGATCGTTTCTACTCCAGTGCTAATGTACTGATAGGTAATCAGGTAAGACAATGTTGTGATTTACTTTAGAATCTCACATTTGTTTATCTTAGAATCACAGAATGGTTAAAGCACAGAAGGCTGTGCAGTGCAGCCAGGCCACCATTGTGGGCAGGTTGGGGTGGAGGAAATCCTCTACAGGGCAACCTACGGCTGCTGCAACATGCAAGCAGGCCTGCCTGGAGTGATGGTCCCATGGTCTGCTGCCAGGAGGCTGCCCCGGACATCTAAATTGGCCCCCGCTGCCTCTAGAAACCTGGACACCAACTGGAAAATCCCATTGTAGCTCCTGTAATTGGCCTTAAGAGACTCTTAATGAGTAGGGATAGCTAGCTGCTGTGTGCAGATGGATAGCCCTGCCATACTCCCATCCCACTTCCACAGAAATGGCCTGGGGCTGAGATGAAGCTGGAGAACGGACATGCTGGCCGGCCTGTATTTTCATCCCCCCTCCCCACTGAGTCTCCACTCTTGGCCCCAGCATGGCTTGAAAACCAAGCACAAGGATTTAGTCTCAAGTTTTTATTTTGTCCTTTTTAAACAAAGGAGCTTCACACCTGATTACAGCTATGTATAATTCTATTCGGTAGATAACCATTGATGTTGTCAGGAACTGCTGGGATTCATAAGCATATAGTTTTCATCACATAACCTGAACTATTGCAACTAACTATTATCTTACATTTAGTTACTTTATTATTATATGGATATGGTTTTTAATTTTGCTACTCACACACCTGAAATAGCTTCAGGCTTTTAGCAGATAATTGCTTAGAAACTGAACAATGCTGTGCCTACTATTCATGTCCCTATATGATCAGCAGAAAATATGTGCGCAATTTCAGCTGGAGATAGTGCTTGTGATAGGGAACACAGACCAGCAGCATTTTAAGTAGAAATTAATATATGCGGATTAGTCTCCTAGGCTGCTTACCAGGCCTATTTTCCATTTTGGGTTGCCCCAGAGCTTCAGTTGCTATGTGCTGATCATGTGCTCAGCACAACGTGACACGAACCAGCGTGATGAATGTCATTGTCATGGTGAAATAGTCAAGTGTGTTTTTGAGATGTTAGTTGCAGATAACTGAAATTTGTGATAGTTCTGAGGATGTAAGTATGAGGAGAAGGGTGTTTAGTAAAGCACGATGGAGTAATTGTAAGAGAGTGCAATGTAGTGGGCGTGTGCAGTGTTGCGAGTGTGTGTGGATGTTGTAATTAGTGAAGCTGTAATTGGTGCAGTGGTGACGCAGAATTATTTTAGCTGTCTTCTTACCTTGACAACTCTATTTAGATCATTGAAATTTTTCCAGCATAGCAATCATGCTCTTGTAGCAATGCCTTTGGCATTGATGTCCTCCCTCTGCCTTCTCATCAGATGCTTAGAGAGCTTCCTTCTCCCTGACTGGGAGATAAGACGACCTCCCTCCTGCACCAAGGCGTCCATTGCAGCACCAGATAACATTGATACCTATTTATCCCTCCTTCAGCTATTTCTTCCAGTTGTAGCATTACAGGTTTTCTTGATTTCCTGAAAAGGCATGCAGCTAATGAATACAGTAGGCATTGCTGGTTGTGCACAGAAATCATTATAAACAATAGGCAACACAGATTTTTCATGCTGTCTGCATGGGTACAAATTAGGTAGCTGATTAAAGTCACAGGGAGAAAAATTCATTTTCGTAGTGCACTCTTGGCTACTTGTGTTAATTTCCTCCGGGATAGACAGCACATTGAGCTGTACCTCTGTGGCATTCTACACTGAAATCATTGAAGAAACCCAAATGGGTGACCATGCAGGGTATTGGCCCATGGTGATGCCTGCCCTGAATTGACATACGTTTATGTGACGCTATTAGAAGTGGCGCTATACAAATGAATTTCTCCTTCAAAAGCACCATTTCACTTTTGCTTACTATGTTCAACAGGAGTCATTCCATTTAAGTGTCTACAGTATTTACTTATATCTATGTACCAATATTGCTTCAAGTTAAAGCATAAAACTGACCTTTTGTGAATTAAGAACCAGCAATTCTTTTTAGAAATTGGCAAATAAAAAACATCTTTTATATTTTACTTGTGGCAATTCAAATGCAGCTTGAAAATTGATGAGGTTATTCCTTTTTTCTGAAGAGGTGATATGATTGAATCTTAAAAAGGAGTTTAACTTTTTTGTTCTTATCATCTAAGTTGCAAGAGTTTCTTGGAAGAACAATAAAGGCCTACATAAAGCTTTTTGATGAAGAGGATAAATACCAGATGCCCCTGTTTAAGATGGAGTTAGTATTTGATGAAGAGAAAATGGAGTTCTATCCCACATTTTCAGACCTGGAGGAGACTGTACTGTTTGTGATTTCTAAAATAGAAGATGCCATGCAGGTAGTTTACTTTTGAAATATTAACTCATCTGCCTGAAGACACGCAAAAGATTAGAATATTGTTACAACTGGTCCCTGGGCTCCAGTTGGGACCCCAATTTTGTTATGTTCCTGGGTGAGGAGGAATGAGCTGGCTCCCCAACTTTATTCAATCCCCTCAGTTGGTCACAACAAGCTTAATTTAAAAGGGATCCCTTCCCTGTGGATATCCTTTCCCAGTCTGAATGTATTTTTTTTTTGAAGGAGCCAATTTAACCAGGCTTTCTTGAGTCAAAGAATAAGCTTGTTAGTTACTAAAAACTCAAGAAAAATAATAAAAATGTAACACACATACACATAGATCAGAAATGAGAAGTTAAGAGACCCAATAAAAGTTTAAAAAGATATATGAATCAGCCTTTGGCTTGTCCGTGAGGTGTAGATGGCAAAATGTTGCAGCCGTTGAATTGGGTAATTCTGGTCGAGCTGACTTTGGCAGTTTTGCGGTGCGTTTGGAGACACTTGGTTAGACACAAAGGACAGCTAAGAAGCTATCCTATTTCCTTTTTGATTGTGGCTTCCACTAAGCCTTGTCTTCAGCAACAGAGAAAGAAAGAGAGAGACTTCGCCTGCAACTTCAGGGCTGACTAGTTGGTCTTCTTGTGCTGTCACTCTCACAGCACACCAGCACACTAGTCCACTAGCACTGCTTTGCACCTAACTTTTAACCCATTTTTCCCTGTGTATTCCTGTAAGGGATAAAAAAAACCATGTCTTGTGCCCAGAGTCTGTTTTCTTTGATCTCTGAACATTCTACACATTCTGGCCAGAACTTTTCTGTCGGCGAGTTGTGGGCGCGACGTCATCCTGCCGCATTTAAATATTCAGGAAGGCGGGCGGACAGCGAAATCAGCTGTCCACCCACCGACTTGTCAATGGCCAACTGAGGCCATTGACAGGGTAGTTAACCCAATTAAAGGCCCTGCCCATCCTGCCTTAAGGTTGGCGGGTGGGCCAGGAGCCCCAGCGGGCTTCTGAAAAAACATGAAACCTCATCCACTGGCGGGATGAGGTTTCATGTCTGTTTTTAAAAAGTTTAATAAAGTTTTAGTCATATTTATTAACATGTCCCATTTCATGTGACATTGTCACATGAGGGGGACATTTTAATAATTTTTTTATTTTTCTACTTTTGATGTTTATAAAGCTTTCACCGATCTCCCTGAGACAGCACTTAGTCTCAGGGAGATGTGCACTAGTGCACTTTGACAATTGGGGAACTCGCCTCCCCGCACAGGAAGCGCATAGCGCTTCCCGTCGGGCAGCCCACCGGGCGGGCTTTAATTGGCCCGCCCACTCAAAATGGCGGCGGCGATCGGCTGCCCGCCCGCCCATCAAGGGCAAAATTCTGCCCTCTGAGATATGAATCAACAGGAAATGGATTTTAAATGACTGCTGAGACGTGTTAATCAGTCTTTTGCCTCTGCAAACGCAAGAGATTAAAATTCAGTTTTTTACATCTTTCCTATCTCCCTTTTAAATGTCTCTGCTTAAAGAAGGCCATGACATCTTTTCAGGTGCGACATTCCATATTCTCTCAGGATAGGTCTGTCAGTATAATCCACAAAGGAACTTTCCAGAAAGTGGTCACTTTACATTATCAGCCATCTTTTGCTCAGTGTCCTTGCTTGCATTTCTTTAAAAATACACACGTCTTCCTTAAGAAGTTCAATATGCCTGTAAGTAATTTGTGGCTGTAATCAACTTTTCATGTCAATATGTATCATAGTAAATTTATTTTTTACAATAGGACCCGTTTAGCAGCCTTTCTGAAGTTGAATTTTACTCTAATTGTTGTATATTACTTTATGGTCAGTTCACAAAAATGGATACATTTGTTTGAGAAACTGTAAATGAATGGAATGATACAGTTCTGAAATGTTGCATCAAAATGAAAGAGAATTAATAAGCAAGTAATAATGTGAGAAAGAAGTCCCACATATCATGAAACTACTTTTATGTATAACAGAATTGTGCATATGCAGACTTTTTAAACTGATGTTATTTATATCATAGATTAGATATACTAGAAAATAATATATTTTCTTTTTTTCATGGGACATGGGTATCGCTGGCTAGGCTAGCATTTGTTGCTCATCCCTAATTGCCCTTGAACTAAGGGCAGTTAAGATTCAACCACATTGCAGTGGGTCTGGAGTCACATGTAGGCCAGACTGGGTAAGGATGGCAGGTTTCCTTCCCTAAAGGACATTAGAATACACAATGGAAGAAGATTTACTCTGTACCACAGTCTCTAAGCCCAAATAGCTTTGCAGTTTTATTGCAAATAGCACAAAAAGATAATCTTCCCTTAATACCATTAAACTGCAGTATAATTAATTTTGTCTCCTGTTTTGCATCATTCAGAACGTGCAAACAGTGCAGTCCTGGCTATCTGATAGTAACACCGATGATATTGAAAACATCAAGGCTAAACCATCTGCTGATCTCCTAAAGTGGGCCTATTCCACACTCAGGAAAACAGTCAAAGCTAACTTTGAAGGAGCAGCTGCACATTTCCAACAGTATGGTAAGCTTACAATACAAAGATAGGTAGGAATACAAGTTGTGAGGAGCGTACAAAGAGCCTGCCAAGGGAGATAGATAGGTTAAGTGGGTGGGCAAAAATTTTGTAGGTGGAATATAATGGAGTAGGAAAATGTGAGGTTGTCCACTTTAATGGGAAGAATAGAAAAGCAGAATATTATTTAAATGGAGAGAGACTGCAGCATGCTGCAGTAGGTAGAGATCTGGGTGTCCTCATACATGAATCACAAAAAGCACACTAATTAGGAAGCAAATGGAATGTTGGCTTTTATTGCAAAGGAGATGGAGTATAAAAGTAGGGAAGTCTTGGTACAACTGTACAGGGCATTGGTGAAACCGCACCTGGACTACTGCATACAGTTTTGGTCTCCTTGTATACTTGCTTTGGAGGCATTCAGGGAAGGTTCCTGGGATGACGGGATTGTCTTATGAGGAAAGAGTGAGTAGGTTGTGTACTCATTGAAGTTTAGAAGAATGAAATATGATCTTATTGAAACATAAGATCCTGAGGGGGCTTGGCAGGGTAGATACTGAGAGGAGGTTACCTCTGGTGGAGGAATATAGAACTAGAGGATACAGTTTCAAAATAAGGGCTCTCCCATTTAAGACAGAGATTAGGAGGAATTTCTTGTCTTAGAGAGTTGTTAATCTTTGGAATTCTCTACCCCAGAGAGCAGTGGAGGTTGGACATTGAATATATTCAAGGCTGAGTTAGACAGATTTTTGGTCTACAGGGGAGTGGAGGGTAATGGGGGTCAGACAGGAAATTGGAATTAAGACCACAGTCGAATCAGCCATGATCTTATTGAACGTTAGAGCTGGTTCAAGGAGCCAAATTGTCTAATCCTGCTTCAATTTCTTATGTTCTTAGGTGTTCTCAATTTAATAAATGCATTAACTTTCTGCGTTAGGAAGTTATTTTATATAGTTGGGACACGGCATCATTTGAAGTCAGGGTTTTCAGTAAATTGGGTAAAAGTATAAAAACAATGACTTTCAATCTAAAATGAATTTTGCTCACTTTCAATAACCACCTGTGTTGGTTATCACTGTTTGGTATCACTGTTAGCATTTTGAAATTTCATGCTCCCTGCCATTATTCTTAATAGATATAGTTTAATCTTTAACCTGGTTTGGGTGGACTCTCACAAACAGCAATGTTATAATGACCAGATAATCTATTTTTGTGACGTTGACTGATGGATACTGGCCTGAACATTGGGAATACTTCCCTGCTCTTCTTCCAAAAAGTGCTATGGGATCTTTACATCCATCGTGCAGGCAAATGGTTTAGGCTTGGTGCAGGCTTGGTTTAACGCCTCATTGGAAAGACAGCACTTCCAACAATGCAGTATTCCTCAGTACTGTTCTGGAGTGCAATAATCAAGACTTACCATGTTGTTTAAAAATTAATTGCATTGGAATGGACAAGCCCTAATTTTTTCTGGTGTGCTTAGTGCATGTATATCGTGTAACTGCAGCAACCTCACACAGTTCCGTGTATTTAAATGCTGAGTTTCTTGGTCAACTACTGTTATCCAGCACTTGGAGGAGCAGGGCAACTAGGACAGCAATTTCCATGTTTAACTGTGCATCTTTGGCCCTGGATGCTGTTGTCTGATTTACACTTTAATAACAATGAGCACTGTTCGCCTTGCTTTTATTTCTACAGCAAAATCTGGCCCAAAGTGTTCATTCATTCACAGTAATTTCCAGGCTAGGTTGTTTATTTGGAATAACTCTCTTGGTTTATAAATTGAAGAAGCCTTGCACTTAAGTGCAGTCCAAAATCTATTTTGTCCAGATCAAGTAGGAGGTCCACTTCGAAAGGCACAATAAGTTAACAGTGATGTTTTTAATCATGATGCAATGACAGTATTACTGGAATGGTGTTATTCTCTTGATTATTCTATGTCTCGTTCCATAGTTGAAAATTATGACTGGCTAATAAATGGAACTGCCGATGAACGTGTACAGAAATTCATGGAAGAAGAACATTCATTTGATGGGTACACAGAGGTAAATTTATACCAAGAATAGTAAAGCTTCTACCTTTATTACTACCATGAGCACTGGGAGGATACCATCAAACAAAATGCCTACTTTTGTGTTGTCACTTATATTAAAGGTAATTATAAGGAATTTCTCCCCTCTTAAGCTGGATGTTACATTGACAATCTTCGAGTCCCCTGTTAACCTTGAAGTATTCCTTTTTAATCTTTCTCCTAATTCTGGAATTCGCTCTGCAGGACTTCAAACATATTCCTTCTGATGTCATTAGTGCTATAATGAACCAGGACTTCTGGATGTTTCGCTTCTCTCTCTCAAAGCTTTTGCATCTGATATTTATCCCTTATTCTGTCACCCAGGACTTTTTATTGTGGCTACTGGCCATTGTATCTCCTGCTACTAAGCTTTTCTACTTTACTTGTCCCCCTTTTGGCAATCACCTGCTTCGCAGTACTGTGGTGTTGCTTTTGCTTGTCCTCCAAGTTGTACCCATTATCACAGGTTTTGAGTACTATATAACTGTTAATTTAACCCTATCAGTGGATTCCTGCATGGCCTACTGTTTCCTTTTCCTACCTTAACAGATGGTTACATGCTTCTCTTGCACACTAATACTCACAATAGTCAGTTTAGATTCTGCCAGGAACACTTGGCTCCAGGCTTCATTACAGCCCTGGTCCAAGCATGGACAAAAGAGCTTAATTCCAGAGGTGAGGTGAGAGTGATTGCACTTGACATAAAGGCAGCATTTGACTGAGTATGATATCAAGGAGCCCTAGTAAAATTGAAGTCCATGGGAATCCAGGGTAATACTCTGCACTGGCTGGAATCTTATTTAGCACAAAGCAAGATGGTTGTGACTGTTGGAGACCAATCATCACAGCCATAGGACATTACTATAGGAGTTCCTCAGGACATTGTCCTAAGTTGCTTCATCAGTGCCCTTCCCTCCAATATAAGGTCAGAAGTGGCGATGTAAGATTTTTGGATTTGGGCCTACAGGTACCTAAGATAGGTAGTCGACTAGTCATAAGTAATGGCTTATTAAGTTGATTAAGAAACAACAGTTTTGATATGATATATTAACTAATTAGACAGAAAAAAGTATGCGATCGATTACAGTTGAGAACAGTCTACTGATCCCAGAGGGCGGTCAAACGGTTGGCACAGACTGTATTATTCTTATCTTCTTCCTCCTCCTCGTCCATTCCAAAGAAGGCAGCTACCGATGAGTACTGCAACCTCACCAAGACCTTCGCAGTATCTCACAAGGACCTCTCCAGCACCTCAGCCCAGCATCTCAGCCCCTCCACAGGACCTCTTCATCTCTGCAGCCCTATACCACCAGTATGACACCGATTATATATACCCTTTTTTGGAGGGCTGGTAGCTTACCCGGTATCAATCATCTATCTAACTATCCTGACCAATGAATACAGGACAGGTACTCAAAACGTCAGGGCGGTTACCACCCACCTTGTTCATCACCCTGCTCAAGGTCAGCTTTTTAGTTTACATCTTGCTGAGGGTCATATCCTGGCCCTTTCTAAACACTGGCATAGATAAGGAGGCCCAGAAGACGCCATTCTATCAGCTTAGGAATGTCAACATCCTTTTTCCAGAGAGAGAATTAATGCTGTTTAGCTAATCCCATAAAATCTAGAAAATACCCATTGATTAAAGACCCCAACTTCTTACAGGGATGTTCCATGAAAATTGCACAGTGTTCAGTTCCATTCAGACACCCTCAGATAATAAAGATGCCTTTGTTCGCATGTATCAAGGCCTAGATAACATTCAGACTTAGGCTATTAAGTGACAAATAACATTCACGCCACATAAATGCCAGGCAATGACCATTTCCAACATTAGAGAATTTATCTACTTCCCCATGACATTCAAAATCATTTCTATCATCAACATCCTGGGACCACCATTGACCAGAAATTTAACTGGACCAGCCACCCAAATACTGTGGCTATAAGAGCATGCCAGAAGTTGGGTATTCTGAGGCTGGTGTGATGGAATCCATAGGTTCAAAGCTTGTGTTTTTTTGAGTCAGGCTCTAACTAAAATGGAAACTGAACCTTTAGGTTTCTAGTGAAATTAAAACTCAAACCAAAGCTGAAATGGAAGCTTCAGATTTCTGGGGAAACAAGCTATTTGAGACTGGATTAAGACACAGAGCCATTTGAGTTCATATCATCCAGTGGTGCAGTGCAGGTAGGCTGAAGAACATGAAGGCTGGAACAGGGAATGGAGATGAAGGCAAATAAGGTTTCTATTGCTGCTTCATTTATTTTTAAAGGAATTACTTGACCAGAGTACTATACAGTGCACAGGGGTGTTACTGAGGGTTTGGATAAGGGTGATTCTGGTAGCTAGATCCACGTCATCAAGATTGTCATGAGCAAGACTGAGGAGGTTTTGCAGAAGTGCCCCATTGGTGAAACCAATGCCTGTGGAACTTAGATTGTTTGGGTGCTGCTACCATCCAAGGATCAGAGGCTAAATCCATGAAGGAAAGGAGCTGGAATTCTATCTACAAAAGTACAGAGCTGTGAAAGACTCTTTGGCTGGAATTGGTTCCATATATGCTGAGAGGACTGCTCAGAAAATCTACCTATGTTGTGTCTGCCATTTAATGTGCAATTTGTAATATATATTAACTGTGAATTCATGTTTGGATTATGTTGATGTTGGTTTGATTGTTAAAGTAGAAGTTATAAAAAGTGAAATCTTGTCCATTGGTTTTCTTGTTGGGGTCATTTGGTAAATTTATTCTTTTGGTTTGTTGGTCTTCATAGGGATCATAACAAAATTGGGGTCTAGTCCGGAATGATCCGAGTTAGGCCATGAAATGGGTTCACTGGAATTTTTCAGAATTTAAACACAGAAGATTTCACATTTACTTTTGCTATATTCATTGGGGAATCAACATGAGTACCTTTGATCCTCAGGCTTTTGTGGAGAGGGCAGATTTGACTCTTAGTGCCTTGGAACAGCTGACAAAAGATAATTTGAAGGCTTTCGAGAGCAAATGGGGGTCAGTTTAAAATCAGTAGCTAAGAAGGCAAAGATGATTGAAGAATTGGCTCAGCACTTGAACCTCGAGGAAGAAGAGGATGTTCCTGCTAGTACTGAAATAGAACTAGCTATACTTCAATTAGAATTCAAAAGAGAAAGAGAAAAAATAGAAGGGGCAAAGTAGAAAGGGAGAAAAGAAATAAAGAAAAGACAGAGAATTGGAAAGGGAAGAACTCAAAGCATTTGAACTTGCATTGGAGAGGAAAGGTGCAGATGATTCGGAGCCAACTCCTCATAGTTTGATTTGACAAAGAGGAGCGAGTAGACATGTACTTTGTGTCATTTGAGAAAATTGCCGGGAATCTGTATTGGCCTAAATAATCTTGGATTATGCTGCTATACAGTGTTATCATAAGGAAAGCTTTAAAGGTGTACTCACCTCTTTCAGAAGAGCGCTCAGGTGATTATGACAGAGTAAAGACTGCTGTTCTCAATGTATTTGAGTTGGTAGCAGAGGCCTACAGACAGAAATTCAAGAAATTTGGAAAGGAAGCAGGGCCAGATTTATGTGGAATTTGCTAGAGATGGTTTTTGCTAGGTGGTATAGTTCAATGAAGGTTGCACAAAACTTTGAGAGCCTTAGGGAAGTGATTCTGATGGAAGAAAGTAACATAGTGTCACTTTGGTAATCAGGTCCCGCCTTGAAGAACATAAAGTTGATAAAATAAAGGAAGGGCAGTAGTGGCAGATGAGTATGAATTGACTCACAAGCATATTAGTTACAGGCCCCAGTTTGTAGACTTCAGGTGAATTGGAGAGACAGGAAGTTTGATAGTGAAAGGAAATATGGTTCTGTTGAGGAAGATGGCAGCAGTAAGGACACAGGCTCTTCTCCAGGTAGTAAAAGATAAAGTCTGGAGGACAATTTTGGTTTGAGGGGAAAGACATGCCATTTTTGTCATCAAAGAGGACATGTGAAAGTTGAGTCTTGGAATTGGGAAAGCGACTTATGGCATTTGTAGGGTCATATGATGTCCTTCCAAAAAGTACTGGAACAGATTTTAACCTTCCGTTCGGGTGTGCAGGGATGGGAGATTTTTCGGCTCTGTAAATCCGGCCTTTAAAAATGGCTGCCTGGAGGTTGGATTTTCAGTCGGTGAGAGGGGGTTGCTGAACAGTCTGGATTAGAAATCAGGGCGGATGACCTTGGAAGAACTGAGGAGGCTGCCAGGGTTGGCTGGGTGGAAGACCTGGCTTGGGGATCTGGCACTGTGTCCAAAATTTTAAAATAAAGAATAAAATATGAATAATCCCTCGTCCCTCACCGTCCCTCACCGCCCCCCACCCCCCCCACCCACACACATGCCCCATTCCTGCCAACCCATACCACCTTATACCCTCCATGCCAACCTATACCCCTCCACCCACCCCTAAGGTTGCCAACACCTAGGATTGGCCTGGAGTTTTCAGGAATTGAAGATCAATCTCCAGTACAACACTGTGTGCCATCCTGGAGAAAAATCATAGGGACATTCAAAGTTAAAAAAAAAAACTTTTTTAATATTTCTCTTTACCAGATACAAAAATATTGAGAATGTGGGAA
Organism: Cetorhinus maximus; assembly: GCF_964194155.1. NCBI lineage: Eukaryota > Metazoa > Chordata > Chondrichthyes > Lamniformes > Cetorhinidae > Cetorhinus > Cetorhinus maximus. The sequence goes on along the minus strand of NC_135884.1, from coordinate 34,111,648 downwards.
AAGAGGCTGTTTGGCTGACAGTCAAGCATCATGAGTCTTTTTGCTTTCCAATTGACGTAGGAAGGCAGTGCATCACAAGGATGGATATGTTGGCCAACTAATGGTTGGAGTGTTGGGGAAAGTCATGTGATGAAATGTATTCCTGGGGATTTCATTACATGGCAACCCTACCTACCCCCCCATGGCCCCTCACACCTTCTATGCCAAGCTAAGCCCCTCCATCCACCCCCCCTTGTCCCCTCATACCCTCCATGCTAACCCTTGCCCCTCCACCCATCCCTCATGGCCCTTTATAGCTCCTATACCAACTTAGTGCCAGCTCATGCCAACCCATGCCCTCCCATGCAGCACCCTTTGCCCTTACATCTACCATGCCAACTCACCTAGTATCCTCCATGGGCAGACCTCAGGACCCATTCAGTGATGAGATAAAACAAAGTTCTATAAAATGAAGTACAAAGTGCCTATTGCAGACTTCAGTATCTTGAAAAAAACACTCATTCATAAAAAAAACATTTACTACATTTACATTCCTTCAACTAAATGAAGCCTTATAACAACAAACATTTCATTCAAGTGCACAACCTCTTATAACAACAAGCATTGGAATCCATAGTCCCACATCAAAGAGTCTATAACCACTTGTAGCTGTCAATCATAATGGCAAGCGCCCTCCTGTGATAATGGATGGTTGTGAAATCAGTCATGTAGCACTAATCCAATCATGTAGCACTAATCCCTTTGGTTTATGTCCAACAGACAGAGTGAAATAGTAAGCAATCATTTTTTTTAACACTTAAGACCTTTGTCAAAGATTTAAAAGGCAGAGCTTTTAAATGCTTTACACATTTGACAGCTCCCTTTGATAGGTGCTTTTGGCAGATTTGACAGGTTTCTTTGACAGGAGCTTCGGACAGTTTTGACATGTCCTTTTGACAGGTCTGTTGACAGTTCCAATGAGCTTGATAGTAATGAGCCTATGCACTTTTTACACACATCTAAGCCTATTTTTAACAATTCCAAAGGCAACTGACCTACCCCAAATGACACCTGACAGAAGCACCAAAGGGCACCCTACCTCCACCCAAGGTACCCCTACCTTACCTCTCCAAAGGGCCTGGCTATCCAAACAAATCTGCAAAGTTCATACCAACTCTACCAGGCCTTATCTGCACACTTCAGCTTTCACACTACAAGGCTACCAAAATCCCACCTCAGTAGAAACAGCTGATGATTTAAATGGCTAGCTGCCTCCATAAAAGGCGCATGTGTGAAACACACCCTATGACCCTGCGAAAACAGGAAGTGCCATGTTCAGTGGCAGGACTAAGAATTTTCAGCCACTTGTGTCATTTTTTTTATTCTTTCATGGGACATGGACTTCGCTGGCTAGGCCAGCATTTATTGCCCATTCCTAATTGACCTTGTTTAGAGGTCATTTTTAAGAGTCAGCCACATTGCTGTGGGTCTGGAGTCACATGTAGGCCAGACCAGGTAAGGATGGCAGATTTCCTTCTCTAAAGGACATTAGTGAACCAGATGGGTTTTAACAACAATCAGCAATGGTTTCATGGTCATTATCAGACTTTTAATTCCAGATTTTTATTGAATTCAAATTCCACCATCTGCCTTCGTGGGATTCGAACCCAGGTCCCTAAAGCATTATCCTAGGTCTCTGGATTACCAGTCTAGTGACAATACCACTATGCTACCACCTCCACTTTTTGCCATGACAAAGAGATTCTTCATCGTGGCCACTGTCTTCGCAGATAAAGCTCACTAGAAGCGAGTTGCTGTAAATCATCCTGAAGACAGTATATATTTTATCTTTTTACCTGAGCTTTGTAAATGGTGGTGAGGTTTTGAGTGTTCAGAATGTAAGCCACGTCATAGAATACTCAGCCTTTGCCGTGTTCCTGTAGCCAGAGTGCTAATGGGTGATCCTGCTAAGCTTCTGGTCAATAGTGTACCCTAGGATGCTGACAGTGGGCATGGTAATAGAGGTCCCAATGAAGCCAAGAGGAAGATTTTTAGTGTTTCCTTATTGGAAATTGTCATTGTCATTTATATGGTGCAAACGTTACCAGTTATTTGTCATACTAAATCTTCATTCATCTGGCTTCTGGATACTGGCTGCTATGAACTGGAACCCAAGGAGAAGGCAGGCAGTTCCTCATTAGTATAGTGGTCAACGTCCCTGCCTGTTGCAGGAGAGAGGGGAGGGAGGGTGGGTGGGCAGAGGAGAGGGGAGGGAGGGCGGGCGGGCAGAGGAGAAGGGAGGGCGGGTAAGAATAATTAACTGGAGGAAAGCTAGCTCCAATGGGGTAAGAATGATTCTGACTCAGATAAACTGGAATTGAAGGTTGACATAAAACTGTAATTGAACAGTAGGGTGTGTCATAATCACCTAGTTCATGATTTATATTAATATTTTAGAGTAATTTTTAGTTTGGGAAGATTGAAATTGTAAGGATAAGTTAATTAAAATGCTGGACTTTAGAAATTGCCAGATCACGTCAAATAATGGCAATTGAAAGGGTTCCTTGTGTACTTATAAAGTCAGAAGTAGAAAGGAGAGAGCTATAAAATGGCAGATGGACTCATTTAACTAGAAAACTGGAGACAAGGGGGCGGATTTCTCCCTCATCGGGCCGGGTTGGTTGGGAAGCTGACCGCCGCCCATGATCAGGCCGGACCGCGATTTCACGCTGGTGGGCCAATTAGGGCCCGCCCTGTATGAGTCATGAGCTGCAGCGCTCAGTGCTGCCTGTGTTGGAGGAGGAGGAGGGCGAGCGTGAATTTCGCACATGCATGCGGGTGAGCACTGGAAAAGCTCCCTGAGGCACAGAGCTGCCTCAGGGAGATGAAGCGTTTAAAACATTAAAAATAAAGATTTTAAAAATGCTATAAAACATGTCCCCTCATGAGCAGGGACATGTTATAAATGATAAGTTAAAATTTTTATTTTAATTTTATTTGCTGTTGGAAACCTCATCCTGCCTGTGGATGAGGTTTCCTAAAAAATGCAAAGGCTGCTTGGCCTTTTCACCTGCCTGCCAACTGTAAGGTTGGATGGGCAGCGAAAAATTTCATTCAATTACCCTTTTAATGGCCTTAATAGGCCTTTTAATTGTTGGCAGGCATGCTGCTGACTCCAGCATGCACCTGCCGACTGAAATATCGCGTGTCATCTTACGCTCGGTTGGGTTGGGTGCATGCCTGCCCGACAAGCGAAAAATTCCCACCAAGGTGCCTGAGCTGCATAGTCCTGGCTTTGTTAGAGAGGTGAATTATTTCTGCAAACCTCTGGGTCAAAAGATTTGATTTTGAAGCTAAAAGTTAATTAATCTATGTTACAACTAACTCTGTTGCCATAAAGATGAGTGATTTAGGGAGCCATATTTGGAATTTTAGGAAGTTGTCTTTAGGATTTTTTTCCAGAAGGTTTTTGAGGTTGCAGCTAAAAGCACCCAAGTTATTGGGTGTAAGCCTTGAATTCAGCAGGCAGAGAAAGAGAGGGGGCAAATTCTTTGCTCCCTTTGGTGGTGGGTGAGTTTGGCGGTGTGAGCAGACAATATGGCGAGAAGGCCAAAAATCAGTTTTACGCCGTCATGACACCAGCTTATGATTGTCAGCTCCACCTGTCAGTGGCGGGCCATGTTTCCCATTGCCGCATGTTGGGAACCTAACTTCAATACTTTAGCATCTCGTCATAAGCCCTGCTTGCCGGAATCATCCTCCCACACTGGATCATCTGGGCAATCACACTGATGTGTTTCACAATTGTACATAAGTGACGTGCACCTGGCGAGCTGCACTTTGCTCAGGACTTCGAGGTTTGTTTTCCTACCTTGCTTCAGGCAGCACTTGTGGTCATCAGCACCAGGCTTTGCAAGCAGCACCATATCACTTTTAGGGGGGCTCATTGGCAGGCCTCTAATTACCAGACCAGCTTTAAGGCGGGGGTGGCTTTTCGATGGCTGCAGGGCTAGGGCTTGTTTGGGGAAAGGGGAGAAGTGGCCTCAGGCAAGGGAAGAGGCTGCCGGACAAGGGCTGTACTGGGGAAGTGGGGGCGGTATCCCAAGGTGTGTCTTGGGGCACACGCTAATCTGTGCAAGTGGCCTCAAGATGATGAGGGCTGAGGAGGCAGTCTTCAGAAGAGATGAGGCCAGATGGAGATGTGAGGGTGTGTGTGAGAGAGTGAGTGGTGATGTCCCTTGAGCTGACAGTGAATGTGTGATTGTGTGAGTGTGAGAGTTTAGAGTGATGAGATGGTTGCCTTACCCTGGCGGCTCTAATCTGATCACTCATCCTCTTTCTTCACTGGATGGCCAAGCTCTTCTGTGCAGCATTGGCACTGACCATCCCTGCCACTGCCTCCCAAGCTGGAGTAGTGAAATTACTGGACCTGTTGCGGCCAGAGCAGAGGTGGAGGACATCACGGTAGGCCTCCAAAAAGTTTTCCAGTGATGGGTCACTGAACTCTTCTTGGCTTTCAGGGCCATGTCTTCACTGGAGCAATCACGGGCTGCAAGCTTTGAGAACTGTGTGCGCAGCTACAGTTTAGATATGGCACCCGGAGTGAGATAACGGCACCGCGGGCGATTCAGAGGCTGCCTGCCAGCGAGACAGCGTGATTCCTGTGGTTGCATAATTAATTAGGTGGGAAGCGGACAATGTGGCGTGCAAACCCGCCATTACGGCTGGCGGGTAAAACGTCATTTTTCACACCCGCTACCACACTTAGTGTAATTCTAGGATGATTCCGTCAGGAGTCTGTTAAGAGCTGAAATGCAGCTGTGGACCAGAAGCAAAAAGGCTGTCAGAATTCAAGGATATTTCTGAGGTTGAAGCACTAAGCAAGAGTACAGTGAAGCCCACATTTGAGCTGAGAATCACACAGTTTTGAGGCTTTGAGGAAATGTTGGAGGATCACTTAGCCAAAAGCTATTGGAAGAGGATCACTTAGCCAAAAGCTATTGGAATAGCTGGAACACTGAGAGGAAATTGAAGTGAATTCCTGAGAGCTGTGGAACTTTGAGTTTGGTCTCAGTAAGTGAAGGAACCTTCAAGAGCTTGATAAGTAGCCAAAGACTCCCTGGGGGAAAGTTATAAGGAAAAAGGTAATCTGCCAATCAGAACTTCAGGAAACAATTACAGAAATTCATGAGTTATCATAGGCTTTCTAATCATCTGGGAGGTTGTTACCTTTTCATCAGCCCAGGTTTATCTGTTTGACAGATGCAGACTTCCAAAATTGTCTCCACTTGCAGCTGTTTATTTCTGTTCAATACTTTCCTGCCACCTTCATCTAACCATCCACCAGTTCCAAATTTGATACAAATAAAAATTTCACACACCTATGTCCCTGTGAAGTTGAAACACAAAGTACCTACAAGATGCTGTGTTGTGTATACACCATCTCGGGCTGCTAAACCCTGAAGGATTATTACAATTTAGTAATATAGTGATAATTTGTTAGTGAGATTGAAATATCATTGGATACAGTTAATATAAATAAATTAATATGAAGAGAAATCAATAACAGTACCATCTGACATTCCCTAACAATATTATATTTCAACAACTGAAGAAACAATTCAAACTCCAATCTCAAAATGCATGCTGGCCTAGATTTTCATTATCTTCAGGGTTCCTGGCAGTAGTTAATGAGGAGGAATTTTCTGTTTCCCTGGATTAACATAAATTTAATACATTGTGGCCAATTTTCACTTGCTGAAATCAGGATAAATGGAGCAGCAATTTCCTCAAAATGATGTTGGTAGATTTAACACCTGTTAAAGCCAATGCTCTCTGCCTGCTGCCACTTTTACAAGGTCTTCTGTTGGCTGCCTAGTTCAAGCAATAAACCCCTTTAATTAACAAATTGGCGCTCTTTGATGTACATAAGAGCCTGATTGCAATTTTAAGATAGAACTGGTTGCAGCATACAATACATGTGACCTGTTGTATTGGGAATAAAGACCTGCTAAAAAGATGAATTTTTTTTTTTGCACAAGCGCTCTTTTCTTGCAGCAAATAGTTAGGATCTGGAATGCACTGCCTGAGAGTGTGCTGGAAGCAGGGTCATAGAAACATAGAAAATAGGAGCAGGAAAAGGTCATTCAGCCCTTCAAGACTGCCCGCCATTCAATATGATCATGACTGATCCTCTATCTCAACGCCATACTCCTGCACCCTCCCCATACCCCTTGATGCCTTTAGAGTCCAGAAATCTATCTATTTCCTTCTTAAATATATTCAGTAACTTGGCCTACACAGCCTTCTGTGGTAGAAAATTCCACAGGTTCACCACCCTCTGAGTGAAGAAATTTCTCCTCATCTCAGCCCTAAATGGTCTACCCCGTAACCTGAGACTTTGACCCCTTGTTCTAGACTCCCCAGCCAGAGGAAATATCATCCCTGCATCCAGCCTATCCATGCCTGTCAGAATTTTATATGTTTCAATGAGATCCCTTCTCATTCTTCTAAACTCCAGTGAATGCAGGCCTGGCCAGCCCAATCTCTTCTCATATGACAATCCTGTCATTCCAGGAATCAGTCTGGTGAACCTTCGCTGCACTCCCTCTATGGCAAGTATGTCCTTTCTTAAGCAAGGAGACCAAAACTGCACACAATTCTCCAGGAGTGGCCTCACCAATGCCCTGTATAGCTGCAGTAAGATATCCTTGCTGCTGTACTCAATTTCTCTTGCAATGAAAAGCCAACATATCTTTGCCTTCTTAACTGCTTGCTATACCTGCATGCTTGCTTTCAGTGACTGGTGTAAAAGGACACCCAGGTCCCTTTGTACGTCGACATTTCTCAATCTATCACCATTTAAATTATACTCTGCCATTCTGTTTTTCCTACCAAAGTAGATAGCTTCACACTTATCCATGTTCTACTGCATTTGCCTTGCATTTGCCCACTCACTCAACCTGTCTAAATTGCCTAGAAGCCTCTTAACAACCTCTTCACTGCTCAAATTCCCAGCAAGTTCCGTGTTGTCAGCAAACTTGGAAATATTATGTTTGGTCCCTTCATCCAAATCACTGATATACATTGTGAATAGCTGGGGCCCAAGCACTGATCCCTGTTGTACCCCACTAGTCACCGCCTGCCATGCCGAAATAGACCCATTTAATCCTACTTTCTGTTTCCTGTCTGCTAACCAATCTTCAATCCATGCCAATATATTTCCCTCCAATCCCATGTGCTTTAATTTTACACATTAACTTCTTATGTGGGACTTCATCAAGAGCTTTCTGAAAATCTAAATACACCACATCCGCTGGTTCTCCCTTATCTATTCTGCTAGTTGCATCCTCAAAAAAACTCCAGTAAGTTTGTCAAACATGATTTCCCTTTCACAAATCCATGTTAACTTTGTCTAATCCCGTTGATAATAGTGTCCTATTATCACATCCTCTACAATAGACTCTAGCAATTTCCCTGCCACTGAGATTAGGCTAACCAATCTATAATTCACTGTTTTCTTCCTCCATCCCTCCTTTTTCTAAATAGTGGGGTTACATTTGCCACCGTCCAATCTGCCAGGACCATTCCAGAATCTACAGAACTTTGGAAGATGACCACCAACGCATCTACTATTTCCATGGTCACCTCCTTTAGTATCCTGCAATGTAGATTATCAGGCCCAGGGGATTTATCGACTTTCAGTCCCATTAATTTCTCCAGCACTATTGTTTTAAAATTACTACTTTCCTTCAATTCCTCCCTCTCACTAGACACTTGGCTCCCAAGTATTTCTGGGAAGCTGTTTGTGTCTTCCTCCATGAAAACAAAACTAAAATAGTTGTTTAATTGCTCTGCCATTTCCTTGTTTTCTATTATAAATTCTCCCATTCAGACTGCAAGGGACCCCCCCTACATTTGTCTTCACTAATCTTTTTCTTTTTACATACTTGTAGAAGCTTTTACAGTCTGCTTTTATGTCCCTTGCAAGTTTACTCTCATACTCTATTTTTCCCTCTTCATCAATCTCTTGGTCCTCCTTTGCTGAATTCTAAACTGTTCCCAATCCTCAGGCTTGCTACTTTTTCTAGCAACTTTATATGACTCCTCTTTGGATCTAATACTATCCTTAATTCCTTTTGTTAGCAATGGTTGGGCTGCTTTTCTTGTGTTTTTGTGCCAGAAAGGCATGTATAACTGTTGCAATGCATACATTTGTTCCTTAAATATTAGCCATTGTCTAACCACCCTCATGCATTTTAATGAAGTTTCCCAATCTACCTTAGTCAACTCATGCCTCATACCTTTGTAGTTTCCTTTGTTAAGATTTAGGACCCTAGTTTCAGATCGGACTACTTCACTTTCCATCCTATTGAAGAATTCTATCATGTTATGGTCACTGTTCCCTAAAGGACCCTGCACAACAAGATTATTAATTAAACCCTTCTCATTGCACAATACCAAATCTAGGATAACCTGTTCCCTAGTCGGTTCCGGACATACTGGTCCAAAAACCATCTCGTACAAACTCCACGAATTCATTCGCCACAGTATTATTGCTAATTTGGTTTGCCCAGTCTATATGTAGCTTAAAGTCACCCATGATCACTCTAGCACCCTTCTTACATGCATCTCCAATTTCCTGTTTAATGCCATTCCCTACCTTACCACTGCTGTTTGGAGGCCTATAGACAACTTCCACTAATGTTTTCTGCCCTTTGTTGCTTCTTCACTCCAACCAGACTGATTCTACCTCTAGATTTTCTGTACCAATATCCTCTCTCACTATCGCACTGATTTCATTCTTAACTAACAATGCCATGCCACCTCTTTTTCCTTTTTGCCTGTCCATCCTAAATATTGAGTATTCTTGGATATTCAGTTCCCAGCCTTGGTCACCCTGCAGCCATGTCTCCGTAATCACAATCATATCGTATCTATTTACATCTATTTGCACTGTTAATTTGTCTACTTTATTACGAATATTTGTGCATTCAGATACAGTGCCTTTAGACTTGTCTCTTTAACATTTTTACAAATCATTTTTGTACTATGGCCCTATTAGCTGCTATCCCTTGTTTCCTTTGCTTTCCACTTTTGCTTTCTACTTCTCTGTCTCTCATGCCTATCTTTGTTTCCTTCCCTTGTGTCTGTCCGCTCGGGTTCCCATCCTGCTGCCAATCTAATTTAAACCCTCCCCCACAGTACTATCAAATAGCCTTGCGAAGATATTGGTCCCTGTCCTGCTCAGGTGCAACCTGTCCAGCTTGTACAGGTCCCACCTTCCCCAGAATTGGTCCCAATGCCTCAGGAATCTAAATCCCTCCCTCCTACACCATCTCTCCAGCCATGCATTCATCTGGTCTATTCTCCTGTTCCTGATCTCGCTAGCATGTGGCACTGGGAGTAATCCTGAGATCACTACCTTTAAGGTCCTGCTTTTTAATTTATTTCCTAGCTCCCTATATTCTGCTTTCAGGGCCTCATCCCTCTTTTTACCTATGTCGTTGGTACCGATATGGACCACAACCTCTGGCTGTTCACCCTCACCCTTCAGAATGTCCTGCAACCTCTCAGTGACATCCTTGACCCTGGCACCAGGGAGGCAACATACCATCCTGGTGTCACATATGTGGCTGCAGAAATGTCTATCTGTTCTCCTTAAGATAGAATCTCCTATCATTCTCCTTTTTTCCCCCCTCTGCGCAGCTGAGCCACTCATTGTGCCACAGACTTGGGTCTTGCTGTATTCCCCTGAGAAGCCATCTTGCCCCAACAGTATTCAAAATGGAAAATCTTTTAGAGAGGGAGATGGACCCAGGGGAGTCTTGCACTACCTGCCTGGTGCTTTTACTCTGTCTGGTGGCCACCCATCCCCTTTCTGCCTGTGCACTCTTTACCTGTGGTGTGACCACCTCACTGTACGTACTATCCACGAAGATCTCATCCTTGCGGATGCTCCACAGTGACTCCAGGCGCAGCTCCAGCTCCGAAAGACGGATTTCAAGTAGCTGCAGCTGGAGATACTTCCTGTACACATGATTGCCCTGGACGCTTGAAGTTTCTCTGACTTCCCACATTACACAGGAGGAGATTCCACTTGGCCGAGCTGCCCTGCCATGACATATTCTTAAATTATTCCCTTTACTTTTACTTTGTCTAGTTTAGGGAGTATTAAGGACAGAAGGAATGCTTACCAGGCCCTACTTACCGAGGCTGCCACTCTTCTTACTGAGGAAAGGTAGAAAATGAAAGGATCACCTCCATCCCTCTCTCACCAAACTCCAACTGAAGCACTGTAATGCAACCCAAAGCAGCATCCCAGTGGAGACAAAAGCAGCATTGTAGATGCCTTGCTTTTATGCTGCCTGAATTTAGCTTCTGAAAACCTGTTTAATCCAGTAACTAATTTACTAGCTGCAGCTGCAAGCAGAGCCTGTATGACCCCTGTTTTAAAGCTGGACTAAAGCTCATCTCTCCGAACCCAAAGAGCAATTGAAGCTTTTGAAAGGGAATTATTTGAATAGGAAAAAATTGCAGGGATAGAGGTAAAGACAGGGGAGTAGGCACTAGGTGAATTGCTCCTTCAGAGGGCCAGCACGGACATGACAGGCTGAATGGTCTCCATCTGTGCTATAGCCATTCTATGATTCTATGCTTCTCCGACCCTCAGCAGTCCAGATTTTTTTGTGGGCCCAGAGGCGCACTCTTATTTCCCTTGGCTCCACAATAATAATAGTTAGTATCCAAATTACCACAGCTGAGTAGTCTATCTTTCAATATATCTATCAGTTTAATCTTATATATTCTAGGTTGATGATGCAATGGTATTTACCACCTTTTGGAGAGATAGGAGAATTTAATAGACAGCCTACATGACCTATCATGGCTGATGTCACAATATAGAAGTAGTTGTTCATCCTGCCATTGCTATCTCAGACATGGTATGCATAAGGTCACCGGCACCTACTAAAAACAGACTGTTTTGCATGAGCACAAGACAGGATGTTGGGAGAGCCTAAATTGTAAGTGGTAGCTTCCCTTTCATTGTATCACCTTTGTTAACTACCTATAGTTTAAACATACGTAATACAGTTGTCAATGGCCTGTAATTTCTTGGATTTTTACAACTAAGGGAGAGAAACCCTGAAAATTCACTTCAATTGAATGTTTTGAAGGCTATTTCTGTTACAGATTTTAGATTTGTTCTGGATATTCCTCTTGACCAAAGTAGTCCAAATTTTGCAGCACTAGTGTTGGTGAGACTGTCAGCATTCGCCATCATTACTCCAGTGAAACTGATAGCAACTTCTGGAGTTCACACATGCAGAGAATAATGTGAAAATCCACAAGTTGCTGCCAGTGATTCCATGCTGCTCCAGAGAGTGCACAGTGGAATCAGCTTCAGACCACAATCAATGGTAATCAACTTCACTTCTTATGTTGGTCTGTTAGAGTTGTTAATCTCAATATAACAACATTTGAAAAAGTTGCATCTTGTTGAATAACTTGACACTGGGTTTTTAATGACACTATCATGGACTGCTAAATACCATCATCCGTCCTAGGAAATTAATTTTATATTTGTAACATGTTAAATTTCACCGTGAGGATACAAAAACTCCACATTTTAAAAATAATAAATGTATTTTTTTTAAGTTTGTTTTTTTGAGTTCTAACTTAATCCAATCATCATTTTTCATTCCACTATCTGAAAATTTAAATTAAGTGTGAATATTAAGCACTTTTAACTTCTTGGTTTGCTGTGTGTGAATTCTTCAATGTAATTGGCTGTTAACTACTTGCTAACATCGCTGCTGCTGCACACCAATGCATCGCTTTGACTTGGAGCCAGATTTAAACTGCCCTTTCAGAAAAAGAAAAACCATGCCACAGAGGTTACTAAATCTTTGTGGGCAGTTTTCTTTGAGGTCAGTGGCGAGTGCCATTGTTTTGCTGCCAGCAGAAAATCTGAGCAATTATCTCTGGTCACTCCTGGAAGCAGATTTTGCATCCCGATGATCAGCAGTTTACCTTTATTGCACAAATCTATCTAGACAATAGCACGACCGGAGGATATGACAACAAAATCCCCTTGTGATATGAATGGCATATCATACTTTCTCATGTGATCTTCTGATCTGAATGGTGGACTAATTAACATTTTAGTCAGACAAGGTCAGATGTGAATTGTTAAGTTGCTTTATCTTGCGGACAGGAAGCAATCTTGCTGAGTAACAGTTCTGGTAAATCTCACTTCCTTTACTAGATCATGCACTAAACAGAGTCCATATAATTGATTCTTGCCTTCTCTTCCTCATTGAACAGGAAACCAGTAGTGATTTCTGAGTTGTCTGTTGGGCAGCAACTCTACCTGCTAAATTGGCTGCTATGCCATTAGGTGTCTGCTAGAGACTGTTTGTTTCTGTTTTCAAATGGATAACAGCATCTTGCCATAATGAGTCTGGGATAAATCAACTGATGCTAGCTGTCCCAGTTTGAAGCGTTAAGTGAGTAGTAACATTCCACTTAGATTTGTCTATCTAAATTTAATACACATTCCTTGCTCCCCATCCTGTGGCTGCTGGAGGAATTTTAATCCCTTGCTCAAAAGTAATGTTTGAATAGAAATTAAACCCATGGGCGGAATTCGCTCATGCTCCCCCCGACCCCGTAGCGAATTTAATGGCAGGCAAGGGGCGAGAATTCCAAAAATCAGTTTCACGCCAGCATAAAATGCCAGCAGGATATCTACTACCAATTGGGTTGCGATTCCTGGCAGAGGCCAATGTGAAACCAATTTGCATCCTGTTAATGGGATGGAGATGAAGGCCCGACCAGAATCCCACCCCCACCCGTGTCGCCCATGCCTGATCATCCACAACGGCAGTGGGAAATCAGAGCAGAACAAGTCTGGACCAATGTGGCGCGTAAAAGCCGGAACTTACCTTAAGAAGGTCTTGGGCAGCTCACGAAGATGCATAACAAGATAGAGGCTTCCAGCGACCAGACTGTGGAATACCACGTGCACCGCATGGGTGGGTGGAGCATCAATCACGTGGATATTCACCTGGCAGCATCCACAAGGTGGTTGTTCTTGGCGCAGCACCTTCTCCCAGTGTTCGGATCTTCATCCAGAGACCTCGCCCAGGGATCGGACCATCCAGCTACAGGTGGAAGGCTGCAGGAGGTACTGTTGGGTGGCACGGGCATGTTGTTGGTGGGGGAGGGTGGGGGGGAGCAAGTCTGCTGAGGCATAAGGTCTATAGCTGAAACAACACGTTAGATGTGATTAGAGTGCAAGTGAGTATATTTACAAAAGTTTGATAACTGTGACATTCAATAGTGCTCCCATGCAACCAATTGTTATTTCCTATTTCTTAATTTTTCTCTCCCTTCCACTTCTAAGTGCTCCCCCAACATTTGCAGCAAGGTGGAGGCAGCCTGCTGACAATTTGGCCCTGTTGCCTTGTACGACCTTGGCGGCTGTCCTCTGGAGACCCAAGGCCGGGAGGGCCCCAGCTTACTTTGGTTGGCCTGCTGTGGACCAGCTGCTCTCTCTGTGGTGACAAAGACGAGGTTGAAAGGGTTGCATGCAATGGGGATTCGGAAGGGCTGGACAACTCCTGAGAATCCTGAGTGGATGTCCCAAGGGTGTCCAGCTGCTGCTGCTCCTCCCTTTGGGTGCCTGAAGGCCCCTGTCTGACTCCTTTAGTGGAATAGACACCTGGAAGTAGAGGTGCCCCATTCCCCTCTCACATAGCCACTGCAAGAAGCCCCCTCATGGCTAATGCACTGGAGTGCAGGTTTGCACGCATCTCTGGCAGAATCTGCTGGACTAAGATCTCCATGGGTCCACCATCCTCCCCATGGAGACCTCAATGCATGCACATGTCGACATCATTTCATTCACTTGCAGGTGGATGGCCTTCTCCACCTTGTGTGCCATCCTGTTGAAGTCCTCTGACACCTCTGCCTGATGTTCCCTGCCTCCTGCTGACTCTCCAGCATAATTTGGAAGGCCGATTCCAGGGGCCTGTCATTGAACACGGACCCCTCAGATGTCTCTTCCCCAGCACACCTTCAAGTGCCAGTGAGCTCGGCTGACCCTGCCTTCTCCTGCTGTGGACACGTATCCGTGTGGTGACCACCAGAGTGTGAGACCCTTCCTACACTAGAGTTATTACTCACTACGGTGTGTATCTCTGGGCTGGTGAAGGGTGCAGGTGTTTGATGTGATGCCTCTACAGTTGCACTTTGCTCCTCTTGATGTCCTCGCCCCTCTCCAGGCTTGGGCTTGTGTTGCAACTGGACAGGGCTTCCTGCGGCTCGGCTCTTGTCCTCTTCTTGGTGGCACCTGTAAGTGTGAGGAGAGAGTGAGTGACAGCATGAGCTGCCTCCAACATGGAGGCACCCTTGGCTCTGAAGTTTCTATGACATGCATGGATCCTTACTGGATGGAGGCCGAAAGCCAGTCTTTCCATCTCCAATGGTCTGATCTCGCTCCACCCCTGCCAGCTGGTTTGCCAGTCCCTCGAACCTTGTTACTTCCTTCAGATGTGGCTGACCCTCTCCCGTCTTCTCCCTCTCTTGGCAATTATGGGCTAACTTCTCCTGCTCAAAGAGAACAAAAAAGATGGGGGTGAGAGGAATTGTATTTAACATCCATTTGTACATGGCAGCTTCACATATCTTTCTCAGTTTTAGAGATAACCCACTGGATTGTGTGGCTTGACAATGCAGGTTGACCAGAAAGATTCTGGGCCAGCACCATCCACATACAAGAATAAGGCTCAGAGAGGCATGTTATTTGCGGAGCTTGCTGGTGCCCTCAATGCCTGAACCCCTTTTCCCCCCCACAACCCCCATTTCTAGATTGCATGTGAGCTCTTTGTGTGGAACGGTGAGGGAAGCACAGTGGCCTTTCCACCTGCAGAGTGGATGGACTGCAGTAGGGCTATGAGGCATGACCTTTATGATGTTGCCGCTGAGGCCTGTGTCTCCTGTACCATTCATTGTGATTAGTGTGAGCAGCTGAGGATTCACTTACCCTGGTGGCGCAGATAAGGTCGTTCATCCTTTTCCAGCATTGGAGGGCTGACCTGTGATGGAGGTACTGGGCACTGACTTTGGTGGCGACCTGCTCCCATGCAGGCTTGGTCTCCCAATGCTTGGCTTCCTCCTCCCATCAGCTGGGTACAGGACGTCCCTCCTGGCCTCCACTTGGTCGAGGAGGACGCCCAGGGGTGAGTCATTAAATTTCGGCGCCGGAGATCACTGTCCCCTTCTTGCCATCTCAGTTGGCTTGATTAGTAAGTTGCTGCCCAGGCACCTTTTAAATATGGTGCCTGGATATGACAGCGGGGCATGCGCCATCCAGCCCACTCCGCCGTGCAATGTTAGGAAACCCTTGACTGCATAATTAATGAGGCCTGGATCGCATGATACCGTGCAAATTCCCGGCAGCACTCGTCGTGGGAAACACTCCCCATTTCACCCCCGCCGTGGGATTTAGTCTTGGAAGAGAGAATTCTTACCCCATCTCTTCCATGGCCAAATGGCTAAAAATTCTGAAATGTGGCATGCTAATTCATTTCAAAAGCAGTTCTGATCTATGGAAGAATATGCTGTTACAGATTGAGACTTACAGCAATATTACAATTCACTTGGTGGATTTAAAGCGACAATAAGCTGAAGCTTGAGGTCTCCCTTGGTTCAATGAATAACAAATGCAGTACTAAGTTATACAGATCAGAAATGTATCAGATTTGATCCCTAGTTTGTGCTGCTAGTTTTCAGCTAAAGAAATGGTGGAGCTTCCAAGTTTGGCCTCTGCGCCCCTGAGATAAAGAGAAAAATGTAACTTCTGGTTCTTGCACTTGCTCGGTATTCATGCTTTTTGTCTGAAATTATACATGACTGTTGGGTGAGGATGGGGTTGAGTTCTGCTGTGATACTCTTTACAATCAAAGAACCAGCTTTCACTCCCTGGGCTCACACATGAAGAATAGCAACTTGGTAGAGGTGTCAAAGTGCTGCATCTGCAGGACTGCTTGACTTCAGGAAAAGAGGAAAGTAAAAAGATTAGGAGAGGAAGAACAAGAGAGAGAAATTAGTAGATGAGAATAAAAGTAACAGTAAACCGTATAATGTAATACTAACATGTATGCAGCATATTCCTAACCAGCCAAAGACCAATTTTTACGTCTCAATAATTCAGTAATTTCTGTTAAGTTTATAGAACAATTTCGTCACTTGTCAGTGGAGATCATGAGTTTAATAAAAGTTGCCCACTTTCATATGGTGCGATTAGATTGTGAAGACATAAAACATGGGCTGTCAGAAAAAGCGAAGAGCTTTGCGGATATACTGCTGGATGGACTGGTTGCAAAACACAGAGAAGAAAATGAAGCGTAAGTCAGTGTTACAAATGGATATTGATGGTTGAAATAACATTATTAATTTTAATTCTTGTTTTATTAATGCTGAAAGACATTTTTTTACATCCTATAAGTCTTTCCTATACCCTAACCCATATTTGCTAACAATATAGTGTGCAGCACATTTGACAAGAATGTATCTTTAACATAGAAAATGTCCTCAATGTGGATCAACAGCCAAAGAAGAAATTACAAGTGGTGACTAAAAGCCTGATCAAAGAGTTGGATACTAAGGAGGTGAAATAAATCAGAGTGTTGGGTCTACGTGGGTAAAGGTGGAGAGGCGAAGGATGGTTGGGGAGAGAATGCGCACAGTCAGAGATCAAAGAAAAGAGAATTCTGGGGTGGGATTTTAGTGATGGAGGAAGCTAGATATAGGGA
Source organism: Cetorhinus maximus (assembly GCF_964194155.1). NCBI lineage: Eukaryota > Metazoa > Chordata > Chondrichthyes > Lamniformes > Cetorhinidae > Cetorhinus > Cetorhinus maximus. Next base: position 34,094,849 of record NC_135884.1, on the reverse strand, counting down.
AAAGCAAGACAATGGTGGGATTTATATGTAAGGATGAGACTTTAAATTTTGGAAAACCAGCAGCAAATCTAGATTAGCAAGTACAGGGCTGATGAACCAGTAGGATTTGGTGTAGGATACCGTATGGGGGCAGAATTTTGATGAGCTGAAGTTTACAGAAGGTCGATGATGGAATGTTGGCCAGAACAACATGGGAATGAAATATGGAGATGACAAAGCCATCACTGAGGGTTTCAGCAGCAGATGGGCTAAAGTAGAGGTAGAGGTATACTTTCTCATAAAGATGGAAGTAGATGATCTTTTTTATGAAGAGGTTGCTTTCCTTTCCAGAAGCTCAACTTGGGGTGAGACAGTGGCTAGGAAGGGGGTGTGAAAACATTATAGAAGATATGCAGTTTGTGGTAGGATCATAGACAATGGCTTCAGTTTTCCCAATGGAGGAAATTGCAGCTCATCTAAATCTGATGGCAAGCAGACTGGTGTCCCAGGGAGAGGGTGTTGATAAGTGTTGGAGAGCTAGAACTGGGCATTGTCAGTTTGCATGTGGAGACAGCCTCATGTCTGAAGATGATGTTTCCAATAGGAAGTATGTAGAAAAAGGAGAGGCCAAGGATGAATCCTTGGGAACTTTAATGGTACAATTAGGGGATGCAAAGCCAAGCCATTAAGTCATTCCCATGATCGTACTGACATCTGCATTGCAATGGAGAATAGATGCATTCTTCAACAAAGACAGGAAGTTGAAAAGAGAATGATAACTAGACCATTTTACACATCTAACAATGGGTTCAGAAGGACATTGGCAGAATCCTGGAAATAGGTTGCCTGCTATAAAATTCTCCCCGAATGTTTGTATGGCAAGAGATGGAATCCAAGATGAGAAAGGAAAAGCTACAAATCTATAAAATATTAAAAACCTTCCATCTGCATGTACTTCTTGCCTGCACCACTAGAATTCTTGTTTTCACATTTTTGTGCCATGTTTCCATTAAAATTTCCTGTGTCCACGTTCAATATATATTCTGCCCACGTAAACATATATAAATTGGGTCACAGCGATGATCTGCAGTTTGATAGCAGGGGAAATCATAAAATGGCATTAGAGCAAGTTGCTCTCTCTCAGGATGACAAAATGCCTGCATGATCAATGCCCGCAGTGGCACCAGAGCCAGACTGATCCAGCAGCTGACGAGCCGTTGCAGTCTGCAACTAAGCCATCTCAGGCTTGAGCTTTGAGACCCCACTAACTAATGAGCAATAGTCCTTATCTGAGCCACCGCAGCCTTTCACCTCCAAAGTGCAAGCCAAGAGAGGAATACATCAGCATTAGGGTAGATAACAGGTAACTTAAGATTGTATAAAAGCATTTGTGCAAACTCGTAAAATGATCAATCTTTTTGAAATCTTTGTGTGAAGAACGCTTTCGTAGTAACTAGTGATCTTCAAATGTCAGAAGACAAATATCAATGTTGTACTTTGGGCCAATGTAATTTGTTGGAATTTGAACGGATGTGACAGATGTTGAATACGATTATTAATGCAGGAAAGCAGGAATTGTTTTGCTGAAGCACTCTTTTTAATGTGCTTCTGCTGAAGAAACAACTGCAGCAGGTATTGAAGCCCTCCCACTTGTTCAACATCCTAAATGCTATTCATGTTGTCTCCCTCATTATGTTGAAGGTACTTGATTTAACACTGGCTCCATTGGTTGCTCTGGATGCAAAGCAAAGTTATGCAGCAAACCAATCTCATACTGGACATTATTTCTGGCATGTTTTGGAGGAATCCACCAGATTTGTTCAGGCAGGGGAGCATTCACTTGAGGACTCCAGAGTTCTGCTCAGCGAGGGCGCTAATTAACCCATGGATCTGATTATAGCTCAGTTTGGCTGCCAAGCATGGAATCCTGGGAGGTGCCAGAGACATAGCAATGACAAAGGGCGGAATTTTCCGTGCCCGCTGACGGCGGGTGTGATAGGTGGTGTGAGCGGACAATATGGCGCGATCAATTTCACAACAGCGGGAAGGCCGGTCACAATTATCCGTTCAGCCTGCCGACGGCAGGTTGCGTTTCCCGCCATCAGTTGTTGGGAACCTCATTGTAATACATCAGTATATCATTATCAGGTCATCCTGCCAGGCTCTTGCACCCCTACTGGATTGTCGGTGCACATCGATGGGAAAGCACACTAACGTGTTTCGCAACAGCACAGAGGTGACATGCACTTGGCGGCCTGTACTTTGGGTGAACTGGAGGTGAGTGCACAGCAAAGTTCTGCAGAGCTTGCCAAGATTGCCGTTGCTTTGCAGGCTTCAGGGGCGCCAGGGGGCTGCGGTTAAGTGCCACCCTGCCCGACTGATGGCGGGAGGGAATGGAATCAGGGGGCATGTGCAGCCCTGCCTCTAAGGCGACTTGTGAGCATGAGGGGGAGCAGGGGGCAAGTGCAGCCCTACCTCTGAGGTGACTTTTGAGGGTGAGGGGGAGAGGGGGGAAAATGCAGCCTTGCCATTGATGCAACTTGTGAGGTGGGCAAGTGCAGCCTTGCCATTGAGGTAACTTGTGAGGGGAGGCAAATGCAGCCTTGCCATTGAGACAGCTGTTGGTGGGTGGGAGTGGTGGTTAAGGGCAGCATCGCCTCTTGAGGCGACTGGTGGTGGGGGTTCCAGGGAGTGTGCATGATGCCTGCATCCTCAGTCGGTCACAGATCCCTGGCAGGGATGGCCCCTCAGGGATGAGGGCTACCTGCAGAAGCTGTGGCTGATGACACCCATGCAGCAGGCTCAGACTGCAGCAGAGTGAAGGTATAATGAGGTTCATGCTGCAGCTCGCAACTTGGTGGAGCAGACCATCGGGATGCTGAAGATGAGGTTCCGGTGCCTGGACCGGTCTGGTGGAGCCCTGCAACACAGTCCGTGCATCGTCGTCATCTGCTGCACCCTTTTTAACCTGTCGCTCCAATGGGGAGACGAGATAACTGAGGAGGAGTTGAGGGAGCTACACATCATCTCCAATGAGGACGCAGACGGGGATAAGGGTGAGGAGGTCCTCGGAGGCGACAATGACGGGGATGAGGCCCTCGCACTGGCTAGATGAGGCAGACGTGTTCAGGAGGCCCTCATAGCTGCTAGATTTGAGGAGGATGATGACGACATGCAGTAAGGTGACCCCATAATTCCTCGCATCGCATTTGTGAACGTTTGACTCCAGTTTGGCTTTTGGCAGCGTGAATACCCTCTGTGAGAATGCTCTTGTCAGGGAAACATGGTGGAGGCCCTGATAGTTGCTTGATTGCAGGTGGATGATGACGACATGCATTGAGGACACTCCATAAATCTTCACACAGCCTCTGAAAATGTCTGACTCCTGTCTGGCCGAGGGCAGCCCGTGGGTGCTCCATGATCAGGGTCATATCATAAAGATGCAGCCATGAAACTATAGAAGTTCTGATGCTTTGTCCGACTTCAGCACCTGAGCCCTTCAGGAGCTGGAGCACAGCATCGCTGGCCACAGATGCTAAAGAGATGGGGGCCAGCCCCTCCATAAAGGGGCTGAGAGCACACCGAAAGAATGAGACAACTCTGTGATGCCTGCCCGCTACATTCTGGCCGCAATAGAAAGCACCACTGATGTACAGGCATCAGTAATGTCTCCAGGGATTGTGAGGCCGGACCATCACTTTGGTCTGAAGGCTGCACAGAGCACAGGGATGAGGTCCTGGACTAAGATACTTGCCTTTATCTTGTGCAGAAAGGTTTCACATCTGAGTGACAAGACCACTGCTTATCAGAACAAGGAGCCATAGGCAGGGAGACATTCTTGGGAGTTTATTGACAATAGTGGACAGTATGTACAAGTGATTAACACCCATGCCAAGACTGTTCTCCTTAACTATCCTAACCCTGTCATCCACAGGGGAGGTGGAGGCAGCCTGCTGACTGTGACGCCCTCTCTGTGATGACTTTGGCAGGCGTTCTCTGGGCCAAGTCTTGGAGGGTCCTGGTCTGCTTTCAGGGTCTTGCTGTGTGGCAGTGGCACCCTCCTCGGCCTGTGGAGCTAAAGCTGCTGAGGCCACAGTAAGAGGGGAGTAGGAAGGACCGGACACACTCAGAGTCACCGGGATTGATGGGCCTGGAGTGTGCATCTGCGGATCCTCCTCCCTATGGGTGCCCGGGGGTCCCAGGCTGACTCCTTGAGGAGCAGGGGTCACTGGAGTGACACTGAGCTGCCCAGCACCCCTCTCGCATACATACTATTGGAGGTCAACTATGGCATCAGTGATGGAGTTGAGCCTGCGCAGTAGTGCAGGAGCAAAGTCCTGGACCAAGGTCTCCATGTTGGCCGCCATCCTACCAGTGTTGACCTCGGGGTATTGGCATGCCAGCGCTATCACCTCAGAGTGAAGGCGGACAGATTCCTCCATTGTGCCTTGCAACCTGAGGAGTGCAGCGGACATCACTTCCTGATATTCCCAAGCCTTTGCAGCTCCAACAACTGAGATATGACCGAGTCTAGAGGCTCGTCACCTGATTCAGCCTCAGACTCAGCAACGTTCTGGCCTCTAGCAGTCCTCCAAGTGCCGGACACCTGGGAAGTCCCTACCGCCACTTGTAGTGGACCAGACAGTGTGATGTGCTCACCAGATTGTGCCCCTGGGGCTACTCTAAAGCTAGGTCCCACCGAGATGTGTGTCTCTGCACTGGTGGAGGGTGAGGGTGAGCACTGTGATGGGACTTCAGGGAGGGTGCCTCCAGATTCCTCTTCAGACGTTTCATCGGGGCTTGATTGGAGACCCTGGGTCATGGACTCTGTTGGCTGTTTGGCAGATGTGCCTGCGAAATCAAGGAGAGATAATTAGTACATGGCAGTGCACATCACTCATGGCATGGTTGTCTGATGGATGTTGCACTTCTGGATCCTCGCTTGGTAGAGCAGCACCGACCTCACTGTCAGCACAAGATCGACCCAGATCTTTGCCGGCCAGTTGGATATCTCTGTTTTCAAAGTCCGTGAGGACCTTGATTTTGCACATTCCACCACTGGTCTGCGACCTCTCTCGTGTGCCAGCTTGTCCTGCATGGATAGAGATGGAGAAAGTGTAAGCAGGATGCCTGCCAGATGACAAGCACGCCTGGCCTGTGTGGGTGTTGAGTGGACCCATGGATGGGATGAGGACAATGACAGTGAGTGTGAGAATGTGAATGGTGATGACCCTTGAACTGGCAGTGAGTGCAGGCCCTGTGGATGTGTGATGGGTTTGAGTGTCTGTGATTTGAGTGATGAGATGAGTGACTTACCCTGGCGGAACAGAGGAGATCATTCATCTCTTGCGGCACTGGGTGGCTGTCCCTTTTTGCAGGGCATTGGCACTGACCACTGCTGCCACCACCTCCCAAGCTGGGATAGTGCTGTTGCTGCCCATCCTGTGGCTAGAGTGAGAGTAGAGAACATCTTGACGGGCTTCCACGGCATCCAAAAGGTGCTCGAGGGACACATTGCTGAACCTGGGGGCTGTCGACTTCTTCAGTTTCAGGGCCATGTCTTCCAACCAATGGCTTCCATGCTGCGGTGGTGAGATGGAAGCACTGAGATGTGTGCTTGTGGCTGGACTTTAAACATGACGCCTGGCGTGATGCAGCCTAGCGGGGTGATGGCGGGTAGGCGAATGACAGCCTGCCTGCCATGGAAACGGCGTGTTTCACGGGAGCCCATAAATAATGAAGCAGGTTCAGGACGATATGGCATGAAAACCCGCCATCACGGCCGGCGGGTAAAACGTCTTTTTACCCGCCTGCTACCGCGCTTAGTGCAAATCTGGGAAAATTCCACCCAAAGAGTGGGAAATGGAGGATTGCTGCAATATAAATGCATCACACCAACTGCGAAGTAAGTGGCCACGCATCTACATGATGCACTGCTGATGGTCATAAACCAGTTGTACAGTAGATCCTTTGGGATTTGTGAAAGCAGTGGGCTTATCTGAAAGAGCACCCAGAATGAGCTGAATAAAGTTAATAACACCCTGGATTTGTGGGAAGACTACAATATGCTGGACCTCAGAGCTCTATTCTGTTTCTGATTGCCATTATATATAATGAGGCATTAAATATCATGACATTTTCTAAGTGTGCATTTAAATCTTCCTGCGAGATATTTTCCCAATAACTATCACAAAATTTTATCAAAGTTAAAACCTATTAACCATAAAAATATAACTTGTGATTTTATTTTTTGTAGAATTTGTCATGAGTTTGAATATATTGTGGATAAAGCATTGAACATTCCTGAGAGTACAAAAGAAATGCTAGAAGTGATAGACTATGTGAATGAAGCAAAAAGTAAAGGCATTGCAGCTCTGAATGAAAGAATCAAAGTAAGTATTAAATAAATCTGTAAGTAATTTAATACTAGTCAGTCTTCTGTGATATTGGCCATAGAGAGCGAAGATCAAGTTAATTGCCTGAAAGTCAATAATGGACTGTATTCAATTTCTATCTGCAATATCTTGTCACCTATTGTAGTCAAGTTTTTGTCAGACTTTTGTGTCAGTATTTCTCATAATAAATTCCTACATCTTATTAAAATGAAAATTGCCTATTATAGTCCATCATCCTATAATTATATTCTCCCTTTGCGGTGGTGTGTAGCACCTTGGTTTTGCATCTCCCATTTTGTTTGTACAAAACAGAAAATGCTGGAAATACTCAGTAGATCAGGCAGCATTTGTGGAGAGAAACAAAGTTAACGTTTAGACCAGTTGAGTATTTCCAGAATTTTCTGTTTTAGTTCAGATTTCCAGCATCTGCAGTATTTTGCTTTTGTGTCATATTTCCTTAGCTGTAGAAGAGCAGTGTTATGTTATAACAAAATCTACTTCTCTGCTTCTCAAATTGGCATCAGTTTTGCTATTTAATTGTAAATAATGCTAATAGGTCAAAGTATTATATAAAAATTAGGATAAAATATGACTTTAACATGGGAACTGAACATATGCACATTTTGTATCTAGCTATTATCAAAAATCTTACATCTTTATGCCCTGCCCTCTAATCACACTTTAACAAGACTGAACTTGATCTTGACTAGCCCTGAGTAATGCCCATGGAAGATCAAAGAGTATTGATTATCATTAAACATAATTGAATCCATAATATATGAAAACATTCCAGTAAATTTAATTTGAACAATACCTATACATTACAAATATTGCATCTGCATGCATTTCCTGTTTAACACTTCTATTTTAATTTTTCCATTATAAACCCACAAATCATTTTTTTTCTTTATTTGTTCTTGGGACGTGGGTGTCAATGGCAAGGCCAGCATTTGTTGCCCATCCCTAATTGTCCTTGAACTGAGTGGCTTTCAAGGCCATTTCAGGGGGCAGTGAAGAGTCAACCACAGAATCTGGTAGGCCAGACCAGGTAAGGATGGAATATTTCCTTCCCCAAAGGACATTAGTGAATCAGATGGGTTTTTACAACAATCGATTATAGTTTCGTGGTCACCATTTGTTGTATTGTGTTGTGTGCCTGCATGCTATTGTAATGTAAAGGTGCTCAGCAGAGCAAGGGTTAATGTGGGGCCAGAGAATAGCACTGCCCATGGTGCATGGTTATTGACTGAGAGAACAGTTTAGGGAGAACACCCCAGAAGCAGCCTACCTGCATGGCAACAGCACTCTGCATGAAAGTAACCTGTGATCTGTAAATAGTTAAAGACTACCAATAAAGGGTTTGTGTTTAAACACACAAGTCTCAAGATCCTCTCATCACTGAGACACCACACCTTAACACAACATGGTTAGCAGCAGTGGGAGCTCCTAAAAGATATCACATCAGCGGTGCTATGAAAGGTGATATTTTAAATAATGAACCCAGAACAGTATCCCAAGGTATGAAAAACTAAAAGCAGCTGAAGCCAAACTAGAGAGATGTGCACCTCAGAAGAAACCTTGAGGAAGCTTCACTATAGACTTAGAAGTTGAGGAATCCACCAGAGTGAGTGGTGCCACCCCAAGTGATGCATAGTGAAGACACCTGCTCAGATCACAAAAATGGGTGTGCAATGTACAAAAAATTGCAAGACCCTGAGTGATGCAGAGTCAAAGAACCTGGTTTATTCATGAGATGGTGAGCAAAAGTTATCAAAAAGAAGCTGTACTTACATTATAGAATAGGTGGCAGCTCACCATATCCATTAGGCAGCTGAAGGAAAGCTGCCATGCCAGCCAGCACTATATAACACAAGGTGGCCAACCTGAAGTTTAAAAAAAAGAACCTACAGAGTTTAAAATAAAGAAACCTGCAGAGTATAATAAAAAGTTCAAAAAAATCCCCTTCAAGCCAAGCAGAAAACACAGAAAGCACTACTGCAGCTTTAGGTTTAAACAATAAATGGCTGCGATTGAAAGGCAAGGCTGCCAAAACTCCCAAAGCGTGGGACGTCCAACATCAAAAGGACCTGCAGAGGTAAAAGAAACAACAGAAGTAATTGTCCAGAAAAGAGGTGCTGCTGTTTTGGAGTTTTTAAAAAGTTTTAAAAAAAAAGAGGCCCACGATTGCAGGAATCCCAAAAAAGTGCAGGAAAATCACAGACCAAGAAAGCTGACAGCTGCAGACAGCCTGCAGTGAAAAAAATGGTTACTCCACTCGCAGTCTTAAAGGCACAATGATATTTAAAGCTGTAACTACAAGAAAACACAAATGGCCATGGACAGAAAATTAGAAGAGCCAGACACATTTTGGATAAGGAAATGGTTACACCAGGCACAAGAGTAGGCTAGCACACTCCCAATAAAGTGCCAAGGGCAACAAGAGACCCCAGAGAGAGGGCAACTCCCAATAAAGCACTGAGGGCAACAAGAGACTCCAGAGGGAGGGCAACAAAAGACCCCAGAGGGAGGGCAACAAAAGACCCCAGAGTGAGGGAGACAGAAGACCCCAAAGTGAGGGAGACAATAGTGGAATAAGCCACAAGATGGTTGCCAACCATGCCAGTGCAAGGAAATTCATGAGCTAAAGAGTTTAGCGCCGAAGAAAAAAAATGGCTGAGAAGCTGCCAAAAGGCTCAAAAATAAAGTTTCTTGAAAAAGCTGACATGGTACCCAAACTGCAACAGCAGATGGCTGTGAATGAAGGAAAGCTGTCTGAGATAATTCAAAAGAAGCAAAATGTGCAAAAAGCAAATTAAGCTGTTCTACCAGAAAATGTTTGTATCAGAGCTGAACTGGAAGATTTGAAGCACAAGATTCAAGCTGAATCAACAAGACGATGCACTGAAGCCCAGAGTGAACTGGCAAGAGGTCAACAAGAAAACAAACAGTTGAAAGAACAATTGATTGTCCTTCAAGATCAAATGCAAAAGGAATCGTAACTATTCAGTAACATGAAGAAATGAAAACTGTCTTAAACAGCAGAATGGCAACACAGCAGAAGAAACTCAAGGAGACGCCACTGAGTTACAGAAAAACACAAGCTGCAGCAAGTAAGCTTTGCAAAGAAAAAGAAAATCTGTTAATGGATCTTTACCTGTTACAAGAATCCCAAATTTTATTCCTCTGGAAAATTACGAAGAGAAGTAAAATGAATTTCATGTCACGCTGAACAAACTGAAGAACCAATTGGCAGGGAAGACTCAGCAATGTTCAATATTGCAGGAGGAAGCTGAAAGCTACAGAAAACAGACTGAAGAAACAGTTGAATGGAAAAGAGGAGGTATTAAAAGCAAAAGCCATAGAACTTTCCAAGCTGCAAGTGGATAATAAAGCCATGCATAGCATAATTACAGAACGGAAACAAATTAAGACTTCACCGCAGACAAACCTGACCAATAGTGAAACCAAACTGAAGGACGAGGACAAAGTTCTGTTGCAGAGAAAGAAAAGACAGAAATGAGATTGGAAAATGTAAATCCGACACTAAAACACAGGGAACTCAAAGAAGAGAAAGCACTGGATGTATCAGACATACTGAGAACCATTGAACTGAATGATAAGATTCATAAGCTTGCAAAATGATCTGAAAATAAAACAGTAGATAAATGTTTGGATGAAATTGTAAACAAGTGGAAATGAAGGTTCCATTTGTGAAACGTCAATGTTCAGCAAGAACATGGCGGACACCTCAGAAAAAGAAAGTTCGAGTCCACTCTAGGAATGAACGAGTGCACATTCCCTTCGGAAGGAACGGGACAAACCCACAGTGTCTGAAAAAAGCAGACGAGTTGCTATTAAAAAGAGACACAACTCAGAGATGCAAAAAGTGGATCAAATTGGGATAGCCAAGTACCAGAAACACAGAGCACTACTACCAGTCCTCCAAGCATCTCAGACCAAGATGTGGCAGAACTGTCAAGCCTCAAGAGTGTCTGAATTTGTAAAGTCAGAGATTTGGGGTGGGGGAGAAGGGATAGCAAGTAAAGATTGTATTGTAATACTCCGTTGGAAGGGAGGAAAGTTTTCTTTGGAGAAGGAAGTGGATGTTGTATGATGTTGTATGTGCCTGCATGCCATTGTAATGTAAAGGTGCTCGGCAGAGCAAGGATTAATGTGGGACTAGAGAATAGCAATGCCCATGGTATGATGGACAGAGGCACAGAGAATAGACAGAGAACAGTCTAGAGAGAACACTCTAGCAGCAGACTACCTGCATGGCAACAGCACCATGCATGACAGTAACCTGGGATCTATAAATAGTTAAAGGCTACCAGTATATGGTTCATATTTAAATATAGAAGACCTTCTCATCAATGAGCCACAACAACCGAACCCATATTACAACACTATTACTGAAATGTCTGTTTTCAGATTTATTACTGATATTTAAATTCCGCCAACTGCCATGGTGGGCCTTAGCTCCTGTCAAAAGATAAGTTTGGAATTCAAATTTTTTCAGAGCTGTGATGCTATGAACTGAATTCAGATTGTACAATGTGATCTTGTGCTGTACAAATTCCCAGGATGCATTCAGTAGCTGCTGGAATATTCTCCTTTGAATTTCTCACTGTTTCTGCTCAGCTTTATATCAATTTTTTAAGTATTCATTCATGGGATGTGGGCATCGCTGGCTAGACCAGTATTTATTGTCCATCCCTAATTGCTCTTAGAGAAGGTGGTGATGAGCTTCCTTCTCGAATTACTGCAGTCAATGTAGTGTAGGTACGCCCACAGTGCTGTTCAGGACGGAAACATAGAAACTAGGAGTAGGAGTAGGCCAATCGGCCCTTTGAGCCTGCACCGCCATTCATTATGAACATGGCTGATCATCCAACTCAATAGCCTGCTCCCACTTTCTCCCCATATCCTTTGATGAGGCTCCCCCTCATCAATTCTACTAGTTACCTTCTCAAAAAATTCCAGTAGATTTGTCAAGCATGATTTCCCTTTCATAAATCCATGCTGACTCTGTCTGATCCTGCCACTGTTTTCCATGTGCTCAGCTATTAAATCTTTTATAATGGACTAGAATTTTCCCCACTACCGACGTCAGGCTGACTGATCTATAATTCCCTGTTTTCTCTCTACCTCCCTTTTTAAATAGTGGGGTTATATTAGCTACCCTCCAATCTGTAGGAACTGTTCCAGAGTATATAGAATCTCGGAAGATGACCACCAACGCACACACTATTTCTAGGGCCACTTCCTTAAGTACTCTGGGATGTAGATTATCAGGCCCTGGGGATTTATCGGCCTTCAATCCCATCAATTTCCCCAACACCATTTCCCTACTAATACTGATTTCTTTCAGTTCCTTCCTCTCACTAAACCCTGTGTTCCCCAACATTTCTGGTATGTTATTTGTGTCCCCCTTTGTGAAGACAGAACCAAAGTATGTATTTAGTTGGTCAGCCATTGCTTTGTTTCCCATTATAAATTCCCTTGTTTCTGACTGTAAGGGACCTACATTTGTCTTCACCAATCTTTTTCTCTTCACATACCTATAGAAATTTTACAGTCAGTTTTTATGTTCCCCGGAAGCTTACTCTCATACTCTATTTTCCCCTTCTTAATCAATCCCTTGGTCCTCCTTTGCTGAATTCTAAACTGCTCCCAATCCTCAGGTCTGTTGCTTTTTCTGGCCAATTTGTATGCCTCTTCCTTGCATCTAATACTATCTCTAATTTCCCTTGTAAGCCATGGTTTGGCCACCTTTCCTGTTTTACTTTTGCGCCAGACAGGAATAAACAATTGTTGCAGTTCACCCATGCACTCTTTGAATGTTTGCCATTGCCTATCCACCGTCATCCCTTTAAGTAATGTTTCCCAATCCATCAGAGCCAACTCGCGCCTCATATCATCATAGTTTCTTTTATTAAGATTCAGGACCCTAGTCTTAGAATCAACCACATCACTCTCCATCTTGATGAAGAATTCTATCATATTATGGTCGCTCATCCCCAAGGGGCCTCGCACAACTAGATTGCCAATTATTCCTTTCTCATTACACAATACCCAGTCTAGGTTGGCCTGTTCTCTGGTTGGTTCCTCAACGTATTGGTCCAGAAAACCATCCTGTATACACTCTAGGAATTCCTCCTCTACGGTACTGTTACTAATTTGATTTGCTCAATCTATATGCATATTAAAGTCACACATAATTACAGATGTTCCTTTATTGCATGCATCTCTAATTTCCTGTTTAATGCCATTCCCAACATCACCACTACAGTTTGGGAGTTTGTATACAACCCCCACTAATGTTTTTTGCCCCTTAGTGTTTCTCAGCTCTACCCATACAGATTCCACATTGTCGAAGCTAATATCTTTCCTCACTATTGCGTTAATTTCCTCTTTAACCAGCAATGCAACTCCACCGCCTTTTCCTTTTTGCCTGTCGTTCCTAAATAGTGAATACCCCTGGATGTTCACTTCCCATCCCTGGTCACCCTGCACCCATGTCTCTGTAATCCCGACAATATCATACCTGTTTACATCTATTTGCGCAGTTAATTCATGCACTTTATTGCGAATGCACCTTGCGTTAAAGCACAAAGCCTTAAGGCTTGTCTTTTTAACATTACTTGTCCCGTTCCCATTATTTTTCACTGAGGCCCTGTTTGATTCTTGCCCTTGATTTCTCTGCCTATCACTTTTCTTATTCCCCTTTCTATCTTTTGTTCTTGTCCTTGATTCCCCTTTCTCTGACTCCTTGCATAGGTTCCCATCCCCCTGCCATTTTAGTTTAAACCCTCCCCTACCACTCTAGCAAATGTTCCCCCTAGGACATCAGTCCCGGTCCTGCCCAGGTGTAACTGGTCCAGTTTGTACTGGTCCCACCTCCCTCAGAACTGGTCCCGATGTCCCAGGAATCTGAAACCCTCCCCTTCACAACATCTCTTCAGCCACGTATGCATCCGATATAACCTGCTATTTCTACTCTGACTAGCACGTGGCACTGATATCACTACCTTTGAGGTTCTACTTTTCAACTTACTTCCTAACTCCCTATATTCTGCTTTTAGGATCTCATCCCTTTTTTTTACCTATGTCATTTGTACCAATGTGTACCACGACCACTGGCTGTTCACCCTCCCCCTTCAGAATGTCCTGTAGCCGCTCTGAGACATCCTTGACCCTAGCACTAGGGAGGCAACATACCATCCTGGAGTCTCGTTTGCGGCCACAGAAACACCTATCTATTCCCCTTACAGAAAAATAATAAAGGGAAAATAATGACAGAAAGGTAAAGAAAGAAAAAAGTATAAAAATTTAGATTTCAAATTTTCAAAACTTGTAACTGCAATTTACTGCTGCAGGAATATGATTCCACTGTTTCAACTGTTCCTTTTCTGCGCTGGAGAGGATGAGTGGTATTGCAGGAACATAAATCTTGACAATAGATGGGTAATTACAGTGTTAATTACTAGCCTTGACATTATGTAGCAAGCTTCCTTGGTAATTAATGCACAAATATATCAATTACAGCAAGCTCCCATTTTCACAAGGCTAATCGCAGGAGCAATGTAGATTGCCCATCAAGCTGCTTATGGAATAAAAACAAAATGCTGGAATATCTCAGCAGGTCTGACAGCATCTGTGGAGAGAGAAACAGAGTTAACGTTTCAAGTCCACATGACTCTTCTTCAGAGCTAAAGAGAAGTAGAAATATGATGGAATTTTTACTGTTTAAGGGGGGTGGAGCAGGTAAAGCAGGATAGAAGGTCAGTGATAGGTGGGGGCTAAGGAGAGGTTGACAAAGATGTCATGGACACAAGACAAAGAGTGTTAATGGTAGTGGTGAAGACTAAAAAAGGTGCTGATAGTGGCATAAAGGTAAGGAAGCAGAATGTGTTAATAGCAAAAGGGTCAGCACTCTGTGAAAGAACAACATAGAACAAGTGACAGATCGCCCTTTTGAGGGGGAGGTGGGGGGAGGGGGCAGTGGTTGGGGAAAAAGGATAAAAAAGGGGATAGAAAGGGAGATAAAAAGGGATAAAACAATGAATAAAAATGAAAATAAGTAAACAAAAAATAAGTTTTAAAAAAGGGATTAAAGAAGGGTTGAAGATAGAGGAGAGAGTTCATGGTCTGAAGTTGTTGAACTTAATGTTAAGTCTGGAAGGCTGTAAAGTGCCTAATCAGGGCACTTATGCTTATGGGATTGCTCTTCCTCACCACCAATTGCTGGATGATTTACACACTACTTTAGTAACACCTTGTGCATTTAACACTTTATTTAACCAGCAAATTCTGACCCTGACGTCCATTCTGATCATAAGGGGCTTTTTCTTTTGCACCTCTGGATTATACTATTGCATGATTAGATATTGGTGGTATGGGCACACTCCTGAACAAAAGATGCCTGGACCAATTGTACAAATGATCAGCACTGTTGAACCAGGAGAATAACTACTACAGAGCCCAATATTTGAAAGTTACCAATAACAACTTTGGCCTTACAGAGGCCTTTGAGAGTATAATTTCTGTTGTGGTGCAGTTCAAAACTATGCTGTGATGTATTTACAATTATGTAGATGTATGGCAGTTACCGAGTCTTATTCTCTTCCATTGGAAGTTAGAAACAAAAATATTTTTCATTACATTAAATGTATTTGCGACTTTCCAGTTTGCAGGAACCTTTCTCTATAGGAATTTGAAAGATAACCACCAATGCATCCACTGTCTCTCTAGCCATCTCCAACACTCTGGGATGAAGCTACTCTGGTCCAGAGGATTTATCAACCTTCAATCCAGTTAGCTTTTCAAGTACTACCTCTTTACTATTACTAATTTCTTTTAGTTCTTCAGTTTCACAAGTCCCTTGGTCGCCTAGTATTTCTGGGAGATTATCTGTATCTTCTTCTGTGAAGACAGATACTAAGTAACCATTTAGTTTCTCCTCCATTTACCTGTTCTCTATCTGTAATGGGCCCACATATGTCCTAGCTAATCTTTTCCTTTTCAGATACCTAAAGAAGCTTTTACAGTCCATCTTTATGTTCCACGCTAGTTTGCATTCATATTCTCTTTTCCTTTCTTAATCAGTTTCTTAGTCCTCCTTTGCTGGGTTCTAAGTTGCCCCCAATCCTCAGGCTTACCACTTTTTCCAGCATCCTTATAACCCACTTCCTTTGGTCTAATGCAATCCTTAACTTCTTTTGTTAACCATGGTTGATTTACCTTTCCCTTTGGGTGTTTGTGCCTCAGAGGAATGTATATCTGTTGTAGACTGTGTAGCATTTCTTTAAATACCAGTCATTGCCTGTCTACTGTCAAATCTTTTAGTATATTTTCCCAATCCACGATAGCCTACTTGCCCCTCATATCTTCATAATTTCCTTTCTTCAGATTCCAGAATGAACTATGTCGCATTCAAACTTAATGCAAAATTCTATCATATTATGGCAATGGCGTGAACTTCGGGAACTTGCCCACAAGTTCTTCACTAACAACATGGGAATAAGTTAGGGCTGATGCATTCAGGAATAAGTGAATTTTTAACAGTGTGTTATGTGATAATTACTGCCAAATAATCTCATGGTCCTAACAATGTAATTTTACAGGCGCGGGGTTTCATTCCTTTATAAGTGTTGGAGATTTTCACAAAAATAGAAATTAAAATAATTCTGTTTTTACTTTTCCCATCTGTCCTTTTTAGTTCTCTTTTAAACTCATTGGTCGTTCTTGATTTTTATTTTGCTTTCTGTGGATGATTTAAATTTAATTTATACTTACTGCTTTAGTCCCTGCATGTCTCAGTGAAGATTTTTCAATCTGATTGGTTGAAAGGCCTTGCTGTTTCTTGACCAGTTCATAACCATCACAGGTGAAATGTAAGAGGCCCTATGCTGGATCAGACATCGAGTGAGAGAAAGTCTCCGCTTAAAATCCTGAACTTGTGGGCACCTGTCAGCAAGGTGAAAAGCGATTGCTGTCCCTTCGGCAGTGAGCAGAAAATTTGTTCTGCTAGCTCTGTTGGCCAATGCTTTTAAGAAAGATTTTTGGATTTGAGTAGAGCTCCATAGCTAACACATAGAAGCATAGAAAAATTAGGGCGCAGAAAGTGGCCATTCAGCACATTGTGTCTGCCTGGCCGAAAAAAAGAGAAAAAAAGAAACTAGTCGCTCATTTTTAATCCCACTTTCCAGCACCTGATCCAGGGCCTTGCAGGTTACAGCACTTCAGGTGGAGATCCAGGTACCTTTTAAATGAGTTGAGCATTTCAGCCTCAACCACCAATTTAGGCAGTGAATTCCAGATGCCACCCACCCTTTGGGTGGATAAGTGTTTCCTCATGTCCCCTCTAATCCTTTTACAACCAACTTAAATCTGTGCCCCGTGATAACTGACTCTTCAGCTAGGAGAAGCAGGTCTTTCCTGTTTACCCTATCTAGGCCCTAATAATTTTGTACACCTTAATTACACATCTGGATGTTCATAATTAAGATTTGACCTGATTGACCAATCATGCCATAGTGTTAGAAAATAGCTTTGTGCCCTAAATCATATATTCAAGCAGCCACAGAAAATGATTTATTTACAATTATAGAAAGAGGAATATTTCTATGGATGGGAATGCGTTCAATGTACATTTCCATCACCATTTAATTGATGCAAAAATAGTTTTAAATTTCTCTTTCTGCAGTTGCATACATAATAAACAGTTTTAGAATGATTTTTCTTCTTGGGAAGTAAATGCTTAGATGACGTCAATGCTGGATCCCACAGTATGTATTAGGGCCGTTTCATGTTCTTTTTGTTCTTGAATTCTTATTTGAAAACATGAAATGATTGCAGAACTCAGTAACAGCTAAGTACTAATGTGCAAGATGAATTTGTGTCCCACAGGAAATTCTATATCTGAAAACTATCCTGCATGTAATTCTTAATGGTTTTACAGGAACTTCATCGCAGGTTGGATTACCTGTTGGATGTTTATATGTTCAATCCTGCAGACATAGATTTACATGCCACAGTTCTCTTTTGGCCAAGGAACATCATACCAATTTTTGATGAAAATGATGAGGTATGTAGAGTAATGCCTTGCACCTTCGCTGTCTCAAGGTTCTGCACAAAAAGAGATAGGAAAATAGATGCTGAGCAATGGAGAGAGATTAGGAGGATTGACTCAAAAGTTGGAAAGATAGATTTTTGAGAAGTTTCATGAAGGAGGTAAAAGAATTGGGGGGTGAATAAATTAAGGGAAGAAGATCCAATGAATTGGGCCGTGACACCTGAAGAGGGGTGAGCATATTTTTTTTGAGGGCTCTTTTTGAGTTTTTCTTCAAGGCTACTTCTTCATTCTCACTAACTCTTTTATTGCCGAAGAAAGGAATTTTTTGTCAAAACTTTTCATCTTGTACTCATCAGGACAATTCACAAGAAAATACCAATGTCAGTTTCCCCTCGGGGTGGTGGGGGTTGGGGCTTGGACCTCAGATGGTGGGTGTGGGTTGGGCAGAGGTCAGGAGGGGGAGGTGGTCGGACCTCGAGTGGGTGAGGTTGTGGGGCTTCGGACCTCAAGTAGTTGGGGTGGATTGGGGCATGAGGGGGCGACGGTCGGATCTCAGATGGGTGGGGGCGTCGGACCTCAGCTTGGTAGGGGAGTGGGGGTGGGGCGGATTGGACCAAGGGTTGGGGGGTGGTGGGCGTGGGGGGGTGGGGGGGTTGGGGAGGGTCAGAACTTGGGCGGAAGGGGCTGTGGTGGGGGTTTGGGGGTGATGTACCTTGAGTGGGGAGGTGTTTGGATGGGGCTCAGATCTTGGATGGGGGGGTGGGGGTGTGAGATCTTGTGTGGGGAAGAGTTGGGGGGGTTGAGACCTTGAATGGGGGGGTGGTGGTGGTGGGGTGTTGGTGGAGTTGGGGGCGAGTCGGAACCCGGGTGGGTGGGGTGGGGGGGCGGGTTGGGTTGGGAGGGGGGAGGATCGGGCCTCGGAGGTGGGATGGGAATTTGGGTCGGGGGGTTTGTCAGGCCTGTGGGTGGAGGGCGCGGAAGGTGTCTGATCGGGTTGGGAGACTGGGGGGTGCGGCCTGTGGATGGTGCGGGTCACGTTGGATTGGGAGAGGAGATTGGGCCTGCGGGTTGGGGGGAGTCCCATGGGGAGTTGGGCAGTTGGGAATACCGTGAGGAGGTGTTTAGAGGGGGGTGGGGGTAGTCCTGTGGGGTGGGAGGGTGGTGGTCAGGGGTGGGGGTAGTTCTCTGGGGGGTCGGGGATGTGGGGGAGAGTCAAGTGGCCGGGGGTCAGCCTGGATCTTTATGACAGTTGCCCAGAAGTTAGAAGAGGTTTTAATTCTTTTCTGTATAACTATGTGTGTAACACAGCTGGAACCATCTGAAGTTTGCGATTTAAATCGCGTTTTCAAGTGGTTCCCAACTCAGGGCAATTGCCCAGAGGAAGTTTGCACTTCTGGGCAATTACCATGCATACCCTTATCTGTGAACTTCCGAAGGGGATTCCCCAGCGCATCTTTGGGCTACCCCGCCAAATCCGACACTGGGGATCTCTGAAGTTACAGCCCGTCATCAAGAGAATATGTTTGAAATTTAAACAAGGCAGCTTGACCCTGATTGGTCAAGGCATTGCCCTGAGGAATGGGTCAGAAAATGGCTGTCACTTATTTTGTTTAGCTGAAACTGACGCAATGTATGTACATGTTCTTTCTGCCCGGAAAGAACAGGGCCCAGTGTATTAATATATGTAGCTTCCAGTACACGCAAATACACCACATTACGAGCACAACTAACAATCAACATATGATAAATAATCCTCAATGTGCCAAGAATTACTTTTGACAACCAATTTAAGATTGTTAGTTGTGCTCGCAATGTGGTGTACTTGCGTGTACTGAATTGTATCTTAAATTGGTTGTCAAAAGTAATTCTTAGCACATTGAGGATTATTTATCAGATGTTGTCCAATCGCAGAATCACATCTAATGTTGGACACTGGGTTTTGAGTTTTGCAAGCACAGGCTAGTTGGGTATGGTCTGTACCCTGCCCATTGCAAACAGTGGCTGGGACATGCTATTTGATATGATCTGTACTACCAAAACTCTAAAACATTATTGACCTACACCGCAATTTTTAAGGATTTGTGAATTTGTACTCTCAGATCCCTTTGCTCCTTTATCCCAGTTTGATTCTTGTTTTGCAAGTAATATTGGCCTCCTTATTTTTCTTACAAAAATGTAACTCCTCACACTTAACTACAGTGAAATTAATTTAACATTTATTCATGTTAAATCAATGTTTTAGAGTTTTGGTAGTACAGAACTTGAGTATTGCTGAAAAAAGACATGTTGAAGCTTTTTGTCTTGCACTCATCAGGATACTCACAAGAATACCAATATGTAAGGGGAAAATTTATACGGTATGTGAAGAGAGTGCTGACTGCTTGACAAGTGATGTTGCTATGGAGAATGCACCACTGATGGTGACTGACAGTTAACTGCCAAGCATTGTTTGAAATTTAAACAAGGCAGCTTGACCCTGATTGGTCAAGGCATTGCCCTGAGGAATGGGTCAGCAAATGGCTGTCACTTATTTTGTTTAGCTGAAACTGACACAATGTATGTACACATTCTTTCTGCCCGCAAAGAACAGGGTCCAGTGTATTAATATATGTAGCTTCCAGTACACGCAAATACACCACATTACGAGCACAACTAACAATCTTAAATTGGTTGTCAAAAGTAATTCTTAGCACATTGAGGATTATTTATCAGATGTTGTCCAATCGCAGAATCACATCTAATGTTGGACAATGGGTTTTGAGTTTTGCAAGCACGGGCTAGTTGGGTACAGTCTGTACCCCGCCCATTGCAAACAGCGGCTGGGACATGCTATTTGATACGATCTGCCAGTCTTTGGGATGTATGGCCTACATACCTAGCATCACACTGGCATTGAAATTCATATACCACATTACTCATTTGTATGATAGAGAGACCGCCTTTTTGGCTTGATGGCAGCATCCTGTTAGTGGCGAATACCACTCGTGTTACTATTGCATAGTAGCAGCTTGAACCAGCTAGTTTCACCAAATTTTTGAGCTTCCAGGATAATCTGAGGTAGATTGGGCATTTTTCAGGGCCGAAGGTGATGACCTTAGGCCCGTTTAGGAGTTTGAGTGATATACAGCGTGAAATGATCTGATCAGGGTAGCCATTAACCTGCAGGATGACTTTGATGCACCTTATTTCAGCATCAAGCTTGCATGGTGAACAATAGCACAGCCCCTATTTCCAAGGTTGCTGATAAGACTAATCTTACAGCAGGTAGAACTGTAAGAATCCTAAAGCGTATATTGACCAGTGAAGGTAGGCTTGTGGTAGACCATGGTAGAGAATCCCCTGCCAGATTTCTCAACAAGTACATCAAGGAAGGAGAGTTCATTTGACTGCTCCATTTCAAAGGGGAATTTGAGCGCAGGATGAAGCCCATTAAGACATGTAAGGAAATAGTTACATGTAGCTGCTGATTTACATATGGCAAATGTATCATCCACATATCAGAAATATGCAAGGGGTAAGAGGTTAGGTGTCATTCCATCGAGGACACATTTCTCATGGAACCCAAAAAAGATGTTTGCAAGTGCTCGCCCTAGAGGGGATCCCATGGCAACACCATCTATTTGGGCATACATGGTGTCATTAAAACTGAACTCAACTGCGCGAGTTGCTGAGCTCATAAGTTCAATCGATACTGATTCACACAATGGTGGCAGGTCTAGATTGCCATAATATAGTGCTGCAGTGCAAATATCTATGGCTTCCTTAAGCGGAACATTGGTGAATAGGCTAGCAATGTCAAATGAGCACATGGACACAGCATTGCTATCGATATGCAAGTCCCATATGGCCTTTGCAAATGCGAAGGAGTCCTTCACCATGTATGTGGAAAACATGGTCAATGCTGGTTGGAACAATTTGCTGAATCATTTGGCCAATTCTTGTTGTGCAGAACCGGTCATAGGTAAGATCAGGTGTAAAGGGACATCGCTTTTCTGTGTCTTGGCAGCACATGCATACGCAGACGTAGCGAACCATGAGGATGAACCCAATCATATATATCACGCGGTAGCTCATTACTCTTATATAAGTCCAGCAAGCGTTTTTTTAGCTTACTTTCGAGCAAGGCTGTCCGGTCATGTTGAGCGGCAGGGCCAATGGATACGAATTTGGACCTGTCATTAAGAATGATGTGCGTTTTGTTGAGATAGTCACACTTGTTAAGGTTGACTATTCCCGTCCCTTTGTCAGGTTTACAGATGTGTATGTCCGGGTTTTTGTTTTTCAGTTTGATCCGTTTATGTTGCTATATTGATGCAATAGATGACAGTTCCATAAACAGTACCTGTTTGAAATGCATCCAAACTGTAAACTCACTTCAGTGGAAGCGGTTTGGCAACACAATTAATGATGCCACTAAACACATAACAAATCTTTTTGACCAGGGAAAGCAAGGAGTTTGTTCTTGCGCATGGTTTTAATTTTGACGTGCCTTCATTCCAAAGCAAATGGGCAGAGGTATTAGCTGAGTTTGAACTCCTCTACTCCCAACTATCCCACCACAAACCAGTGTCCATTGAAGATGCTGAATCCTTGAAAGCATGCCTAGCTGATCTAGCACACGGATATTGTGGGATTCCGAACAACCTGTCCGACTTTCACATGCAACGCGAATGTCTTACAGCGTTGAGGCCTTAAGACCAACCAGACATACACATCAGTAAACCTGACAAAGGGACGGGAATAGTCATCCTTCACAAGTGTGACCATATCAACAAAATGCATGCCATTCTTAATGGCAGGTCCAAATTCGTATCCATTGGACCTGCCACTTAACATGATCGGACAACCTTGGTCAAAAGTAAGCTAAAAAAAACTTGCTGGACTTGTGCAAGAGCAATGAGCTACCATGTGATTTACATGACAGGGTTTGTCCTCACGGTTCACTACATCTGTGAATGCATGGACTGCCTAAGACACACAAAAGTGTCCCTCTATGCCCCATCTTATCCATGATCAGTTCTGGATAACATGAATTGGCCAAATGGTTGGGCGAATTGTTACCACCAGTAATGAATAAGTTTTCCACATACACAGTGAAGGACTCCTTCATACTTGTGAAGGCCATACAGGACTTGCATATTGATAGCATGTGCTCATTTGACATTGCTAGCCTATTCACCAATGTTCCACTTAAGGAAGCCATAGATATTTGCGCTGCAGCACTATAAAATGGCAATCTAGACCCGCCACCATTGTGTGAATCAGTATTCATTGAGCTTATGAACTCAGCAACTTGCGCAGTTTTATGACACCAAGTATGCCCAAATGGATGGTGTTGCCGTGGGATCCCCTTTAGGCCCAATTCACGCTGGGTTCCATGAGAAACGTGTCTTCGATGGAATGACACCTAACTTCCTACCCTTCGCATATTTCCAAAATGTGGATGATACGTTTGCTATATTTAAATCCACAGCTGCATATAATAATTTCCTTACATATCTTAATGGGCTTCATCCTGTGCTCAAATTCACTTTGAAATGGAGCAATCAAATGAACTCCCTTTCCTTGACGTACTAGATGAGAAATCTGCCAGGGGATTCTCTACCGTAGTTTACCCCAAGCCTACCTTCACTGGTCAATTTACATGTTGGGATTCTTGCGGTTCCACATGTTATATGATTGGTCTTATCAGCAGCCTTGTAAATAGGGCCCGAGCCATTTGCTCACCATGCAAGCTTAATGCTGAAGTAAGGCGCGTCAAAGACATCCTGCAGGATAATGGCTACCCTGATCAGATCATTTCATGCTGTATGTCATGCAAACTCCTGAACAGGCCTAAGGCTGTCACCTTCGGCCCTGAAAAGTGCCCAGTCTGCCTCAGATTACCCTGGAAGGTCAAGGTATCTCAAAAATTTGAGCAACAGGTGAAGCTAGCTGTTTTACTCTGCTACTATACAGTAGCAACACGAGTGGTATTCGCCACTAACAGGGTGCTGCCGTCTAGCCAAAAAGATGGTCTGCCTATCACACAAATGAGTAATGTGGTATATGAATTTCGGTGCCAGTGTGATGCTAGTTAGGAAGGCTGTATGTCCCAAGAATTGGCAGATCGTACCAAACAACATGACGCAGCTGCTGTTTGATTACAAAAGTAGGGAGGTCATGTTGGAGTTGTATAGAACCTTGGTGAGGCCACAGCTGAAGTACTGTGTGCAGTTCTGGTCGCCACATTATAGGAAGGATGTAATTGCACTGGAGGGGCTGCAGAGGAGATTCACCAGGATGTTGCCTGGGATGAAACATTTAAGTTATGAAGAGAGGTTGGATAGACTTGGGTTGTTTTTGTTGGAGCAGAGAAGACTGAGGGTCGACCTGATTGAGATGTACAAGATTATGAGGGGCATAGACAAGGTGGATAGGGAGCAGCTGTTCCCCTTAGTTGAAAGGTCAGTCACAAGGGGACATAAGTTCAAGGTGAGGGGCAGGAGGTTTAGGGGGGATGTGAGGAAAAACCTTTTTACCCAGAGGGTGGTGACAGTCTAGAATGCACTGCCTGGGGCGGGTGGTGGAGGTGGGTTGCCTCACATCCTTTAAAAAGTACCTGGATGAGCACTTGGCACATAATAACATTCAAGGCTATGGGCCAAGTGCTGGTAAATGGAATTAGGTAGGTAGGTCAGGTGTTTCTCACGTGTCGGTGCAGACTTGGTGGGCCGAAGGGCCTCTTCTGCACTGTGTGATTCGGTGATTCTGTTTGCAACGGGCAGGGTACAGACTGTACCTAACCAGCCCATGCTTGCAAAACTCAAAACCCAGTGTCCAACGTTAGATGTAATTCTGCAATTGGACAACATTTGATAAATAATCCTTAATATGCTAAGAATTGCACTGACAACCAATTTAAGATTATCAGTCATGCTTACAATGTGACATATTTGCGTGTACTGGAAGCTACATATACACAGGGCCCTGTTCTTTGCAGACAGAAAGAACATGTACATACATTGCGCCTGTTTCAGCTAAACAAAATAAGTGATAGCCATTTGCTGACCCATTCCTCAGGGAAATGCCTTGACAAATCAGAGTCAAGCTGCCTGGTTTAAATTTCAAACAATGCTTGGCAGTTTACTGTCAGTCACCATCAGTGGTGCATTCTCCATGGCAATGCCACTTGCCAACCAATCTGCACGCTCTTCACATACAGTATAAATTGTTGTTATCTCCCTTATAATGGAATTCTTGTAAGTGTCCTGATGAGTGCAAGATGAAAAACTTAGACATGCCTCTTTTTTTAGCAATATTTTAGAGTTTGTTGAAATTTTTTAGAAATGATAATTTGGGACAAATTTAATATTTGCTTCGGTGAATGTGGGTTATCCAAAGTCCAAAGCACATTTGATAACGACCCGCTTAACAGACTTGTGAGCAAAGTTAGAGTTCACAGCATATAAGGCACAGTAGCAACATTGGGATACAAAATTGGCTGAATGACAGGAAGCCAAGAGTCATACCGAATGATTCTTTTCTCTGCCAGGAAGAATGTTTATAGTGGGGTTCCCCAGGGGTTGGTGTTGGGACCCCTGCTCTTCTTGATTTATATTAATGACCTAGACTTTGGTGTACAGGCACAGGATGACATAAAACTTGGAAATATTGTGAACTGTGAGGAGGATAATGCTAAATTCAAAAGGGCATAGTGAGACTGATGCAATGGGTGGACAAGTGGCAGATGAAATTTAATTCAGGTAAGCGTGAAGTGACTCATTTTGATAGGAGAAACGAGGAGGGCAATATGAAATAAAAGGTACAATTCTAAATGGGGTGCAGGAACAGGGGTATCTGGGATTATGTGTACACAAATCATTGAAAGTTACAGGGCAGGCTTAGAGAGAGGTTATTAAAGCATCCAGGTTGCTGGGCTTTATAAATAAGGCATAAGAGTACAAAAGCAAAGGAGTTATGATAAACCTGCATAAAACACTGGTTTGGTCCCAACTGGAGTATTGTGTCCAGTTCTGGGCAGCATACTTTAGGAAGAATGTGATGGCATTAGAGAGAGTGCAAAAAAGTTTCACAGGAATGGTCCCATGGAAGAGGAACTTCAGTTACATCGATAGTTTGGAGAAGCTGGGGCTATCCTCCTTTGAACAGAGAAGGTTGAGAGGAGATTTGATTGAGATATTAAAAATCATGAGGGGTCTGGACAATGTTCCCATTGGTGGAAGGAACAAAACCCAGGACACCGATTTAAGGTGATTGGCAAAAGAAGCAACAGCGACTTCAGGAAAAATGTTTTATGCAGCGAATGCTTAGGATCTGGAATCCAATGTCTGAGAGTGTGGTTGAGGCACATTCAATTGTGGCTTTCAAAATAAAATTGGACCATTATCTGAAGAGGAAAAATTTGCAGCACTGTGGGGGAAAGCCAGGCACAAAACTTGGAAATATTGTGAGCTCTGAGGAAGATAGTGTTAAATTGGTTGATTACTCTTGCAAAGAGCTGGCACAGATACAACAAGCTGAAGCGCCTCCTTCTGTGCTGTAGCCATTCTGTCATTCCATGAAATTTCAAAACAAAATTTAAACTGTAAATACAGGACAATACTAGGGATGCCTAAAAGTCCCAGGTTGTCCTGAATGTAAATTAATAGGTTTAGACTTAACATCAGTGTGCATGACCTCAATATGATTGGCTTATGCAGTATTTGAATGAACTTGGAAAGCACTGATATTAAATGGAACCTTCATCTTTAATGGGTGGACAAAGTACAAATTCTAGATATTCAACAGAGCATGTAAAACATCTGGGTTTTAATTAACAAATGTAACAATTGGAGATTCTTTCCTGTATATTCAGTTTAATATACTTAAAATGTTTAAATTGTAAATCTTAAATATTTTTTCTTATATTTTTGTGATTATACAGCTGATTGAGAAAGCAAAGCTTAAAGGAGAGACTGAGCTATTGGCTAAGCGAGAGAAACTCATTGTGGAACTGGAGAAGCTATCCCGGCGCACAGAGGAATTTGGACAATGCTCTGAGCTTGACTTGATGCAACAGGTCAGAGAAGCATTGTTAACATTTTATTCACTGTTTGGTCTGACTATTCAAATCTTAGCTTGATCATTTTAATCAAACTAGTTTAATAGATATTAAAAGAAAACCTTGCTGAAGTTTCGGAATTTGAGCTCATTCCATTAAACTGGTATTCTTCTTGATCTGAAGATCAAAGAAATGTTTTTATTTGTTTATTCCTTGGATCCAAAGTATCGAACTTCATATGAGAGTCTAGATCAATGACCATCAACTCAGGAACTCCATTTTGGAATCCTGACCATATAGGTGCATCAAACGTGTGCAGTGGATAATGATTATGTTACAGGGTTCGTAATCCATAGGCCTGAAACAAGTTCAACTTCTATCACAGCACCTGGGGAATTTAAAATTAGTTAATAAAATACATCTGAAATAAAAAGCCAGTATCAGTAATGATGACCATGAAATGACCAGATACAGTAAAAACTCAACTGATTCAATAATGTCCTTTATTTTCCCTTCCTTAAAAAAGAAAGGCTTACATTTATGTCATGCTTTTCATGACCACTGGATGCCTCAAAGCCCTTTAACAGCCAATTAAGTACTTTATTAGTGTAGTCACTGTTGTAATGTAGATAACACAGCAGTTAATATGCACACAGCAATTTCCTGCAAACAGCAATGTGATGCTGATCACATAATCTGTTTTTTGTGGTGTTGATTGAGAGATACATATTGGCCAGGGCACAGGGGATAACTCCCTTGCTCCTCTTCAAAATAATGCAATGAGTTATTTTACATCCACTGAGCAGAAAGATGAGCCCTCGGTTTAATGTCTCATCCAAAAAACAGCACGTCCAGCAGTGCAACACTCTCAGTCCTTCACTACAGTGTCAGCCTTGATTTTTCTGCTCCAGGAGTGGTATTTGAATCCGGATCCTTGTGGAATCTTTAGGAAAAGGAATCTGCCATCTTTGCCCGTTCTGTGACAATATGTGACTCCAGATCTACAAGGGAAGGTCTTAAAGCATCCATATTCTTTTCAGATCAAAGGAAAGATTTGGGAATTAGAGATAATTAGTTTAAATCTCTATCCAGATCAACCCAGGTGTGCCACATTGCCATAAGGATAGATTGCATGGAGGTATTTTTTTCATTTTGGGTTTATCTGTGTGATTTCTCACAGAAACAGGCAGGTGAAGCCTGGAGGCAGATTTGAAAGGAGCAGAGAGAGAATCTGCCAGAAGCTGTAGACCAGTAGCAGAGGGCTTTCAGAAACCAAAGGTGTTTTCTGTTTTGGAGTCACTAAACAAGAAAGCAGTGAGGTCCATACCTAAATGGGTTGTCCACAATCATGTGGAGAGCCGTCTAGCCAGGTGCTAGTGGAAGGACCCCAAGAACTCTTATACTCAGAGAACAGCAGAAACGCTGAGGAGAATCAAAGTGAATTCCTGATACCTGTGGAACACCTTGGTTTGATCCCAGGAGAAGTGAAGGAGCCCTCAAGATCCTGTAAAACTTTGGGGAACTCTTAGGTGGAAATAAAATTAGAACAATGAGTGTGCTTTTGAGATTTTCGGGTGCAATGTATAGGTGTTAACGAAATATAGTATTAAGTTCATGTTACTTGGTATGTTCTACTGCGGGGTCGCTTTGCCGTGAACCAGTTGCATGCTTATCTGTTGGTGGGTGAGTTGCTAATACTATACTGCAGACTCAGAGACCAATATGCAATGAAGCACTTGCTATTTATTTACACAAACAACAGAGCACTAACGTGATGTGTGCTTCTCCAACCAGACCCTGCTCTAGACTAACATTAACATGGTAGGGTGCGCTACACAGCTATTGGGTCTTACAGTCACGTGGTCAATCTGCTTACATTCTCTTAAAGGTGTATTATACCTCAGATTACCACATCCCTCCCCCTTTACTTGGAAGTACATTTTACAATATATTAACTATATAAACAAACTATTAACAAATTCAGTCTCTGAAGGCTTTTTCAAATGTGTCGATTGTCGTAGTTCTACGACTTCAGATGGTTTATCTGAGGCCTCCCTCTCAGGAGTTATCTGTCTACTCAGCTCCCCAGTAGAAACCTTGTAAGTTTGCCTCTTCAACTCTCTTAGGCTCAATAGTTCCTACAGGTACTTCCAAAGCAAGAGAAGTTCCTTCTACCTGTGATGTAGACTCCAATGGGAATGTTTTCATCCTCTTTTGGGCCCAATCGCATCCACGCACTCCTGTTGCCACCCGCCCCCCCGAGTTCCAGAATACGAAGGGCATCTGTGAGGCAGGTTCTGAGAATCAGGATGTTGGGCAAGGCTAAAGTTAACACGAAATGATCAGCTTCCTGTTGTGTAAAAAAAAATTTCAGGGCCTTGTTGGTAATTTCGCTTTCTCTTCCCATGTGATTTCTTTTGATGGGTTTTCTCCTTGGCAGCGCTGACTTTAATCTCGGCTTCCTCTTCAACTTCTCTATTGGCCAGACTAGGCTCAGGTATGAGCTCAACTGGAGTGGACTTGAGTGGTTGAGTCTTCCAGCATTTCCTCATCTGTCAGCTCCTTTGAAAACTCAGGGGTCTCTATTTTTAAGCCTTCTTGGCTTCCATGTAGCTGGTTCTTCAGTTTTTCCATTTCTTTTTTATATTTGTTAGTTGTTTCTTGGAGAATTACGTATCGTTGTGCTTTCTCGGCTAATTGATTCTTCATCTCGGCCAGAGATATGCGGAATTCTTTCTGTTCCACCTCATACCTTTTTAGTGGTACAAATTGGGATCTGAGGGAATCTTGCAATATGCAAAAGTCCTTCAGCAGGTTTTCTTTTTCTTTTTGGAGGTTATTGACTTCAATTCTATTTCCAGAAGCATCAGCTCTATGAGTCCTTTTGTCGAGTCTTTCCATGCTCTCTTTTCCAAACAGCAACATTTTCTGCTTCTGATTGAGATCTCAATAATCTCTCAAGATTGATCTCTCTTAACCTGTTTCTTCCAAGGATACTCGGTCCTCTGCCTGCTATCACCATTATGGGCAGACTGGCTTCTATATGGTACTGGAACCGTGCATACACGTTTTACTTGTATGTCTTCAGCCAGTATTTATCTTTAATTTAGCACCAGAATTTTCCAGTTTTAATGGGCCACCCATTAAACGTGTGCTCCCCTATGACTCTCGTGGATGCGCCTGTATCCACCTCCATTCAAATGGGTTTTCTGTTGACTCCTACTGTAACGTAGATTGGCTCTGTTTTACCCATTCTTAAGTTGTGTAACGAGTAAATATCTAGCTCTGTTTCTTCTGGTTCCTCCATTATATAAATTTCATGACTTCTGCCTTTTTGTTTGAAATTTTGCCTCAATCTCTTTACAATGTTGCATAATGTGCCCATTGCGATGGCAGTAGATGCACTCGGTTCTTATAAATTGTCATTCGTTTGTAGGCTGTCTGGTTCCAATTCTGCTTTTATTAATGTGGTTTTTATCCATTAAACCATTGTTTTTTGCTGGTCTATTAATGGCGCCTGTTTCTCGCCTTTCCACGGAGCCCTGCGCTTCTGTGCCATTTCTAGCCGATGCCTCCCTCCTGACGTGAAAAACGGCATCATTTTGTGCTTCCTTGATTTCTCCTGAGTCCCTGACTGTGCTTTCCATTGCGAGTGCCAGCTCCAGTGCCTTGCTGAAATCGTTTGTTTCTGACAACAACCTTATTTGAATGGCCTCTTTGTTAATCCCACACACTAATCAGTCCCTTAACATGTCATTTATTGATGTCCCAAACTCACAGTGCTCTGTCAGTTGTTTTAAGGCTGCTACATAGCAAGCGACTGTCTCTCCAGGGACACAACACCTTGAATTGAATTTAAAACACTGCGTTATTACCGAGGGTTTTGGTTGAAAATAGCTTTTCACTTGATTCACCAACTCAGCAAAGCTCTTGGAATCTGGAGCGTTATGTGCCATTAGGCTACGAATTAGGCTGTATGTTTTACTGCCACATGTCGATTAGAGGATCACTCGCTTCTTCTCCTCCCCCAATATGTTGCTGACCAAAAAGAAAAATGCAAGGTGTTCAATATAATGTGACCAGTCATTGGTGGTCTGATCAAATGGTTCGATGCGGCCAAATTGTGGCTTACTGGTGGGAGATAAGTTCGACGACAATGATGAGGGCTGTACTTACAGTCGGCCTGCAAGACATGGCTGATTCACTTCAGTTAAGTTTTCACGGCTTTCCTTGGTATCACCAACTGGTTATGTTTTGCCTCGTCACCAGTTGTTAAATTCTACAGCAGGATCGCTTTGCTCGCGAACCAGTTGCCCGCTTATCTGTTGGTGGGTGAGTCGATAATAATATACCGCAGATGCAGAGGCCAAAATGAAATGAAGAACGTGCTACTTATTTACACACACAACAGAGCACTAACATGATGTGTGCTTCTCCAACCAGACTCTACTCTAGACCAACATTAACATGGCAGCCCACACTACACGGCTATTGGGTCTTATAGTCACGTGGTCAATCTGCTCACATACTCTTAAAGGTGTATTACACCTCAGATTACCACATACTTGTTTTGTTTAATTCTTGTACATTAAAAGTTTTTGTTTAAAATGTGAAACCTTGTGGCTTAATTCTTTCAGTTAATAACTGGGAGTTCGAATGTCTTTTTAAAAGTTATTGGACTCTACCGAGATCATAACTGTTTGAAAATATTAAAAATCATTCAAAAAATACTTACCTGTCATTAAGCTCGAAGACTAACCTCAAGCACATATCTTCAGCTTATGACAACAAAAGCAGGCATGGCATCATCGACAAATGCCATGCAGGAAGCCCTCACTATTTGTCCCGACGGTAGGCCCTACTATAGGAAGAAGAGGAAGTTTTTGCTGCAGACAAGTTAAGTACGTATTTTTACGGGCAGTCAGTTGATGAATGCCCAGCTTTGACACTGACAGGAATACCTGGGCCACTATTTCAGATTGAGCACAATGAGCTGAATTTTATGAGGGGGTTCAGGACTCTGACATTGGGTAATAAGTGGGTCCTGAGCCAGCACTTGCCAGCTCAACAATTTTACCATAGACGACTTGCTAATTGGCAGCCTGTGGGCCCACTGTCCAGTTAAGGACGGCGGATGGGTTGCTGATGCTGCTGGCTCTAAAGCCTCAGGAGTGCCACCAAGTGAAATGATTGCTGCTGAAGGGTGCAGGAGCCCTCTGACCTAAAGCAGGTAAGTGAAAATAAGAAATTACAGGACTGAGTGTCAGAGGAGATTCCCCTCTGAGGAGGCCGTTGGGGCCGGAACTGCTGCATTTCCTGCCTGCAGCCCCTTCTTTATCCCGTGGAGCCTTGCACCCCACCCACCCACCCACCCACCCACCCACCCACCCACCACCACCACCACCACCACCACCGACTGCAACATGGAGGCCACCTCCTTTTAGCTGGCGGGGTCCCCACCTGCTGCTGGCAGAATGCTGACAGCAACATAAAAAGGCCTCTAATTGGGCCTTTAATTGTGTAAATCACATGCCCACCTCCTTGGGGCTGGCAGCCTGTCTGCATCCAGTCCTGCTGCCTGGGAGCAGCCCAATCTGGCTCCCCCTGATTTTACTGACTGCTCCCCTCACCTCCCAACCCATTCTCTAGAGGGCCGGTATAATCCTAGCCTGTAATTCAGATTGGAAGTTATTCTTTTTTAGGACAGGTATTTGCATTTTCCCAGGAGAATAACATACCTTAAAGTTAAAATAATGCCCTGGACAATAACACATTTGAAATATAAAATTTAGGCTGTGTATTTTTATTCACAAATTATTAATAAAATATGATTCATTTTGTTTGCAGTATGTGAATGATGTGCGGACAGTACAGAAGAGGTTACAAGATGCAGAGGAGTTAATTGAATATATCAACAGCGAAGAAGCTCTCTTCAAATGGGACCTGACCACTTATCCACTGGCTGAAAATATCAAAGTTACCACTGATCCATACCAGAAGCTTTTTGCCCAGATTCTAAAATGGCAACGAAGTGAGAAGAAGTAAGTTGAGTGCAGAAAAAGATAAGACGACCCAGAGAGTAATCATTAAATATACAACAGAGAGACTGTGATAAATGAATTTCTCTGGGAGTCTGTTCTGCATCTGCTGTGTTTTCACACCTGTTAATAAATACTTGAAGTTCAGAGGATGGCTAAATTGATTGCGATCAATATAGTTAGAGATATTAGTGCAGTTTTGGTACTCTCAAGTCAGTTGTATCACAATCATCTGCAGAGTAAAGCTCCCTCTAAACTGCCCCAATAATGTGCCCTAACCCTCCACCACATACCAATGTGACTTTTACAATTTCTCACATCACTCATCCTGAGATTGCCAAATTGCTGCTAATTAATGTTGAAGTATGGACAAGTTTGCATTGTGAACCTATGTCCACTAACAGCTAAGTTAGGACCACCCAAATTCATTTCACATGGTGCCTTTCCAGCAAGCAGTCAGAACTACACCCTGCAGTTGAAGGACCAGTAATTATACTTAACCACTTGCAGAAGTGAAGATTGTGCTTCTTGCAAAGAATTGCTAAGAGCCCAAACTAGAGTTCATTGTAAACCAAAGAATTGTTTTAAGTTATTCTTGTTCAGGTAAAAAGAAAATATAAACAATATTCATGGGGCATAGTTAATTGTGTGAGACCAAAATGTTGGTATCCTTGTGTAACGGACAGGAAGGGGTTCACTTCAAACAGCATTGTTGTCCCCTTGCTACCTGTCTGAACAGAAGATGTTTTGAATTAGTGTTCGAATAAGTGGCGGTGTATTTTTCACAACCCCTCGATTTTTGTGTGATCCAATTTCACTAATAATCCACAGCAAACTCGAATTAGAATTAACTCAGAAGGTTAGTTTATTTTACACATTCAAAATCCGCAAAAGGAATGTCTACAAGGAACATCCCACTCCACATTCACATGGTAAAGAGGGTTGGGGAGTGGGGCGGTGGAATAGAGAAAAGAAGGTTTACAGCACAAGGACCACAGAAAAACTGAATATTAGTTCACATGAGTTCCAGAGTCCCAAAGTCAGAGTCCAATGAGGAATTCTTTCACCTAGGCATTTGGAGTTTGGCCGGCTGGAGACCAGTGTTGTAAGATTCGCTTTTCAGATGGTATTGATGTTGTAAAATGAAGTAGGCATGCAGAGATTGAGTTGGTTCTGTAGGCGATGGTATGAAATCTTCCAGTAGAATCAGGTTAGATGGGCTGGTTGTCCTGTCTGACAGAGCCGGCTTCTTTATGGCTTGCCAGATGGATGGTAAAACAGCAAACTGGGCGTGCAGCTCAGAAATGTAATATTAAACTGTTCAAAAGGCCAGAGTCTTGAGTCATGTGACTTTCCTGCTCCACATTGATTTCAAAAAGAGATGTTTATCCAACGTCTGGAATTGGCTTTGTTTTCAGGACTGATAATGTCTCAGCCATTATGGGTAGAAAGGGCTGCCATTTATGTTGTGGTTCTGGTGTTTGGGAAGCCATTGTCTCAGTAGACCCAGTGACTCCACTAGCAAGGTTGGCTTATCAAATGCAAATCGAAATTGGCCTGACCAGTCCCAGGTTGTCAGGCAAAAAGAGGTGTGACATTCTTGAAACTGAGAGGAGAATTCTTTTGTTCTGGAGACTGCTGGGGATTACTCCCAGACAGGATCAACCATCTTAATTGTCTTTGTTCAGCAGAAAAATCCAGTTTAAAAATAAGAAATAGCAATAAAGATTAAGGCCAGAATTTTATGTGCCGCAATTGGACGCTTGGCCAACCCAAACTAGCGTGAGAAAACATCGGGTGAGCGTCCCAATATCACAGCGACGTCGCACCATATCACAGCCGTCGGGCGCACACAGAAGTTGGAATCACACCCGCCAACAATCAATGTTCCAGTTAAGAGCCCAATCAACCAGGATTTTTAGTGGCCCATGCGCTTTTACGCTTATCGCACAGGCCAATCAGCATGGCAGCTTCAGGTCTCGATCCAGGGTGGGATAAAATGCCCAAAAGCTGTTTGAAGGTTGAGGAGTTATGAGCACTACTGTCAGTCATTTGTAGTTCCGTTAGAGATAGTTTGTGGCATTTTTGCATGCAAATATCCTTTGAAGAATACTGCAGTTCCCTGAGGCAGCTCCACAGCAGTTGTCAGCCTTCAGGGAGCTCATTGTAAACCGCCTGTCTGCACCCTCATTTGTCTTGGTGCTCACCTTCTTCCTGCCAGCCCCCGGCAGTGCTGAGCCTCTCAGCGTGCGTTTCACGCTGGCTGCCAGTTAATTGGCCAGCCAGCGTGAAATTTTGTGTCAGTTGCGATTACAGCCGAAAGTGCATATTGCGTCCGCTTCCAGGCCTGCCGATCGCACACGCATGACGAGCACAAAATTCAGGCCAAAGTTTTTAACTTTATACAATGTTGGGTTTCTTTTCCGTGTCGGCAGAACCCAACACTTGACACAATTGAATTTATTAAAGGTGAAGAATCTTTATTTTTAATCAAATTTAATTTGTATAACAGGTATAAGTAGACATCATTTATGACTTTGAGGTCCAGACTAGTGCAAAGTAATACGTCCAAGCTTTGTGTAGAGCTTTTCCATTGTTGGTACTCACTGAACAGAAGTATGTACGTAAAGGATGTTATCTACTGTCATTTGGTTGGATGAGGTTGCTGTGGAAAGATTATTTCTTTTGAATTGGAAGAAGATGCAGAATAATTTTAGGTGATACCACTGAGTTAGTTTTGGGATTGTGAAGGGAGAAGGATTGCCTTGTTGGTAACACAGTAACAGGGTTAGTTTAGTTGGGTGATCAGTCATTGTTGAAGATCTCCAGCTTGGAGAATATAGATTGGATACAAAATTTTTGACTGAATCTCATGGCTTATCTGTGGGGCTCTTGTGTTTGCAGCTATTATATAGCATTGTAGGAAAGGAGTCCATGCTTCAAGGAATCAGATCTGGTTTAGCATCTAATCTTATGTTTGACTATTTTTCATTGTTTTGAACCCAGCCTAACTAAAGGAAGTTAGATTTGTTTGGCATAGTACAACCAGATTGGGCAGAGGTCATTCTCCTGTCTCTGAAAAGGATATGTAGTAATTAGATTAATTACCAAGCCTTTAGGATGGCATGTTTTGCTTCCAAAAGAACAGGTAGTTATTGAAAAAAAGTCATCCTATGGCTTAGTAAAAAGCAATTTTTTTTTGTTGTTTTCATGTCTGGTATATGGAAGTATTTGTTTATCCTAACCTATGACATTTAACTGAGTTCCACTAATTTATATTTTGGTTTCTTAAGGTGGATGGATGGCTCCTTCCTTGATCTAAATGGAGAGAGCATGGAGGCAGAAGTAGATGAATTCTTTCGTGAGATTTACAAGATGCTAAAATTCTTCCGGCAGAAACAAAAGAAAGCAGAACTTGAAAAAAAAAAGTCAGCCCCTCGTCGACGACTTGTTACTGAGGAAGAGGTGGCAGAAGAAAAGAAAGAGAGTGCAAGCGTTACAATGTGTGATGTAGTAATGGCTCAAATCAAAGACTTCAAGGTAGAAAAAAGTAATAAATGTGTTAAACTAATAACGTTGTCAAATTGAGAGCATAGCTTTGATTTTTGTCTATTATCCTGCCCCAATTGGGTGGTATAGCAGCAGAAAAGGCATGAAAAGTGAGTGAAATGCTTAACTGTTGTATTGCCAGCTCAACTTTAATTTTCTTCCCCTGATCCAGCCAGGAGGGCTGCCTATCATCTCTTCCCTGACAGCCATCTGTCAATGAAGATAAGCTAGCTGCTGCATTTTCTTGCCTTCTGCTGCTGATCCCACCAACCCCAGGGACTGCAAGCAGACTGGTATTGATAAATTCTGTGTTAGCCCAGTCCAAA
Organism: Cetorhinus maximus; assembly: GCF_964194155.1. NCBI lineage: Eukaryota > Metazoa > Chordata > Chondrichthyes > Lamniformes > Cetorhinidae > Cetorhinus > Cetorhinus maximus. Next base: position 34,058,442 of record NC_135884.1, on the reverse strand, counting down.
GCTTGTACAAGAAACTTAAGGCTGGTCTTTAGGGCTTTTATGATAACTGTAAATGGTTCCTTTCACTTCAGGAGCTGCAACAGACATTTCTGGCAAGAGAACTGTTTTGCATAGAAAATGGATTGGGGTTAGGGCGGGATCGGCGTATTTCATTGAAGTCTTGACCCAAATGTCCTGGAATGGGTTGAGGAAAATCTAAACCTATGTATCAGAACTGACATTCCATTTCCCTTAGAATTAACTCTATTTACTATTTCTCTGGAAAGCCTGTTTGTAAGCTATTAAAGGATGATATGACCTTGCAGTATATTGGAAATGCTTTTGAATTAAGAAAAAGGTTAACACAGGTACTCTAGGCTAGCAGACTCGTATTTTGCCTAAAGTAAAAAAAACTCTCTATTTGCAGGTGTCCTCTGCTACCCGTGTCCCAACTCACACCAAATTTCATTTACCCATCAGTCCATAAGACCTTAAGACCATAAGACATAGGAGCAGAAATTAGGCCATTCGGCCCATCGAGTCTGCTCCACCATTCAATCATGGCTGATAAGTTTCTCAACCCCATTCTCCCGCCTTCTCCCCGTAACCTTTGATCCCCTTACCAATCAAGAACCTATCTATCTTGGTCTTAAATACACTCAGTGACATGGCCTCCGCAGCCTTCTGTGGCAATGAATTCCATAGATTCACCACTCTCTGGCTAAAGAAGTTTCTCCTCATCTCTGTTCTAAAAGGTCTTCCCTTTACTCTGAGGCTGTGCCCTCGGGTCCTAGTCTCTCCTACTAATGGAAACACCTTCCCCACGTCCACTCTATCTAGGCCTCTCAGTATTCTGTAAGTTTCAATCAGATCCCCCCATATCCTTCTAAACTCCATCGAGTATAGACCCAAAGTCCTCAAACGTTCCTCATATGTTAAGCCTTTCATTCCTGGGATCATTCTCGTGAACCTCCTCTGGACCCTCTCCAGGGCCAGCACATCCTTCCTGAGATACGGGGCCCAAAATTGCTCACAATATTCTAAATGTGGTCTGACCAGAGCCTTATGAAGCCTCAGCAGCACATCCCTGCTTTTATATTCTAGCCTCTCAAAATAAATGCCAACATTGCATTTACCTTCCTAACTACCGACTCAACCTGCAAGTTAACCTTAAGAGAATCCTGGACTAGGACTCCCAAGTCCCTTTGCACTCCAGATTTCTGAATTCTCTCCCCATTTAGAAAATAGCCTATGCCTCTATTCTTCCTACCAAAGTGCATGACCTCACATTTCCCCACGTTGTATTCCATCTGCCACTTCTTTGCCCATTCTCCTAACCTGTCCAAATCCTTCTGCAGCCTCCCTGCCTCCTCAATACTACCTGTCCCTCCACCTATCTTTGTATCATCTGCAAACTTAGCCAGGATGCCCTCAGTTCCTTCATCTAGATCATTAATGTATAAAGTGAAAAGTTGTGGTCCCAACACTGACCCCTGCAGAACTCTACTAGTCACCGGCCGCCATCCTGAGAAGGACCCCCTTATACCCACTCTCTGCCTCCTGCCAGACAGCCAATCTTCTATCCATGCTAGTACCTTGCCTCTAACACCATGGGCTGTTACCTTACTGAGCAGCCTCCTGTGCGGCACCTTGACAAAGGCCTTCTGGAAGTCCAAGTAGATAACATCCATTGGCTTTCCTTTGTCTAACCTACTCAAAGAATTCTAACAGATTTGTCAGGCATGACCTCCCCTTGATGAAACTATGCTGACTTTGCCCGATTTTACCATGCACTTCCAAGTATTCTGAAATCTCATCCTTAATAATGGACTCTAAAATCTTACCAAGGACCGAGATCAGGCTAATCGGCCTGTAATTTCCCGTCTTTTGCCTCACTCCCTTCTTAAACAGGGGGGTTACATTAGCGATTTTCCAGTCCTCTGGGACCCTCCCTGACTCCAGTGATTCCTGAAAGATCACCACTAACGCCTCCACTATCTCTTCAGCTATCTCCTTCAGAACTCTGGGGTGTAATCCATCTGGTCCAGGTGATTTATCCACCTTCAGACCTTTAAGTTTTACTAGCACCTTCTCCTTGGTAATGGCCACCATACTCACCTCTGCCCCCCAACTCTCTTGAACTTTGGGGATGTCACTCGTGTCTTCCACTGTGAAGACTGACGCAAAGTACCTATTCAGTTCCTCCGCCATTTCTTTGTTCCGCACTACTAATTCTCCAGCCTCATTTTCCAACGGCCCAATGTCCACTTTTGCCTCTCTCTTACCCTTTATATATCTAAAAAAACTCTTGCAATCTTCTTTTATATTACTGGCTAGTTTACCCTCATATTTAATCTTCTCCCTCCTTATTTCGTTTTTAGTTGTCCTCTGTTGGCCTTTGTAGGCTTCCCAATCCCCTGGTTTCCCACTGCTCTTCGCCACATTGTATGCTTTCTCTTTAGCTTTTATGCTGTCCGCCATGGTTGCCTTGTCCTCCCTTTAGTATGCTGCTTCTTCCTAGGGATGAATTTTTGCTGTGTCTCCCAAATTACTCCCAGAAACTCCTGCCATTGCTGTTCCACTGTCTTTCCTGCTAGGCTCATCTCCCAGTCAATTCTGGCCAGCTCCTCCCTCATGCCTCTGTAGTTGCCTTTATTCAACTGTAATACCATTATATCTGATTCCAGCTTTTTCCTCTCAAATTGCAGGGTAAATTCTATCATATTATGGTCACTTCCTCCTAAGGGTTCCTTCACCTTAAGCTCCCTTATCAAATCTGCCTCATTACATATCACTAAATCTAGAATTGCCTATTCCCTAGTGGGCTCCATCACAAGCTGCTCCAAAAAGCCATCTCGTAGACATTCCACAAATTCCTTTTCTTGGGATCCACTACCAACCTGATTTTCCCAGTCTACCTGCATATTGAAATCCCCCATGATCACTGTAACCTTGCCTTTCTTACACGCCTTTGCTATCTCCTGGTGTATCTTGTGCCCCACATCCTGATTACTGTTCGGAGGCCTGTACATAACTCCCATTATGGTTTTTTTACCTTTGCGGTTCCTCAACTCTACCCACACAGATTCTACATCATCTGACCCTACATCATTTCTTGCTATCGATTTAATTTCATTTCTTACTAACAAAGCAACCCCACCCCCTCTGCCAACCTGCCTATCTTTTCGATAGGATGTATATCCTTGGATATTTAGCTCCCAGTTCTGATCCCCTTGCAGCCATGTCTCCGTGATGCCCACCACATCATACCTGCCAATTTCAATCTGCGCCACAAGCTCATTTACCTTATTTCATATACTGCGTGCGTTCAGATACAACACCTTCAGTCCTGTATTTCCCGTCCCCTTTCTCATTGTCGTCCCTTTATCTGATGTGCTTGAAGTTAGATTCCTAGCCCTTTCCAAACACTCTGTCCTATTTTGTGTTCTGGAGACTTTAATAGCCTCTCCTGGACTCTCCTTTCTTTTCAGTTTGTTCATAAATTTCCATGAAGTTGAATCCACCCCCCTACACACTAACCTGCTGCTTTGTTTCCCATTAGTCATATTTTTTGGAGCTTTACCCTTCCCTTCCCCCCCACTTTCTAGTTTAAAGTCCTGTTGACCATCCTATTTACCCTTTTCGCTAGAACACTGGTCCCAGATCGGTTCAGGTGGAGACTGTCCCAACGGTACAGATCCCTCCTGTTCCAATACTGATGCCAGTGCCCCACGAAATGGAACCCCTCTTTCCCGCACCACTCCTTTAGCCACATGTTTACTTCCCTTATTCTCGCGTCCCTATGCCAATTTGCACGTGGCTTGGGTAGTAATCCAGAGATTATAACTCTTGAGGACCTGTTCTTTAATTTAGTTCCCAGTTCCAAATAATCCCCAAATCCTCTTTCCTAGTCTTACCTATGTTATTTGTCCCGACGTGGACCACAACAACTGGATCTTCCCCCTCCCTCTCCAATATCCTTTCAAGCAGGTCAGAGATGTCCCTCACCCTGGCACTGGGCAGGCAACATACCATGCGGGACTCTCGATCCTGCTTACAAAGGAAGCTATCAATTCCCCTAATTATAGAATCCCCTACAACTACCACTTGTCTTTTTGCTCCCCCCCCCTTGAATGGCCTCCTGTACCACAGTGCCGTGGTCAGCTGGCTCATCCTCCCTACAGCCCTCTTCCTCATCCACACAGGGAGCAAGTACCTCGTACCTGTTGGACAAGGTCAAGCGCTGAGGCTCCTCTGTTCCTGAACGCAGGATCCCTCTAACTGCCTCACTTGCAGTCACACCCTGCTGACCCTGACCACTGACCAGACGAGGTACTTAATCTACCGGGTGTGACCGCCTCCTGATACAAAGCGTCCAGGTAACTCTCCCCCTCCCGGATGTGCCGCAGCGTACAGAGCTCGGACTCCAGCTCATCAATTCTGAGCCGGAGTTCCTCCAGCAACCAAGACTTGCTGCAGATGTGGTCACTGTGGCTCGCAATGGGATCTGCCAGCTCCCACATCATACAGCTACAGCACATCACCTGCCCAGCCATCTCGACTTAGATAATTAATTTATTAATTAGCTTTGCAGTGTTTTT